>NW_027256883.1:22393353-23008353 GCF_029215685.1 Pituophis catenifer annectens | reverse complement strand
GATTTAAAATATATTTACCAGAATTCCCAGTCAGTCCTAATCCTTCAAATGGATGCTATGTGTCAGACCCCAAGAACCAAGAATGATATGTCGAGTTACTTCTGAATAGTTTTATGTTATTTGCCTGCGGACAGAATCTTGCCAGACTGAAGCAACTATCTGCATAACTATAGATATACTCTGTGAACTTCTGGGGTGGGGGAGAGGCATCTTAGCCCTCTTCCTGCCTACAAGACATTCCAAGCTCCATTGTCTCTTTGCCCTTTGGGAAGCAGACCTTTCCTCCTGGAATTCCAGACTGCATTCCACCACATTAGTTTACCCAAGCATCTGCCTTGATTCTTGCATATATTACCAAACCATGTTTTAGGAACAGGTTCTCTTGCTTCATGTTCTCCTCCATCAGAGATAAAATCTCAGCACATCATGTAAGACTGAATGTAGAATCCAGCGGCGAAATGCACTTACCTTTGCTACCAGATCGGAAATGTAAGCATGTGTGTGTGCTTGCTGCACTCGTGTGCACCTCTTCTGCGCATGCACAGAGGGTCAAAAATGGGATATAATGATGTCCTGGCGGGTGGGCGGAGCCTCCCGCCGCTGGCCATACCACCTTGCACGAGCCGGATAGATGTGGCTTGATTTCACCGCTGGTAGAATTGTGTATTTCAAACATATTTTGAATGTGTGGGGTGGTGCATGGAAGGAACACCAACCAAAGTATATTTCTGCATTTGAAGATGTCAGATGTTTCATTAAAGGTAGCATAATGAATAATCCCAAGAAGGAGCTCAATATTTTGAGTTTTCTGACAAAATCCTGCTCAGGCTCTGATTTAAGCCCATCAGTTTCTGACAAATTTCATTTGTCCTAAGGAGATATATTTGTATGGTAACAATTCTCAATGGAAATCTGGACTTGGTAAACCATTTCAATATATTGAAGATGATTTGTAGATAGCAAAATTACCATGTTCTCCCAGTTTTACAAGTCTTTCTTCTGACGTATTCAGTTCACCTGTACTTATTGGAGTGTTACTCCTTCTGAATCATATTAAATAGGAGAGTTCTTATATGATGGAGAAGCAAATCAAACTTCATTACTTTCTAGTCCAGCAATCTGCATCATGAACTCTGGTGCATTCTGAATAATAAACCACCCATCAAGATTCATTCCGTGCGGCCGCGCGGGTGGTAATGGGAGCGACATGGCGTTCCCATGTAACACCCCTCCTGCGCGAGCTGCACTGGCTCCCGGTGGTCTTCCGGGTGTGCTTCAAGGTTCTGGTTACCACCTTTAAAACGCTCCATGGCTTAGGACCCGGGTACTTGCGGGACCGCCTACTACCACCAATAGCCTCCCACCGGCCGGTACGCTCCCATAGAGAGGGGCTCCTCCGGGTGCCGTCGGCGAAACAATGCCGACTGGCGGCCCCCAGGGGGAGAGCCTTCTCTGTGGGGGCACCTACTATCTGGAACGAGCTCCCCCCAGAGATACGGAGGATCCCGGATCTGCGCACCTTCCGCCGCGCCTTAAAGACCTTACTATTTCACCAGGCTGGCCTGGCCTAATTTTCCCCCTCTTTTATAAAAGATTTTTAAAATTTTAAATATCTTTTAGTATTTTATATATTCAATTTTAAATTGGTTTTAAAAGTTTGGGGTTTTAAATTTGTTGGGGCCAAAATTATTTAATTTGATTTTATTCTATTTTTTAAATTTTGTATTGTATGTGTTTTTATTGTTTGGCTGTGCACCGCCCTGAGTCCTTCGGGAGTAGGGCGGTATAGAAATCTAATAAAATGAAAATGAAAATGAAAATTCCCTCCTTATGTGTGAATTCCAGTTGTGTCAAACATCTATCATCAAGGACTAGTTTAAAGGAACTCATTTATTGCATCATGTGACAGATGTTAACATATATTGAGCTATTGCTACATAGGAATGTCCCATGAAACTTAACCCATTTTCTTATTGCTAGTATAGTTTTTTTCCATTCTAGATATTTATAGTAAGTTGAATCCAGGGGTGAAATCCAGCAGGTTCTCACAGGTTCTGGAGAACTGGTAGCGGAAATTTTGAGTAGTTCGGAGAACCGGCAAACACCACCTCTGGCTGGTCCCAGAGTGGGGTGGGAATGGGGATTTTGCAGTATCCTTCCCCTGCCACACCCACCAAGCCACACCATGCCCACCAAGTCACACTCACAGAACTGGTAATAAAAAAAATGTGGATTTCACCACTGGTTGGATCCAACAATGGTTTACATTTAAGGAATGAACTTTTCTATAGACAGGATATATCCTGAAGAGCTTCAACCAATGGAAATGAAGAAAAGTCTTTATAGCGACATACAGTTTTCTTTTGGCATCGTTAGAGGTTCAAATCAATTGTATCTAAAAATAAGCCAGCAAACACTATAGATCTTTCTAACATGGTCTAATATCACAGGTTAGTTAGCAACCTTATTGCCACATTTTATGCTAACTGTAGCTTCTGTAATTAACCAAATCCTCTCTTGTTGATTGTATCTTTGTAAAAACTCCAAGTTCTCTTGAACCCTTTACAATTAAAAGGACACATTTTGATTTGTGTTCCTGGTTTTTGTGGTGGTTTCTTATTCGGGTTCTCTTTGTATTTAATCTGATGACAAGTTCTGTTTATGCTTATGAACATTTGGAGCTTTCATTGCAGCAACATTTGTCAAAAATAATTAAGTCTTCAAAGTCTGGATATTTTGCCTGGACATTCCTTTGTTCCTGGAACTATTTTTTTCCCCCTTTTCCTTTCCCTGAATTAGGATTTGTTGCAACAGCTTGTTTGATCTTACTTTTCTTAAGGAAGCTCTATATTTTCTCTAAAGAAAATAGCCTAAGCATTCTAAACTGACTTTCAGTTGTTTTCCTTTAGTCAACAAAGCATTTTGAAAGAGAAAATTGCACGCTCATTACATTTTACTTCTTTGGTGATGAAAGGTGAATTTTTAATATTGAAAATTTTCATTGATTTAAAAGCACATTAACATTTTTATCTTGCTTATTATATATGTGATGTATGTATGTGCGTGTACGAGTATGTGTGTAAAAGAAATTTATTTATTTTTCTTTGTTAACAGATGATTGACTGATTTAATCAACTTGGTTTGCTAAACACAAGTTCACATTTTGTGCCAGAGGAACACGATTTGTTTGGCTTTGATGTAATGTTGCATAATCCCAGCTACTGTGGGTTGTAAACGTTGCCTTATAGTTAAGCTAATTCTACAAGCTCAGCTAATTGTGGTTTATTCAATACATAATCATTAAGGAAACAATGACTAGGTGTAATTGTTGTTGCTGTTGTCATTTCACTCATATTTCTAAAAAAAGACTGGCATCATACGTAAAACAAGAAAAATGAAAAAAATGTAGAAATAACGCAGAAAGTAATCGGACTTAACTGTAGAACAGTTAAAACCCATTCTATCTTCTCTTTTCACATGTATAAAGTCAACTTTAATTTTATCCTACGGAAATATCTTGAAAATATAATTTAAGTTGCCATTACAACAAAAAAGGGAAAAAGGAAGGAAGGACGGAAGGAAGGAAGGGAGGGAGGAGGAGGAGGAGGAGAAGGAGAAGGAGGAGGAGGAGGAGGAGGAGGAAGAAGAGAAGAAGAAGAAGGAGAAGGAGAAGAAGAAGAAGAAGAAGAAGAAGAAGAAGAAGAAGAAGAAGAAGAAGAAGAAGTAGTTAGACTGAGGTACTCAATTTAGACCTCTAAGGCCCCACTTAATTAAATGCTCTTTGGGTTGCATCCACAAGAAGTTCTCAGCATAGATTGGTATTTAGGTCAATACTCTTTTGAAGTATTCAATACCTTGACAATTCATGGTGGCTCAATGTACGTGGAGTTTTCTCACTTCCCAAACTGGCAGCCACACATTTTACCACCTGCAGTTTCTGCACTGTCTTTGAATGCAAATTTGGAAATAGCAACTATGGCCTAAATAGACTTCTATAAAAGTGTACACAATGTACATGGTTACCCTAGCAATGCAATATGAGACCATATGTTCACAATTTTCCTGGGGGAAAAACTGATACTTCTCTTTGCTATCTCAGATGTCCCAGAAATGCTTTGGTGGTGGTACTTCTGAAGACCACCATTTTTCCCTGGGTATTTAAGTTGCTTTCTATTATATTTCTTTTAAAGTGCAAAACTCTTCTGCCTTAGGTATTACTGCACTTGCCACTCAGTAAAACACTGTGTTTGTGTGTGTTTTTGCCATTGTTAATTGTATTTAATTCTGTTGGGTTGCCATTCTATTTTCTTGCTTTTACATGTTTCTTTTACTGGCTGCTATGCCATGAATATACATTTTTTACACTTTGTGCTCATACTGGAGTAAAAGTATTTTAATAACGATGCACACCTATATACATACGTGACATGGTATGTGATTTATAAATAAAGAAGTCAAGACTGTGCCAAAATTCATTCAAATATGACATGTTTGGCTTGGCCATCCCTGGAATTGGACTCAATTAAAAGCTAGAGTTGAAATGTTTTATTTATAAAATGGCAAACCATCACCTCTTAAAGATAAGAATCTTTTCAAGGCTTCACGATTGCTTCTCTAGACCTTCTGAAGAACTTTCAACATTCCTGCAAAACCATTAGCACCAGAAATGCCAAATTGATGGCAGCCGTAACATACATAAAAAATGAAGTGAACCTGATTTATAAGCTTCATAATTCCATATTTCAAAAAAGGGCTTTGATCTTCAAGATTATCAATGCAGATAGAATCCTTTCAACTTTATTTCTGGTTCCAAGTTAGGTATTTAGAAACAAAACAATATCAGGGCAACAGAGAGATCCAAAACTACCCATCTCACCAATTCTTTCATTTAAAAAAAGGGAAAACATCAACAAAGCAAAAAACAAACAAACCCCACAATATTAAGTATCCAAATGAAAATTCAACTTTGCTGTTTATTAAAATCCAGTCACGCACCTCATGTTGTTTGGCTTGTTTTGAAAGAGTAAAAAAGAAGGTAGATGAGGATAAATCCACAGGAGGTAGGAAGGGTAGAAAGTTGAGATATCCTTTATTAAAGTAGGTATTGCAACTGAAAGCCTCTTCAAGAAGTTAACAATAAGCAGAATTCCTAAATGAATGAAGTATTTTTTTTTTTTTTTTTGTTATTGTCATCAGAAAACCAGCAGTAATGGCTTGAAAAACATTTGGCCCCGAGCCTGGATGCCATTGTAGGAAACATCTTTTCTTTTATATGATCCATGTTTTAATTCTCTTGGAAACAGGAACATTCAGAAAGAAACATTAGATAATGTTGCTGTGGTTAATAATGATAATGATGAAATGAGGCACAAGTTCTTGTGGGAACAGGATGCCCTTGATGACTTCTTCCCCCACCTGGGGTCAAGTACTGAGGCATGTCCTCGGTCACTCCATTTGCCTGTTTATTATTTTAGTTATTACATATTTGTATCTCTCCTTTGGGTTAGAATCCTCACGGAGTGTCTTACAACAATAATCGAAGACAATATGCACAGAACAAAAATGTTAAAAATGAACAATGAGTTGGACGGTGATATTCAAAGTATGAAAGCAACATGAAAACTTTCCTTCCTTCCTTCCTTTTTTTTAAACAGCAATGCTGAATAATGAATGTCCAGTGTTTTATTTTACAACTATTTTATATACAATCTGTCCATGAGTCACTTAATCCATTTTTTGTCACCTCGTCCTTCTTTTTCCTTTGACCTCTGAGGAATTCTTAAACCCATTAGTATCAGTCAACACTTGAACAAACCCATAAATGGTTGCTTAATGGTCATTGAACAAACTCGGCACAATTAATTTGATTTTCTGATTGTTTTAATTTTTAACCAATGATGTGCTCATTTCTTTATTTTTTTTCTGCATTTTATAATAGAGATTTTTCTTTTAAAAAATCAGGTCACAAAGTAAATCTATAGAATTATAACCAGCAAAATCTGACTAGAATAAAATAAAATAACAGAGTTGGCAGGGACCTTGGAGGTCTTCTAGTTTAACTTCCTGCTCAAGCAGAAAACTCTATACCAGTGATGGCTAACCTTTTTGCCGTTGCATACCAAAAGCGGGGGAAGAGCGGGGGGATCATGTGTGTGCATGCCCACACCCATAATTCAATGCCCACCCATGCCCCGCCTTCCCATGCACATGCTCCCCCTGCGCGCCCCCCGCTTTTGGCATGCGATGGCACAGTGGGCCCATTTTTCACTCTCCCCAGGCTCCAGAGGCTTTCTAGGAGCCTGGGGAGGGCAAAAACAGCCTTCCTCAACATCCCCCCAGAGGCCCTCCGGAGGCCGGAAATAGCCTATTTCCCAACTTCCAGTGGGCCCGGGAAGGCCCAAAAATCAGCTGGCCAGCGGGCACATGTGTGCTGGAGCTGAGCTAGGGCAACGCTCATGTGTCCTCAGATATGGCTCCGCGTGCTACCTGTGGCACCTGTGCCATAGGTTCACCATCACAGCCCTATACCCTTTCAGACAAATGAAACATCTTAAAAACTTCCAGTGTTGGAGCATTCACAACTTCTGGGGGCAAGTTTTTCCACTGATTTATTATTCTGTCAGGAAATTTCTCCTCAGTTCCAGGTTGCTTCTCCCCTTGATTAATTTCCATCCATTGCTTCTTGTCCTGCCTTCAGTTGCTTTGGAGAATAGCTTGACTCCTTCTTCTTTTGTGGCAACCCCTGAGACACTGGAACACTGCTACCATGTCACCTCAGTCCTTTTTTTCATTAAACTAGATATACCCAATTCCAGAAATTGTTCTTCATATCTTTTAGTGTCCAGTCCCCTAATTATCTTTTGCTCTTCTCTGTACTCTTTCTAAAGTCTCAACGTCTTTTTTACATCATGGCAACTAAAATTGGATGCAGTATTCCAAGTGTGGTCTTACTATGGCATTATAAAGTGGTAAGAGCTGTGGTGGTTAGAATGCAGTACTATGCAGAGAGCTCAACCAATCTCATTGTACATATGTTGTGCACTGACAATAAAGATTTGAATTTGAATTTGCAGGCTACTTCTGCTGACTGCTGGCTTTCAACAGTTCATCCCATTGCTGGTATTCAGCCGGTTCTATCCGGTTTGAGCGAACCGGTAGCAGCGGCTGCAGGAGGCTCCACCCATCCGCCCGGACATAATCACGTCCCAATTATCCCATATGTTTTTGATGCTCTGCGCATGCGCAGAAGGCCGTCACATTTGCAAACCAGTAGCAAAGGTAAATGAATACCACCCCTGGTTCATCAGTTCAATTCTCACTGGCTCAAGGTTGACTCAGCCTTCCTAGATTGGTAAAATGAGAACCCAGATTGTTGGGGGCAATATGCTGACTCTGTAAGCCACTTAGAGAGGTGTGCAAAGCACTGAGAAGCAGTATATAAATCTAAGTGCTACTGCTAAACTGTGGTTGTTATCCTTCCACTTTGAGGGACAACACAGAGAAAAACTGTCTCATATGGCCTAAAATAAATCCAGTGCAAAATGAAGTAACTTCAGTAGAGAAGAAATGCCACTTATCCTCACCCCCCCCCCCAAAAAAAGGATGGTGACAAATAACCTTTAAAAAGTCACAATCCCACATGCTTTGCATGACTGTGTGGGCTTCAGACAGTGAGAGGTTGTGAGTAAATAAGACTAAAACATGACTAAAACCAGATGTGAATAAAACCCATCAGTTAAAACGTTCCTCACCCATTGCTTTGTCACTTAATAAGGAAACCAACATTAAATAGCTATCAAGGATAAGGATCCTTCTCACGTGGCTGCAGCTGATTTATTCTGTCTTGGTCATACCATCCATCCGCCTCCAGCAAGAGCAAATTCAGGAACCATCTGCCAGTACGAATTATCAAATGACTACATCATACAGCCCACACGATTAAGGCCTATAAAACTATAGTAGTTAGTTTCTCCATTTTTATCGCTTTTTTCCATTGTCCCCTAAAATGCAAATAAAAATGCCAACAGGAAAATCCAACACTCACATTAATCAAAATGCATTCCAGCAACACTTCAGAGAATCTAAGTCTGGAGAAATCCCACAATTTGGATGCTTTCAATAGAGATGAGTTAGGTTTGTGTGTGTGTGTGTGTGTGTGTGCATAGCATTGATATGCTTTATTATGTGTTCATCAACTGTACTGAGCCCATATGAATCCAATTCGAAGATTGACTTGGAATTTGGGGTGTTGTAGGTGAACACATCTGGATTGGCATAGGCTGAAAAAACCTGACATACTTTGTACTCGTTATAGGAAAGTGGATGGGTCTACTTGATGGAATTCTAAAAATTCCAGTCAACTACAATGCCTGCTTTTTTGGATATAAACCATACCTTTTTACAGCATGATACTGTGAAATCTATTCTAATTTTGCACACAACATCCTTGTGTGGCAGATTGGGCTGAGAAATATAGCTGAGAAATGGTGAATATTCATGCAGTAGATTCTAGTTTTGTTCCAACACCAATACATCATACTAGCCTCTTTCAGTTTCAAATAATTGAAATCAGCAGATGGCTGCTAACATGGGTGTGAAGATTAGAATCTCCCAGTTACAATGAATAAACATTTCCCACACTGATCTACAAAATTAAAAAAAGAGAGCAATTTGCCAAACTTAAAGAAACCAGTCTTCTTCTTGATGGAATTTCCTCAGGGTTTGATGTTAGTTTTAAGGTTAGCTTTCTGAAAATGGGGTATGATGGCTTAGTGGTTAATGATGCTGAGCTTGTCACAGGGGTGAAATCCAGCAGGTTCTGGCAGATTCTGGAAAACTGGTAGTGGAAATTTTGAGCAGTTCGGAGAACCAGTAGTGGAAATTTTGAGTAGTTTGGAGAACCGGCAAATATCACCTCTGGCTGGCCCCAGAGTGGGGTGTAAATGGGGATTTTGGAGTATCTTTCTCCCAGATGTGGGAAGGGAATGGAGATTTTGCAGTATCCTTCCCCTGCCATGCCCACCAAGCCACGCCCACCAAGCCACACATGCCCACCAAGCCAGGCCCACAGAACCGGTAGTAAAAAAAATTGGATTTCACAATTGGCTTGTCAGCTAGAGAGCTGATAGCCTGGGTTTGAGACCTGAGTTCCGTGCAATGCTGTGAGCTCCCATTACTTGCCCCACCTCCTGACCACCTAGCAATTCGAAAACATGTAAATGCAAGTAGATTAATAGGTACCACTTTGGTGGGAAGGTAGCAGCTTTCTGTGCTCCCTTGGTGTATAGCCATGCTGGCCAAATGACCATGGAAAATGGTCTTTGGACAACATTGGCTCCCTCAGCCAAAAAAGAAAAAAAAAGAACACAGCACCCTAGAGTCAGTCATGATTGACAGGAAACCTTTACCGTTTTTTAAATTGCAAATCCAATGTTCAACAGGGATAAACACTGAAGAAACAATATGGAGGAAATTCAGCAATGGTCAAGACGATGCAAAGAGACGAAGATAATATTGGCACAAGTAACCCTTTCCCAGATGGACAATGTAATTTTGCTTTACTTTATTAAATCCCTTCAGATCCCTTCTTTGAAACATTTCTTTGAAATGTTTCCATCGTATAATGGATCTGAAAATAAAACTGAAAAATAAGATGGAAAATTACTTACTACCTGGGTATTATAATATTTTAACTTGGAAACAGAATGGTATGTTTTTTGGAACAGTATAAGAAGTTTAGGGCACATGATATGGTAATATTTCCAGCAAACATAGGGCAGAATTATTCTTTCCATGCCAGCTGGTAGAATACAGCTAGTTGATTAATGTGGAAAACAATTCAATTGATTCAGGACATTTCTTATTTAAAATGAGAGAGGAAAGATTTTTTTTTCCCCTTGTGGTAGAGAAATGTTTCAATATCACCCTCTTCTGGATAGTTTTAGAAAAAGCAGCTTATGTTCTAAGCAACTTACATGACTCAGTTGGTTTCCAAAGTATGCACGAGAAAATAATTTTCTTTTAGTAAAAACAAATGTTCACTAAAATTTAATAAAAATACAGGAACGATTGGCTTGGCTACTCTGGGTTTCTGACTTAGGTTCCTCTGGCAATTTCTAGTCTCACAATCAAGGAAGAAAAAAATAAGAATTTATAAGGCAACAACATATAGTTATTACAACTGTGATCCAGAAATTAAGTAATCCCAAAAATAACACTCTTGTTCTTTGCATAGCCTGTAACACTTAATCACCAACAAAATCAAATGATAATTAAAAATATAGAATACAAAATTATAGTTGTGTAATTTTTTGAGCACAATAGTCTCATTAAAAAATCCTAATTTATAAAACAATAAAATCATTTTAGGTGCATGCAATTTCATAGGTAGCAAAACAGCCAATCAAACATTTCAAATAACAGAGTGCTACAGTAACCAATACATGACAAAGCTAGGAAGCTTATTGATGCAATCAATCTATCATACTATATCATAAACTAACCACAGATTGTGTTCACACAATATAGTCATAGAGAAGTCGAACATATTTTACTCTAGCTATTTAAATCCAGTTCCCATTCTCATATACTATACAATATGCAATGCAATCTTAGCTACATGTCTGTTTGGAATCAGAAGCTATTCAGATACCATCTTTCTAACCCACTCTGTTGATTGCATGGTCATTCGGATCACACAAGTTGTCTTTTCACTTTCTTTTCTTCCTCACTTTCTTCTGTAGACTTTGGCTACCAAATTCCTTGTTTATTCCTTGGGTTATGTGAGAAAAGATTTAAAATTTAAAACCTTATGCCACCAGACTTGAAATTTTGGGCTTAGACAACTTAGAACTTTGCCGCCTTCGGTCCAACCTAAACGTAGTACATAAAATTTTCTGTTACAATGTCCTACCTGTCAATGACTACTTCAGCTTCAATCACAACAATACATGAGCACACAACAGATACTTAAGAAACTTAAGGTAAACCGTTCCAAACTTAATTGCAGAAAATATGACTTCAGCAACAGAGTGGTCAATGCCTGGAATACACTACCTGACTCTGTGGTTTCTTCCCCTAACCCCCAAAACTTTAATCTTAGACTGTCTACTGTTTGTTTATTGATTGATTGATTGATTGATTGATTGAATTTCTATACCGCCCTTCTCCCGAAGGACTCAGGGCGGTGAACAGATTAAGATTTCATATACTGTATATATAATAATTTCTTTTTATAAACAGTAAATAATAAATTGAGTCAACTTGGTGTATCTGCTAAGACCTTGACATAGAATTTAAATGTTTATACTAGCCCTGCTTGTTGAAACAGAAAAGTCTTCAGGGCACATCGGAAAGTGCGAAGATCTGGGATTATTCGTATTCCAGGGGGTATTTTGTTCCAAAGAGTAGGTGCCCCTACAGAGAAGGCTCTCTCCCTTGGAACTACTAGACGACATTGTTTTAATGATGGTACTATGAGTAGTCCTACTCTGTGAGAGTGTATTGGCTGGTGGGAGGTTATCAGTTGCAGCAGGTGGTCTCGTAAGTACTCAGGTCCTAAGCCATGGAGCACTTTAAAGGTAAGAACCAACACCTTGAAGTGCACTCGGAAGGCCACCGGAAGCCAGTGCAGCTCGCGTAGAAGAGGTGTTACATGTGAACGCCATGTTGCTCCCATAATTACTCGTGCGGCCGCATTCTGGACCAGTTAGAGCTTCCGGGTGCACTTCAAGGGGAGCCCCATGTTGACCTCACCCCATTCCTAAGAGGTCTTTAAGGGGTGTGCATAAGTGCACCAGCCTGCCTACCATCCCTGTCCTAATGTTCCCTTTTTTTCGAAACAATTTCATGTATTCATAATCATGTTTATACTTATATCTATTATCTATTACATGCTTGACGAAAATAAATAAATAAATAAATAAATAAATAAATAAATAAATAAATAAATAAATAATACTAATTCAACAATCCAATGCTTTACAAAAGTACATAATATTGTCTTCCATTGAGCTTTGTACACAATTCTGGATCAAATATGTAGGCTGGGTTCATATGTGATTCACCAGTATTCTATTTATAGTTCCAGAAATTCATAAGAATGGACAAAGACTTCATTTTTGGAGCTCAATTTATTGAATGAAGTAAGGGACAATTGGGAACCTTAAGCGACTGAATGTAACCCTAAAAAAACAAAACCACTTCCAAAAATCAAAAGTGACACTTTCCATTTTTGGAACACAGAGTTCGGCTTCATGTTCAAAGCCCTCAGGGTGATGGAAATGGCCCTTTTTTGAGTTTACTATTTGATTGAGGGAAATTTGTGTGTCTAGTCTAATGAAAAAGAAGGGCTGATATGATAGCAGTCTTGTAGTACTCAAGGAGCTGTCACAGAGAAGAAGGAGTTGACCTATTCTTCAAAGGACCTGAGGGCAGGACAAGAAGTAACAGATGAAAGATCATTAAAGAGAGATTCAGTCTAGAACCAAGGAGAAATTTCCTGACAATGAGAACAATGAATCAGTGGAACAGCTTAATTCTGGAAGTTGTGGGTGCTCCATCACTGAAAATTTTCAAGAAGAGACTGGACAGCCTTTTGTCCAGAATGGTATAGGATCTCCTACTTGATCGGGGTTGGACTGGAAGATCTCCAAGCTCCCTTCCAACTATATTATTCTCTGTTCTCTGTTCTACATATACTCCAAATCTCAACTAACAAATGCTCTATCTTACACACTGGCAACAAAAATCAGAACACCAAATACAAGCTGGGCGGATAAGACCTTGTAGACGACCCTCACTCTGTCAAGGATCTAGGAGTACTCATCTCAAACAATCTAAGCCCCAGAGCTCACTGTAACAGCATTGCCAAAAAGGCATTAAGAGTTGTTAACCTAATTTTGTGAAGCTTCTCCGGGAACATTGTACTGCAAACTAGGGCATATAAAACCTTTGCCAGACCAATTCTCGAATACAGCTCATCTGCCTGGAATCCACACTGTATATTGGACATTAATATAATTGAGCGGGTCCAGCAGTATTTCACGAGAAAAGTACTCCACTCCTCTTGCAATAGAATCCCTTATGCCACTAGGCTCGAAATTTTGAGCTGGAACTATGCCGCCTACAGTCTGACCTAAGCATAGTACACAAAATTGTCTACTACAATGTCATACCTGTCAACAACTACTTCAGCTTCAACCTCAATAATACACGGGCAAACAATAGATACAAACTCAAAGTAAACTGCTCCAAACTTGATTGCAGAAAATATGACTTCAGCAACAAAGTGGTCAATGCTTGGAATGGTCTACCTGACTCAGTTGTTACATCCTCAAACCTCCATAGCTTCAACCTTAAACTGTCTACCGTGGACCTCATCCCATTCCTAAGAGGTCCGTAAAGGGGGCGTGCATAAGCGCACCAGCATGCCTACCGTCCCTGTCCTACTGTCCCCATTTATTTGTACTCATTTCCTGTGTTCATGTCCATGTTTATACTTATACCTGTTATCTTGTACATGTTTGACAAACTAAATAAAATAAATTAAAAAATAAAAATACATTGTTGACTCTGTTCATAGTTGGTAATGATTAATACATTGAAATTCTTATGATTACAGTAGATATCTTGCTGGTATAATGGCAGTTGCATTCCAATTCAACTGCAAGGCAACGGTTTGAAAAACATTATTCTAAGGTGTTGAAGTCTTCCCTTCTCCTTCCTAATTAATCTTCTTAACATTTATAACAATTGACCAAACTTAGAACTTACACTAGAATTTCACAAGAGGGTGCTGTTACATTAGAGTGCCCATAAAAATGATTTTTCAGCATCTTTTATGAATCTCTTTAACTTCTTATAAATTTTTAAATCTGGAATAACATTGAATTTTCATGCAATACAGCATATTACAAGGATATATAAGAAGAAGAATTTGAATTTATGGTAGTTGTCGCAAATAATCCTTTGGATGATGCTTTTATTTTGTTAAAGGTACAAAATTCCCCAATACTAACTAGGCTACAAAGACATAGATTTTTCTCTATCTTTTTGCTGTTATCTAGTGGATATCTAAGATTTTTGCAGCTCTTATATTATAGCCCTAGTACATCAATTATCAGAATCCCCAAGTTGTAATGCACTGAATATTATTGTATTGTATTGTATTTTTATTTATTTATTTATTTTTCAGCATCCAGCCAGGATGGATTCCTTATGTTTAAGGCTAGATGTATTTGACATTTGGGATTTTTTTCTTTTTTTTTGTACACAAGATTTTTTTTTTTCATTGTTAGCATTGGAAATTTGTTTTTCTGTTTTGTATTTTACTTTTGTTGATAAAAGAAAATAAATATGTTTTTTTTTTAAAAAATCCCCGAGTTATATTGCAAGGATGGCAAAATACATTCAAGAGTTGCTGTGATACGACTCCGTATTCATCTAGGTGGCTAGAGCCTGACTAGGTGGCTCAGTGGCTAAGACGCTGAGCTTGTCGATCAGAAAGGTCGGTGGTTCGAATCTCTAGTATAGGTCTACTGCGTGAGTAGGGGGTTGGACTAGATGACTTCCAAGGTCCCTTCCAACTCTGTTACTGTTACTTCGAGATTCATCATCATAAACCATGGGAATTGTATTGCAATAACTAGAAGGGTCCTTATTTCTCCTGGGGAGTGGGAATCAGAGGTGCATTGCTTCTAAAGGTGGAGGCTCCTTTCTGATTAACATGATCAAACCTGGGAATAGTTTTTGGAAGTAGTTTGCCATTGTCTTATTGATAGGCCTGGGAGAGTGGTCCAAAGTCATCAAGTTGGCTTCAAGCCCTAGAAAGAACTAGAAGTCACGGTCTCCCAGTTTCAAGCCAATTGCCTTTATCTCAGTGGAGATTCAAATTTTTTTACTACCGCTTTTGTGGGCATGGCTTGGTGGGCGTGGTCTGATGGGTGTGGCAGGGGAAGAATACTGTAAAATCTCCATTCCCACCCCATTCCAGGGGAAGGATACTTTAAAATCTCCATTCCCTCCCCACTCCAGGGGAAGGATACTGCAAAATCCCCATTTCCTCCTGATCAGATGAGACTCGGGAGGCAGAGAATAGATGGGGACAGGACCAGTCAGAGGTGGTATTTACCGGTTCTCCGAACTACTCAAAATTTCTCCTACCAGTTCTCCAGAACTGGTCAGAGACTGCTAAATACCACCTCTGCTTTATCTGCTTTTCCAATTTGGCACTCAGTAAGATAACATAATAAAATATAAATGTAGAAATGTAATAAATAAGCAAACATGCAGGGGGGATTTGTTTGCCAGGCTTACTTTTTATTGATTTCCTTTTCAACGTACCTTAATATTGGGTGGGGCACCGGGGGGAAAGTTCAATGCAGAATCTTACAAGTGTCATGTCTCTTGTAGTCAATTTTTGGATTTAAACCATTTTTTTTTCCAGAGGCAGTCTGTTCTACTTTCACACCAAGCTTAGCAGCTGGAATCAAATCAAATAAGATCAAATCAAATCTTTCTATTATGGTCTTTGACCAGCCTTTATTTACATAGTAGGAAAAAAGAAATAGTTTGGTACAGCCATTCATTTTCAGAGGTGAAACAAAAGCCATAAGACAATAAAACAACATATTTAATTAAATGTTTTGTGCAATTGCATGACTTAATGAAGATATTTGGCCACTTGGTGCATGAGGGTAGAGTTAGCATCTCTTAAAAAGTAATAAACATTAAAAATTTATCAACATGACTGTCAAAGGTTCTTTTAAACTATACTCAATTTGATGTGCTCAAGACACCAAAAGAGCTAACAACAAGACAGGTCCCTAAACAATACACACACTCACAAACACTCATACTATTACTCATTCTTCACTATTCTCCACTCTTCCCCCCTTCAATGGTGATGTACAACATTCAAATTTATAGATGATTAGGGAGACCAAAGCACATCTAGGGGCATCATAAAAAGGATATTGGCAAGAATTTCTATCTCTCTGGATCAGGGGTGAAATCTACTTACCTTCCCTACCAGTTTGGAGGTGTACGCGCCGGGCGCGGGCTTGGCACAAACCCTTCTGCGCATGTGCAGAAGGTAAAAAACAAGTTACTTCCTGGTTAAAACCAGGAAATAATGACGACCGGGCGGGTGGGCGGAGCCTCGTGCTACCATCACTACCGGTTCTCCGAACCACCTGCCACCATTGCTACCGGTTCAGCCAAACCGGGCCAAACCGGTAGCATTTCACCCCTGCTCTGGATCCACAGTCTCTGCAAGTAAAGAGGCCAATGAAATCTTCCCACCAGCAGAGCAAATGGGAAGGCATAAAAGTGGGCTCTGGAAAAGGCCTATGTATATTTGCTTAGCCTTAGAGTGTATAGATATCTTGCAGTGGAAGGTTTGCAGCTGTCTAACATTTGGCAATAGAATTCAGGACGATTGGCGATATCATTTTGGTGATCAATGACCAGCGTCTGGTATTTTCTCTCTCATTTGTTACCTCTGAATTTTCATGCCCTGATGGACTTCATTTCACTGCATTTTTGAGTTCCTATAAGCTTGTATTTGTATCATTAATCAAACTGATTTCTCTAAACCTCTAATTTGATTGAATTTAATTTCTTCAATCACTTATCCACTGACTTTTGCCTTTGTATTAGGTATCTAAAATATTTAAGCTTTAGCCAGTTGTAAAATCTGAACCAGTTTACTCCTGATTTGCTGGGCGTGCATGCGCACCATGCGCCAAATGCAGGCTGTGCACACACATGCGCAGTATGCACCAAACGTGAGCTGTGCGCTCACCTGCGGTGCGCACCAAAAGGAGGCTTGGGAAGGTAAGTAGAACAGTGTGTGTGTGTATGGGGGGGTGATCAGCTGTGGAGCGCGTGGGAGCCTTTTTAAAAACTTTTTAAAAGCATTTTTTTATTACCAGCTCGGGTGAATAGGTAGTATAAAATGATTTTAAAAAGTAACAAAAAGGCTCCGGCAATCGTGCGGCACAGCTGTCATCATCGGAGACTTTTTTTTTTCTTTTTAAAAGCATTTTTTACTACCTATTCGCCCGAACTGGTAGTACAAAAATGCCTAAAAAGTACAAAAAAAAAAAATGTTCTGACGATCAGCTGAGCGATGTGCGATCGTTGGAACTTTTTTTAAAACATTTTTTACTACCAGTTCGGCGAACCAGTAGCATTTTTTTACTACCGGTTTGGGCAAACCGGCCCGAACCGGTAACATTTCACCCCTGGCTTTAGCTTTGTTATGAATGCCTTCAACGACCAGCCTGCTTTTATATCCTCCAGCATTAAATAATTTGCTCAGAGTATCCCAACACTGTTTTCCAGTGCAAACTTCAGATTTTATTTTATTCAGTCTTTTATAGTCATGTTATTGCAACTGGGAAAATCATGATTTTGACAATATATTTTTTTTGTTGTTGTGCAATATCTCTGTACTTTAATATGTACTTGGAAAAAAATACTTGTTGTTGTTTGTAATGATGAATACATACCTTCAGATAAAGTTCAGGCATTGCATGAATAATTTCTGAGTTTGATCTCTAATCTGTCCAGATAAAATAAGTTTAGGGTAAGTAATTTAAAAGGCATCTACCAATATTTGGATAATTGTTAAGAGTAGACAATGATCTACATATCATTTACAGCAGGGACACAGAATGGTAATGGTCTGTGGCAGTGGTGGGTTGCCCCCGGTTCGGACCAGTTCTATAGAACTGGTAATAAAACTGGAGGGAGGCTTGGCCCACCCACCCCGACATCATCAAAACGCTTCTGCGCATGTGCAGAAGAGCATGTGCGCATGCACGGCCCCATTGCAAACCGATAGTGAAGGTAAGTAGAACCCACCCCTGCCTGTTAGGAAGTGGGCCACACAGCTGGAGGTTAATGGCTGGAGACTGAGAGAAACTGAAATCATCCCCCATAGCTGGTCCTTGGAAAAATTGTGTTCCATGAAACTGTCTGTGGTGCCAAAAAGATCGGGGATCACTGATTTACAGTTCTCTTCCAATATACTATTTCTTATTTACATTTTTTCTTTCTTACTTTTAGTCAGGGTTGTCAAACTCCTGGCCTGTGGGCCAGATGTGTCACATACTGCCACGCTCATGTCCGGTTTAGCGAAGGGGGGGGAAAATCCCAATATGTCACGTGACGCTGTTGTGACGATGTGAGTTTGATTCCCCTGCTTTTAGTGATTTAAAGTTATGATATAAAAGATGACCAGGCTGAGCTCAAGGGGGGAGGGGTCAAACAAGTTCAGATTAATGTCAAATGCATGAGAAGCAAAAAATTTATTGCAAACTCCTGTTCTCAACAAGAATCTGAACTATTAACGATCAAAGCAAATTAGGAGTAGATAAGAGGCAGAGGAATTCAAGATGGGCTGCACTTAGATCTCTTGGGGACGCAAAGGGATTCGAGACTGATGAGATGTTTGACTTCTCCATCTGGCTCCCTTGTGAACTTCCAACATATGTTAACCAAATACAGGTAGTCCTCAACTTACATCAGTTCATTTAGTGACCGTTTGAAGTTACAACAGCACTGAAAAAAATGACTTACGACAGTTTTTCACACTTATGACCATTGCAGCATCCCCATGTGATTTACATCAGATGCTCGACAACTGGCTCATATTTATGACAATTGTAGTGTCCCAGGGATCATATGATTTCTTTTGTGACCTTCTGACAAGCAAAGTCAGTGGGGAGGACAGATTCACAAACTGTGTTACTAATTTAACAACTGAAGTGATTCACTTAACAAATGTGGCAAGAAAAACCATAAAATAGGGCAAAACTCACTTAACAAATTTCTTGCTTAGCAATATAAATTTTGGGCTCAATTGTGGTCATACGTTGAGGACTACCTGTATGTTTAAGTTCTATAGAGACATGTTTCGAACATTAGATATTTGGATATTAAATGGCTTATACTATTTTAAACTCTGAAATAGTATATACAGTATATATCTTAGATTTTTTTTGTTCTAGATATTAATTGGCTACCTGTCTGAATGTTACTGGTGTGCCATATTATCTTGATAGTGTTTCAAACTTGTAGTTGAAAGAGAGGGGGGGGAGAGGGGAGAGAGAGTGGGGGGAAGAGGGGAGAGAGAGAGAGAGAAGAGAGGGAGAGAGAGGGAGAGAGAGAGGTGGGGAGAGAGAGAGAGAGAGAGAGAGAGGGAGAAGGAGAAAGGAGAGAGGGAGAGAGAGGGGACAGAGAGAGAGGGAGAGGGGAGAGAGAGAGGGAGAGGGAGAGGAAGTGGGAGAGGGAGAGGGAGGGAGAGAGAGGGGGAGAGAGGGAAGAGGGGGAGGGAGAGGGAGAGACAGAGAGGTGGGGAGAGAGACAGAGAGGGAGAAAGGGGAGAGAGAGGGAGGGAGAAGGAGTGGGAGGGAGGGAGGGAGAGAGAGAGGGAAGGGGGGGGGGGAGAGAGAGAGAATATGAATAGTTAGGTTCCAAATCACAAGTTGGGAAGTCAAGAAAATAGTCCAGTTTTCTTGAACAAATAAAAACAGCCCTTTTAACACATCATCTTAAAACATGAAGCATACTATACAAATCATAGTTGATTTCATATGGTAGCTCCAAACCAAGCTAAAAACATTGTGTTTTACTGTGTTGTGTAAATTTCCCTGGTATTAAGATTGTTGAATTAGTTGTCTGCTTGATGTAAAGCAGTCCCCAGTGCCCCATGAATGATCTCATTTCAGTCCCATAAAACCCTACAGGATTTCTTTATAAAACTATTTTTCCTTGGAGACAAGATTTATCAACTGATATATCAAAATCAATACATTAAAGCTTTTTCCTCTTTATTCTTGTCAAGGGGAAAAAAAATCACCTAATAAATTTCTAGGTGCTAAATTGCTGTTAAAGATGCAGTAATGTTTGAAAAATGTGTATAGTTGCACATTTTCCAAAGTTGTTATGACTTTGGTAAAACCAACCAACCAACCAACCAACCTCCCTCCTTCTTTCTTTCTTTCTTTCTTTCTTTCTTTCTTTCTTTCTTTCTTTCTTTCTTTCTTTCTTTCTTTCTTTCTTTCTTTCTTTCTCCTCCTTGGTTTTATCCATCAACTAATATGACACATCCTCCCATGTTTTACCCAAGGCAGATGTTCAGTTGTGTCCATGACAACGAAGTAGGAAGCAGTGTCAGTTCTACAGACCAAGGGTATCAGTCAACTAACTATGTGCTTAATGCAATTTAGCATAATATTATTCTTGCATTTCAGCCTTTCAGCCTACTGTTTCTGTCTTTATTTACAGAAATATGCTTTTTCCTCCCTTTGAGCCTCTGACTACCTAGCTAATAACCTTCATTTCAGTGTGGTCCTTTGAAAAGAAAGTTATAAAGCCACAGTGACTGGGCTCCTGCAGTGTGTCAATAAGAATCATTGACTACATGCTCGCATCACTAAGGGTACCATATCTGGGCTGCAAAGATCCAGATTATCGTTCGATGGCAGCACAGGGTTAAGCAGGAATTGTATTTCAGCCCAGGTATGGTAATCCTATCTGGCACTGAACAAAATTGCTGAACATTGCAATTCTGCCATTTCTGCACATAATTTCCTTGCTCTGATCTAATTCTATCTCCATTGTAAAGATTACTAGTTTTATATGAGTATGAGAATATACTCAAATTCTATCCTGAAGAATTGAGTAATACTGATAAGCATCTGCATAAAAGCATCCACAGATAAAGAATACATTTTAAAACTCAAGTTTGTTATTTAGGGTATGGTCTTAATGTATAGCAAACAAAGAATTTCCTGCTTTCGCAGTTTATGACATGCATTTTATAATCAGTATAATTTTTTTCATGCTGATTTCCTAAACACATCCCAGCAGGTACCATTCCCCTACTAAGTTTCTGACAACGGAGTTGCCCCAAAAATTCTTCTAGTGCCCCATTCTACTATCTAATGATGAAGTTTCAAGTCAAATGCTAATCTGATTACAGATTTTTAAAGATCATGTATAGAAATATTCTGATATCGGCACGTTCTCCATGTGTAATATTGAATAGTATGTGGTGCTTCAAATATTTTTGAATATATATCTACTGTATATATCATCTCTCTCTCTCTCTCTCTCTCTCTCCCTCCTCCCCCCTCTTTCCTTCCCTCTCCTATCTGTCTGTCTGTCTATCTATCTATCTATCTATCTATCTATCTATCTATCTATCTATCTATCTATCTATCTATCCAGACAGACAGACAGACAGACAGACAGACAGACAGACAGCATGGCCACTGATCTGGAATGACACCAGTTGACACTTTTCAAGAGTTCCTGCACTTTCATACAACTAATATTAAAAAGGTAATTGGTGAGTTGTGCAAGTAAAGGGAATTGCCTTTATTTTATGAATTGGCATCCATAGTGCCTTCCATCTTACTTTCCTCTTTATATAATCATCTTATTATCCTTGAGGAGAAGTAGCCCTCTTTAATCAATAACGTTCCAGCAATCCAGTTCTCGTAATATATCAATGTTGTACATATTTAATTTCCTTGAAATGTCCAGCTGCTCTTTGGGGATCTACAGAGCTTCAACTAAGACCATGAAGCTTTTGGCGTGAGGTTGCTGTTATAGCCTGAGAAGCCTCATAATGTTTGCTCTCAGTATATCCATATGGTACTTTGGGAGTTGTTAATTGTGCAACAGGATAAATTTGCTTGCCTGTATTGACATTTCCATAGTTACACCAAGATATTAATATCATATGACTGGTGGAAGTAACTGCATGGGTGTCATTGTAGGACTGGGAGCTAAATTATATATATATTCCCCTCTCTCTGTTTTGATTGTATGCTATCCCTTTCTAACAGAAGGTTTGTCCAGTGTAAACAATGACAATTGAAGAGGGGAAAACATCTGACTTAAACTATCGGCTACAAGGACATCGTTACATCAGCAGTAGGTAAGATGTGTAGCAAAATATCTGAGTAATGCATTCTCATCTTACTGTCTTTCCTAATTATGAAGAACATTAGTAATGATGTTTTTATTAAATCTTCAATGAGCCAGCAGACCTTACTTATGAGGCTAATAGCAGCTAGAATGGAAAGGGTAATTGTTCATCAGGAATAAATGTATTAAAAGGAGGGGCAGGAAAAGACAATTATGCATTTATCTTTTATTCAGTTTTATCTGAATATAGTTCCATTCTTGAGAATTATATTTCCTGACTAGAAGAGCTGATACCTGGAAATAAATACCAAAGTGTCTGACAATTAAAATCTGTGAATGATATAAACATTAACATTAACAATCTTTCAAAATAATTACCCAAATGCAATCTAAGCAAATACATCATGGAGATACATCCATGGTTGCCACGATGTTGATAAAAAAGATGTTGAGACTCTAGAAAGAGTGCAGAGAAGAGCAACAAAGATGATTGGGGGACTGGAGGCTAAAACATATGAAGAACAGTTGCAGGAACTGGGTATGTCTAGTCTGATGAAAAGAAGGACTAGGGGAGACATGAAAGCAGTGTTCCAATATCTCAGGGGCTGCCACAAAGAAGAGGGAGTCAAGCTATTCTCCAAAGCACCTGAGGGCAGGAGAAGAAGCAATGGGTGGAAACTAATCAAGGAGAGGAGCAACCTAGAACTAAGGAGAAATTTCCTGACAGTTAGAACAATTAATCAGCGGAACAACTTGCCTCCAGAAGTTGTGAATGCTCCAAAACTGGAAGTTTTTAAGAAGGGTTGGATAACTATTTGTCTAAAGTGGTGTAGGGTTTTCTGTCTAAGCAGGGGGTTGAACTAGAAGACCTCCAAGGTCCCTTCTAATTCTGTTATTGTATTGCATAATTGTATGATCATGGAGCTACATAATAAATCTTCAAGTTCTGCTCACAGCAGAGATTTATTAAGAAAATTGACCTCTATATTCCTTTGTGAAACATTCTCTCCCCCTCCACTTTTTGTCATGAATTGTTGTTCTGTCCCTAAGTCATGTTTGACTCTTTACAACCTCGTGGACCATAGCACATCAGCCACTATCCCCCTTGTCCTCCACTGTTTCCTGGAGTTTGCCCAAATTCATGTTGGTTGTGTCAATGACACTATCACACCATCTCAACCTCTGCTATCCCCTTCTCCTTTTGCCTTCAATATTTCCCAACATCAGGGTCTTTTCCAATAAGTCCTCTCTTCTCATTTGGTGGCCAAACTATTTGAGCTTCTGCTTCAATTTCTGTCCTTTCAGAGAACAGTCAGAGTTTATTTCCTTCAGAATTGATTGATTTGATCTCCTCGCAGTCCAAGGGACTCTCAAGAGTCTTTGCCAACACCACAATTTGAAAGCATCAATTCTTCAGCACTCAGCCTTCCTTATGGTCCAACTCTCACAAGCATACATTACTACTGAGAAAGAAGGGCACAGTAGTGTCTTGTATATGTTTTCCTAATTTCTGTCTTGGCAGGTATTATTTGGTCCAAGGTAAATATAGATAATCTTGCTGAGACAACGAAGATTTTCAAAACATTGAGCTTTCACCACTAGGTGATTATACCAGTAGCACACATATAATTTTGAAAAAAATAATTCTATCTATCAGAAGGCAAACCGATCAGGGTAATTCCCTCTCTAGCCCATTATCTTTAATCATCCCCCACAATTTATTTATTTTAATATTTCTGTTCTGCTTCCCATTACTGGAATTCTCAACTTACAACAAATAGTGAAAATAATCAATTACAGTCATTACATAAATAATCAATTCCAAACAGCACCACAATTCAAAAGCATCGATTTTTCAGTGCTCAGGCTTCCTTATGGTCCAACTCTCACAGCCATACTTTGTTACTGGGAAAACCATAGTTTTAACTATACAGACCTTTGTTGGCAAGGTGATGTCTCTGCTTTTTAATATGCTCTTTAGTGTCATGAATTAGATCTCACATTGTTTGAATGCATTACTTGGTTTCGATTAGACAAAGATGCTACCACAGAGTCAAATAAACATCCTTGTCCCATCCATTTTGTTGGATTTATATCTTTAGGGATTGAAAGATACAAAGTTGTAAAGGTGGTGGTAGATGAATAAAATCTTTTTCAACCTATTAGCAAGTATGGTATCATGTATCACAGACCAGACTCTCTTTTTAAAATTAATTAATTGATAATTATTTTTTTCTTTTTTAATTGATAGGAATAGAAATAAAGCAAATGTTTCTTGTGTTTGTTTTCAGTACTTCATTATTATAATCTTGTAATGTATTTATTACAAGCCAAAGGAAGAAAAATCAGGAAAACAAAAACATCCATAATAAGCAGAAAGATAAAAAGAGAGACAGACAAAAGTATACCATAAATTAACTGCTAAATATATTCTGATGTGAAGTGCCAAATTATATTTTTAAAAGCACTGCTGCCTTGGTACATAAAAAGGGACAAAAATTTAAAATTCAGCTTTATCAACTGAAATGGCCTAAAGCAGTGTTTCTCCACCTTGGCAGCTTTAAGATGAGTAGACTTCAACTCCCAGAATTCTTCAGTCAGCATGATCGCTTGGGGAATTCTGGGAGTGGAAATCCACACATCTGAAAGCTGGCAAGGTTGAGAAAAATGGCCTAAACTAACAAACAAGCTTTTGAATTCTTCAAAATTCTTAATTAGGCAACAAGCTAATATTATAATTTGACAAGGAAGAATGATCTTGGTTGAAAAATTATGTCAGATGTATCAAATGTTCCTGAGTACGTCAATGTCCTGAGTGTCAAAACACTGCATATGAGAGCAAGTGTGGTAGAGAAGCAAAAGTGCTAGAAACCAGGAGACTGTGAATTGCAGCCATAGAGTAGTCTTTGGCCCAATCCCTCTTTCTCCACCTCACAGAATTGTTGTTGTTGGGAAAATAGGAAGAGGAAGGAGTATTAGGTATATTTGCAACAGTGGTGAAATCCACATTTTTTTACTACCGGTTCTGTAGGCATGGCTTGATGGGTGTGGTGTGGCTTGGTGGGCATGATTTGGTGGGTGTGGCAGGAGAAGGATACTACAAAATCTCCATTCCCACCCCACTCCAGGGGAAGGATATTGCAAGATCTCCATTCCCACCCTACTCTGGGGCCAATCAGAGTGATATTTGCCAGTTCTCGAAACTACTCAAAATTTCCGCTACCGGTTCTCCGAACTGCTCAAAATTTCCACTACCGGTTCTCCAGAACCTGTCAGAACCTGCTGGATTTCACCCCTGGTTTGCAACCTTAAGTTGAGCAAAAAAGATCCATAGCATGGGTCCAGCCTATCTGAAGCACCGTCTCATCTGAATCCCCAAGGTGCTTTTTCAAGAGGCAACTTTCTGGTTTTTCATTGAAGACCTTTCGCTTCTCATCCAAGAAGCTTCCTCAGCTCTGTTCAGAGCTGAAGAAGCTTCTTGGATGAGAAATGAAACATCTTCAAAGAAAAACCAAAAAGCCCAGTTGCCTCTTGAAAATGCACCTTGGGGACAACCATGATCTGGATGACTGAGAATCTACATAGAAATCTCACCTGAATGGGATTGGTTCACCTCCCAAGAACAGTTGCAAGAACTGGGTATGTCCACTTTAATGAAAAGAAGCACTAGGGGTGACATGATAGCAGTGTTCCGATATCTACGGGGCTGCTACAAAGAAGAGGGGGTCAACTTATTCTCCAAATCATCCAAAGGCAGGAGAAGAAGCAATGAATGGAAACTAATTAAGAAGAGAACCAACTTAGAACTAAGGAGAAATTTCTTGCCAGTTAGAACAATTAATCAATGGAACAACTTGCCTCAGAAGTAGTGGATGTTCCAATACTGGATATTTTAAAGAAGAGATTGGACAATCATTTGTCTGAAATGGTATAGTCTTTCCTGCTTGAGCAGGGAGTTGGGGAGGGACTAGAAGACCTCCAAGGTCCCTTTAGACTCTGTTCTTCTGTTAAATGAGAACATTTCCCTCTTTTTGAATTGTTAACTTAATTAAAACTAACCATCAATAGGTCCTAAAACGCCTCTTATCCTTTATGTAACTTCTTCTTCCAACCTTGTAATGATGTGTTTAGCATTCTTTACAAAATGTACGTCTGTGCAGACTGTAAATTGCCAAGGCAGGAAGGAGGGAACTAAGAATTTTCAAGTATTTCAGTGTTTTTGTTCTGTCTGAAAAATCTGCTTCAGTGGAAAGATGTTGCTGATTTAGATTCAAACGTTGCAGCAACGTACACCTTGTAACTCACACTAGCAGGAGCAACCCACTCTGATTATCGTTATTATAAAAAGTGTGATAAAAATTTATTTCCAATAAAAAAGCAGATTTTTGCCTTCAGAATAACTTGCCCCGGAGGATGCTTGAGCTAATTCCAATCTCTTAGAATTCTTTAGAGAAAGAATAAATATGATTAAATTAAACAAAAATATTAGGGAAGGGAGAACCCATAACCAAATCTCTAATCCCTTTTACAATACTTCATACACAAGCCAGAATTGTGCTCTACTCAAAAAGGATGCCTTTAGATTAGAAAGAAGAAATGATGTTCCCATTTCATTGGGACTCTGAAAGAAATCAGATAGTTGAAAAACCTATCAAGTAACTGTAGGATGCTGAATCTTTATTTTCTTCATTCTTGGTTGAGATGCACAAGGCTCCAGCATTTAAGTGGCTGTCCCAGTTGAAAGCAAATGGACTGAATTCCATTCAATTCAGCACAAAATGTCTACTTCTGATACCTGATAAATTATTCACGGCAGCTATTTATACAGTGCAATACCGATTCTTACCTGACGATTGACTTCTTATTGTCTTTAGTGGAAAACAAACTGAGAAAACAATGTTCTGCCTTTCCTTGTAAAAGGCAGTAAGATGCAAACTTGGAATGCATGCCCATGCCTAAGCAAAAAACAGAAGTTAATCACAGGAAAATCTATCCATGCTGGAGTTTAGGCTATTTTTTTTTTTCATTTAAGTGTCTCATTGAGGCCCATGTAGGTAATACCACTTAACTGACCATGATTAATCACAACAAAGTAAGGAAGGTTGGATTTGTTAGTGATTGGATGGAACATTACAAATAAATAAAAGGACTAAAGCCCAGGATGATATTTCTCATCCTTAACAAATGTAAGATGTGTGGATTTCAGTTCCCAGAATTCCCCAGTCCACATTCCCCATTACTTGGTTGAGGACTTCTGGGAGTTGCATGAAATCCATGCATCTTAAAAGTTGCAAACTTAGAAAAACACTGGCCCAGGAAGATGAAAATGAGCCTGTAGTACAGTGGACTAAAGCACTGTTATTAACAATTGCTGCTTGCAATTGCTGCAAGTTCAAATCTCACCAGGCTCAAGGTTGACTCAGTCTTCCATCCTTTCAAAGGTAGGTGAAATGAGGACCCAGATTGTGGGGGCAATAAGCTGACTTTGTATAAATATACAAAAGTATGAAGGCTATTGCTTAACGCATTGTAAGCCGCCCTGAGTCTCTGGAGAAGGGCGGCATATAAATTAAAGCAAAAAGAAAGAAAGAAAGAAAGAAAGAAAGAAAGAAAGAAAGAAAGAAAGAAAGAAAGAAAGAAAGAAAGAAAGAAAGAAAGAAAGAAAGAAATCCCAGTTCCATACTGTTGTCAAGGAAAACCATATGTTTGCTCATCAAGTTATCAGGAGTAAAGCTTGAACTGAATGAAATTTGATTGTTTTTATTTGATTGATCTTTTTTTTCTCCTTGTCCTGTTCTTAATTTCTCCTGACTAAAGGAGTTGTGCTGATAACAATATCTCAAGACAGGGTGATGCTGACATTTCCTTCCTTCCTTCCTTCCTCCTTCCCTCCCTCCCCCCTCCCTCCCTTCAGTCAGAGGCTAAAATAACCATTTCACATCTTGAACAGTGGAAAAAACTAATGGGTGGATTTGCACATGATTCGGGATGATTTTCTTCTCTCCTAGGTGGCTGTTCATCCCCAGATTCCTAAGAGACTATGAGATCTTCTGCAGGACATTGATGCCCTTTGAAAACTCCAAGTAGTATAGGTAGCCCTTGACTTAAAACCATTTGTTTTGTCACCATTCAAAGTTACAATGGTGCTGAAAAAAGTGACTTATGACTTTCACACAACTGCGGCACCATCCCCATGGTCACTTGATCAAAATTCAGACACTTGGCAACTAGTTCATATTTATGACCACTGCAAGGTCCTGGGGTCATGCGACTTTGTGAACAAAGTCAATAGAAAACCCAGATTCACTTAATAATTGCATTACTAACTTAACTGCAGTGATTCACTTACCGTATTTTTTGGAGTATAGGATGCTCTGGAGTATAAGACGCACATTAGTTTCTGGGGAGGAAAACAAGAAAAAAAAATCTGCCTCTGCTTACCAGCATCCATCGGTATTCATCTGGCTAGCGTCCTTGCAGCAAACAGCAACAGCCTGGTCAGCTTCAGCACGTTATCATAGCCTGATTCAGCATGAGCAGTTGATTGGCGGTTGGATCGGCCTCCCGGAATACTGCCAATCAGGTGTTCCAGGCTGCAGGGATCGCTATAGCCCATTGCCGCCTCTGTGCATCGTGTTTTTGGCCTCGGTACACCCCATTTTTGGCATCTGCACATCACATTTTCGGCCTGTTCCAGGTGGTGGGGATTGCTGCTGCTTGGAACCGGCTGAAAATGCAATGCGCGGAGGCTGAAAACACGATGCGTGGTGGAGGCGGTCAGCAGCAATGTGTGTGGCAATTCCCGCAGCCTGGAATGGGTCTAAAATGGAGCGTGCGGTAGCCAAAAACGTGACATGCGGAGGCTGAAAATGGCCAAAGGGTGGGGGCAGGTGAGTGGGCGGGGCTTCAGCAACATTCGCTGTATAAGTTGTACAGACATTTCCACCCACTTTTGGGGGGGGGGAGAATTGCTTTTTTCCGCTGAAAAATTCACTTACCTTCGCTACTGGTTTGCAAATGTGAGCGCGCATGCGCACAGGGCCTTCCACACATGCACAGTGTCAAAAATGGGACGTGATTACACCTGGGTGGGTGGGCAGAGCCTCCCGCAACCACTGCTACCAGTTTGCCTGAACCAGATAGAACCAGCTGAATACCACCACTGCCCCAAAGTGACGTTCAGCAAATGTCATAAATGTACTACCATTCCACTCTTCTTTGTGAAGTTGTCCTGCTGCTAGAACTGCTTTATTCACAAATTCTTGAGTTTGTCTCTTTCTACTTATATCTATCAGAACAGGAACAACAACAACAACAAAAGATTTAAATGTTTCTGAACAAATCTGTCTTAAGACACCAACTCTGACTCAGTTTCTCCTGGCGCTCTTAAACATGCACTGAGAAAAGACGTTTTTTTTGTTTTGGCTGAGGTTTGGGAGACAAGATATTTTGAAGAACATGGAACTGAATCTTACCAGATGTTCGCTATAAAAATTGAGATCCCACTTCTCGTTGGGGCAGCTTACAATAATGTCATTTTTTCCATAAAGCAAGAGGAAAAACAACAACAATCATACCACCAAATCTTGAAAACAGAACGAGAGCAGCAAATTAAAATAAAGCATAATTGTTCTATTAATTCCAGGCTGCAAATGGATTCTATATACCGTATTTTTCAGAGTATAAGATGTACCTTTTTCCTCCCTAAAAGAGGCTGAAAATTTGGATCCGTCTTGTACTCCAAATGTAGCTTTTTCGAAGCTTTTTTTCAGCCTAATGAGGCGCTAACGAGGCACTAGCAAGCGATCTTCCCAGCTTTGCCTGTTCCCTCGACTCTCGGCCGCTGTGCTTTAACGAGGCGCTAGTGAGTGAAACATCTCCATCCTTTGCACTGACTCTCAGCTGTTCTTTAGAAGTTTTTTTTCAGCCCTAACTAGGCGCTAGCCGAGTGAAGCGATTCCCCTCCCCCGCGTGCTTTACCTGCTTTTCTCATTGCTGCTTCATCTCAGCTGTGCCTTAGAAGCTGTTTTTTTTATCCCCAAGCAGGGGATAAAAAACCAGGAAACTAATGTGCTAAAGCTGACCAGACTAAGGATGCTAGCCAGATGAATACCCAATAGGCAGATTTTTTTTCCTCCAATTTTCCTCCCCCAAAACTAAGCTACTCCGGTGCGTCTTATACTCCAAAAAATACAGTACTTGTAACTTGTAATGGCAAATATATCAAATAAAAAGCTATGTGCACATAGCACAGTAGACTATGCAAAAATGGAGTTGATAGTTTGGATTTTCGCATCTTGTGGAAACACAGAGATAGTCTTAGCATGGTTTAACCAGGTCATCATATTAAGCCACACTCTGGTTAATTTGTTTTAGGTCCAGTATGTGAGCATACTTGTGACTTTGTTTAGCTAGATTCGGAGGTAAGAGTGAATTTTTCCCCCTGTGTTCTTATAATTCCAATCATATGATCACACAAAAATTAAAAAAAAGATAAGGTTTGTAAAACAGAAGCTTATGTACCTGCTTTTTCCAACTGATTTCAATTCCCAGCATATAAATAATTCAAAGTTACCACACAAGTGAAAAATAGTGTGTATAATTTAAATTATGTTGTTCTACTATAAGTTAAAAAAGAAGATGTGCTGACAACAAGCTAATTTTTAAAATGTTTATTTTACACTTCCACAGATCACGATTCATCCTTTTATAAGGCATCACAAAAGAGTTAACAATAAAACATGTTTTTGCTTTTAAAACAAAACATAGACTTTACTAAACAAAATTGCATGGGTTACCACAGACACTTCCCAAAAGAGAAAGATGAAAAATGCTTAGGAAATTATTAGTGGTCACTATAATAAATAGGGTTGAAAGTTATTATCTTACCCTGAGGCAGAGTTGAGAGAACAGAGTAGTATGGATAAATTTACCCTGGAGATTAGAAATAGAGAGCATACAAATGTCCACAAATTTAGAGTAAATTATCCAGTATCTTCATAATAGAGAGCATCCACAATGTCCGTAAAATTACAGTAAATTATGCAGTATCTTTCTGAGAGTCAATTATTTTTCTGAGAATATTTTTCATTGACTCTCAGAAAGAGTGCTAACAACCAGATGACTGCAAGGAATATAAATCCTTCCATTCTCCACCATTCATTCAGAACTGAAGAAGCTTCTGGGATGAGAAGCAAAACATCTTCAAGCAAAAACAAAGAAAGTGTACTTGCCTTTTGAAAAAAGAGTCTTTGGGAGTATCTCAAACACATTTCAAAGTTAATAAAAACTTTGATTACCCAGATAGCTTGATATCAAAAAATTTCACTGCTCACACAGTGTGCAATGTAGCCCAATAACATGCTCAGCAACTGTTTTGTGTTCAAGAAGTTCTTTCTCTAAATATCTGTGTACTATTTTCTTCTCTTATGCAACTTTTTTCAGATGATTACGACCCCCCCCCCATGAAATCTCAAATCCTTCCCTTAATCCACTTCTTCTTCCTTTTGGATTGTGCTGTTTATGGAAAATCTTATTGGGCTTTCCAAACATGTGTCAACCAGAGGTGGGTTTCAGTAGGTTCTGACCAGTTCTGGAGAACCTGTAGTGGAAATTTTGAGTAGTTTGGAGAACCGGTAGTAAAAATTCTGACTGGTCCCGCCCCCATCTATTCTCTGCCTCCCAAATCCCAGCTGATTGGGAGGAAATGGGGATTTTGCAGTAACCTTCCCCTGGATTGGGGAGGAATGAAGATTTTACAGTATCCCTCCCCTGCCACGCCCACCAAGCTATGCCACGCCCACCAAGCCATACCCACAGAACTGGTAGTAACCCAGTTGAAACCCACCACTGGTGTCAACCACTGAATATCTGGCTGCTGGGTTGTAACTCACAGGATAGTTAAAGACATTCAGAATTCATGAACAGCTTCTAGATAAAACATGAATCTTGAACTTGGTAATGTAGAAGACTCTTTGAAAAACAGAGTTCTAGATAAGCTTGATAGTTTTGTCGCTGGCTAATGAGTTGGCCAACAAGATGTTGGTTTTATTGTATTTTTACACATGCATTATGTACGGTGATTGTAAGCCACCAAGAATCCATGGAATAGAAACACTGAAATATATAAAAATTGCCCCAAATATATAAACCTTACCCAAAAGCTTGAATTTCCTCAAGCTTTAAAATAGAATACATTTTGAAGCCAGGCTATGACTGCCAAATAATCTGAGTGTCATTTTATATGTTTTATAGTATATTAACCCTCTTTTAAGAGGAAAGGGCATAAAGATGTTTTAAAATAGATCAATAAATTTAATTCTGACCTCTTAAGAAATATTCTATCTTTGTAGCCTAGCTAACTATCTTCAGAGCAGACCCATTAGAAATTCCAGGAACAAACTCCTGTTTAGTCATTTGCCATGAAATGTACAGACACAGCCGGTATAGTAATCTTAGTGAGTCAGTAAGATATTGTTCTTGAATGTTGCCGTTTAAAAAATTATGTTGCCGTTTAAAAATTATGACATTTCTGACACTTCTGTTTCTTCAGGCATTTGTGGCAAGGAAACAAGGCAGTTCGATTTTACGTAACCCTGGGATTTATCTTGTCCAAGAAACTCAATGATGGCTTTACAGCCATAATACACGACCATCTTTTATTGGGTTGCTTGGGAAGAGTTGACTGCATCAGAACATATTTTTATATGGCCATAACAAAAAGCAGCACTAGATGTTTTCTTCTCCATTTCTTCTGACCCACATGAAGACCTCATTAAAGAAGCACTAATAATCACCATGATTTGATTGAACAAACATCTTTCAAAGCTAGTTTTGTCATGGCCAACTTGATCAACAGGTATGTAAGCTGGATTTGCTCACAATTCTTATTCACCTAAACCAGGGATCAGCAACCTGTGGCTCTGGAGCCGCATGTGGCTCTTTCACCCCTCTGCTGCGGCTCCCTGTCACTCAAAATATGCGTCACAACCACCAATGTGCAACACCCGCCTGCACAAGATTTATTGAGCTTTTCAACCCCTGGTAGGCCAACCATGGATAAATCCAAGAAAAGAAAAGTTTCAGAAGAAAGCAGAACATTTAATTCAACTACATATGCTAGTTTTGTGGCCGCTCAAGAAATAGTCAGGCACGGGAAAGGTTTTGTGGCTCCTGGTGTTTTCTTTTCTGTGGGAAATGGGTTCAAATAGCTCTTTGAGTGTTTAAGGTTGTAGACCCCTGACCTAAACACATAAGACTCTGCTACCTCTCTTTATTTATCCAGTTTATGTGAACTTCTGGGTATGTTCTGACATTATACAGGTAATCCCACGGTCCCATAAATATATATTTCCTTGTTCTTTCTGTTTTAAACTAAGCACATCAAAGAGCAACAATATGTTTAAGAATGTGGTATATGGCTATGTGTGCAGCAGTATTTAAGGCTACCATATCCCTAAATAGCAGGAAAGAAAACTTTAAAATTTTACTTCTATCCAGATAGCACTAACATTATCTACAACTTCCTTCTCCCAGACTGTGCAACCCTGTATCATGCTGTATCACATAGCCTGCAATTAATTTTGGAAAAAAAGGAAAAACTAAAATACAATTCTCTTTCAGAATGAACGGACTGAAATAAAATTCACTGTTATAAAACCAGGCAATAGCATTGGGGAACATGTGGCCAGAGACATTTATGAATGCAGAGTAACAATTTAGTAACACAATAAATTGTTGTTATCAATAGATTTGTGTAACGCAACTTGGATTTATCCTGATGAAAAAGCTTCAATTGCAGAAGAGACATAATTATCTTTACTGAGTTTGACCAACACAGTGAACCAAACTGTGGTCTACTTTGTTGTGTGAAGAGTATATTACTTGATTTGGTTGTGTGGAGTGCACCTTTTGGAAAAACCCAGGATTTCCAGATCCTTAAAACAAGCCTGCAAGAAAGCATGGCTAACATAGCCCACTTTAACAGAGAATTAAAAGCCAATATGCTTACAATCATTCTGGTATTTTAACCACTACGGCACCCTCTTACAACAGTGCTGAGTCTCCGTCTACTGGTGACGGATTCTGGAAAGTAGAAACAGTACAGCACAAAAACCGAACCTTACAGGGTTTTGCTTACCTCATAGCTTGAGAAATTAATTAATTAAGAGCCGAGGTTAGAATGCAGTACTGCAGGCTACTTCTGCTGACTGCTGGCTGCCTGCAATTTGGCAGTTTGAATCTCACCAGGCTCAAGGTTGGCTCAGCCTTCCATCCTTCCAAGGTCGGTAAAATGATTGTAGAGGGCAATATGCTGACTCTATTTTAGAGTCATTTAGAGAGGGCTATAAAACATTATGAAAACGGTATATAAGTCTAAGTGCTGTTGCTATTGCTAATATATAAACTGTGTATTTTAAATCACTTTTTAAGTGGGTAAAGTGAGTAAAGAATATTTTAAAGCAGCATTTTCAACCTTGGCAACTTTAACATGTCTGGACATATTAATGCCATTTGGAGAATTCTGGGCGTTGAAGTCCGAATATCTTAAAAGTTGTCAAAGTTGAGAAACGCTGATTTAAAATGATACATAAAATCCAAACTCTTCACAGCCCTCTAGTCACTTATCCTTTCGCAGACCAGGACTGCTATCCTTTGAGAAGGATGCGTTACTATACTGCTCCAACAGAAATAAAGAAATAAAAGTGTGGTTGTGATAAATAGAGCAGAAGACATTCCAATTCAGCCCTCTTGTTTTTTTCCACTTGCATCATCCTGACATCTCATGTCAAGAATCCATTTTGCTTTGGGAAAGGAATCATAGCCAAAAGCTCAGAGGTTGCCAGGATCAAGAAGAAGGCCCCAGAGGGTTACAGAGGGATCAAAGCCCACTTTTCCGTCTGTATCCTCTATTAAATTAAAGGGAGTTGGTACACTTAATTTTGGAATTATGGAAATATGCAAATATCCATTGACTGCCAAATCACTGTCCAGCCAACTCACAGGGGTACCTGGAAAATGGTCCAGTCTGAAGTGTTTTAGAATTATGAAACTAATTATACCACCATCTGGGCAGCCCGCTTATGCCTTTTGTTTTAAATACCAGCACACTTTCATAGCATGACATTTGCACGGTTCAGTTAAATAGCCTGATCTAAGTCAACTAGCTGGACTTAGAAAGCTTCAAGAGATTTCCTTCGTCCCCCTGAGCCCTGGGTCCTGATCTACATTAGCTGGCACTCTGGAGCCCTTTTACTCTTGGTTTTTGTTGAGGCCTGTCAGCCGCCAGCCCCTCCAGCAGCTGAATCAGAGGCAGAGAGAGAGAGAGAGAGAGAGAGAGAGAGAGAGGGAGAGAGAGAGAGAGAGAGAGAGGGAGAGAGAGAGAGAGAGAGAGAGAGAGAGAGAGAGAGAGAGGGAGAGAGAGGGAGAGAAGCGGAGCCTGGACTGTCCGTCAGCCCTCAGATGGAGAGTCAACAGCCCCCAGGTCTGGAGGTGGCTGATGAGGAGGAGGAGGAACAGCTGGGTGCAGTGCCTGATGCGCGGATGCACAGAAGGCAGAGGAGAGCAGTGGAAATCCTTGGGCCGATCCTTGGGAAGGAAGAGCCACTGCTGCTAACAAAGCCCCACCCTAGCTCTGGGGATAAAAGGCAGGGGGTGGAGATGAATAGATGTGGCAGACAACTATTCATCTTCCAGCCAGATGGACTTGTTAGTCCGCGGTGAGAGAGAAACTTGTTGCCGGGCCTGCTGGCGCTCCTAATAAAGGAATCTTTGAGTTAACTTCAGAGGGTTTGTCGTGTTTGGGGAGCTGGGTCAGAACAGTTTTGTAGCCTATAACATCCCTTCCACTGAGGGCCCTTTTTATTGTCTCAAGCCACTGCAAATATTTGGTACCATCTTGGATACTAAAAGCATCGATGGACAAATGAATAAGGAATGCTTGAAGTGATGACAGAAATATGCTGGGTAGGAATATAATTATGCATATGCTCTGTAAAATAGATGCTACATAGGCTGAGAACCCAGAAAAAATTGCACTGAATGATGGGTTGGATTGTAAATCCAAATTACAAGGAGTGTAAAACTGAAAATTTAACATCCATGTCTAAGGTAATTGGTTTAACAGAAGCAATTGATGCAGAAAATGATGAAAATCTCAAATAGATAAAACTGAAAAATTGGTAGAAAGTTTATTAAAGATGTAAACATGGAAATATTAAGATGGGCAAATGGTGGTAGAAAGGTTCGGATTAATATGTGATCAGATGTAAAATCTCTGTGTTGAATGGCCGGGTAGAAGCTTCTGTTCACTTGGTTAGTTATACTTTTTTCATCTTGCACCTTAATTCTATTGGCTTATTGTGTTATTTCTTACTCTTTTCTGTACTTTGCATAACATTGCTTATCTCACTTAGAAGAGAACAGCACCATGAGAAACTAGTATCCATCCCATTTTGATTATGAGAAATGTCCTGATAAATATGACTATTGTTATTTGAAGCATCTCCATCCACGTCTGAAGTAATTATCTCCATCTTCCTAAAGCTTTTTGTACAAATCTGCTGTAAATGAGCAACCCTTCTGGAAAGAATTCATTCTAACAAGTTCCTATATTTGCAATAATTGAAGCAGTACTACAAAACTATTTCATGGATGCTATTGTGATGTAGGTGGTTTAGAACAGGGGTCTCCAACCTTGGCAACTTTAAGACTTGTGGACTTCAACTCCCAGAATTCCTCAGCCAGCTTTGCTTTGCTGTCTACAAGTCTTAAAGTTGCCAAGGTTGGAGACCCCTGGTTTAGAATGAGAACTATTCATGTTTTAGAGAAGTGAGTGGGGTCGAGAGAGAATTATGGATTTACCGAGACAAAAAAAAAATCTACAGAAAGTAGAAAGCACCATTTTCTGAGCGACAAAATTAATAATATTTTCCCCAAATATTACCCTCCAAATCTCTTGTCCTATTAAGACATGGAGAATCATAGGACTTTTTTGGAAAAGAATACCGACATAACCCAGAAAATGTTTTTCAAACTTGGCAATTTTAAGATGGATGGACTTCATCTGTCAGTATTCTCCAGTCAGAACTGTAGCCAGGTTTAAAAAGTACTGACGTAGAAGAAAAATAGGAAATGCTACCCTATCATGAGCATATGGTCTACTAAAATGCAAAAGTCAAGATAGCATCTCAGGTTTAATGACATGGGACTAATCAGGGATGGGTTCAACTTACCTTTACTACCGGTTCGCAGCGGGGCCGCACACGCACGTGTGCTTTGCTCGCGCTTGCGCGCGCTCTTCTGCACATGCACAGAAGCATTTTGATGACGTTGAGTTGGTGGGCGGAGCCTCCCGCCGGTTTTACTACCAGTTCTATAGAACTAGTGCGAACTGGGGGCATCCCACCACTGGGACTAATTCAATAAACTTGGCACTTCACACGATGACTGCAATATCAAATGATGGAACATATATGGGAATAAGATATCCCACATTCAAAACTCCAGATTATTCATTACTCCTTTTTAGTGAGCCTATCTCTGGCACCACAAATAACCATCTATTATTTCAGAATTAAGTAAAATACATCACTCCAAAATCCAAAATTATACAAAGCTAATCTCAAAAACCTTCCAATAAAACATATCAAAAACTTTCTCAGGACCCACAGAAATTATAGTTGTTCAGACTTGTTCATTTTGAATTATGCCAGCATATATCAAGTCTGGTTTAGATATGAACAGATAGCCTGTCCTTCGACACATGATGTCTTGCTATTAAATCTAGCAATTCAAAATAGTAATAGCAATAACACTGACTTATTTAGACTTAATGCTCCAACACTGGAAGTTTTTAAGAAGAGATTGGATAACCATTTGTCTGAAATGGTGTAGGGTTTCCTACCTAAGCAGGAGGTTGGACTAGAAGACCTCCAAGGTCCCTTCCACTTTGTTATTCTATATCTATTAACCACTTCAAAGTTCTTTACAGCCCTCTCTAAGCAGTTTACAGAGTCAGCATATTATCCCCAACAATTTGAGTCCACATTTTACCAAGCTCGGAAGGATGGAAGGTTGAGTCAACCTTGAGTCGGTCAGGATCAAACTCCTGGCTATGGGCAGAGTTAGCCAGCAATACTGCATTCTAACCACTGGCTCTTTATTCTGTATATAAATTACTATGTGCATCAATCAGCTAGTTTTCTCTGTATGCAGAACAAAACATGTGTATTCTAGGCTGAAATTATTTGGGTGTTAGAGTGGGATAGAGCCAAAGCAATGGATGGCAGCAGCCACAACAGAGAAGGCACTGACAGAATTATGGGAAGGTGACTGGATGGATAGTTGCACAGCTGTCTTTGACTTCAAATCAACTATTCAATTAGTCTGCCTGCCCTCTTTTCCTTACCTCCCCTTATTGCCACCACCAATGTCCTTGGCTTAAAGCTCAGCATAAGGAGAGGTAGAAAAAGGAAGGTAGCAAGGAGATTGGTGGGTGGATCAATGCACAGGCAATTGGAGGAGGGGAAAAGCGCTCTAACTTTGCTCTACTTGCCCTATAGGTTTTGTCTGGATTTTGTTTCAGCTGAAATTTGGAACTTCTAATTTGTTTCAGGTTTTCTGCCAAACAATATCCCACCCAGAAACCTGGCAGAACTTCCAAGAAACAATCTTGTTTGCTCCAGGTTCAAAACAAAACATGCTTTCCATTTCATGCTTATTTTAAAGAACATACAATATAAATTGGATACATTCACTATGTAGTAAGGGAAACCACCTTGATAGAAATATGTGAGAACTACTATCTAGGCAGGGGGCAGAGACTTTCTTTAAGTCCTGGGAAGTAAGATAATGATTGGAAGTACCTCAAGCAAACACTTCTCTGATCCACAGGAATATAGGAAGGAAGGGGAGGGAATAGTACAGTCAGGCTTACAAAATCATATTATTGCACCTTCTCTTAATAAAGTGTAGTTCTAATCTTCCTGTAGCCTTTTCTGATCTTGTCTACCTAGACTTGGCTGACAACCCAATCAAAGTCAATTAAAGAACCAGCAATTGAATTTGCCCAAGATGCTAAGTCAAATCTGGGCACCTACTATTTTTCGGAGTATAAGTTGCATCTTCCCCCCCCCCAAAAAAAAAGAGGGTGAAAATCTGGGTGCGTCTTATACTCTGAATGTAGCCCCGCCCAGCCTCGCAAACGGAGATTTCAGAGGCTGAAAGAAGCCTCTGAAAGAAGCTTCAGAAAAAAAGATTCAGAAACGAAGCTTCAGAAAAAAAGCCTCCAAACAGAGCTTCAGGAAAAAAAAGACTCTGAAAGGCTTTTATCTAAAATAATATGGCAAGCAACAAAAGAAGCATCAGTAAACATTCTAACCAAATTATGCTAGCAAATCTGGAGAATGACACAATAACCAACAGATTGGAGGTTAATGTATATACCAATATCAAAGAAGAGATAGTCCTTCAGAATAAAAGCCTCTGAAAGAAGCTTCAGAAAAAAAGCCTCCAAACAGAGCTTCAGAAAAAAAAGGCTTTTTTTCTGAAGCTCTGTTTCGGAGGCTTTCAGGGGTAGAAAAAAAGTTTTTTCTGAAAGAGTTTCAGAAGTTTCATAGGTAGAAGAAAAAGCAAGGCACAGAGCTCACAACCAAGGAACCTGTTGCTAAAATTCACTTCTGGGAACAGCTGATTGGGGGGAGGCCGATCTACCCACCAATCAGCTTTTTTTTAATTTTCCTCCCCAAAAACTAAGGTGCGCCTTATACTGCGGTGCATCTTATGCTCCAAAAAATATGGTAATATAGAATTGGAACAACTGACTGAGATCCACTCTTGACTTTCTACACAATCCAGCTTGCTCTGCAATGATATGATGTCAATCAGGGATGGCCTCTTCATATATTTAAGACAGTATGCAAGTGAACAGAGGGCCCATATAACGCATCAGGGCCACTGACAGAATCCAGCACCCAAGAGTAATTGCTAGAATCCTAACAACCCAACAAGACTCACAATATCTTGCCTAACTCTTCACATTGCCACTTCCGTTTCCTCCAATATCTTCAACATAGCATCATTGTGTGGGAAACTGAAATAGTAGGTCTAGATAGAGATTTAAGAGCAGCATTTTATTTCCCTAATGCCCCAAAATGGTTCCACAAGAGTAGCCATCATGGTGTAATGACTAAGGGGCTAGACTAGGGTTAGGAGACCCAAGGTTCAAGTCCATTCTCAATCATGGAAAATTCTGTAGCTGAATTTGATGTAAGCCTCATGGAACTGATGATGTAGGGTACAATTGGAAGCTGGGGTCCTGGATAAGAGTTGGAATATCAATCTTATGAATAAGTAACTAAATAAATGAAATAGCTGTTGCAGTCTGATAATGTAGACAGTTTAATGTGGTACCACCCTGCTGACTATCACAAATTCTGAGTAAAGCTTCCTTCAAAGTCCACGTGCTTGGAAATTCACCATAGCTGGTTTCTATGAAGACCAAGACAGCTATATACTTTCTCTAGACCAGGGGTCTCCAACCTTGGCAACTTTAAGACTTGTGGACTTAAACTCCCAGAATTCATCAGCTAGCTTTGCTGGCTGAGGAATTCTGGGAATTAAAGTCCATAAGTCTTAAAGTTGCCAAGGTTGGAGACCCCTGCTACAGACAGTACAGGTAGTCCTCGCCTTATGACCACAAGTAAGCCCAATATTTCTGTTGGCAAACAAGGCAATTGTTAAGTGAGTTGCACCCTGTTTTACAACCTTTTTTTTTTTTTTTGCCAGAGTTGTTAAGTATTGACTTTGCTTGTTAAAAGCTGGTTGGGAAGGTTACAAATGATGATCACAAGAAAACAGGACAGTGCAACAGTCATAAATACATGCCAGTTGCCAAGTGCCTGAATTTTGATCATGTGACTGTGGGAATACGGCAACAGTTGTATGAAAAATTTAGTCATAAATCAATTTTTTTGGTAACTTTGAAGGGTGACTAAATGCATGGTTGGAAGCCAATGACTACCTGTAGAACCTACTTTGAACGCGATCTCTTTTCTTTTTCCCTGTTTAATATGATACATCTTTATAATGCAAAATTTCCTTTTGATGTGTTGGCAAAGGCGCTTTTGTCAGTAGCGCTAGCTATTTTAAGGATCCTTTGCTTCCATTTAATGCAAATTATCCCCTACACCCATTTTTGCTGCTTCATTATATCAAGGCCAGGCTAACTTGTTACAGCAAGAGCTTCCTCTTCCACGAGTGATAACTCCATATTATCACTTGTAGAGGATTTCACTCGGAAATTGAAAGATCCATACAGTTTGGCTGACTCCTTGGAAGCTGCAAATCGGTTCCTCCTGTAGAGTTCTCCTTTCCACATTTGCATCATCAGTAAACTGGACAACACAACACCTCCCAGGGTCAACAGACAGAGCCCAGCAATTACACACCGATCTAGGTGAGCCCCAATCCGGGCACTCTTCTTCTCTAGGCGCTCCATCTCCCGTGCTGCCACTGTGCTGGGATCCACAGTTACATCTCTGGGCACCACATAGGAAACGATCACCAACAAAATCCCAGTGACCAAGAACAAGATGGCACTGATGAAGCTGTAATCAATAGATTTTCCACCAGCAGTTTCGGAGCCAGCATCATCCTCTTCCTCGGACATTAAGGAAGGTGGATCGTAGGGCCATTCTGAAGGCATCTCTGTGTCAGGGTCAGGATGGGGAAGGAACTCTTGGTCTTGGCAACAGTTACCATATGCAAGACTCCCTGGGTGATTGAGGTGGTTGGTGTTTTCATCCACGCAGGTGAAGGACGTCTCCGATTCACAGCAACAGGCATTTTTGGAGGCGGTCTCCTTCTCTTCCTTTGAAAAGTTGGAGCAGGTGAGATGACCAGCTGCCGTAATTTCTGGGGACAACGATGATACCGCAAGGAGGGCGAGAGAAGGCTGAGCAAGTTCTTCCTTGGCTTCCTGCTCAGCAGCTTTACAATGCTGCTCGCAGCATTCGGCAGTCATAACTAGGAATCTATTCTTCGTCCCACTTTCATCAGGCCGGCCCTGGCATGATGATGTAGCATGCAAACTCCAACCTACACCGTGGCACTCGGCGGATGGAACTCCCTCTCTGGTGACTTGCAAGATCTCCATACATGCCATGGGTGCTTCAGAGCACAAGTCCACTTGACCATTTACATCTCTGCCGTTTTGGCAAATGCAAGCCGGTTGCCATTTCAGTGGTTGTGAGGCGTCTTCGCCCGCAACTTCTGACCTTTGGCTCCCATTTTGCTGGTTTCCGATTCAGCCACCACCACCACTCAATTAAATAAATTGACTTGGCGATGCCTCCTTTTTGAGCCTGCCGTTGTCACAGGAAGAGGAGAAGCAGCTTCGTCGGTAGATCTGTTGTGAAACAAAGGGAAATGTAGCAGAACTGCAAGAGAGATTATAGAGTCATTACCCTGATTTTTATCCCAGTGTCTCTGCAAGCGGACGGGAAACAGCCAATGCGAAGGCTTTAACCGGTCACTGAAAGCTAAACTCTGCTTATCTTAAACCAATTTAGGAACTCTAATCGGCTTTTAGAAATAACTCTTTGCAAATTTTGGGGAAAAAAAAGAAAAGAAAGAAAGCTCAGCCAACATGGATCCTTCATCCCTTCCAGCACTCAAGGGCAAAGCCCATCAACCCCCTGCAAAATGCCAACCGAAAGGGCAAAGGCAAACTTGGCATCTCACATTCACCCAGACCCAAATGTAAAAAAAAAAAAATCTAATCAGAAAGGAGCCAGCCAATCCCTCCCAGCTCAAGTCACCCAGGATCTGTGGTTCTCCAGGGGAAATCTGAGCATCCCAGGAGAAGGAGGGGGGGGGGGGGTCAGAGGGGGAATCCCATCTCCCAGCCTCTCTGATCCCAAAAGCTGCCCATGAAATCATCTCTAGAAGATGAAGGTTCAAATGGGGCAGCTCTCCGCTTTCCTCCAAGCGCAATCAGAGAAAGAAGCAAGGCTCGCCTGAAACAGAAAGTGTGCGCCTGTTGGGATGGGGGGGTTGGAGGGGGGAGAAGAAAGGGGAAAGGGGGCAGGGGAATCGCCTTGCGATTTATGCCGCTCCATCCAAGAGCCTTGTCCACATTCCCCCCGACGCGTGGGAAGCCGATCCAGAGGGCGATTTGCAAAGCTTCGCAGGTTTCTCCCCCCCACCCCGCACATCCGAGGTGTGTCCGACTCCCCCAACCCCGTTTTAGAGCGCGGGGTATATCAATCCCGTCCGCTTTTTTTTTGCTCTTTTAGCAAAAATAGCTATTTAGCTATTTTAGTGCATTTTTTTTAAGGTCAACACCTAGCAAATGGACTAAAATCCCATTAACCGGGTGACATGAAGACGTCCGGATCGAGGGGGTGGGGTGGGGTGGGAAAAAAAGACCCTTAGGAAAGTAGAGCTAAAACTCCCGTCCCTTTTTATCACCGGGCAGCGCCCGCTCAGCCCCCTTCCCTGTCCTCTTCACGGACCTTTTTTTTCCAGAGGTTTGACTCCATCGGGAGCAAAACGAAAAAAGAAAAAGAAAAAAAGCGCCGCTGTCCGTCCCCCGCTGGCTCCATCGGGCCGCCCCGAACGGGCACTTGTTGTTGTTGTTGTTGTTGTCGCGGTCCCTTCTCCACGCGCCTCCGTCCTCCTGCCTCCCTCGAGGCGAGAAGCGGGTGGAGAAGCGGGGGACTGGGATGAGCCGGCGGGGCGGAGCGCTTGGTTGGGGCATTCTGGGAGATGTAGTCCCGCCCCGCTGAGGGAGGCAAGGCGAACAAGAATCTGAGGTCAGGGTCTTGGGGTTCAAGCGCGGACTCTGACGAAGGTTGCTTTGGGTTGAGCCCCAGAACGGCTCTCAAGGGCGAGGGCTTCGGTATCCTGCTCTTTTTCCCCTCCCTCCTGCACCAAGTTTCCCATGTCTTTAGAGAAGTCTCGCTTTGCGATCTGACCAGATCCGGCCATGAATGGTGTGAATGGGTTTTAATGTTTTTAATTTTTAAATGTTTTTATAGTGATTTTTTTAAAATAAATAAATAAATAAAGTCTATGGAGATTCTCAGTCATCCAGGTGGTCATAGTTGTCCCAAAGGTGCTCCCCCCCAAGAGGCAACTGGACACCAGAAAGTCCAGTTGTAGTCCGCCTCTTGAAGGAAAAAAAAAGCACCTTTGAGATATCTTTAGAGAAGTTGCTTGATCTGGACAGTGGTGAAATTCAATTGTTTTTTTACTACCGGCTCTGTGGGTGTGGCTTGGTGGGCGTGGCGGGGGAAGGATACTGCAAAATCTCCATTCCCACCCCACTCCAGGGGAAGGACACTGCAAAATCCCCATTCCCTCCTCACTCCTGGGGGAAGGATATTGCAAAATCTCCATTCCCACCCCACTCTGGGACCAGCCAGAGGTGTATTTGCCAGTTCTCCAAACTACCCAAAATGTCTGTTACCGGTTCTCTGAACTACTCAAAATTTCCACTACCGGTTCTCCAGAACTTCCTGGATTTCACCCCTGGATCTGGAAGAAAGGAAGAACCAGTAACAGTAACAGAGTTGGAAAGGACCATGGAGGTCATCTAGTCCAACCCCCTGCTCACGCAGGAGACCTGTCCTAGGGATTCAAACCACTGAACTGCCAACCTTTCTGATCGACAAACTCAGTGTCTTAGCCAGTGAGCCCCCAAGCCAGGGAAGGGAGTATTTGGAGTCTTGCCAAGGAATTTTTCAAGCAGAGGAGAATGGCGTTTGCACAAGTAGTCCTTGACTTACAACAGTGCATTTAGTGACTGTTCAAAGTTACCATGGCACTGAAGAAAGGGACTTGCGATGTCAGTTTTTTCACATTTGCAACCGTTGGGGTATTCCCCCATCGTCATGGGATCAAAATTCAGAGGCTTGGCAATTGAGTCCTATTTATGAAAGTTGCAATCACCTTTTGCAACTTTCTCTCAAACAAAAGTCAACGGGGAAGCCAGATTCACTTCACAACCATATGATGAACCTCACAATTGCAGTGACTCGCTTAGGAACCATGGCAAGAAAAGTCATAAAAACTCACTTAACAAATGTTAACGTAGAATCATAGGGCTGGCAGGGACCTTGAAGGTCTTCTAATCCAGCCCCCTGCTCGAGCAGGAGACCTTATACCATTGCGGGTTTTCAAACTCGTATTGAAAACCAACCACCCACAGCTTCAGGAGACGAGCTGTTCCACTGATTAATTGTTCTCACTGTTGGCAAATTTCTCCATAACTCTAGTTGGATCTCTCTTTAATGAGACACGAAGGCTACCTTCTCGACCTGATAGGTTTCCAGATCTGCTGGACTTCAGTTCTCATGATGCCAATGCAGCATTGACATTGGAATTACAGGGTCTGAAATACTAGACAGAGGTGAAGAGCATCAGGTTGGAGCGGGAAGATCCTTTCATTGGCTTTTCATTAAAACTCCATAGCATTTTGTTCTGGAGAGTTACATGGTGAAAAAAAAATCTGGATTTTTTTTATAAACCTGAAGATTTTTTTTTTAATAAATTTTTATTACATATATAAACACACAAAATACACATACACATACACATACAAATGCGACAAATACGACATTAATAACATAAATAACATCTAAACGTAATGTCTGATTTCCTCCAACTTCAATAACCTAAATTTCTCGATATGTATTCCTTCCTCTCACCTTATATAACGATATTATTTTTTAATATTTAATTATGTGTTGTTATATATTATTTGGTACAGAATTTTGTTTTACTCTTTTAGGATCCTCTTTTGGTTTTGTTTTTTCCTTCTAAACATTGATACCACCTTTGCCAAACCAGGTAGTAGTCAGATTCTTCCTTTCCTTGAATTTCCTTGGTGAGTCTGTCCATCTCAGCGCATTCCATGATTTTAAATATTATTCTATCTTGTGTTGGGACTTCTTCCAACTTCCAATTTTGTGCATAAGTGATTCTTAAGGCAGTCAAAATATGTGTGATCAAATATGTTATTTCTCTTTCGTAATTACATGTAAATATGCCTAATAAATATGTTTCCAGTTTTAGTGGTACTTTTTGAGCTGTTATTTGTTCCAAGATGGTTTTGATATTATTCCAGAATTGTTTGGCTTTGGGACACGACCACCACATGTGGTAGTATGTCCCTTTTTGTGCTTTGCATTTCCAGCAGAGTGAAGATGTATTGGGGAACATTTTGGAGATCCGTGCCGGTGGGAGATGCCATCCATAAAACATCTTGTAGATATTTTCTTTGTACGGTACTGATATCCTATAGAACTAAACAAATGGGAAAAATTATGGAAAATTAACAGCAAACCTGAAGATTTTTATTGAGAGGAATTTTATTAAGATACAAGCCGAGGTGGGTTTCAGCAGGTTTTGACCAGTTCTGGAGAACTGGTAGCGGAAATTTTGAGTAGTTTGGAGAACTGGTAGTAAAAATTCTGACTGGCTCTGCCCCCATCTATTCTCTGCCTCCCAAGTCCTAGCTGATCGGGCGGAAATAGGGATTTTGCAGCATCCTTCCCCTGGAGTGGGGAGGGAATGGGGATTTTGCTGTATCCTTCCCCTGGATTGGGGAGGGAATGGAGATTTTACAGTATCCTTCCCCTGCAACGCCCACCAAGCCACGCCCACCAAGCCATGCCATGCCCACCAAGCTACGCCCACAGAACCGGTAGTAAAAAAAATTGAAACCCACCACTGGATACAAGTGCTTACAGAAAACAACCAGATTTAGAATAAAATTCCGTGAGCAGGATGGCAATTCCATACAGATTTCTTTGCATCAGTGTTCAGTCAAAGAGTGGTAGGTAGAAACCACAAATTAAAGCTACACACAGAGAACCAAGCATGTTTAAGATGCAGAAGTGGGCTAATTGCCTCTTTCAGCTTATTCTATTCCCGTGAGGCTGAAATGGAAACTTCAAGAGAAACTACATAGTTTGCTCATTGGCACAGGAGCTTATATCACAGAAAGAGGGGAGATTAAAAGAAAAAGAGAGATGAATTGGAGATATTCATCACTTTAGGAACTTTTGGCCACCTGCACAACCTGATAAAATGTGCCAGTCTTTCTCTCCTTTCTCACTTTGTTTTCGAAATGTCAGTAGTAAAATACTCGGGCCCATTTTATGCTCTGTTATAATAACATTCTTTTGTTCTGCCGAAGATGTCAGGTGTGGAGGTGGTGAGAAAAAAAAAAAGCATAGCAACACAGAGCTTTGTGTTGCCACAAATAAAGCTGGTTAAAAGATGAATCAGGCAATGGGAGAAGGAAGAAAAGTTTGAGAAAGAGCCAAATTTCCCTCATTTGCTTTCTCACAATGTTGGGGGAGGGGTGGCCTTCACAGGGGCACATTCCCCGTTCACGGCATTTCATGGTGTGAAATGGCTCCCTGTACATCAACCCAAAAGGCAACAGATTTTTTTTGACAGTTCACAGCATCACAAATGCAAAATAGCTGCAGAAGAGGCAGGTTACAAGTTCAGCTGACAGTCATTAATTGAGAAGGTGGAGATTTTTTTTTTTTGTAGGGTTGCTAAATTACAGAGACAGAGCAGGAGTTCTGTCTTAAGAAACTTCCAGGTTCAGTTAGAAAGAGGAGAAGAAGGTTGGCAGGTAGGAAGAAGAATAGGTCTCTGAACACCTGGGGATACATTCTTTCCAGGCTAGGATTTTTTTTAAAAAAAAATATCTTATCTCACTTTTTTTTATATACAACACAAGGTGGTGAATATACCAATTCTCCTTTCTCCTACTATTTTCCCCACAACAACAACAACAACCCTGTGAGGTGAGTTGGACTGAGAGAGAGTGAGCAATAGGCCCAAGGTCACCCAGCTAGCTTTCATGGCTAAGGCAGGACTAGAACTCACCGTTTCCCAGTTTCTAGGCACCAAACCTAGTCTTCAGTATGAATTGTGTTGGTTAAAAGTGCCCAATGAGATCTCACTTGAGCTTTCTCAGTATGTGTTGAAACTTCTAAATGTGCCCAGTGGTTCCATGGCTAAAAATATTAGGGATATTACCAGTCCTACAAATAACTTGATAAATTCTAGCTCATAGAAGAAAATAAAAGGACAGTTTTGAGGTAGAACAATACTGGAGTCAATGGCAAAATTGTCCCATTTGATCTTGCTGTTTTATTTTATTTTTTTATTTTTATTTTATTAGTCATATTTTTATGCTGCCCACTCTCCGAGGACTCTGGGCAGCTTACATCAAAGACAATGTACTAAACAGCATATTGCCCCCAACAATCTGGGTCCTCATTTTACCCATCTCGGAAGGATGGAAGGCTGAGTCAACCTTGAGCCGGTGAGATTTGATCCGCTGATCTGCTGAACTAGCAGTTAGCTGAAGTAGCTGCAGTACTGCACTCTAACCACTGCGCCACCTCGGCTCTTTTACTGTTTTACTGTTTACTGTTAAAACTAGTAATCCTGTAAATCTGCTGTCAATGAGACTACCTCTTGTTCTGTTGTTTCACTACCTCTCACCTGTCTTCTTTAATTCACCAAAGTCTAAGTACAGGTCACAGAAAAAGCAAATACCAGTTCCCATATGAAATGAGTATAGATTAACAATAGTACGTGAGACTAGAATTTCTATCGTTAAGGGACATCTTAAGAGATAAAGCATATTTTACATGACTGCACTATTTAGTTATGGAAATTCTGGCATTTCCAGTTGTAATCATTAAATAAGGTTGTCACATGGATCATTAAATGAGGATCAACTGCCTTATTGCCTGGCAAATGGCATTCACATGACCATGGACACTGCAATGTCATAATTGTGAGCAGAGTGCCTAGATAGCAATAGCACTTAGACTTATATACTGCTTCACAGTGCTTTACAGCCCTCTCTAAATGGTTTACAGAGTCAGCATATTGCCTCCAACAATCTGGGTCCTCGTGTTACCCATCTCAGAAGGATGGAAGGCTGAGTCAACCTTGAGCCTGGTGAGATTTGAACTGCCAAATTGCAGGCAACCGGCAGTCAGTAGAAGTAGCCTGCAGTTCTGCACTCTAACCACTGCAGTCCCATGATCACAATCACATGGCCATGGGGATGCTTTGATGGCTGCAACTTCAAGGACTGGTCCTGTGTACCACTCGTCATGCACTGTCATCAGTTCAAACAGTGACCACATGAGTGGTTGCTAAGTGAGGACCACCTGTAGTGGAAACTCAACCATTTAATTATTTAACCAGTAAGTAATCATAATCGTGATCAGTAATCATGTTTAAAAGCTACACTGCTTCCTGGTGTAGATTGCTCTTATTGACTGCACTAGTTGAATATCTTGCATATTTTGGGTATTGTTAAACTTGCATCATGGGCCAACTTCCAGTCATGGGAGACATATATTGCTTTAACCTTTATAAGAAATAGTGAATAAGGAAATTGCTGACTAGCATAATCGGTGCAATTGTTAATGACAAATAGAGTGTTAAAGAGAGAAATGTCTACATGATTGTCTATTCTGACTGGCTAGTAATTTAATACAGTCTCAGAAATATAATTCTTCTACCTGATTCTATTGGTGGTTAAAGTTATGTTGTTTATGAGCAAAGTTAAGTGCTCTGTTAACGAAATGTGATATATAGGACTTAGTAAAAGTCATGAAATATGTAATGCCTTTCTCTTGCTTTAAGAATATCAGTGCATATACAGGTAATATATGACTACTATCCAGCCCAAAATTTCCATTGCTAAGTAAGACAATTGTTAAGTGAATTTTGCCCCATTTTATAATCTTTCTGACCACAGTTATTAGGTGAATCACTGCAGTTTTAAAGTTAACAACACAATGTTAAGTAAATCTGGATTTCCCGTTGACTTTGCTTGTCAAAAGGTCACAAAAGCTGATCACATGACCCTGGGACACAGCAGCCATAAATACATGCCAGCTGCCAAGTGTATGAACTTTGATCATGAGATCAAAGTCAAAAGTGTGGGAAATGGTCATAAGTCACCTTTTTCAGTGCCATTGTAACTTCGATCAGTCACTAAACGAATGGTTGTAAATTGAGGATTGCCTATAATTCTTCCAGAAAATTCCAAAGCATGGTTCATGTAGACATGAGATATCAAGCTCAACATCATCAGGTAGAATTTACCTTAATCCCTCAGTACAAATTGATGAATCAATATGGATTTTGTATGTACTTTCTATTTGAGCTGTCCATGGTCCTGATTGCATTCTTGATAATCCCTGTATCCAACTACCATATTTTTCAGAGTATAAGATGCACCTTTTTTCCTCAAAAAAGAGGGTAAAAACCTGGGGGCATCTTATACTCTGAATGTAGCCCCACCCAGCTTCTCAAACGGAGGTTTCAGTGGCTGAAAACAGCATCAGAAACGAAGCTTCAGAAAAAAAGACCCCAAACAGAGTTTCAGAGGCTTTTTTTCTGAAGCTCTGTTTTGGAGGCTTTCAGAGGCAGAAAACAAAGTTTTTTCTGAAATGGAGTTTCAGAAGTTTTAGAGGCAGAAAAAAAAGCAAAAAAAAAAAAAAAAGCAAGGCACAGAGCTCACAACCAAGGAACCTGTTGCTAAAATTCCTCTGGGAATTTTAAAACCTAAAACCTCTGGGAACAGCTGATTGGGGGTATTCCGGGAGGCCGATCCACCTGCCAATCAGCTTTTTTCTTATTTTTCTCCCCAAAAACTAAGGTGCATCTTATACTCCGGTGCGTCTTACACTCTGAAAAAGACGGCATGTAGGCTCCAAAATTAATTTCAGAAGGTATGTCTCAAAAGTAAATAAATAATAAATGTTTGATCTGTAACTCTAAATGATTTCCAAAAGAAACTTACCTTTGTTCTATAAGTTCAAAGAGATTCAAGACTGTTCTTTCTGCTTTGTATTTCTATGATCTGACAGTCTTTCCTTGAATCCCTGCTGCATATTCATAGCAACTTCAGTTTGTTGTTTTGCAAAACATGAGCAAGAGAAATAGGATATATGCGGCAATTACCTAGCAACTATATGGGTACAGTTTACAGCCATGTTTTATCTTGGCATCTGCTCCTTCATCTTTTCAGAAAGATGAAATAGAGATGGTGTTACTAATAAACAAAAGTTATGTTCTTTTATTATAGAGGAGATATTCCTCTCTTTATAAACTGCCGTCATTTTTATTCTAAAATTTCTTTCCTACCACAGCAGGATCCTCAAAAAAGAGAAACAAAAAAAATTAATGCCATGATGTTTTTCTTATCAGTTCCTTATCTCATGTGTCCCAAATAAAGAATGGATCAAAGCTAATAGATCTATCTATCAATCTTCAATATATATTCCCACAATCTGGGTGCTCTCCAGGTATGTGGGCTTAGTTTCTCAGAATGTCTAACAGAGCCATTGATGAAACATTGAGTAGTTGAAGTCCACATAGCTGGAGGGTTTTCAGGCTGGGGAAAGTATGTCTCTTTATCTCTAGTGGTATTTACCATCTCAATGTCAGTTTAGTTCAGTTGGTAAGGTTGGTAAAACAAGTTTCACACATTGGTAAGACAAGGAACTAGGAAACTGGGAAACTAAGTCCACACATCTTGAAGAGTTTATGCAATATCTTATTGATGCTATTTGGTCATTGACTGAATCTATTGACCATTGGTCATTGACCAAACTCGATTGCAGAAAATACAACTTCAGCAACAGATTGGTCAATGCCTGGAATGCACTACCTGACTCTGTGGTTTCTTCCCCAAACCCCCAAAACTTTAACCTTAGTCTGTCTACTGTCAACCTCACCCCATTCCTAAGAGGTCTGTAAGGGGTGTACATAAGCGCACCAATGTGCCTATGGTTCTTGTCCTAATGTCCCTTTTTATTCGTACCCATTTCATGTAGTCATAATCATGTTTATACTTATATTTTTATCTAATACATGCTTGACAAAATAAATAAATAAATAAATAAACAAATAAATAAATAAATAAATAAATAAATAAATAAATAAATAAATAAAATCTACTGTATCCAAATACTATCCTTACTATACTCCTTCCTGGCTAGGAAAGCAACACCATTCCTTCTTTGTTTTACACCTGTTGAGGTATAAACAGTGTGAACTACTTAGTGTCCAGCCTGTTTCAAACTGGCTGTTGGATAACATGTATATGTGGAGTTGCTACATAGAGCCGAGGTGGCGCAGTGGTTAGAGTGCAGTTCATCTGACTGCTAACTGCAATTCAGCAGTTCAAATCTCACCGGCTCAAAGTTGACTCAGCCTTCCATCCTTCCAAGGTGGGTAAAATGAGGACCCAGATTGTTGGGGGCAATATGCTGACTTTGTAAACCACTTAGAGAGGGCTGTAAAAGCACTATGAAGCGGTATATAAGTCTAAATGCTATTGCTATGGCTATGTCTTCATGTTTCACTGTGTTGAGCTTTTCCATGTCCATTTTTCTTATATCCCATGTTCCCACTCTAATTATGCTTTTGCAGCTTCAGATTGTCTTCTTCTAACCAGCCATTTCACTAAGAACAAGTCTTTAATCTAGCTGCATCATTAATACCATTAATATTAATAATTAATAAAGATCCTCCGCTCATCCTCAGAAGCATGTTAAAGGACATTTGACCCGAGGGGCCCATCATCCCATATATCATCAATAACCATTTTATATTTTATATCCGTGTAGTTTTCTTGATAAAATACAGCACTGCTTTGCTTACTGCTTGCTCCCACACTGTTTGAAATGAGGACTCTGCCATCGTCACTAAATTGATGACTCTTCCTCCGGCATCCCCGTGGTCCAGCATAAGTGCCTGCTTGCTTCAGCTGGCAGCTGGGATTATCTTCATGACTTGGGTGACCTTGCTGGGAGCCTATACTCTTGGCATGCACTGCTGGCATACTTTTGTAACACAGAGACACCCACACACACACCCAGCTACAATGAGGCAGCATAGCAGGATTTGGTGGTGAGCATTAAGTGTCTTTAACAAATATGCTGCTTAGTTTTCACCAATTCTCTTCTGACTGATGGTGCTCTCTGTTTTTTAAATGATCACATTCCTTAGAAGGTTCCCTCCCAAGGGAGAACACATCTATTTTCTTATAGATCTTACTCAGAATTACAAAGAAGACTTCAAAGCACGTTTTCAGAACTATGGGGAATAAAGGCCAGGAAGGAGGCGGGGAAAGGAGGGGGTATTGATATTTATGATGTTGTTGAGGGGAGATTACTGTTTAAAAAAGGGAACAAAAGAAAATAGCTTCGCATCATAATTGTATCTGTTAATAGATGTGTATATGTACATGCATGTGTGTGTATATTCATACATACATACAGGGTTCCTATTCAGCAGGTTCTGACAGGTTCTGGAGAACCGGTAGTGGAAATTTTGAGTAGTTCGGAGAACCGGCAAATACCACCTCTGGCTGGCCCCAGAGTGGGGTGGGAATGGGGATTTTGCCATATCCTTCCCCTGGAAGGGGGGAGGGAATGGAGATTTTACAGTATCCTTCCCCTGGAGTGGGTTGGGAATGGAGATTTTGCAGTATCCTTCCCCTGCCATGCCCACCAAGCCACGCCCACAGAACTGGTAGTAAAAAGAATTGAATTCCACCACTGCATACATATATATACATGCACACACAGAGACACCTAGCCAAGAAGAAAATATGTGTTCATAGCCAAACCTGAATTATTTTGTTTGATTCAAGCACCCTGTGGCTTTTTGAAACCACATGTAGCACAAACATTAAGGACTATTTCAGAAATAGAGTGTTTCCTCTGTTACACAAGTATACTTTTCCAAATTACTAATTTTCTGTCACCTGGTCTCTGAAAAAGAAAAAGAAACTGTTTATGGTTGGTTCAGTATCTCAAGTTCTGCAAATTAAAGATTCTGAGAGAAAGAAAAATGAAGCTTTAAGTTTAGGACATGTCAAGGAACACCCATTACTCTCTGTCTTTCTGTCTGTCTTTGTGTATGTGTGTTGGTGTGGCTAACTCAGATATCTGAATGGGTTTTAATATGAGCATAGCCTCCTTTAAAATGATCATGCCTTTGGTGGCGCAGCTGACTAAGTGCTATTAAAGTAACACCAGCTGCCTGCAATTATTGCAAGTTCAAATCTCACCAGGCTCAAGGTTGACTCAGCCTTCCATCCTTCCCAGGTAGGTAAAATGAGGACCCGGATTGTGGGGGCAATAAGCTGACTTTGTATAAAAAAGAACACCGCTTGGGGGGGGGGGCTGAAAGTCCTACTAAGCAGGTATATATAAAAGTATGAAGGCTATTGCTTAATGCATTGTAAGCCTCCCTGAGTCTCTGGAGAAGGGCGGCATATAAATCGAACCAATAAATAAAACAATAAATGCTGGCCAGCCAAGACCATACTACCCTTGCCTCCTCTAATCTGTGGCCCTCCTGTGTGTTGGACTACATGTTCCTTTATACTCAACCAGGCTGGTGATCCTCCCCAGGCTGGTAGACTTTCAAGTGTATTTGGAGGCTGGCCTACAAATTCCCTGGTTTTGTAGGACCAGTAAAAATCCTGCTGGCTGATAGCAATCAAGGCAGAGTTTTTCAATACAGTATTGTAAAATTTAAAAAAATTGATAAATAAGTGGAAGTTATAGTTTTAAACATTATGGAATCTTTCCCACCTGGTTTATGAGTAGTTAAATATATAGAGCTGGCGGGCAATAACTCTGAGGAAAATCTGCAACTGATTGTTATAGCCTTCACGTTTTCTAATCCATTTGCCTCATTTCCTATTGCACTTATCATTTGCTTCCCTTCCATTCAATCTTCTTCTTCTACTCTGGATATGCAATTTTATCACAGTACATCATTATGTTTTCAATTCTGTTAATGTCTTGCAGGCTTACGGGATCATTAATGTTTGCAAACAATTGCAAAAGATGTTTGAAAAGTATCAGGAATCTTCTGACAAATGATATGGATCACCAACAAAGTGAGTAATATACGTCTTACTGCATATACACTTCTCGACAGTTGTATATTATGAAGGAATCGCAAAATAAAAATATAATATCACAAAGCCAGTGTTGAGGGAGATAGAACAAGCAATGCTTGTGAATAACAAATGCCAGTAATGTATCCGTGTAAATATCTTTATTTTAGGTCATAGCCTATTCACTGGAAATGATTCAGAGTCCTTGGACTTTCTGTTTAGCTTATTATGATATTGCCTTAGTGCTTTATGGCTGGATAACCTCAGAGAATCATTAGCTAAGTAGTTTTATAAGTCGAACCTTCACTACTCCTGGTTCTAAATTTAGTTCCACATTAGCTGGATCCCTGGCAACTCTGCACTGCAGAGAATCTTTAATATGTGTCAAGGAATTTTATTGTTTTGTTTAACACATTCAGCTTGTTGGAAAGAAATTTTTATCAGGTTTGTTTCTGAGCCAGAAATAAAATTACAGAGGCAGTTTGAGGGGTCCTTAGTTCTCTCTTAACTTGATGGTTTTCTTGCAGATGTTTCGATATCCAACATCATCAGTGGTAGGTGATGATGACTAGCACTGATGATGTTAACTAGTTTGGTAATGAAACTTCTGCAAGAAAGCAACCAAGCTCAAAGAGCACCAAGGATCCATCATTTCAATCCATTCATTGGCATCCTTCAGTCTCAAGAGACTATGGTATCGTGCTCTGGAAAGAGGTCCTAAAACAGCATTTAGTGTGACTAAAAGGGCCAATTCAACAGCGGCAATCCCTTCCATGCTGAGGGCAGATACATTCTGTCCCCTGCCCAGCTCCCAGATTTCGCTGGTTCTGGGACTGTCTCTTTGCCTCAGCCTGCCGAATAAGTGTCTCATTTCAATCCCGAGCTACAAATATTCTCCTTTATTGGTACAGAGGCAATTGCTTGAACTGGAGATGAAGTTGATTTCTGCCAGTGCAACGCAGAGTCAGCGGTTGAAGGTGGACTTACTAAGTCTGACTAGGTGGCTCAGTGGCTAAAACACTGAGTTTGTCAATCAGAAAGGTTGCCAGTTCGAATCCCTAGTACAGGTCTCCTGCGTGAGCAGGGGGTTGGACTGGATGACTTCCAGGGTCCCTTCCAACTCTGTTACTATTAAGTCTTTCCTAAAACCCCTTATATTTATTTATTATTTATTTATTAGTTCGATTTATATACCGCCCTTCTCCGGAGACTCAGGGCAGCTTACAATGCATTAAGCAATAGCTTAATGTCCTCATTTTACCTACCTCAAAAGGATGGAAGGCTGAGTCAACCTTGAGCCTAGTGAGAATTGAACTCGCAGTAATAGCAGGCAGCTGGCAGCTAAGTGCTACTTTAACAGCAGCAGTTTAGTCTGCTGCACCACCAGGCTCCTAGGTGGGAAAATATAGGAAAACTTTAACTTTGTTCCTCAAAAGCATGCACAAGTGTACTTTTTAGGAATTCCAAGAAAATGCACTTTTTCCAGTCAGACACCCTGCTGAGTTTCAGTATGCTGCTTGTTTAGCGTTTGTTGATTGAAACTGTAATATAATATGGAAAATGTTTTTTTTTTCCTAATATGATCGAAGAGGCCTCCAGTTAAGACTGGGAGGAATGTTCACCTGATTAGATTTCTCCCGTTGCATTTTAATCTTTCTCTGGAGGTCATTCTCATTGTAATTTTTAACCCTCTGCCTGATTATTGGAAAGATTGTATGGTGGGAGGACTTGATCTCCTTCCCACAAGTTCCATTAACTATATTTTATGTGTCCTTGGAACATTTGCATCTTCACTTGTTTACTCTGGTCTCCATGAATTTTCTCCAGCTTTGCCAGAACCTTGGCTTAAATCCTAACAGGCTAGTTATTCAGCCTGCTAAATATTCAGTCATTAAGCAGGGGAAATATGTTACAGAGGATCTTCTACTATATCTCCATGGATTTTAAATGCCAGGCATACGATTGATAATTTCATTGGTTTATTGATAGGGACTATTTATACTAGTCCCTGGATTTGCAGTGCTTTCCCTTAGACCAAGGGGAGAGAGATATTTGCGTGAGGGTAGGGGGAGATGACTATAAAATTTAATGGTACATCTTTGTCAGGCAATGTTCTTAAATTATTTTTGCTGTGAAAAGATGAAAAACTCTTGAGGTAACGCTTATCATATTATAGAACACAGAAAGACTCATATTCAAGATCACCGCAAACCAGAACTGGTTATTGAGTCTGGGGCCCTAGGTGCTCTCTGAGGTTGGTTTTTTTCTTGCAGACATTTCATTACCCAGCTAGGTAACATTATCAGTACTAGAAGGATCTGCACTCTGTTTATACATAGGTGACTCTCACCTATGTATAAACATCATGTTGGTGAGTGTGTTCTTAGTGATTCCTTGATTAGGGTGGTGTTTACTGTTTGATTATTTGTCTGCATTAATAGTTCCTTGATTGGAGTATTGTTTATTTATTTATTGTCTTCATGCTAACCTCTCTCAATCCAACCTTCTTCCTTGACTTTTTGTTGTAGGGACCAAATGGGACAAATACAATATATATCCATCTTTTGTTCTTAAGGAGACCTCTAGTAATTTTAGTTGCTGCCTGATATTATATGAGTACCATTGTGAAGGATAATACATAGAAGATTATTTGGATTCCTGCCAGGTTTGATTTCATTTTGAGCAGCTCCACAATTCAGAGGTTTGCCGGTCATCTCAGTTTTTTGTTTGTCCCATGAAGAAGTGGATAAAGATCTTGTATCTAATTTTAAGGATAGGATAGGATAGGATAGGATAGGATAGGATAGGATAGGATAGGATAGGATAGGATAGAATAGAATAGAATAGAATAGAATAGAATAGAATAGAATAGAATAGAAACAAGGAATTTGTCTTGGTGCATACACTCTCAGTGTACATAAAATAAAAGATACGTTCATCAAGAATCATAAGGTACAACACTTAATGATAGTCATAGGGAACAAATAAGCAATCAAATCATATTAGAAAACAGTCAATATAAATCGTAGGGATACCAGCAACAAGGTTACAGTCATACAGTCATAAGTGGGAGGAGATGGGTGATAGGAACGATGAGAAGATTAATAGTAGTGCAGATTTAGTAGGTAGTTTGACAGTGTTGAGGGAATTATTTGTTTAGCAGAGTGATGGCGTTCCGGAAAAAACTGTTCTTGTGTCTAGTTGTTCTGGTGTGCAGTGCCCTATAGCCTTGTTTTGAGGGTAGGAGTTGAAACAGTTTATATCCAGGATACGAGGGGTCTGTAAATATTTTCCCAGCTCTCTTTTTGACTCGTGCAGAATACAGGTCCTCAATGGAAGGCAGGTTGGTAGCAATTGTTTTTTCTACAGCTCTAATTATCCTCTGAAGTCTGTGTCTGTCTTGGTGGGTTGCAGAACCAAACCAGAATTGTGTCACTACTTGTACGTTGGATCTCTTCCTTCTAAGGATTCCATCTTGCCACTGAGAACTTGTAATTTTATTTTTTTTATGTTGAGCAAAGATACCATTGAATAAGCCATGTTATTTAATATTTATGTTATGAAGCTGCTGGAAAGAATCATTTGCCAGTTTGCAGATAGTTGTCATCAATGTGAAATTACACAGTGGCACTGAACTATATGTTTCTTGCATATAGAAACTATATGTTTCTTGCATCTCTTGATTTTCTTTTGATTGCCGCTGAAACCTTTTTCAATTTCCTGGATTCTCTACACTCTGATTTGTTGTTCTTTGGGTTGTAAACTTCAGATTGACTGGTTTGAGATAGAATAAGGTTTTATGAAGGTGGATGAATTTACTGACTTTATTGATTTGCTGTAAAGCACCTATTGGCAGTCTGCAATTTTTTGCAATCTGAATTATATATATATATATATATATATATATATATATATATATATATATATATATATATATTTGGCAGACTATGACTTCTGTAAGATAATGCCTTTATCCTATATATCCTTTCCAATTTGGAAGACCTCAATTGGAAGAGTTCCTTTGCAATTTCTTTCCTTGGGTTGTAATTCAAACATAGGAAACCAGAGAAAATGATCATTATCAATGAAAAACAGGGCATTGACACATCCCCATTACTCCCTTTGCAACTAAATGAGGTTGTCATGCTCTCCCATCAGAACAGTGGTGGAACAGTGGTGGAACACGACCCATGCGCTCCCACAGAGAGGGTCACCTCAGGGTGCCATCAGCCAAACAACGTAGGCTGGTGGCCCCCAGGGGGAGGGCCTTCTCTGTGGGGGCACCTACCCTCTGGAATCAGTTGCCCCCAGAGATAAGGAGAATCCAAGACCTCAATGCCTTCCGTCGTGCCCTTAAAACCCATTTTTTCCAGCAAGCCGGGCTGGCTTGAGAAAAATTTTTTTAAATTGTTTTAATCGGTTTGTGATTTCTTAACTTCTGGGCCAAATTTATATATATTTTTAACTGTTTTTTAATATTTGTATTTTATGTTCTTATTTTGGCTATACACCGCCCTGAGTCCTCAGGGAGAAGGGTGGTATATAAATTGGAAATAAAAAAAACAAAACAAAAAAAAAAAACAGGGCATTGACACATCCCCATTACTCCCTTTGCAACTAAATGAGGTTGTCATGCTCTCCCATCAGAACAGTGGTGGAACAGTGGTGGAACACGACCCATGCGCTCCCACAGAGAGGGTCACCTCAGGGTGCCATCAGCCAAACAACGTAGGCTGGTGGCCCCCAGGGGGAGGGCCTTCTCTGTGGGGGCACCTACCCTCTGGAATCAGTTGCCCCCAGAGATAAGGAGAATCCATGACCTCAATGCCTTCCGTCGTGCCCTTAAAACCCATTTTTTCCAGCAAGCCGGGCTGGCTTGAGAAAAAAAAATTTAAATTGTTTTAATCGGTTTGTGATTTCTTAACTTCTGGGCCAAATTTATATATATTTTTAACTGTTTTTTAATATTTGTATTTTATGTTCTTATTTTGGCTATACACCGCCCTGAGTCCTCAGGGAGAAGGGTGGTATATAAATTGGAAATAAAAAAAACAAAACAAAAAAAAAAACAGGGCATTGACACATCCCCATTACTCCCTTTGCAACTAAATGAGGTTGTCATGCTCTCCCATCAGAACAGTGGTGGAACAGTGGTGGAACACGACCCATGCGCTCCCACAGAGAGGGTCACCTCAGGGTGCCATCAGCCAAACAACGTAGGCTGGTGGCCCCCAGGGGGAGGGCCTTCTCTGTGGGGGCACCTACCCTCTGGAATCAGTTGCCCCCAGAGATAAGGAGAATCCATGACCTCAATGCCTTCCGTCGTGCCCTTAAAACCCATTTTTTCCAGCAAGCCGGGCTGGCTTGAGAAAAAAAAATTTAAATTGTTTTAATCGGTTTGTGATTTCTTAACTTCTGGGCCAAATTTATATATATTTTTAACTGTTTTTTAATATTTGTATTTTATGTTCTTATTTTGGCTATACACCGCCCTGAGTCCTCAGGGAGAAGGGTGGTATATAAATTGGAAATAAAAAAAACAAAAAAAAAAAAACAGGGCATTGACACATCCCCATTACTCCCTTTGCAACTAAATGAGGTTGTCATGCTCTCCCATCAGAACAGTGGTGGAACAGTGGTGGAATTCAATTTTTTTTATCAGTTCTGTGGGGGTGGTAGGGTGGGCGTGGCAGAGGAAGGATACTGCAAAATCTCCATTCCCACTGCACTCCAGGGGAAGGTTACTGCAAAATCTCCATTCCTACCCCATTCCAGGGGAAGGATACTGCAAAATCCCCATTCCCTCCCCACTCTTGGGGGAAGGCTATTGTAAAATCTCTTCCCACCCCACTCTGGGGCCAGCCAGAGATGGTATTTTCCGGTTCTCCGAACTACTCAAAATTTCCACTACCGGTTCTCCAGAACCTGTCAGAACCTGCTGGATTTTACCCTTGCATCAGAACTAACCCAATTTCCCTTTCTCCTTTAAAAGAAATGTTGGAAATATATGTTTTCTCATCAAATTGAATCAGAACTGGTAGAAAAAAAACACAGGAGGATTTTTCAATATGGTGCTGCTATATGCAACTGCTACCAACGAGGTCCATTTAGTGTAAAAGCCTGGTTAAGCATTGGATCTCATCATTCTCTTAATTTATAACTTTTTCTTTTGAGGCCAGAGCTGGTTATCTCTGTTTTGTGGATGGACTCCATTACAAGGGGTACTTATATTCAGTATTGGATCATGAAAAATTGCTCTGTGACTTTAATGTAAGTGAGCCTCAGCGCTCATGCCAGAGTGGTCTGACGTAATTAGCAATATTTATCTTCAGAGCATCAGACTCTTGCTGATTACCCAATGCCCAACGGAAACAATAAAATGTTAAAGGCTATTTTGGTGCATTATTAATTATGTATGTCATTTGTCGTATCCTGTGCCGGGGAGCACCATGTGCAAATCAGCTTTTATAAAGGCTTGCGGTGACTATATGCATACAAAGGAACAGCATTTTTATCTCTGCCCAAAAAGAAAACAGTATGTCTTAGATAAAAGAATGACTTCATTTCACTTCTGCCAAGAAAGGAAAACAATGGGTACAACCCATTCATTTGCAGCAGTGACCAAGTGATGTGAAAATCTTGATGATGAGAGAATCGTATTTATTCATGTCTGTTTAAAGGGGATTTGTTTCTTTATATTTTGTGAGAGGTCCTTGGTGCTCTCTGAGCTGGCCTGTTTTCTTGCAGACATATTTCATTATCCAAGCTAGGCAATATCATCAGTGCTAGTAAAGAGTGCTGTTTGCTGGCAGTTTATATTCTGCTTATAAACTGACAGCAATATATAAACTGACAGCAAACTTCACTCCTTACTAGCACTGATGATGTTACCTAGTTTGGGTAATGAAACATCTACAATAAAACAAGGAATAGAACAGAACAGAACAGAACAGAACAGAACAGAACAGAACAGAGCAGAGCAGAACAGAATAGAATAGAATAGAATTCTTTATTGACCAAGTGTGATTGGACACACAAGGAATTTGTCTTGGTGCATATGCTCTCAGTGTACATAAAAGAAAAGATACATTCGTCAAGAATCATAAAGCACAACACTTAATGATAGTCATAGGGTACAAATAAGCAATCAAATTATACTAGGAAACAGTCAATATAAACCGTAAGGATACAAGCAACAATGTTACAGTCATACAATCATAAGTGGGAGGATAGGAACGATGAGAAGATTAATAGTAATGCAGACTTAGTAAATAGTTTGACAGTGTTGAGGGAATTATTTATTTAGCAGAGTGATGGCATTCAGGAAAAAACTGTTCTTGTCTCTAGTTGTTCTGGTGTGCAGTGCTCTATAAAGTCGTTTTGAGGGTAGAAGTTGAAACAGTTTATGTCCAGGATGCGAAGGGATCTGTAAATATTTTCACAGCCCTCTTTTTGACTCGTGCAGTATACAGATCCTCAATGGAAGGCAGGTTGGTAGTAATTGTTTTCTCTGCAGTTCTAATTATCCTCTGAAGTCTGTTTCTGTCTTGTTGGGTTGCGGAACCAAACCAGCTCAGAGAGCACCAAGGACTCCTCATGTCAACCCTGAGCTACAGATATTCTCCTTTATTTATATTTTGTAACTGGCATCCTCATTGTTCAATAGGAAAATTGGCTTTACTAGAATCCATTTTGTTTAAAAGAATAGTGTTATTCTATTTATGATGAATAGATAAGCAGATAGAGGATATGGTAGAGTAAAATGCAAGATGGATTAAGATATGCTATTGCCCCAAACTCTTAATAGTGTATTTTATAAATATATGAGGAAATACTCGGTATTCTGTCTCCCTAACACTCTAAGCAAGTACCCCCTTCCCCTTATATATAAAGAACAAAATAACTGTAATATAGATAGACCTCAACATGCAACCAGAATTAGGCCCAACATTTATGTTGCTAAGCAAGGCAGTTGTTATGTAAGCCATCTTTTTGCAGTGGTTGTTAAGCAAATCAGTGCAGTTTTAAGTGAACCGTGTGGTCATTAAGCAATGACCACATGGTTTCCCCGTTGACTTCTCTTGTCAGAAGTTGGCTGGGATGGTTGCAAATGGTGAACACATGAGCCTGGAACAGTACAATAGTCATAAATACATACCAGTTGCCAAGTGCCTGGCTTTTGATCACATGAGCATAGGGATGCTGCTATGGTCATCAGTGTTCGAACTGGACATAACTCACTTTTTCAGTGGTGTTGTAACTTTGAATGGTCACTAAACAAATGATTGTAAGTTTAGGAGTACCAGTATATAGTGGATTGAGGATAGACTATTGAAGTGGAATTGTGGATCCAGGGTTAAAGTACCCACTGAGTCATGAAAACTTTCCAAGTAACTATTTTGGAAACTATTTTTGGTGTGGTATTAACTGTGGAAAGACCCAGATTCAAGTCCCCCTTTTCTCTGGCACTCGCTCAACAGCTGCCTAACAACTTTGACACCAACACACTGTGGAAAGCCAAATGGGCTGCTGAATACCCAGATACAAGCAGTTACGTAGATGACCCTACACAAAAGGTGCCAGGTTTTGACCTTCCTCACCAGCTTGGGTCAACTCTGAACAGGATCTGTACCCAACATGGTGTCTGCCAGGACTCATTGTTTAAAGTGAGGTCTTGTCTCTACCCCTCAGTGTGACTGTGGTGCTCCTCAACAAAATATCCATCACATTGTGTCTGAATGTCCATCATGAGCTTACACTGGCTGGGTGGACTGTATATTAATTTGAAGTACAATAAGTCCATGTATTTGTTGTTGTTAGTTGCGAAGTCGTGTCAGACACATCGCAACCCTATGGACAACGTTCCTCCAGGCCTTCCTGTCCTCTACCATTCTCTGGAGTCCATTTAAGCTCACGCCTACTGCTTCAGTGACTCCATCCAGCCACCTCATTCTCTTTTGTCCCCTTCTTTTTATTCCCTTAATCTTTCCCAGCATTAGGCTCTTCTCCAGTGAGTCCTTCCTTCTCATTAAGTGGCCAAAGTATTTCAGTTTCATCTTCAGGATCTGACCTTCTAAAGAGCAGTCAGGGTTGATCTCCTCTAGGATTGACCAATTTGATTGCCTTGCAGTCCAAGGGACTCGCAGGAGTCTTCTCCAGCACCATAGTTCAAAGGCCTCAATTCTTTGGTGCTCAGCTTTTCTTATGGTCCAACTTTCACAACCATACATTGCAACTGGGAAAACCATAGCCTTGACTATATGCACTTTTGTTGGCAGGGTGATGTCTCTGCTTTAGCATATGTATTTGCCATACCCTAAGTAAATAAAAAGTCCCCCATCAATCATGGAGCTCTCTAGAAGGCTTTAGACCAGCTGTATTCTCTCAAAGTAGCCACTTTGATGAGAAAATGGCCTATTGAAATCATCTTGAGTTCCTTGACAAGAAGCAGAATTTAACTGCAAGAATTAAATCAACACCAAACATGATTACAGTTAAAATAAGTTGAGGAGAGTGAGTGAGAGAGAGAGAGGGGGGGGAGAGAGAGGGGGAGAGAGAGAGAGAGGAAGCACTAACTTGAAAGTGTCTTAGAAGTCAATTTTAAATGCCATTTACAAACCCACTGAAGTTAAAATGTTGTACAAAAACATTATAAAAATAATGCAACAGTACAAGCATAGTTTTAAAGCAAGTTTCAATTACACACCATTTGCTCCCATTTTCACCAGCTTCTGTAAAATGCTTTGGAAATTATCCTCTGTCTTTAAGGAACTTGCAGTTGGCCTCTTTCTGCCTCTTCTTCCTATGCAAAGTTTCTTGATTTGATATCATCATTCTTGAAATATTATCCATATTTATAAGGGCAGACAGCAAAGTCATTTGAGTGAATGGGCTTTTGGAAATCATGTCAAGGTTGCTGAAATATTTTTTTCTTTCCTTACTATTGATTTTTGTATTGATTTTTTTTCTTTTTTGTTATTCTTTAACAATAAAAATATAATAAAAAATTAAAAAACAACAACAATGAATGAAGGCCAATATACGTGTCCCAGGATAATGTTGCAGGATCCAATCTGGGTTCGGTCACCGAAATCAGAGGTTTAGTCTTCTGAGCTTTCAGACTTTTGCTGGAGCCTATCCTGGAGCTCACACACCTTCTGGTGAAAGAGAAGTTGCCTTCTCCCTTCCAGCATAAGTCTGGACGCTTGGAAGACTAAACCTTTGATTCGGGTGACTGATCCAGATTGGATCCTCCATCTTATAATATTCAAAACCATAATTTTTTTTTCTTTACTTTAAATCTTTCTAATACCTGTAAATAATATAACCAATGGCAACTAATATCCCTCTACTTCCTGTTCTCCTCTTGATTTTATTTTGTATTTACTTTGAGTTAAAAAGAAGTCTGGAATGCAAAAACCCTTAACTCAGCAGCACCTACTCTTTTATTCAAGATGCAAAATACAATTTCCATTCAGGTAAATCCAATCCTTTCCTTTGCATATTTAGATATGACATTTTGCCACTGTACCAGTTGTCAAAATAGATATTGTCTGTAACAAAAACGTCATTCGAGGCAAGAAATTCATTTTTGTCACAGAAATTCTTCCCAGCAATGACAATTGTAATTTCTCCCAACTTGACTTGTCTTTAATTTTTCTATTCCATTTCTTAACATAGTTATTTTGAAATAACATATAATTCATATTTGTCATAGTGATACTCAGATATTTTGTTCTTCTCAATCTTAAACTCATTTGCTATATCAGTTCTGTTTGATCTTCTATTGTCATATTTTTAACATCTTTGTCTTCTGTTTGTTGTTCTTAAAACTTGCTCATGCACCAAATTTGCTTTTAGTTTTCCTATGAATGTTTCAATTCCCATTAAAGGATGTTTTGAAACCAACACCTAGTCATCTACAAAAGCCCTTAATTTAAAAGTTTCTTTTTTAATCTTTACTCCTATAGTCTTCTAATCTTGTTTTATATTTCTATTCAGTACTTGAAGAACCAAAATAAACAAGAGAGGAGATAGTAGACATCCCTGTTTTGTTCTTTTTTGTATATCACAAGGTTAAATCTCCATTAACAATTATTATATAAATTGATCTACTTCCTGTGAAGTATAAATCGATTTTAACCATTTTATAAACTTCTCTCAAAGTTCTTATCTTCCAAAAGTGTAAACAAGAAAGTAAAGTTCAAATTGTCAATGCCTCTCTGCATCCAAGAAAATCAATGCAGCTTGTTTTCCATTATGTTGCTGCAAATATTCCAAAATGTCCAAGATCTTTCTAATATTGTCCTTTAACTGTCTATTAGGGTAAAAAACCACATTGATCCTCATGAATAAATTCTTGCAAAATCATTTTCAGTCTATCAGCCACAATCATAAATAACTTATCATTAATCAATAATGATGCCTATAATTTATTGTTAAAGCCTTATCTCTCATCGAAGAGTAGTGCTATCTTATCCTCTGACATCTTTCCTCCTTGTAAGATAGAGTTCGTAACATTTCATAAAGGTCGTAAAAGTTCATCTTCAAAACATTTATAATAAGAACCTGATAATCCATCTGGTCCAAGTACCATACTTTTTTTTAGCTTCATAAACTTGTCTTACTTGTATAGGTCCATATAATTTGTCTCTGTTCTTCTGCAATAGCAATAGCGCTTAGACTTATATACTGCTTCATAGTGCTTTACAGCCCTCTCTAAGGGGTTTTCACAGTCAACGTATTGTCCCCAACAATCTGGGTCCTCATTTTACCGAACGTGGAAGGATGAAAGGCTGAGTCAACCTTGAGCCACTCAGAATTGAACTCTTGGAGTGAGCAGTGAATTAGCCTGCATTACTGCATTCTAACCATTGAGCCACCATGGCTCATCCTTAATGTTTTTTATTTCTTCAGGTATTCATTTATTTTTTCCAGATATATGATTAATCACCAATTTGCAGTGGAGAACAAGACCAGCATGCATTGTTACCAAAAAAGCTTTACATATCTCAGTAGAAACACTTACTTCCCCCCTGAAAGCTTAAAAAATCCCACTAGCTTCTGGGTAGCCGATAAAAAACAAGCATGTTTGATGTGTTCATGATCACCATACTAACCCTCTCCTATGGAATAGCCCTGTCTGCCTATGTGGCCAACATCATGGCATTCCCTCTGTCCCCCTGGCCCAGTGGTGGGTTGCCCTTGGTTTGGACCGGTTCTATAGAACCGGTAATAAAACCGGTGGGAGGCTCCTCCCACTGACCCTGATGTCATCAGAAGCGATCTGCGCATGCGCAGAAGCAAGGCGCACCCGTGATCTCGTTGCGAACCGGTAGTAAAAGTAAGTAGAACCCACCCCTGTCTTAGCCATGATCTAAGCCTCTGTGATTCATGGTTGCTGAAAGGATGATTTTATATTATATCTGGAAATTCCATGGATTTAATCTAAAACAAGGAATGTTGTGAGAAAAATCTACATTTGACCTATTAAATAAAATTACTGTGAATCTTTTAAGCAGTATTATTTGTGTATATGCAGATTATTTTATGTCCTCTGAGGGGTACTGTTAAAGCTTGGCCTTTATGGTTTTTAACCTAAACAGTGGGTGGAAAGAAAGAAATAACTGTCAGACTCATACCTACTGTATTTTTATAGTACAAAATATCATGCTCTGCTTTAAGACCCCAAAACCCCCAAAACCTGACCCACCCACCTGAGTAATGTAAGAATCTACCACTGCCGTATTTCCATTTTGTTACACATTTTCATTCCCTGAAGCAACAGTTAGTTGCAGTAGAATCTTTTTAGCTACATTTTGATTTGGATGCCTTTCTTATCTTAAAGAAAACTCCTGGCATTTGTTAGGTGTGCTACATCTCTTTGTGTGGAGTTAAAACACCAAACTGGCTTTCTTACACAATGTCAGAATTTTAAAGGAATTACATTTGACTGATTCAAAATCTGGGACACCTGAAGTTCTTCTGCACCAAACTGGTGCAAAAAAAAAAAAAAAGACAAAAAGAAGTGGATTTTTTGCTATTGGCACAATTTTGTGGCTGCAACATGAGGTAGATGTGATTGCATTTTTTTTTAAAAAAAATTGCAGGTAAAAAACCCCTCACGCTATATTCTCAAACCCATGGATTTTTATCCCATAAAATCAGCTATAGTTTCTTCAATTTGTGTTTTTTAAGTTTCTTTTTGCTATATTTAGTAACATATATGAATTTGTAAATTATTCAGCCCTAGAATCTGAAACACATGAGAACTATTTTACATCTCCCAGATCACAGTTTCCCAATTCTGAGGCATAAATAATAGAAAAGTATTGTTATACAGTAGTAGGTTTCTAAATTCTAGAGTTTTTTAAAAAGATTTCATCAAGTCAAACTCTACCGCCTCTGGTGACTCAATGGACATATCCATACAGTTTTCTGTATTCTTATTTTCTGAGATGCTTTTTAAGCTTTCCAACACAGCTGATATCTTAGAAATTTCCTGGTGGTCTCTTTTCCAAATATTAACAAGGTCTGACCTTACTTGGGTTTTTCAAGATCAGACCAGACAGTTAAATTCTTCTACCTGCTATGGCAAATCAGACTCAACAGTCTTCAGAAAACAGATGAAACGTTGTCAGACTTTGCTCTATGTGAAAAACATTTATAGAGTTTTTGCTAGAAACTGAAAGAAATGCTATATTAATTTTAGGATTCGATGATTAGAAATGTTTATGATTATAGAAATATTAAATAGTTTTACTTAAAGTAAGTGTTATTGAATTTAGACCAAATTTAATGTATATTTGTAATCATATCAAAGAAAGTTGGAAGCTATTCTGTATCTTTCTATTCTTCTTTATTCCTTTGCACATTTCCTTCCTATAACTTTTTCCTTTTTAATAGGTTTTGTTTGTTTTTATTTTTTATGTTTTGTAAAAAATTAACAAAGTATGTGTATGTATATAGAAATTAAGGAGGAGGAGAAAAGGTGAGAGAAAAGAGAAAGCAACATTGGGTGTGGAGAGAGAAAACCCCCAAACAAGGTAGAAAAGAGAAACTAAGCTGAAGAGTCTAGCTTAGAGTTTTAAAGACTTGTCAGTCAAAACATTGACAACAGATCCCTAATTTCTATTAATATGGTGGTATGTAATATAATAGCAGGAGAAGTGCGCTTAATTTTCTTTTCTGTGAAAAAGAATGAGAATCAACAGAGAGAGATTGAAAGAGAGAAAGAGAGCAAGGACACTGCAGTGAAAATTGCAGTGTCCTTGTAATCTCTTCTCCCCTTTGAAAAAATAATGTATATTAACTCAGAGTTTCTGCACACGGTGAGGTAATGCTATAAAATAACATCAGAATGAAAATCATAGAATTTATGTGCTGTCAGAGCATGATGAAGTTATCGGCTTCAGGATGGGCAAAGGTCTAGAAAAGTGACAGAAAAGAAATTTAGAACGAGAACAGAAAAGTAGATGTGTTTTGTTTGCTTTGTACAGGCAATATAATTTGGCAAAAACCCTTCAGTGTCACTTGTCATAATTTTAATCTTACTAACAAAAAGACAAAAGTATGTTTAATTTCTGAAGGCATAACAAGATCAAAGGAAAGGGAAGAATGGAGGGTTTTTTTGCAAATGTAGGATAATAGTTTGTGGTTTGCTGCTTTTTTGTATTTATGTTTACATGTTTTTCTAATTCAAACTATTCACTAAGTCTGCATTACTATTACTATTAATCTTCTCATCCTTCCTATCACCCATCTCCTCCCACTTATGACTGTATGACTGTAACTTGTTGCTGTATCCTTACGAATTATATTGATTGTTTCCTAGTATGATTCACTTGCTTATTTGTTCCCTATTTTTATTCATACGGCTGTTGACAAAAATAGGATTGCCAACATGATGACCAATGTCTGATGATGGATATGGCACAACAAGAAGAAGAATTTGTACCCTATGACTATCATTAAGTGTTGTACCTTATGATTCTTGACAAATTTATCTTTTATGTACACTGAGAGCATATGCACCAAAGACAAATTCCTTGTATGTCCAATCACATATTGGCCAATAAAGAATTTATTATTCTATTCTATTCTATTCTATTCTATTCTATTCTATTCTATTCTATTCTATTCTATTCTATTCTATTCTATTCTATTCTATTCTATTCATTCAGTTATATTTCCCTTCCTTTTTTAAGGATATGCATTTACAGGTTTTCCTCAACTTAAAACCACTTTTTTAGTGACTGTTTGAAGTTACAATTTCACTGAAAAAAGTGACTTGTGTTTGATTTTCACACTTACAATTGTTGCAGCATCCCTATGGTCATATGATCAAAATTCAGAGGCTTGGCAACTGGCACATATTTATGACAGTTGCAATGTCCCGAGGTCATGCGATCCCTTTTTGCAGACTTCTGACGAGCAAAGTCAATCGGGAAGCCAGATTCATTTAACCACCAGGTTACTAACTTAACAACTGCAATGATTCACTTAACAACTATGGCAAGAAATGTCGTAAAATGAGGCAAAACTCACTTAATGGCTGCCTTGCTTAGCAATTGAAATTTTGGGCTCAGTTTTGATCCTAAGTCAAGGACTACCTGTAATGAATAGGAAAGCTGCACAAAAGAAGAATGTGACTTATAAATAAGTAAGTTTAAAAAGTAAATAGTACTTTAATCTCCAGTTATTCTAAAAATACTGCTTGAACCAGTGATCCTTTAAGTATTGAATTCTAGCAAGTCACTGAGCCAGGGAATTCTTCCTGCCAGGACAACCAGTTTTATAGCTTTGCATACTGAATCACAGAATATCCATTTATTGATGGTAATAATTACATAAATAATTTTATAATAAACTTTTGGTGGTTATTTAGACTTAGACTTAGAATAACTTTATTGTCACTTTGAATGTACACTAATCGGCATACGTTAAAATGAAATTTCATTGCATACACCTCTCAAAGGATCACCTTCGACAAAATAAATAAATAAATACAAAATTATGCATATACCCACATATATTATATGACACGGAGAAACACCACAGTCTAGTTTGGATTTATTGCCTTTTTATCCACCACAATCCAAACCCATTCTCCAAATTATCCAAATTGGCTACTTTATGTTGCACCACAATGATCTCAACCAAGCCTAACACCAAGAAAACAAATAAGCTTGCTAGATAAATTTGTCACCTGCCATGGTTAAAATAGTTATGTGAAGACAGCCATAAATGTATCCTGACCCCTACAACATCTTTGTGAAAGATAAGCAAGTTTAATGATTATGCAACAGGTCTCCTCGTTTTCAGTCATAATTGCATCTCTCTGCCTACTTTCCTTTAAACTTTGCCTCAGTTTACCTCAGCCTCCCCAAGGACCTTATTTCTTCTGCTTGTGACTTCTTTCCATTACAGATGTATGCAACAAGGCCTCTAGCTCTCAATTTCCTCACTTCTGCTGACAATCTCTCATTAGTTTGCCCCAAGTTTTAATCCCCTTACTTTCTTTGTTCCACACTTTTGTGGAATTCAAGCCAATTATAATAGAGCTAATAGTAAAAATCATGGCCTCTCCATTTTTCTGCCTTCTTCCAGGCTTTATCAAAATGTAGGATGAATAAGCCCTATTACTTTCCCCAGGGGTTTTGGAAAATATAAGCAAGCACGATTTGGCTCTCTAATTAACCAGATTGTAGCAACAGATTCAGGCAGCTGAGTTTTACAGATTCTAAAGGGAAAGGCTACAGTAATGCCATTTCTTATTATTTAATTTTTTTCTCTCTGAGAAAGGCACTTGTTAGATTTTTCTCGCTCGGCTGCCAAACCACGCAATCTACTGAGTTTTCCACCCTTCCAGCATTTAATGCAAAGGAAAACATTGTGGATGGAGTTTTTCCATCTGTCATTTTCAAACCAGGAGGGGGGCTGCCGAGTGAGATAGAGATGGGTGAAGAAAAACAACTCAAAGTGCCACCACCCCCCTATACGTCTCGCAATCATCGCCTACAAATACACAACCAATGCAAATCTGAAATTAATTCTAAAACATTCTGAGAATGAGGTAGAAAAGGAGGTGTTGGCTTTCCAATTTCACGGAATTGGAACTTCAGATTTCAGGCCAATGTTACCTCAAATATTATTCAGAGTTTTCAGTTGGTGGAGGATGCTGTTGCCAAAGTACAGCGATGGATAAGCTAGGGAGGTACAAATTTTTTTAGGCCTGGGGCCAAATTTGGTTTTGGCATGGCGTTCCATAAATTGGGTAGGGCCAGGATGAACATGACCTATGAATTAATTTGATTTACATTGAATAAAAACTAGATCAAATTTATGCAAGTAATATAGATACTCCCCCAACAATATTTTCCTTGGAACAGCAGCATTAGTTGCCAAGCATTGCAGAACTCAGTTTAAAGTGCTTTACATCTTAAATCATATTTTTGGGGTGGGGGTGGGGTGGAAATGGATTTATTAAAGAATCATTTTCCGTTATGCTTCCCTGCTCACACTTTAGGATAACCAGTAAACCAGGTCCTTGCTTGACTATTCCAGTCTAATTGCAAATACTATGGATCGCACTTCTCCAAAAACAAATTAAAGTCCTGTGAAGTTTATCATTACAAAAGGCCTAGCCAGTGTTCTGTTAATTGCAGGAAGGCAAATGCTGTTCTTTTCTTCTGAGGGGGAAAAAAGATGATCCACAAAGTTATAGACTGATATCTTGGAAGATTCTACAGCAGATCATAAAAAAATCAGGTATTGAACAGGGATCTTGGAGTCTTAGTGGACAATTGATTAAATATGAACTAACAGTGTGTGGCGGCAGCCAAAAAAGCCAATGCTATCCTAAGTTGCATTAACAGAGGGATTCAATCAAGATCATGTGAGGTACTAGTGCCACTTTATAAAGCCTTAGTAAGACCACACCTAGAATAATTTTGATCGTAACACCAGATATTGAGACTCTAGAAAGAGTGCAGAGAAGAGCAACCAAAATGATTAGGGGACTGGAGGCTAAACCATATGAAGAAAGGTTACAGGAACTAAACATGGCTAGTCTAGTGAAGAGAAGGACCAGGGGAGACATGATAGCAGTGTTTCAATATTTGAAAGGCTGTCCCAAAGAGGAGGGATTCAAGCTATTTTCCAAAGCACATGAAGGTCAGACAAGGAATAATGGATGGAAACTGATCAAGGAGAGATTCAACCTAGAAATAAGGATAAATTTTCTGACAGTGAGAACAATCAACCAATGGAACAGCTTGCTTTCAGATGTTGTGGGCGCTTCATCACTGGAAGCTTTCAAGAAAAAACTGAACTGCCACCTGTCAGAAATGGTGTAGGTGGGGGGCTAGACTAGATGATCTACAAGATCCTTTCCAACTCTGTTATTCTGTTATTCTATAACTGGTCATTCAAAACAATGACATATTTATCAGAAGGCATGGATTTTCAGATCAAATTTTGCTTGCCCTTATTTTTTGATTGAGTAACTCTCTCAGAGTATAGGAAGGTGTAGACATAATACATATTGATTTGGCTGAAGCATTTGACAAAGTATTGTAGGACATCCTCTTTACTAACCTAGTTAGATATGGGCTGGATAGCATGAGAATTAAACGGAGGTACTGTATAGCTGGTTCAGAAAATCATTCCTTAAGAGACCTTATATGAATCAATAGTTCCTCTTCAAACTGAAGAGTTGAATTGACCAGCAAAATTCAGTCTTGGGTCTTTCACTTATGGAAGACTGTATTTGGAGAAAGATGGAGAGAATACTTAGCAAATGTGCAGATATCATAAGATTGGGATGGATAATTGTTAATTTAGAAGACAGGAATACCTTTTAAAACTATCTTTTTTTTTGTTTCAAGTTTTTTATTTTGTTTTATATATATATGTAGGTCTTTGGTTATTCGGGTCTTCTCCCACGTAAAATTGGAAGTGTCTTGGCGATGTTTCGACGAAGTCTCATTCGTCATCTTCAGGCTGGTGTTCTCGGCTTCGTGCTTCCAGGAGCAATGTGAGATCGCAGCTGTCTCTTCCTTTTAACTGCTAGTGGGGGTGTGAGCTGATTGGGTGGGGACTTGGCTGTGCTCTGATTGGATGGGGGGTTGGTTGTGCTCTGATTGGGTGGGGGTGTGTTCTGTTTGGGTGGGGGCTTGGTTGTGCTCAGCTTAGTCTGAGTTGCAGGGGGATTTGAGCTCAAATCTAGCTACCTACCTAAAAAAAGAAGGGAAAAAGAGAAGGGAAGAGAAGAGAAAAAGAAAAGCAACTCAGAACAACAAAAAAGAGAAATCATCTATCCATCGTCTCTTGCCCGCTTCAATACTTTAATTGTTATGGGGGTTTTTTTTTTTTACTTGCCTCCCATATTCCTCTCTTAGATCTTTATCTCTCTCTACATCTGCTTCTTGGATATTCAATCTAGGTATTTCTCCCATCTCTACCCTCTTCCACTCTCAAATTTCCAAAATTTCTGCCCAAGCCCTATCTCCCTTTCAAAAGTATCTTCCTGTATTTCCAATTCTCTTTTCAACTCTCTTAATATATTTCCCCCTAGTTTAATTCATCAGTCACTGTTAATTTCATTGTATCTCCTCCTTGTCTTCTTCTTTTAAAACTATCTTGATAGTTAACAGAAATGGGCTGATAGTTATACAAGGAAATTAATAGAGAGAAGTAGAATATTTTCAGTGAAGGAACAAAAATCAGATAGATATATCAGATAGTATAGTAGGGGAGATGATAATAGTTTGGTCATGGTAATTGTGGAAGAAACCTTGGAATAGTATAGGTAGCCCTTGACTTACAACAGTACATTTAGGGACCATTCAAAGTTACAGTGGTGTTGAAAAAAGTGATTTATAATCATTGCAGCATCCCCATGGTCACATGATCAAAATTCAGATGCTTGGCAACTGGTTCATATTTATGACGGTTGCAATGTCCTGGGGTCATGTTATCCGCTTTTGCGACCTTCTGACAAGCAAAGTCAATAGGGAAGCCAGATTCCCTTAACAACCATGTGACTAACTTAACATTTACAGTGATTCACTTAACAACTGTGGCAAGAAAAGTTGTGAAATGGGGCCAACTCACTTAACAAATGTCTCACTTAGCAACCTAACATTTGGGCTCAATTGTGGCTGTAACTAGAGGACTACCTGTAACTGATTACCAAGTGAATATGAGCCAGCAGCACAAAAAAGACATATGCAACTTTAAGTTGTATCAACACTTAATTTGATTTAGCAATCAAAACAGCATGCTAATTTTTTCCGTTTTGACAAAAGTAAGATGTTCTAGTCAAGCTCATGGTAACTTCAGAAACACATTGGTATATTTGTCTTGGTAACAGAAGAGAAATGGTTTGCTGTTGTCTTCTTCCAGGATATGTTTTGACTTCTCAGTCTAGCTTACTGTCATGTAATACCATGATAGTTTGCATCTGAGCCCTATCCAGGCCCAGTTTTGCTTAGTTTATAGAGACATGAGAAAATCTAATTATTTTTCCAGTGTTTCCTTCACTGTTTCTTCTTCCATTTTATATCTTAATAGACAGTTGTAAATATTTGTAATCATTTTTCTCCCCAATCCTAATAATATTTTATCCAATTCCAATTGTTCCTTGTTTATACCGTATTGTTCCTTATCTTTTTAAAATCTAGTTTCAATTTGTAAGTATGGCCACCTTTCCAGATTTAATCCTTGTTCTTTCAGATCTTGCACTGATTTTAATTCTCCTTTTACATCTAATGGTTCTGAAAATCTCACCATTTTGTTTAGATCTGTAGTATTTGGATGTATCATTGCTTCCATTGTTAATAACCAAATTGGGATTTTCTTGAAATGATTCTTTTTAATCTTTTCTCAGACTTTTAACAGAGCATCTCTTAACATGTGCCTTTGGAAGGAAGCCATGCCAACTAAGTTGGAGGTCATGGCCTTCTATCATTAATATTCATTTATGTTTTAGTTGTATCAAATCTTTGAGCCATGTTAGAGAAAATCTAATTATGCTATGTTAAATTAAAAGTAACCTTTGATCATTAAATAGTAATCATATTACCGTGGATATATTTGGAAATATAATGTGTATTTTTCTATTTTTTTTAATCAACCTTTTTTTTTATTATTATTATTCAAGCTAATTCTACTCAAAAGTCACTCCCAGAACAGGAAGATACAGTCTTAATGGCAGTTTGACACTCGGTTGTTTCTTAAAACAGCCCAAATAAGATACACATTTGGAGGTAGTCTTCAACTTATGATCACATTGGGGGCCAGAATTTCTGCTGCTAAACAAAGAAGTTGTTAAATTAATTGTGCCTGATTTTTACAACCTTTTTCACCGCAGTTGTTAAATAAACTTTGAACAGTTACTAAACAAATGGTTGTAGGCTCAGCATTACCTTTACCTAGAAATAAGCCCCTTATGCATAAGGTGCAGATACCCCTCCCTCTTTATTTGAGATTCCAGATGATTATATACATTAAAACATTCTGAGATGACCCAAAGTACTTTTTTCAAGCGGCAACTGGACTTTCTGGTTTTTCTTTGAAGACATTTCACTTCCCATCCAAGAAGCTTCTTCAGCTCTGACTGGATGGTGGGGAATGGAAGGATTTATACCTCTTGCAGACAGCTGATCATTTGCATTCTTTTAGCGAGTCATTGAGGCCACCTGGAGGTTCAACAGTTCCAAAAAGGCTCCACACCCATTTGCACTACTCAGACGACACTGACGACACAGATAAACCTCCAGGTAGCCTCAATGATTTCAAAGAGAAATCAGAAAGTCCAGTTGCCTCTTGAAAAAAAGCATCTTTGGGACAACCAGGATGACCTACAATCTCCGTAGACATTCTGACATGACATGTTTAATATTTTATTTTAATTATTTTTATTTTAATGTTTCACTTTAGTGTTGGTCTGTGACTGTAATTAAGAGCCTGTAGTACAGTGGACTAAAGCACTGTTATTAACATCTGCTGCTTGCAATTACTGCAAGTTCAAATCTCACCAGGCTCAAGGTTGACTCAACCTTCCATCCTTTCAAAGGTAGGTGAAATGAGGACCCAGATTGCGAGGGCAATAAACTGACTTTGTATAAATATATACAAAAGTATGAAGGCTATTGCTTAACGCATTGTAAGCCGCCCTGAGTCTCCGGAGAAGGGCGGCATATAAATTAAAGCAAAAACAACAACAACAACAACAACAACAACAACAACAACAACAACAACAAAAAACAACCTGTAATAAAGATTGTTGTCCTGAATACCAAAGGTGGTATTCAGCAGGTTCTAACCAGTTCTGGAAAACTGGTAGCAGACATTTTGAGTAGTTCGGAGAACCGGTAAATACCACCTCTGACTGGCCCTGCCCCCATCTATTCTCTGCCTCCCGAGTCTTAGCTGATTGGGAGGAAATGGGGATTTTGCAATAACCTTCCCCTGGAGTGGGGAGGGAATGGATATTTTACACTATTCTTCCCCTGGAGTGAGGTGGGAATGGAGATTTTACAGTATCCTACCCATGCCATGCCCACCAAGCCACGCCCACAAGCCATGCCACGCCCACAGAACCGGTAGTAAAAAAATTTGAATCCCACCACTGGATGACACCATTTTCAGCAGGCACTTTTCACAAGTTCAGTAACTCACTGAAGTCAATAAGATTAACTTCAGTACAGAGGAATTAGCTTTAATTGGTATCTCAGCTGGCATTCTCCCTGCTGCCTCAAGAGAAGGTGCTGTGGAAATCTATTTAGTCAGGACAACGAAGTCTAAAATGGAAGCAATGGGGCATACATGCAGGCAAATGTTAATTAAGGGCACAATCCTGCTGAACCAACTGCTTTTAAGTTCCCTGGGTTTCAATGGCAGGACTAAGCACCATGGGAAGAAGGACATTAGCTGAATTGCACTCAGAAGAAATGTTACAGCTCTTGACTTTGTACTTTCTTAATAGGTTTTAGCAGGGGATGCCAATTGTTGGAGATGTTAGAAAAGAAAAAAGCTGAAAGCTTAAAAAAAACCACCCACAAAATTTCATAAGGTTTGGCAATGTCGTGAGATTACAACCACTGTTATGTTTTTAGGATCCCTTACAATCTATCTAGAGCTTTTATGGCAATTACAGGCACCATGTTGCTTTCTTTTGACCTGGTATGTTTTTAAAGTTGCAAGCCTACCATATTTTTCAGAGTATAAGACACACTTCCCCCCCCCCAAAAGAGGCTGAAAATTTGGGTGTGATTTATACTCTGAATGTAGGTTTTTCAAAACTTTTTTTCAGCCCTAACGAGGCACTACAGAGTGAAGCGATCTTTTGGGCTTTGCCTGTTCCCTCCGACTCTCAGCTGTGCTTTAGAAGCTTTTTTTCAGCCCTAATGAGGCGCTAGCGAGTGAAGCGATCTCCATGCTTTGCCTGCTTTTCTCATTGCTTCTCTCTCCAAAGATCAGTTGTGCTTTAGCAGCTGTTTTTTTATCCCCAAGCAGGGGATAAAAACCAGCAAACTGATGTGCTGAAGCTGACCAGACTAAGGACGCTAGCCAGATGAATACCTGGTAGGCAGATTTTTTTCCCCCTATTTTCCTCCCCAAAAACTAAGCTGCGTCTTATACTCCGAAAAATATGGGTAAGTAGATTTCCCCCAAGAATAATCTCACTTGAACCCAGCAAAACTTTTTTTTTTGGTTAGGCAAACAAATCATAAATCATGATTCTCAAGCCATCCATTCATCCCTGTGCTTTCAATTGGAATAGATTAAAGCTAGAAAGACATTGCAATATGTCTTTAAATATTGCTAAACTCATTATCCCAAGTCAGTGCTAAGACTAGTATGCTGGCATGCTTTTATTCCTACCCATCTGTTAGGGTGGCAGCATGCCTGTTCCTATCCTAAACCGATACAAGTTGACAACTGTTGCTACAGAACAGAAGTGCCAATCCCAACTCACAAATATATTTAGCAGGCATGGTTGCTAACGGAACACGGTTTTCCACCCCATTTAATGCCAGATAGTACTCTCTGCTTCTTGGAATGAGTATTTCATTCTTGCTTTCACTGTATAGGTAGTCCTCGACTTACAGCAGTTTGTTTAGTGACTGTTCAAAGTCACAACATCACTGAAAAAAACATCACTGGCATCAGTGACTTATGACCATTTCTCACACTTACGACTGTTGCAACATCCCCATGGTCGCATGATCAAAATTCAGATGCTTGGTAAATTGACTCATATTTATGACGGTTGCAGTGCCCTGGGATCATGTGATCCCCTTTTGTGACCATCTGACAAGTAAAGTCAATGGGGAAACCAGATTCACTTAACGATCATGTTACTAACTTAACAATTGCAGTGATTCATTTAACAATAAATTTATGACAATAAAGTGGTCATAAATTGAGAACTACCTGTACAGACTGGATTTGGGGTTTGTGATGATCCGGGGTAAGGCATGGAGGCAACACAGTCAGCTGATGGTTCAAAATGCCCCTTTATTGCTACAACTTTCCCCCAAACCCTCCCATGTTTATGGCAAGTCCCAGAACAAAGTGCTCCCCACCACCACACCTCCAGCAGCCTTTGGCTGTAAGTAGTTCAGCAAAATACAGTTGGCACAACGGCTTCAAAGCAAGAAATCCAGCGGGGCAGAGGAATAAGTCAATGAGTCCAGGAAGCAAAGGAACAAGGCAATGGTTTCAGGAAACAAAGGAACAATGAAATTAGTCCAAGAAGCTAGGAATAAGGCAAGAAGCAGTAGTGATATTCAGCCAGTTCTATCCGGTTTGGGCGAACCAGTAGCGGCAGCTGCAGGAGGCTCCGCCCACCCACCCAGACGTCATCATGTCCTATTTTTGACACTCTGCACATGCGCGGAAGGCCCTGCGCAGACCCTACACATTTGCGAACCGGTAGTGAAGGTAAGTGAGTACTACCCCTGGCAAGAAGTCTAGGAAACTCCAAATGTCAGCCACGGCACACAAAACTCCACAAATTCAGCATTTGTTCCTGACAAATGCCCCTTCCCACAGTGTTTCCTTAAGTCTGAGTTCCTAGGTGTGCCTTGTGAAGAAGAGGGGCAGGGCTCTCTCCTCCCAAGTCGTCGGGTCAGCCAGCACTGTTCCTGCCTCCTCTCCATTCTCCACGCTTGGGGATCAGCACTGGGCGGTCCTTGCTCATTGCCTGAGCTCTCTTGCTCTTCATCTCCACTGCCTGGCCCTGTTCCTTCCTGCTGGCAAGCCGTCTGAAGCCTGAGGGGCCCGGGCTGCCTCGTCCTGCTCCTCCCTCCCATTCCTCCAAAACCAACGAAGCCACCCCCTCAGTCTCTGTCAGCCACACTTCCAGCTCATCCTCCCCTGAGAATTTAGGCTCGACGGGGGCATGGCAGGGTTAGAAAGTGGAATCAGTACACATTTTAGAAGAACTAGTTGAGAATCCATGAGATGGCCCTCGATCACTTGACATTTTTCTTTGCCACAAGGCTATCCAAATTTATACAAAATTTATTGGTTGCCCTGGTAACCTTAACTCCATCCACCAGGACTCTAGTATATTTGGCGTTTTGGAGTCCAGCTTCTTTCTTTTCATCAGCAACATGTTATCATTTATTTATGTAGGTATTAGTCCATATTTCCTCCCTCCTAAAGGGCATCCATTTTGTGACATTCATACCCCATGAGTTCAAATCCTTTTTTAAGTATAATCAGCTCTTTTGTTTTTTTGTCCTTTTTTTCAAAAAGCAACTGGACTTTATTTTTCCTTGAAGCTGTTTCGCTTCTCATCCAAGAAACTTCTTCAGTCAGAACTGAATAAGATTCTTGGATGAGAAGTGAAATGTCTTAAAGGAAGAGCCATGGTGGCGCAGTGGTTAGAATAGTTAGAACATGTCGACTGGCGGCCCCTAGGGGGAGGGCCTTCTCTGTGGGGGCACCTACTATCTGGAACGAGCTCCCTCCGGAGATACGGAGGATCCCGGATCTGCGCACTTTCCACCGTGCTTTGAAGACACTCCTATTTCAGCAGGCCGGCCTGGCCTAATTTTCTCCCCTTCTTTTAAATTTTTAAATTGAAATTTTAATTCGTTTTAAATTATTGGGAGTTTTAATTGTCTTGGGCAAAAATTATTTAATTGGGTTTTAATCATGTTTTTAACTCCTTCGGGAGTAGGGCGGTATACAAATTTAATAAAATGAAAATGAAAAAAGAATGCAGTACTGCAGGCTACTTCTGCTGATTACTGGCTGCCAGCAGTTTGGCAGTTTGTGTCTCACCGGTTCAAGGTTGACTCAGCCTTCCATCCTTCCGAGGTGGGTAAAATGAGGACCCAGATTGTTGGGGGCAATATGCTGTAAATACCTGTAAACCACTTAGAGAGGGCTGTAAGGCACTGTGAAGCGGCATATAAGTCTAAATTCTATTGCTATTCAGAGAAAAGCAAAGTCCAGTTGCCTTTTGAAAAAAGCATCTTTGGGATACCCATGACTTGTATGACTAATAAACTCCATGGACTTTTTTTTGTTTTGTTTTTTGTTTAAGTCTGTTGGAGAAAAGAGTTCAACAGCTGCAGGACACACCTGCTCAGATGCAATGGAAGAATCTGTGGGGAAAAACAAAGCTCAGAAAGATTCTTTAAGCTTGGTCAGAATGTATTCTGAAATCCCTTCATTCTAAAGTGGATGGAACATATTTGATAGCAATAGCATTTAGACTTATATAGCACTTCACAGTGCTTTATAGCCCTTTCTAAGCGGTTTTTACAGAGTCAGCGTATTGCCCCCAACAACCTGGGTCCTTATTTTACCAACCTTGGAAGGATGGAAGGCTGAGTCAACCTTGAATTGGTAAGAATTGAACTGCCAAACTGCTGGCAGTCAGCAGAATTAGCCTGCACTACTGCATTCTAAGAGGGATGCAGTGGCTCAGTGGCTAAGACACTGAGCTTGTCGATCGAAAGGTTGGCAGTTCAGCAGTTCAAATCCCTAGTGCCACATAATGGGGTGAGCTCCCATTACTTGTCCCAGCTTCTGTCAACATAGCAGTTCGAAAGGAAGTAAAAAATGCAAGCAGAAAAATAGGGACCACCTTTGGTGGGAAGGTAACAGTGTTCTGTGCGCCTTTGGCATTTAGTCATGCCGGCCATATGACCACGGAGATGTCTTCGGACAGTGCTGGTTCTTTGGCTTTGAAATGGAGATGAGCACCGCCCCCTAGAGTCAGGAACGACTAGCACATATGTGTGAGGGGGACCTTTACCTTTTACTGCATTCTAACCAATGTGCTGCCCTGGCTCCTTTTTGATATTAGCTTAGACACAGTATAGTTTAATTTAAATTTAATTTAATTTAATTTCCAATTTATATACCGCCCTTCTCCCTGAGGACTCAGGGCGGTGTACAGCCAAGATAAAAAACATAGAATACAAATATTAAAACATTTAAAATATATATAAATTTTGGCCCAAAATTAAGAATCACAAACTAATTAAAAGAATTTAAAAATTTGTTATAAGCCAACCCGGCTTGCTGAAAAAGATAGGTTTTCAGGGAACGACGGAAGGCATTGAGGTCATGGATTCTTCTTATCTCCGGGGGCAACTGATTCCAGAGGGTGGGAGCCCCCACAGAGAAGGCCCTCCCCCTGGGGGCCACCAGCCTACATTGTTTGGCTGATGGCACCCTGAGGAGGCCCTCTCTGTGGGAGCGCACTGGTCGATGGGAGGTCATCGGTAGCAGCAGGCGGTCTCGGAGATAGCTAGGCCCTATGCCATGGAGCGCTTTAAAGGTGATAACCAACACCTTGAAGCGCACCCGGAAGACCACCGGGAGCCAGTGCAGCTCGCGCAGGAGCGGTGTTACATGGGAGCGCCAAGTTGCTCCCATCACTACCCGCGCTGCTGCATTCTGGACCAGCTGGAGCCTCCGGGTGCTCTTCAAGGGGAGCCCCATGTAGAGAGCATTGCAGTAGTCCAGGCGAGAGGTGACGAGGGCATGAGTGACTGTGCACAAGGAATCCCGATCAAGAAAGGGCCGCAACTGGCAAATCAGGCGAACCTGATAAAAGGTCCCCCTGGTAACAGCCGTTAGATGTTCCTCCAAAGACAGCTGCCTATCCAGGAGGACTCCCAGATTGCGAACCCTTTCGGTGGGGGCCAAAGACTCGCCCCCAATAGTCAGCGATGGAGTCAACTGACTATATCGGGATGCCGGGAGCCACAGCCACTCAGTCTTGGAAGGGTTGAGCCTGAGCCTGTTCCTCCCCATCCAGATCCGCACAGCCTCCAGGCACTGGGACATCACTTCAAGGGCATCGTTGGGGTGGCCTGGGGTGGAGATGTACAGCTGGGTGTCATCAGCGTACTGGTGGTATCTCACCCCAAAGCCACGGATGATCTCGCCCAGCGGCTTCACATAAATGTTGAACAGAAGGGGCGAGAGGACCGATCCCTGCGGCACTCCACAGATGAGAGGCCTCGAGGTCGACCTCTGTCCCCCTGCCAACACAAACTGCGACCGGTCAGAGAGAAAGGAGGAGAACCACCGCAACACAGTGCCTCCCACCCCCAACTCTTCCAGCCGGTGCAGCATGATACCATGGTCGATGGTATCAAAAGCCGCTGAGAGATCTAATAGGACCAGAACAGAGGAATAACCCCTGTCCCGAGCCCTCCAGAGATCATCGACCAACGCGACCAATGCCGTTTCCGTGCTGTGCCCAGACCTGAAACCCGACTGGAACGGATCTAGATAGGATGTTTCCTCCAGGAATTGCAGAAACTGTTGCGCGACCACACTCTCAACAACCTTCGCAATGAAGCGAAGGTTGGAAACAGGATGATAGTTGGCCAATATTGCTGGATCCAGGGACGGCTTCTTGAGGAGAGGCCTCACCACCGCCTCTTTCAGGGCAGCGGGGAAGTGACCCTCACTCAACGAAGCATTAATGACGCCCTGGAGCCAGCCTCGTGTAACCTCCCGGGAAGCCAGTACCAACCAGGAGGGACACGGGTCCAGTAAACATGTGGCCGCACTAAGTCTCCCCAAAATCCTGTCCACATCATCGGGAGTCACAGCATCAAACTCTTCCCAGATAACATTCTCAAGACTGTTCCTCGTCACCCTGCCCTGATCTACCCAGTCAGAGTCCAGATCCCCCCGGATCTGAGCGATTTTGTCATACAGGTATTGTCCGAAATCCTCCGCCCTGCCTTCTAAGGGATCCTCCCACACTCCCTGATGGAGCAGGGCGCGGGTCACCCTAAACAGGGCGGCCGGACGATTCCCTGATGACGCAATAGAGGCGGAAAAGTAGTTAGACTTTGCCGTCTTTATCGCCACTAGGTAGGCCTTAATATGCGACCTTACCAGTGTTCGATCAGATTCAGCGAGACTGGCCCTCCAACTGCTCTCCAGGCATCTTTTCCAGCGCTTCATTTCCCTCAGCTCCTCAGTAAACCAAGGAGCCGCACGGGATCGGCATCGGGTCAGAGGCCGCAAAGGCACAACTCGGTCCAAGGCCCCACCAGCCGCCCGATCCCAGGTGGCTACCAGGTCCTCGGCCGAGTCATGTGCTAGATCCTCAGGAAATGGCCCAAGCTCCGTCTGGAACCTATCAGGATCCATCAGGCGCCTGGGGCGGATCCATCTAATTGGGTCCGCCTCCCTGCGGCGAGGGGTCACGGTTCGAAGATCTAGGCGAAGGAGTGAGTGGTCAGTCCATGACAAGGGTTCCATGTCTATATCCCCTATAACAAGGCCACTCAACCACTGGCCAGAGACAAAAATCAAATCCAGAGTGTGACCTCCCCTGTGAGTAGGGCCATGAACTAACTGGGTCAGGTCCATGGCCGTCATGGAAGCCATGAACTCCCGAGCCACCTCGGACGTTTCACCAACGGATGGCAAGTTGAAATCACCCATGACTAAAAGCCTGGGTGTATCTACTGCCACCGTGGCTATCACGTCGAGTAGCTCAGGTAGGGCTGTTGCCACGTGGCAGGGAGCCAGGTACGTAAGCAACAAGCCCATCTGAACCCCACGGCCCCACCTCACAAGGAGGGACTCAGTTATAACACTAATGCTGATGGTTTGGGGAGTTGGATAATATTTATGAGTTGCTCGCCTAAAAAGGCTCTCAGAGTGAATTTTACATATTATTTGGCTATTTGCATTTAAATCGACATGGTTGAAAGCTAGTATATCTGTAGCTCGAAATACCCCATTCCTCCTCCTCCTCCTTTTATGAAGATCTTATAACTGAAGAAACCTCTTTATGTATGTTATATTGAGTCATTTGTATCTTACTCACATACAAGACAGATCCATTATACAGTGTTCTAATTGAAGGTTTATTTTATATTTGTTTTTGAAGGAGGTGGAATGAATTCTTTGCTTTCTAATATGAAGTTGTAGTCTTATTTTTGTTTACTTAGGAATAAGCTTTGCTTAATGGGCTTATTTTTTGAATACTTAACGTTTTTTTTAAAAAAAAACTATTTTAAATTGCAGCTTGTAGGAAAATACATTTGCTTAACATCTCAATGTATACTTATCAAATCCATGCTTCCAAACTTTCACATATACTAAAATGTTCATCTATATTTGCAAGCTACTCATTTGTCATTCAGGTTCTTCTACATGATTTTTCTCATGTTTTCTTTTATTTCTTCTTTCAGATCTTCTTAAATGTTGCATTCACACAGTCAGATTTGACTCTTGGTGATTCTATGGGCCAGGTCTCTCCAAATCTTCTGATCTTGCACTATTTCGTTAAGTTTTTCTATGCACTGGCTGGTGTCACTTTTGATCATGTCCAGCCACTGTGTTCTTTGATGGCCTGGTTTCCTTTTACCGCCTACTCTTCCAAACATAATTGCTTTCTCCACTGAATTCCCCCACATGACATGGCCAAAGGAAGTGAGACACAGTTTCATGATTTTGCCTTCTAGTGACATGTCCTGTGTTATGTGCTCCAGTACTTACTTGTTAGTCACCTTTGCTGTCCAAGGAATATGCAGGAGCCTTCTCCAGAAATACAGCTCATATAATTCAAATTTCTTCCTGTCTTTGCTTTTTTAAGGTCCAGTGCGGAGGTGGGTTTTAGCAGGTTCTGATCAGTTCTGGAGAACCGGTAGCGGAAATTTTGAGTAGTTCGGAGAACCGGTAGTAAAAATTTTGACTGGCCCCTTCTCCACCTATTCTCTGCCTCCCAAGTCCCAGCTGATCAGGAGGAAATGGAGATTTTGCAGTAACCTTCCCCTGGATTGGGAAGGGAATGGAGATTTTACAGTATCCTACCCCTGCCACACCCAACAAGCCACACCACGCTCACCAAGCCACGCCCACAGAACCAGTAGTAAAAAATTTTGAAACCCACCAATGGTTATAACATTCTTTCCCAGTTTCTCAAAGCTCCTTTGGAATGCTTCAACTGTAATGCCATTTTTCGGTCACTTCGGTAAGTTTCACTACTTTTGTAACTGCAGTCATTTCGATCCAGAAAAGGGAAATGAAAGTAAAATAGAGACTTTCCTTTGCTTTCGCTAAATCATTATTTAGTCCCATTTAGCACATCATAGTTCTCTAGTCAGATGGTTTTTACAAAACTTTCCCTTAACTTTTATTTTCCAAAGCTGTCCATTCATTGTACCAATTAATCCAAATAAAACCCTTTCCCTCAAAGTTACCATGTATATTAATTGTTTACTTGTTTTAAAAACACTTTACAACGAGTAAATTCAAATTCGACTGTCTCCCTAGTTTATTTTAAACGTCTTTAATTTAAATTCTTGGCAAGCTTTTTGTCTTTAATTATTTTTTAATCCTTTAAATTGTTCCTGTGCACTAATCCTTAATGTGGGATGAAGAATCACCCACCAGCTGGGTTGATTGCTGTGCTGCATTGAAGATCTCTTTGAACTTGAAATAATTGCCTTCAAAATGTGTTTAAGAAAGCGGGGACTTTTGCAAATCCAATGTCCTTTTGCAGGCGCCGCCGTGGCTGCCTCTTCCATGGTCCCTGATGCTCAGACTCACAAGAAGCAGAACTTCTTCAGATCTTGCAGGTCTCCTTGGGAAGATCAGCCTTTCAGAGCACATCTGGGTAATCTCATGCCCTCATTTTATCTGGAAAGGTGGCATTGATGCCGCCTTAATGCCAGAGCACCTATCTTTGCTGAAGCAGCATCTCCACTTGTCAAATGGTTAACAGTTGTTAATAGATTAACAGATTTGGAAGGGACCTTGTACGCTGTGGTGAAATCCTAATTTTTTTACTACTGGTCCTGTGGGCGTGGCTTGGTGGGCATGGCAGAAGGATACTGCAAAACCCCCATTCCCTCTCCATTCCTGGGAGAAGGATATTGCAAAATCTCCATTCCCACCCCACTCTGGGGCCAGCCAGAGGTGGTATTTGCCGCTTCTCTGAACTACTCAACATTTCTACTGCCAGTTCTCTAAACTGCTCATAATTTTGCTACCGGTTCTCCAGAACCTGTCAGAACCTGCTGGATTTCACCCCTGCTTGTGGGTCATCTAGTCCAACTCTTCACCCAAGCAGGAGACCCTACACCATTTCTGACAGATGGCAATTGTTGAGGTTTAGTTTAGTATCCTATCATTTTTCCAGAAAAACCAGAAAAAGGAAAGAAGGCAACTTCAAATTGGCCCACCCAACCTGGAACTTTTGACCAATATCTTCCAAAGCATAATTCTGTACTACCACACCCATTGCGATGTAAGCCATTTCAGGCAGTGCTGCATCTTCATTCTGGATATGATTATTACTGGGGATTGCTGGATACATGTTCAAGAGATAGTAATGCTATTTCAGGTATGAAGATAAAAAAGAAACAGAAAGGGTATGACACTAGAGAGAGGTTATTGTTGGGCAGCTTATAGAGGGATCTTACAGTAGTTGCCTGTGCTACTTCATGCCACTGGGTTTAACCTCTAATCCAACAAAAAAAAATATCTACTCAACATTACCCTTCCTTTCCAACTACAGTGGTCCAATAGTGAAAAACTAATAGCACTTCCTTTGTTGTAAATGACTAGTATGTGGATACTCAAGCATTGTAGGTTTTTTTGAAGGTAAGCAAGAACTTGAAGATCAGAACACTGATCATATCCCTCCACAAAACAAAAATAATAGTCATGGGAATTAGAAATATAGAAATATGTGCTAAGGTCTTTTTCTCCTTTCTTCCAATCTTATCTCCAGTCCAAGGAAATAACTAAGATATTAGATAACTAAGAACTAAGCAGAACTTAAGTTTAAGTTCTGCTTAGTTCTCTCTCTCTCTCCTGCTCCCTCTCTCTCCCTCTCTCCCTCCCTCCTTCTCTTCACCTCTCCCTCTCCTCTCCCTCTCTCACCCCCCACTCTCTCTCCTCCCTCTCTCCTCTGTCTCCCTCCATCCTCTCTTTCCTCTCTCTCCCTCCCCCTCTCCCTCCCTCTCTCCTCTCTCTCCCCATCTCCCTCTCACCCCCACTCTCTCCCTCCTCTCTCCCTCTTTCTTTCCTCTCTCTCTCTCTCCCTCCCTCCCCCCTCTCCTCTTTCTCTTTCTCTCTCTCTCTCTCCTCTCTCCCCCCCTCTCCATGTATGTGTGATTCAGTGTTGACTCCTGGTCTTGCAATTTTCTTGGCAAGATTTTTGGAAGTGATTTGCCATAGCCTTCATCTAGGGTTGAGAGAGCGTGAACTGGCTTTTAACCTAAGATTTTGTCTCCCAGTTCCTAGCCTGCTACACCAAACTGATACTCTTGTCCTTAGGTCTCCCAGTGTTAAAATAAACTCTCTCCTCTTGTTCCAAGACTGTCCAAGTCTCGACATGCAAAGAATCCATTAGGGTTTATTAGCTTTTCCTTTGGCAGGAAGCAACATGACTCAGGTGCTTGAAACAGAGGCAGTAGAAGCAATGTTCATCTTAATAATCAGGACAGCAAATTTCATGCTAGTCTGGTTTCCAGCCAACTCAAGGAAAAGTAGCTAGAACTTATCATTCAAAAGTGAGAAAAGGCCCATGGAGATAGGAATAAATAGAACCTTATAACCATTTTAAAATTAACCAATTTATTATAGCAGATCTACCTGAATATAATAGTCCATTTCACTTAAGAACGGTGATCCACAAAAGCTAATGTATCAATAAATCTTTGCTTTAACCAGGATATTTGTTCTTGTCTGCAAAAAAAGATTTGGTTGCTACAAAACAACGACCAAAGCCTCCACTGAACCTTGCAGCAACAACCATGCCTGCAGATTTCAGCTGAAGTCTTTGGTTCAGCACCTGGTATGGCATCATCCTCTTGCTATTGCTTCACGAAACAATGTCTGGCAGGACATCATAGAGAGCTGAAAAAAACGCCACCATTGCTTGAAACATCCTCTTCAGCAAAGCTATTAAAGGGAGCAGTAACCTTATCTTTTGTTGCCTCGTTGTCCTATTGGCTGCTCTTCATTATGTGCTGCCTCATGAAGTTATAAAATATTTAAAAGCATAGAAAGGGCATTTGTCTTCCTGAGGCAATCAGTTCTTTCTCTCAAATACATTTATAGAGAGTTGCTGCATGCAGGTGGGCTGTCACTCAGCGTTAACAGCTGCCTTGCCCCTGTCAAGGTTCAAGGAGGTCAAAGTGCCCTTTACCTGGATCTTCCTTTCTGCTGTGAGGTTCAAAAGGATTAGCCATAGTTCTAGGTAAAAAAAAAAAACCCTTTTAAATTTTTTATCTGGGCAAGAAAGCTAGAATTCCTACTATGCTTCAGAAGTAGAGAATCTGTGATGCAGCTTTCTCGGCATTGTAAGCAAAGGGCATTGAGGGAACCATAACAAGATAGTAAACTGCTGCTTACATATTTTATTACATCATATGATTGTATTACATCATACATCATTTTTTATTACATCCTATGCTGTTATTGAGTCTTTTTTTATCAACATAATTTTTTTTTATTTTATAAACAAACAAACATACAATTCTTTATCAATCATACAGTGTATCATCCGAGTACATCTTTTGTATCTTCTTGTTATTCCTCCAGTATTTATCATATCTTAATTTTATCATTTCATTTATTGTGACATTCCCCCCAAATTTCTTACTTTTCTATTAATACATTTATCTATCTTTTTATTTTAATAATAAAATTTTTTTTCAACAACAATTTTATCCCCAACCATCCTTCAACCCCCCCTCCCCACACACACCCCCGACTTCCCAGAGCAAAAACAGGGTATAACATTTAACAAACATAAGCTAAAATAAAATAACTTACTACAAGATTCAAAACTCCCTCACACTCTAACTCCCCTTTTAAAAATTATTCATCAACCTTCCTTTTATAAATTCTGTTATCACATTTCACATTTGTTGCTAAGATCCTTTCCATACCTTCTTATCAATAAGACATTCTTCAAAATATAAATTTCAAAACTTTTTTTTAAAAAAACTATCCATTAAATTTTAAGTTAACCATTTTAATACTTCAATAAGTTTTAGAAAGCTATCCAATTTTAATTAAGCCTTTTTACTTCAATGAAACAATAAACTTTAGTTTCAAAACTTTTTTTTAAAGAAAAAACTATCCATTAACTTTTAAGTTAACCATTTTAATACTTCAATAAGTTTCAAAAAGCTATCCAGTTCTAATTAAGCCTTTTCTTCCTTTCTTCCTTATTTTTTTCCAGTCCTTCTTCTTCAGTAATACTTTCTTCTTCAGCATTGCTCCTCCCCCTGCTTTTATTTTTGAAAATTTTGGAATTTTGATTTGAGGTTGATGTATCTTCAAAACTCGTTCTCTTCTTGGAATTATTTCCTCTGGTTTGAAACCCCCATTTCGAGTCTTCCTGCTTATATAATCAATCAGTTCATTCCTCTGTCTGTAAGACCAAGAATTGTTTCGATAAAATTTATCGGTTTGCAGTAAAGAGTCTACTTGTTGCTTTTCAATTAGTTGCGTGGAAGCCTCTGCCAAAGCCTCTAGTTCCGCTGTGCCAACCTCCATCTCAATCCTGACAGCCGCTTTTCTATCCTCCAAAGTCACATTATTCTGGTTAATTTCATCATCTTTTCCAGCCAGCAAATCATTATTATTCTCCAAGTTATATTTTTGAAAAGTTCTATCAATTGATTCCAAGAAAGCAGAAGTAAAAGAATTTAAAAGTTCTTGAAAAACCTTTACAGTCACAACTTGTGAGTTTGCTGACTCACCAGACAATGATCCTCCAGCCCTAATGTCAGCCATATTTCAATCTTCCCTTTATATTTATTCAGCTATCAGGTCAATAAGTCCAACTATTTTCCACACAATTTAGAAATGTAAATTAGTTGAAGTCAATACCATAGTCTTTTCCATTCCGCTTCCACTTTAAATCTTTTTCTTAATGTGTAATCCAGTAGCTTTAACAATGTTACAGACATTAAAAAGTACTTTCACTAGTAAGTTTCATTTTCATGCCCTCAGGCGCCATTTTTTCCCTTTTCAAACGGAGTTAAAGATCAGTACTTGCGTTTTTTGTTCTCCTGATTTGCTCTGCCAGCATCCAAAGTCCAAATTTCTTAAAATCCTTAAAATTGCATTGCTGGTGTGGTTGCGATGCCTCGGTCTGCATAAAGCAGACTCATCCCGGATCCGGAGCAACTGAAGGGCTTTCAGGAGCTCTCACCCTGCAAACCCCAGGCTTAAAAAGAAAAACCTGGGGGTCTAGGGGAGCTCTACCCAGACCCTTCTACTCTTCTCTCCCCCTTTTTCCCTGGGGGAGAGTTTCGAGCCGCTAGATATCTGATTTTCACTGTTCTAGCGGCTAACGAAATCACAGGGCTGGAGCTCCTGAAGAAGCATCCATCAGCGTTCATGGAGCCATAGGAAGTCGCTGTTATTGAGTCTTATACGGGGCATAATGACTTAGCCGTTAAGAAGCTGAGTTTATCAGCTGGAATGCTGACAGCCCAGGTTTGAGACCCAAGTGCCGTGTGATGAGGTGAGCTCCTGTTCTCGCCCCAGCTCCTGCCCACCTAGTAGTTTGAAAGCATGAAAATGCAAATAGATAAATAGGTGCCACTTCAGTTTGAAGGTAACAGTGAACCTTGTTTCACTGCAAGCGCTGCACTGTGTCATGATGTCATGCTGGCCACATGATCGTGGAAATGGTTTTATCTCTCTTTCTCTCCCTCCCTCCCTCCCTCCTCTCTATTTTCCTTTAGCACACTGTTAGGGACCAGAAACGTAGTATTTCTTAGCTTATTCTATTTCTGTTATGTCTTTTCTTGGAGATTCAAGTGGCTGGACTTTGACTCCATGTGCTTTTGATCTAATGACTGGTGGCTCTTGTCATATTGCAAAATCCCAATACAATATAATGCAAATATAGGTACTCTCTGTTTAGCAACTGACTTGTTTAGCACTGCAGTTACAGTAATGATGAAGAAGTAACTTTATAACCAAGATTTACAACCTTTTCAGAACTATAAGGCAAAGAAAGATGGAGTAAGACAATAAACTCAGTCATAGTTTTAGCAAACTCTTTGTTTAACAAGAGCCTTGATAGTACAGGGGTTTAGTGCACCCTGTTATTAACACAGCTGCCTGCAATTTCTGCTGGTTCGAATCTCTCCAAGGCTCAAGGTTGACTCAGCCTTCCATCCTTTCTAAGGTAGGTGAAATGAGGACCCAGTTTGTGGGGGCAATAAGCTGACTTTGTATAAAATATACAAAAGAATGAAGGCTATTGCTTAACGCATTGTAAGCCGCCCTGAGTCTCCGGAGAAGGGCGGCATATAAATCAAATTAAAAAAAAAAAAAAAAAAACAACCAAATTGCCAGTTCCAGATTGCTAAATGAAGACTACTTGTACAGATTGTTGTCAAATCATTTTGGTGAAAATATCTATCATGTTTCAATCCCCTCAGGAAGTGAATGTTTGTCTCATCAGACACTCTTCTTTCTTGAACCTAGAAGGTATTTTTGAAGTTCTCCATTTCAAGAGTGGACAGCTTGTGGTCTTTTAAATGATTTATATGTATCCCACCCTTATTATTTCTACAAGTAATACAAGGCAACAACACAGTCACACTTTCCTCCACCTAGTTTTCCCACAGCAACAACTCTGTGAAGTGGATTGGGCTGAGAGAAAGCGACTGGCCCTTAGACTCCTAACTGGCTTTCATGGTTAAGGCAGGAATTGAACTCACAGTCTTCCACTTTCTCGCCTGGTGTCTTAACCATTAGACCAAACTGACTTCAAGAATTCGGGTGGACTATTTGTGTCAAATCACATTGCTTGAGAATGAAAAGAACTGGAATTGAAGAATAACTGGCAGCCGATCCTTACAATGCTTTACCAGATGGCCCAGTTGTCCACCTCCAGTATAAAGACAGTGACTATATAGAGACTAATCAAAGTCTGGGATTTGTCCAAACCATTGGACATGATCCTGATTCAGCAGCTTCCTTCTCCATCTTATTTAGGAAAAAAAAAAAAAAGGAAAGATTCACAAGTAAGGCATTTGAAGGTTGGAAGCTAATCTTCCACATATGTATAATAGGTTTTGAAACACAACCTAATTTAATAGCAATAACAACATGTTCAGTAATCGAATTCTGGTAAAAGAATAACGAAACACACGTGATGCTATAAATGTCATATAAAGATATAATTCTAAACATCAAGAGATGTTATTGTATTTATTGTATTTGATAGGGTTTGCTGGCAGGAAAGTAGAAGCAAGCGTGCAGCTTCTAAATAGTTAATTGATTCTTAAATGTTTTGCTTTTAATGCATCTTTTCTGTGACCATGAATGTTCTTCTAAAATGGCTAACATGATATGATGTTAGAAACATAATCTGCTAGACTATTTTTAGGGATGGACAAATCTGTCAATTTCAGTTTTGCTCAATTTCTCATTTATCCAAGTGTAAGCTTCTTTTGTCTTGTTTCTTCCTGGATCTGTGAATGTTTGCACAATGGTGTTAGCACAATGGTTTATGAATACTACAGAGTTTCTCTCTCTCTCTCTCTCCCTCTCCCTCCTTCTCCTCTCTCTCTTTCTCTCTTTCTCCATATACACACATACATATATAAATGTACATTTCCATTATATATAGCTTTACACACACTTCTGGCACAGTACACTTTTGCATGCACTTTTTCTTAAAATATACATTTTTTTTTCATTTGCAAAGTTCTATTTCTTAATTCAAGAAAAGCTGGTATTGAGGGATATTTATTCACCAAAGGATTTCAGAAATATAATTTAGGTGCAAACTCTATTAATATTTTTCCTGTCTTTTTTAAAACATAGATTTCAGAGCTTCAATTCTTTTCCAAATGATACTTTTCTTCTTTTTTTTTTCTTCTGCCTCCAGAGCATACAGTACCCTATTTTGGGCAGTGCTTAGTTCATGACTGTGTCTACTCACATCATGCAATCTGGGTGAAACACTTGACTTTTCCCCTTCTGTATTCTGCATTTTCCCAACTAAACTGCTCTACATGGACAGATTTTGGTTTGCCGATCCAAAGGAAAAAAAAAAGTGACACAACGTTGGAAACACAAAAAAGGAAGGAACAATCACTGGATCACATTCCTTACCAATTGTATAGCTATTAGACAAACATAAAAATGGTAAGGTAAAAGAGTCCATCTTTATTTATAAAAAGACAAAAGGGAAAATTGAAAAAAACGGTGCAGGAACAACCATATCTATTTTCTTTTTATTTATTTTAAACAGTGTGTGTGTGTGTGTGTGTGTGTGTCAGTGGTGAAATCCTACTAGTTCGCACCAGTTCAGGCGAACTGGTAGTGATAAAAGCTACCAGTTCGGGCGAATCGGTAGTAAAAAAAAATCTACTGGTTCGTCTAAACCGATATTTCCGATGAACAGCTGTACCACATGATTTATATTCGCAAAAAGCAGGAAATCCTACTTTCTAGGAAATCTAAATCATGTGGTACAGCTGTTTCCCTCGCTGTTCTATTTATCTTGTTAAGTGTCCTTTTTCCATGCAAAGCACACGTTTATATATATATATATATAAAGTGTTTTTCTATCGAGACACCTGGTCTACCTCACATGTGGGAGCGTACTACTCCCTCCCACATGCTGGGGTAGACCAGTTGTCTCGATAGAAAAACATTTAATCTTTCCCCTGGCTCAATCTGATGAAGGGAGGAGAATTTATACAACTGCCTAACATGCAAGCAACCCAAGTTCGAATCCAAGTAAGGGTATGGCTATCTGAGAGCTAAATAGCTTGAAATAGATCTATACTAGTCTCCCTTTATTTCTTTATCAGCGAAATATAAATTTGGTATATATATATATATATTAAAATTGTAAAATTTGTGTTCAATATCATATTAATAAAATCAAACATTTCATTTTAATTTTAATTTTTATTTTTATAAAAGATACCAATCTTGAAACCACATGCAGTTTTTGGCATTTTTCTTCCCATGATCACCATTTGACAGTCTCCATTTTATGATAGAACCTGCAATATGTTTTCTAAATTCCAAATACACCCCCAATAGGGTGTCTTAGAATAAAATTCTTCTTATACTGTGGCTTTTTTGTTTTAATGCCTGGATCTTTCGTCAAAAGGATCTTTGTCCTTTTAACAAAAAAGCTACTTCTATTGATTCAGGCTTCCTTCATGTTCACAACGGGGTTTAAAATAAGGGAAGCTTATTGTTGTTACTAAACAATTATAAGTCATAAATCCTATCTGATGCAAGATGCAGACTTATTCTGGTCCAAATTCTGGAGCCTGGATAGCTCTGCAGACTAAGCACTGTAATTTAACACCAGCTGTCTGCAATTAAAGTAAGTTCGAATCTTGCCAGGCTCAAGGTTGACTCAGCCTTCCATCCTTTCTAAGGTAGGTAAATTGAGGACCCAGTTTGTGGGGGCAATAAGCTGACTTTGTATAAAATATACAGAAGTATGAAGGCTATTGCTTAACGCACTGTAAGCCGCCCTGAGTCTCCGGAGAAGGGCGGCATATAAATCAAATAAAAAAAAATAAAATTCATAGCCCGCAGGATTTTAAGTACTGCATGTACATTTATGTCAGACCTACACAGATTATGACCAATTATACAAATTCAGACCACCTACATGTACAATATGTATTACAAGAAGAGTGCACCATTGGAAGAACCAGGCTAAGGACAAATTATCATGGTTGTCTCAAAGGTGCTTTTTCAAAAGGCAACTGGACTATGTTTCTTTTTTCCTTGAGGAAGAAGATGTTTTGCTTCCCATCCAAGAAGCTTCATCAGTTCTGACTGGATGATGGGTGGGTGGGTGGGTGGTCAGAACTGATGAAGCCTTTTGGATGAGAAGAGATATGTCTTCTTCCTCAAGGGAAAAAAAAAACATAGTCCAGTTGCCTTTTGAAAAAGCACCTTTGAGACAACCATGACCTGGATGACTGAGAATCTCCATGAACAAATTGTCATGGATAAACTCTATGTCAGGTGTGCCAAACTCAAGGCCTGGGGGCCGGATCTGGACCATGGGGTGCTTAGATCTGGCCCGCGGGCTGGCACTGGAAACAGCGAAGGACTGGTCCGTGGTGCCTCTGCCAGTGAAAACTGAGCTCAGGAGGGCCATGTGTGGCCCGCCTGGGCTCCATTTTCAGCTGCAATGGCCTCCTGAAGCCCTCTGCCAATGAAAATGGAGCTCAGGGAGACCGCACATGACCTGCTTGGGCTCTGTTTTCAGCCATGACAGTCTCCTGCAGCCCTCTGCCAGCGAAAACGGAGCCCCGTTTTCACTGGCAAAAGGCTGTAGGAGGCTGTCGCGGCCAAAAATGGAACCTTGATGAGTGATGTCAAGCTGGCCATGCCCACCCTGACTACGTACTGACCACACACACACACACCGCCCCCCCAAGGTCAAACACAACCCTGATGGAGCCCTCAATGAAATTAAGTTTGACACTCCTGCTCTATGTGATTGCTAAGAGTTACTTTCTTGATAGCACATAGCCAATCAAGTTTACAACCCACAGCTGCAACAATTGGACAAATTATTGATTGGCCCAGATGAAAAATTGATAACAAAAATTTATAACTTCTTATTAGAATTTGATAGAGCTGAAGATAGAGTGAAGGGAGTTATGATAGTGTGGGCCAAAAATGTTGAGCATAGTATTGAATTGGAGGATTGGGAGAAAATTTGGAATAGAAATTATAAGATAACTAAATCGGCAAAATACAAAGAGAACCAATATAAAATGTTCTATCACTGGCAATTGGCACCTTCTAGGTTAGCGAAAATATGTCCAAATTTAAGCCCGAACTGTTGGAAATGTGATCAAAAACTGTTGGAAATGTGATCAAAAACATGTTTATCATACATGGTGGTTATGCCCTGAAACGAAGAAGTATTGGAAGAAAATACATAGATGGTTACAGGAAATAACACGACATCAGATAGAATATACCCCGAACTATTTCTCCTAGGGATAGCTAAAAGGAAATACGATAAAAGACTAATATATATCATTTTACATATAATAACCGCAGCAAGGTTAGCTTTCGCACAATGTTGGAGAAATACAAACATACCTTCCGAAGGTTTAGTAATTAAAAAAGTATTGTGACTGTGCTGAAATGGATAAATTAACAATTGAACTGAAAGGACAAATAGATTTGGAATACTACGCAATATGGGAGAAGTGGTACAATTGGATTGAGAACAGAAAAAAGGAAAAGAAATAGACAAAATAGAAGTAGAATTAAAATGTATGGTAAAAATGTATAGAGTATATTTGAATTGGAATGTTATGGTATGTAAATGGTTGCAGTTCTGCATAAGACGAGTAAGATTTGTTTACTTGTAAAAACGCAATAAAATGTTAATTAAAAAAAAAGTTTACAACCCACAAATATTAATGTGGGAGAGTCCATCAAAACACCCATTAATTTGTAATTAAATGAATGGTTCTCTTTCACCGAAGTCACCAAAGTATAAAGGTGTGGACTATACTGCAGTAGGGTGAAATTAACCTATTTATACCTCCAAGTACATTGATACATCAGTGGCATATCTATACATATACACAAAGTACAGCTGTCTCATTTAATGACTGCTTACAGTTACAGTGATGAAAAATGTTATGCTCAATCTTCATATTTACTACATTTGCAGGTTTGTAAAGCAAAGATAAGCTGAAGTAAGATTGTAAAAATTGTGAATTTTCCCTTAGCAACAGCTTCATTTAATGCCTGAATTGCTGGTCCCAATTGTGCTCATTAAATGATAACTATCTGGGTACAAAACAACCTCCACAAACCTCGAAAATTCAGTTTTCTGTTGAAAAATAACCTTCAGGCAAGTGAATAGGAAGTTAAAGTGAGAGAAAAATTGCTGCAGTAGGAAGGCTCTGAAAAAGAAGGCTGCCATCTGCTGTAAACATTTTTTATATCCAGCATCGAAGCTGCACAACAGTACAATAAAAATTGGTCCAATTTGTGTATACAGGTAGTCCTCGACTTAAGACTGCAACTGAGCCCAAAATTTCTGTGGCTAAGAGAGACATTGGTTAAGTGAGTTTTGCTGCCCCATTTTACAACTTTTCTTACCACAGTTGTTAAGTGAATCACTGCAATTGTTAAGTTATTGAGACCCGTGTTAAGTGAATCTGGCTTCCCCATTGACTGACTAGGTGGCTCAGTGGCTAAGACACTGAGCTTGTCGATCAGAAAGGTTGGCAGTTCGGCGGTTCGAATCCCTAGTACAGGTCTCCTGCGTGAGCAGGGAGATGGACTAGATGACCTCCAAGGTCCCTTCCAACTCTGTTACTGTTATCAAGACTTTGCTTGTCAGAAGGTTGCAAAATCACATGACCCCGGGACACTGCAACCCCCATAAATAGAAATCAGGTGCCAATTCTGATCACATGACTATGGGGATACTGCAACAGTCGTAACGGTGAAAAACAGTCATAAGTCACTTTTTTCAGTGCTGTTGTAACTTCGAACAGTCCCTAAGCAAACTGTTGACAATACCTGTCTCTGTTCTATGTGAAAAAATCAAAGCATACTTAACAAAAATATCCTTCACGTGTTTATCAAACTTGCTTCTGAAAGTTTCTTAAGCGGTAAGCACACCCAATCTTTTCCTCCTTTCTCCCATGGCCGGCTTGGAATGCTAATTCTCTCCTTTAATCATCTTTGCTTTCTATTTCAAGGGAGGAAAACCTGGCACTACGTAGAGTGGGGAAGAAAGAAAAAAAAAATCACACCTCTGTTCTAACCCAAATTGCCATGAAAACCCCTTAAGAAACACCTGAACTATTCTTCTTAGTTTGCAATAGCAATAACAATATCACTTAGACTTACATACCGCTTCACAGTACTGCCCTCTCTAAGCGGTTTACAGAGTCAGCATATTGCCCCCAACAATTTCGCTCCTCATTTTATCAACCTCAGGATGGAAGGCTGAGTCAACCTTGAGCCTGGTGAGAATTGAACTGCTGGCAGCCGGCAGTCAGCAGAAGTAGCCTGCAGTATTGCATTCTAACCACTGTGCCAGCACGGCTACTCAGGCCAGGGCTGCTTTCCTATGTGCTATATCCTATCCCTGATGGGCTTCCTTTGCAGATGCCTCTCCTCCCAGCCATTTCTTCATATGATAGACATGATAGAAGTGTTCCAATATCAGAGGGGCTGCCACAAAGAAGAGGGAATCAACCTATTTTCCAAAGCACCAGAAGGCAAGACAAGAAATCATGGATGGAAACTAATCAAGCAAAGAAGTAACCTAGAACTAAGGAGAAATTAACAGTACTAATAATGAGAACAATTCCTCAGTGGAAAAGCTTGCCTTCAGAAGTTGTGGGTGCTCCATTAGTGGAGGCTTTTAAGAAGAGATTGGGGGGAGCATGGGGGGTTGGCTCCCCCCACCCCTCACGCATGCACACACCTCTCCACCCTCCCAATCATGCACACGCCTCTCCCACATGCACCCTGCCCCCCGCACATGTGCAGCAGAGACCCGAAAATCAACTGGTGCATGCGCATGAGGGCTGGACACCTGTGGCACACATGCCATAGGTTCACCATCAGAGGCACAGGGTCTCCTGCTTGAGCAGAGGGTTGGACTAGAAGATCTCTAAGGTCCGTTCCAACACTGTTATTCTGTTATTACAAGATTACAGTACGGAGGGAGAGTCTCAATTGAAAGAACAGACTCTCCTGCTGCTTAAACAGGAATAGTTGTGGAAGACAATTTCCAGAGACAGGAAGGAAAAGGACATGCCTTATGGGGCTTTAAAGATGTGCTTCAGATCATCCTCTTGATGGAAACCTATGTGAAGCATGCTAGATTGTATCCATAGTAAAATCAGTGGTGGGTTCCTCCCAGTTTGGTCCGGTTCGGCCGAGCTGGTAGCGGTGATGATATGACGTCACCGAACCGGTTCTCCCACCCCCCCACCCTCCCACGTTATTCTTACCTTTTATTTGGTCCCACCCCCACTCTATTGCTGCCTCCTGAGTCCCAGCTGATGACTAGAGGGAAAAAAACTGTTTAAACTCTTGCCGGGGGGCTTCAAAGGGCTGTCCTACAGCTGATCAGTGTTAAAAGCAAACAAATGAGTCAGGTCGTAAGTGTGAGGACTGGTCGTAAGTGCGAGGACCTTCCAGAAATGACTCTGACCAGCTAGCCACGCCCACCTAGTCACATGACCTCCAAGCCACACCCACAAAACAAGCCACGCCCACAGAACCAGTAGTAAAATAATTTAGACCCACCCCTGAGTAAAATGTGTGTTGGGGTAAAGGAGGAAAAATCTATTTTAAGCCAATCCAGCTAAGGACAATTCATGGTAGCCTCAACCAGGGATGGGAGATCAAATGTAGGCCTTGTTTTCAAAACACAGCAGGAAAAAAAAGAGATAGCATGGGAATATTTATGCTATAGTTAGATACAAGCAAGGAAAAATTCCATGCCTACTTAAAACCCACTTGTCTTCCCATGAAACTTGCCCTAAAATACTAAAAAAAAAAATCATATTAAATATCAGCTGCAAGGATATTTGGTTTGGAACTTGAACAATAGCTGATAATTGATAAATGGGGTTTTTGTTTTATATGTCACCAGCCGCAAGGCTGTTTTATTCCTTATTTGCAACCACCTTCATAATGGTATCTTTCCCTAATAATATGTTCCTAACATTTTCAACTAATGTCTTAATTTGTGCCTGTTATTCACCTCCTACATCAGTGGGATTCCCATGCTGCTGAAGCATTTACATCACCATTTCTTTAATTATAGATGAATTCCCTCTTGTCTTTATACGGAGAAAATTCTATGCAGAGACAGATATGATCGTTCTTTGCTGCCAGAAATGAGAAAATTACCGTGAAAGTTTATTTATCGTATTGTATTAAATGATGGATAGCATAATTTAATTACAATCCATTTGAGATCACCCTGGGAGGAGGTCAGATTTGCTAAAGTAGAAGAAAATAATATTATATTCTTTTTCTCTTCCTACTGCCAGAGAGAAGGGGCGCTACATCATATACCATATTTTTCGGAGTATAAGACGTACCGGAGTATAAGATGCACCTACCTTTTTTGGTGAGGAAAAGAAGAAAAAGAAATCTCCCTCTGCCTCTGAGCAATTTTGCCTCGTTGCAGCAAACTGCAAATAGCCTGCTTTACTTTCATTTTCATTTTCAGCATAGCTTGATTAGCACAAGGGAGAAAAAAAATCTGCTCCAGCAATTTACCTCTTTGCAGCAAGCAACAGAGCCCTGCGCAAAACAGCTGAGAGCAAAACAGCTGAGAGTCGGGAGGCCGATCCAATCAACTTGTGCTAATTAGGCTGTGCTGAAGCTGAAAGGAGCTATTTTTTCTTGCTGTTTGCTTGCAAGGAGGTAACTGCTGGGAGGCAGAGGCCAAAGGGTGGGGGCCAGTGTGTGGGCGGGGCTACATTCGGTGTATAAGACGAACCTAAATTTTCATCCCTTTTTAGGGGGGGAGGAAAGGTGCGTCTTATACTCCGAAAAATATGGTATATCACATTAGGTTCATTTGGAGAAGAATAGACAGGAATAAATGGAAATAAATGAATTTGGTATTTTCGCATTTTTATCTCAAAATGTTGTACTGCTTGGTCCCAGCACAGCAGGTTTGAGTTACGTTTTATCCCTGTTTTCCCGAAAATAAGACCTATCCCGAAAATAAGCCCTAGCATACTTTCACGTATGTGCCTAATATGACCCCTACCCCCCAAAAATGCTCTATGTAAGAGACTGTGCAACCAGCCACCCGCCCATTCCGCTTGGTTTCTCGTGGTGTCATGAGGATGAGGCGAGGCAGGATGGTGTGGAGCTGCCCTACGCTGCCTGCAGTGGCTTACCTCAGAGCCCCCACAGCCAGGCGTTCCACATCCCGACACCTGCCTCACGGTGGCAACACCAGCAGCCATGTGCCGCAGGCGCCCATGTGGCTGCTGTCCCACTTCTTCTGCTTGCTCGCGGCTGCAATGGAGAAGGAGGCTGAGTGGCATGCTAGTGAGGCAGGTGTCGGGGCATGGATGTCTGGGTCCTGAAGTAAGCAGGTGTGAAGAAGCTCCAGTCCCCCCATGCCTCACAGTGGCAGCATTTGCACACTGCACAGCCTCCTGGCCTGCCACGAGCTATTACATATTCAAGTATTACATGAGAATACAGAATTCTATTTAACATGCACTAACAGAAAGAGATAGACAGTACCATCCAATTCCTTCTTACCAATCTTCTGGTTAAATCACCAGGACTACAAATTTATAGGTTGAAAAGGTGCATGATAGATTAAGAAACTGAACACAAATTTTGAAAAGAAAACAACTATGAATTATCAGATCAGAATTGTATGATAATACTGAAACAATTTCTCAACCTTGGCAACTTTAGGATATGTGGACTTCAGCTCTCAGGATTCCTCATGGATCATCTCTCTCTGCCAGACAGATTCCTGAGGTTTACCTAGAAGCACCTGAAAAGTTTCCTAAATGGAGTTCTGAGTTTTATAACTCTTTGCCAATAGACTATAAACAAAGGGTCTAATTATTAAGGAATAATGGGGATATAGTCACCCATCTGGGAACAATTACAGTTTTTGGCTTTATCTAATTTTCAATAGATTCAAACAGTGGTGAAATCCAAATTTTTTTACTACCAGTTCTGTGGGTGAAGTTTGGTGGACATGGTGTGGCTTGGTGGGGTGGCTTGGTGGGCATGGCAGGGGAAGGATACTGCAAAATCTCCATTCCCACCCCACTCCAGGGGAAGGATATTGCAAAATCCCCATTCCTTCCCCATTCCTGGGGGAAGGATATTGCAAAGTCTCCATTCCCACCCTACTCTGGAACCAGCCAGAGGTGGTATTTGCCAGTTCTCCGAACTACTCAAAATTTCTGCTACCGGTTCTCCAGAACCTGTCAGATTCTGAACCTGCTGGATTCCACCCATGCATTCAAGCAATATAGTGTCTTCCTTCAACATGAAATACTAAAACCTTTTTTAAAATTTCATTCAATTAATTCTTGGAGATTACTTGGACAGATTACTTGCAGTTTTCTTGGCCCGTTTTTCAGAAATGGTTTGCCATTGCCTCCTTCCTTGGCCTAAGAGAAAGTGACTGGCATCCAAGGTCATCCAGCTATGCTTTGTGCGCACGGCAGGAGAAAATTCACTGTCTCTAAAATATGATTTGAAATCAAATGTTGACGTTTTGCAAAAATGCCACAAGGTGTCAGCAGCTACATTCACTGTGTTCAATATTTGGGGAATTTAAAAAGGCCTCATTCATTGGGTATTGCTTTATAGTTTGTTATCTCTATGAGAAGTGTTTAGGAATCCCAAACTGCCTTAAACCATTTCTTCTGAGAAAACAAATTGAATTATCTTCACAATGGACATCCTATAGGTCCCCCCCACTGAATGTGTTAAGGAACCTGACATACCCATATATTTGTTTTAAAGCCAGCAGTGCTAAAATGTGTGAGTAGGAATTCTGATGCACTGCTACCATGCATTGCGAAATATATTAAATATGTGAATATTATAGGAAATCAAACATCTAACAAATGAATCTTTCTGTGGCCTCTCTGAATGATTTAGTGTTCTAGACTTTCAGCCTTTGCTGCAAAATGGAGTTGCCAACTGCCACTCTGAATGACTCAGTTGTCCATCTTTCCTTCTGCCTTTTCCACCAACTTACTGAGGCTATAAAGATCGTATCTTAAGAGTTTCAGCATGGAAAAACTTGCCTGGCCTTATGAATAAGTATTACTGGATATCTGCCGAGAATCTTTGTCATCAGAAGAGCCATTCACTCAGAAGAACAGGTATAATTACTTTATTCTAGTGCTGGACAGGTTCCACCTTGCCCAGGGAGCTCATGTTGAAGCAGCTGGAAGGACAACATCAAATATCCTCCAATTCCCTAAGACCTGTAATAAAGTTCTTCCTCTCAACCACTCTAATGGTTGTGAGAATAACCTTGGGAGACAGAAGAAAGAACCACAACCTACACAATGGTCGGATAAAGGAAATCTGAGTCAAAAGAAGGATGTGGTAAGAAAGAAAGGATCTTAGAAGGGATCCTCCTTATTTCTCTGGAAAGTAAAGACAGGACAGGAGGGCAGTACTTTCAAACTTGCAATATTCTGTTAATAAAGTAAAGGTAAAGGTTCCCCTCATACATATGTGCTAGTTGTTCCTGATTCTAAGGGGCGGTGCTCATCCCGTTTCAAAGCTGAAGAGCCAGCGCAGTCTGAAGACGTCTCCATGGTCATGTGGCTGGCATGACTAAACGCAAAGGCACATGGAACGCTGTTACCTTCCCACCAAAGGTGGTCCCCATTTTTCTACTCGCATTTTTTACGTGCTTTCGAACTGCTAGGTTGGCAGAAGCTGGGACAAGTAATGGGAGCTCACCCTGTTATGCAGCACTAGGGATTCAAACTGCTGAACTGCTGACCTTTCAATCGACAAGCTCAGTGTCTTAGCCACTGAGCCAGCACGCCCCATTCTGTTAATACCACCATGCAATAAAGGTAGTATTAGCACTCACAGTTTTGATTTGGTATGATTGATAGCCCAGGTGTCAGGAAGACTATCTTGAAGGTGGATGACCACTTTAATGTGCATTGGTCCTATCTTTGAGTCAGCAGAAAAATATGCTTGTAAATGCCCCAAATCATACATCTTTTTTTTTTTTGGGTGCCTTTGGGTCAGTCTTGTATCCTAGCAACTACCTCGACAACTCCATGCCACTTTCTTCATTGCAGTTTTGGAAAATAGTTTGCAATTGGCTTCTTCCTAGGGTGAAAGTATAAAATATATAATATAGTTAATGTATATAAATAACACATATACTTCCTTTATTTTTTATCATAGTGTGGGGATGCATTACTAGCTGTCTAGGGCCACAAGTTGCCTGTGGGCCATGGGTTGGACAAGCCTGCACTATGCCAAAATGGCTCTCATTCTGTATAGGTTTACTGGAGGAGAATTGGCAGTGATTGATAGATTTCTTTGATATGTTTCTCTATCCCACCTATCCCCTCCCAATAGGTCTCACTGAAGTATGTCAAGGCTGGCTTTGTACCTGGGATGGAGGCTTTAGTTCTCTTTCATGTTCCTGGTCCTGGGATGTTTTAGAGCTGGGTCTCACTCTGCCTGTCGCTATCGGCCTCTCCATGGACTTCTGGGACCCGGGTGCACATCCCCCCCTCAGACAGAACTCCTGTCATCCAGCATCCAATTCGACAACTGCTTGGAACCAGTTTTGCAGTCGGTGAGGAAGGCCCCGGTAAACACAGGCTTGCCGGATATCACAGTCAGCCCCACCCTAAAATAGTGGACCAGAAATTGCTCTGGCCACAACCTCAGTTTACCAGCGACTCGGCGGAATTTCCAGACATACTCCTTCACTGGCCCACCTCATTGTTTCAGCGACATGAGCTCCCCCTCTGCCTAAGTGCTGGGACATTGAGGTGGAGATGTTCTACACCAGTAATATGGTATTCAGGCTCTTTCTGAACATAGGTTTACTGGCCTTCAGGAAGGTTGGTAAACCTCAGTCAAAAATAGCCCAGGTGATAGGGAGAAGGTTTTAGTATTCTTTCCCCCAGTCATGTGGCTAGAAGAAAAAATGGTTCTTGTCACTTTTAACCCACCTCCAAATAATCCAAAGAGGTAAGTCTTGCAAGGGAAGAGCAATGCAAACTCTTAGTTAGCAAATCTGGAAATATTCCATGGAGTTTGCAAATGGCACCATCTCCCTTCCAAAGTAATTAAAACAATACTGTACAAAAAAAACATGGTCACACAAAATTCCTTAAGGGCAAAAACAACAAAAAATCTTTAATGTGCTAATTACATTAAAATGTAATTTTAATGGATGCATGCAGCCTTGAGCAGCACTTCACTTAGGATTTGAATGCCAGACATGGTAAGAAAGAAAAGAAAAATGGGCCTGCTGGGGCTAACGGACCTTGACACTGGCCTCATCTAGCAGGTAACTTCTGTAGTTGGCACTTGATTGCTCTCTCATATTAGCCAAAAATGTTCCTTTGCAGCAATATCTCAAAAGAAAAGACGAAGACAAAGAGGAAGAGGAAGAGGAGGAGGAGGAGGAGGAGGAGGAAGCTTCTCATCTAAAGAGCTTCATCAATTGTGACAATATTTTGCAGCAATATTTTCAATAGTAACAGTCTATCACTTCTCTTTCTGTCTCAGATTTATAAGCCTATCAGCCATACTTAGATATGATAGATAGACTTAGATAGCAACTAATCGAGGAGAGAAGCAACTTAGAAGTAAGGAGAAATTTCCTGACAGTGAGAACAATTAATCAGTGGAACAGTTGTGGGGGTTGGACTAGAAGACCTCCAAGGTCCCTTCCAACTTTGTTATTCTGTTATATTTCACCCCCCCCCCACCAAAAAACCCCTCTTACTTAAAAAAAAGAAAAACTTTGTTAGAGATTAGGTAATGCTAGGTAATATAATAGTATAGATAACATCTATCTTAATTTACTTCACAGTAAGTGGACATTGGCCAGCTCTGGATAAGCTTACCTTTCTCCAAAATATTCACACCACTTGCATGCATACAAATTCTTTTCGTGCCAATGATTTATTCTTTAACTGTGTGTGCTAGGTAGAGCTTGGTGGGGCTTTCATATCATTCTTTGCAGTCTGCATCCAGCAATTGCTTACTCTTTTAATTCCTCCAAATTAAACCACCCCAACAGTGAACATTATAGGCCTAGCTGTCAGGGTTCTGATGGATGCCCTAATTAAACCATGAGCCTCGAGCCAAGCTTCAAAAGAAATCCAGTTATTTATTAGGAGCCTCATGTCGGCACGTTCCCAAGTGAAGCCAACTCTGACCCCACATAATTTACGCCCCAATCATGACCCTGTTTCCCCTCCTCCCTCCCCCAGGTGTGTCATCAATCACATTCGCCAATGGAGCAATTTCGCAGGTTGTAGAGATCACTCCCCTCCGGCCCGCTGTGGGTAACCCTGGGAGACAGCCTTGAGAGAGATAAGTCTGGAATGTGCATCTGTCTTTGGCTGCCATGCTGTTTCATTGGTTTCCCATCCCCCTTGCCTATGGCAACTCGAGAACAGGCCAGGGATGCCTTGTGACTTGACACTAGCATTCTGAATGGAAGCCAACAGAGACCCCCACTCACATAAAGTAACTTTACTGTATTATTGAGATGTACAGTGTATGATTTGATGCCTGATTTTTATAACATTAAAAAAAAAAGAAAACTTTTAAAAAAATAAATGGACAATTGTGCTTGATGCCTGCTCCCTGTGCAACTCAATAATTATTCTACAGAGGAATGGACAGGAGTTCCTATGGTTAAATTTGCTTTTTTCCTGAGAGCTATGCCAAATAATTGAACAGCTTTCCAATTTTCCAGCAGACCACATTTCCCAGAACAAGCGTTTTGTGGTAAGAATTGTCTAGCCAAGTCAGAATTTTTTTCTCCCCAAAAGTAATTGCTTAGAATTTTCGAGCTATGTGACACAGGTCCATGCTGGAGCCAAAAATAGCCCATGAAATTTCAGTTTCATTTGAAAAGAATGTTGTTGTGTTAGTTTACTTGATTTCTTTCCTTATAATATAAGTTTCCTTAGACCATGTTATCATATTTATCTGAAGAAAGAAGATGTCTAATGTCTACTCTTATTGGTTACTTATTCTAGGTATTTCTTCTTCCATGATGGCGATAGGTTACATCCTTTCAAAAAAGGCCACTTTTTGAAACAGCGGTGTCAAACTCGATTTCATTGAGGGCTGCATCAGGGTTGTGTTTGACCTGAGGGGGAGGAGGGGCGGGCCCAGAGTGGGCGTGGCCAGCTCAATGTCACTTGTGTTGGGGGCACCTGTGGTGGCCTGGGGGGGTTGGGGGGATCCTCCTGCAGCCCTCTGCCAGCGAAAATGGAGCTTGTCAGGGCTGTGCTCGGGCCTCCTGAGCTCCATTTTCACTGGCAGAGGTTTGCAGGAGGCCATCGTGGCCAAAAATGGAGTCAGGGAGGGCCACACACAGTCTTTCCAAACTCTGTTTCTGCTGGCAGAGGCACCGCAGGCTGGTCCTTTGCTGTTTCCAGGGTGGCCCCATGGGCCAGATTTAAGCACCCCGTGGGCCAGATGTGGCCTTGAGTTTGACACACCTGTTCTAGAATGAGTGTACATACTGGTAGTCCTTGCCTTTCAACCATTCGTTTAATGGCTGTTCGAAGTTACAACCACACTGAAAACAATGACTTATGACTGTTTATCACACTTACAACCATTGTAGCATCTTCTTGGTCATGTGATCAACATTCAGACACTAAGCAATTGGCCTGTATTTATGACGGTTGCAATGTCCCTGGATTATGTGATCACTTTTTGTGACTTTCTGACAAGCAAAGTCAATGGGGGAGCCAGATTCACTTAACAACCATGTTACTAACTTAACAATTGAGGCAAGAAAAGTTGTAAAATGGGACAAAGCTCACTTAACAACTGTCTGGCTTGGTGATGGAAATCTTGGGATCAATTGCAGTCGTAAATGGAGGATTTCCTGTATGAGGCCATCCGAACACCTCTCTCCATCCCTGGACAGTATTTCTTCTTACCTAGGCACAGGGCATCACTGAGAAATTGGGTTATGTAGCACTCTGAATTTGAAAACAAAGTTGCACCTCAGGATACCTGCAAACATGAACATAACATCTGTCTGCATTCTGCAGCAGTGGTGAAATGCAGCCGGTTCTATCTGGCTCGGGCGAACCGGTAGCGCCGGCAGCGAAAGGCTCTGCCCACCTGCCTGAATTTATTTATTTGTTTATTTTATTTTGTCGCATTTCTATGCCACCCAACTCCCAAGGGACTCTGGGCAGCTTACAGCAAAGAATAAAACAATGCGAACAATCCCATAAAAAATGTTAAAAAGAAAAACATTAAAACATTAAAAACTTTAAAAACATTAAAACACATGCACTCCAATTCGTGGCCGGGTCTCGCAAGATCATTATAACGAGATCAACGGCCCCAGGCCTGCCGAAAGAGCCAGGTCTTCACCGCTTTGCGGAAGGCCAATAGGGTGGGGGCGGTCCAGACCTCAGGAGGTAATTGGTTCCAGAGAGCCAGGGCAGCCACAGAGAAGGCCCTCCCCTGCAGACCCACCAGCCGACATTGTTTAGCTGACAGGACCCGGAGGAGACTGAGTCTGTGGGATCTTACCGGTCGCTGGGAGCTATGTGGTAGAAGGCGGTCTCGAAGATAGCCTGGCCCTGAGCCATCACGTCCCATTTTTGACGCTCTGCGCATGTGCAGAAGGCCCTCACATGCACAGAGGTGTCGCGCATGAGCGCGCGCTCCCATTTGAATACCGGTAGCAAAGGTAAGTGGATTTTACCCCTGCTCTGCAGCCAAATCTTTTCTCAGTACCACAGGATCATCTTTTTAGGGCAACCCTAGGAAAAAATCCGTAGAGATTCTCAGTCATCCAAGTCATGTGTCAGCATTCTGATGCTGCCATAAAAAGACGAGGCTTGACTTTTCACCTATTTATTTCTCTGTAGATAATATCCCCTAGGAGATGGGATGGTGGGGGGAACATTCCTGTGGGGTGAGGTCAGAAGCTGGGGAGACTGACTTGGAAGATGGCCAATGAGAAGATGAGAATTGGGGAACGGAAAGGGAAGGGTTTGGGGGTCAGAGGGTTAGTATTGGCTACGACGAAGTCATACTTCGGGCCAGATCTGTCATACTCAATAAATGGAATATTTCAGCAAAGATTAATTGTTTGGGAGTGCAATTTATTTGAGATGACATCGAAACCTGACATCATGGTTGTTTCAAATGGGCTTTTTCAGGAGGCAACTGAACTTTCTTCTCTTTTTCTTTTGAAGATGTTTCGCTTCTTATCCAAGAAGATTCTTCAGCTCTGACAGGATAGCACCTTTGGGGCAACCATGACCTGGATGACTGATAATCTCCTCAGACTTTTAGCTATACAATTTGGGATGAACAGCCTTGAATGGGGTGGGAGTAGGAATGTATTTCCAGAGGAAAAATTGCAGACTACAGGAACCAGGAGCATTACTCAGGTGACCCTGAGGACACAGATAAAGTGCTTCAAGGACCCTCTAAAAGGATGCAAATGACCAGCAAGGAATATAAATCCTTTCATTTCCCACTATCTTGTTAGAGCTGAAGAGCTTTCTTGGATGAGAAGCGAAATGCCTTCAAAAGAAAAAACAAGAAAGTCCAATTGCTTCCTGAAAAAGCACCTTTGGGACCTAGGAAAAGATGGATTTGATTTAAGGAGTCGCAGGTAATACTATATTTATAAGCCTACAAGCTTTAAGCCTCTTTTGACCTTTGAACCCAGAACACTTCACAACCCTACTGTGCGTGCTTCAATATTTATTTCAAAGAAATCTTTTGGCCTTGAAGGAACACAAGTAAAACCTCTTTCTAAAATTCATTCATGCAATCCTAAAAAAGAGAGATGTGGTTGCTTTAAGCAGAGGTCTTCAAACTTGGCAGCTTTAAGACTTGTGGACTTCAACTCCCAGAATTCTCCAGCCAGCATAGCTCACTGGAGAATTCTAGGAGTTGAAGTCCACAAGTCTTAAAGCTGCCAAGTTTGAAGACCTCTGCTTTAAGAGTTACATTCATTCAAAGAGTCAACTCATTCAAAGAGCCACATCATTTTTTTCATTTGGACATTGGAAAGAAAAATGGCACGCTGTAAAGAATTGCAGGAAAGTGCTGTGTTGACCCTTACAAAAGCTTGGAGCCCTTGAAATCATTTTCAAAGCATGCAGTAATAAATAGGAAACTCCATCACCAAAAGGACGTGCGCATTTCTCAAATCACCTTTTGCAGTTGCTCGAGCCACAGTCCCAATGCTTACAGGTAGTCCTCGACTTACGACCACAACTGAACCCAAAATTTATGTTGTTAAGGGAGGCAGTTGTTAAATGAGTTCTGCCCCGTGTTACATTTCTTGCCACCGTTGTTAAGTGAATCACTGCAGTTGATAAGTTAATTAGCGAGTTGTTAAGTGAATCTGGCTTCCCCATTGACTTTGCTTGTCAGAAGGTCAAAAGGGGATCAGATGACCCTGGGACCCTGCCACCGTCATAAATATGGGTCAGTTGCCAAGCATCACAATTCTGATCACATGACCATGGGGTTGCGGCAAAGGTCGTAACTGTGAAAAATGGCCATAAGTCACTTTTTTCAATGCTGTGGTAACTTTGAATGATCAGTAAATCAACTGTTGTAAGTAACAGTAAGACAGTTGGAAGGGACCTTGGAGGTCATATAGTCCAACCCCCTGCTCACGCAGGAAACCTGTACTAGGGGTTCGAACTGCCGAACTGCCGACCTTTCTGATCGACAAGCTCAAGTTAAGGAGTACCTGTATATCATTCTTTTGCAGTCTCAAGATCCATAATTTCCACCTGAAGTCTCATAAAAGATAGAAAATATACTCTGCAGCCTGAAAACAAGGAACTGTTTTTAATGGCACTAAATTACAGGACGATCCCTTTGGGCTGAATAACTTTCTGATTATAAGAATGATTCTTTAAAAAAGAAAAAGAAAAGAAATCACATAATTAGCTTAGATAGTGAACTTTCTCCCTGTCTCACACTAGATGCCTTTAAGCAGAGGTTGGGCATCCATCTATTGAGGATGCCGCCCCTCTAGATTTCCTCCATCAAGGGTGAGATTTGGACTGGTGGCTCCTAAAATCTCATCGTCGTTGATTCTGTGATTGTGTGTGATTATCATATTCAGTAGTGACTTCATTAATACTCATTTGTATATTCAGAATGCAAAGCTGTTACAAATGAGCTTGTCCCTTCTGACTTTCAAGGCAATAAGCAACCTACTCAAGTGTCCTGACTAGCAATTACTTAGTCATCTGCTCTGATTGCTGTACTGTGCATCATGCTTTCACTCTCTTTGGTTTCTATAACGCCTGATTGCTTTTACCCGCACTATGTGTCTTATTGTTCCCTATATTACCAGTCTGCCAATGTATTTTAATATCTTTAAATGCCCGATAATGGTTTGATGTTAAATGCCTTTTATAATTATATCTATTTTGTATCTTCCCTGCAATCCAAGGTCCTTGTCAAGGGGGTATTATTTTCACACACCTTGTTAATTAATATTCTGAGACAGAAGATGAATGACTACAAGTTTATCATCACTTTGTTTATGATGGATTGGTTTCTTTTTAGCATGAACTGGGCCACAGTCCAGGGGTGAAATCCAGCAGGTTCTGACAGGTTCTGTAGAACGAGTAGTGGAAACTTTGAGTAGTTCGGAGAACCCACAAATACCACCTCTGGCTGGCCCCAGAGTGGAGTGGCAATGGGGATTTTGCAGTATCCTTCCCATGCCTTCCCATGCCACGCCCACCAAGCCATGCCTACGAAGCCACACCATGCCCACCAAGCCACACACAGAACCGGTAGTAAAAAAAAATTGGATTTCACCACTGCCACAGTCTAAAGTCATTGCAATAGTTCTTCAGGGTGATAGTTGATATATACTGTAGAACAGGGGTGACAAACTTGATTTCATTGAGGGCCGCATCAGGGTTGTGTTTGACCTCGAGGAGGCTGCAACCACCTCCTGCAATCTTCTGCCAGTGAAAACAGAGCCTGGGTGGCCCTCCCGAGCTCTGTTTTTGCTGGCACCGTGGGCTATTTCCAGGGCAGCCCTGCAGCCCAGATCTAAGCACCCTATGTGCCGGATCCGGCTCGTGTGCCTTGAGTTTGACACCCCTGCTGTAGAATATGCAATTGTGAAATACAGCAAATATTCTCTATACCTGATGATCAGTGGTGGGTTCCAACCAGTGTTACCACAGGTTCTTTTCGCGCACATGCTGAACTTGCGCTCTGTGCAAGTGTCTTAAGTTTCTGCCCAGCTGAGGTGCAGCAATCCACTCTGCTGCACCTATCAGCTTGGCTAAAAAACAAGAAATAAAAGTAGGAATAAAGCGGGGGCAGGCAGAAGGGCTCAGTTCCCAGTCAAAGAGAAGCGGTTTGGTGATGTCACATCGTCACCACTACTGGCTCGTCCGAACCGGGCCATACCGGGAGCAACCCACCACTGCTGCTGCTGATGTTTGTCTATCATGTTCGAAGTGGACCTTGACATTTAACAGGTTGTGGGCTGTCCACGATGTGTCCGCAGGTAAGGCTGGTAAGGCCTATATGGGTACAAAATGTTCTCCCACATGTCGGGCAGATCTACTGCACATCTGCTGCAACAATGGTGCTCATTCTTTATACAGTATATATTTGAATGACAGACATCAATATCATCAGAAGTAAAGCTGGCCCCCAATTTTGCTGGTTTGAAAAGGAGGTTAAATATGCTTATAGAGGCTTAGGTTGTTAATGGCTACTAATCTGATAGGTACGTACAGAATCACAAGCAGCATAATTTGAATTCACAGTTATTGTGTAGTAACAGGGGAATTGGGCTAATACTTATCCCTGGTTCACTCTCATCAGTGGTGGGTTCCTCCCGGTTCAGCTTGGTTCGGCCGAGCCGGTAGCGGTGACAATATGACATCACCGAACCGGTTCTCTTTGCTCGGGAGCTGGGCCCTCCCGCCCACCCCCCGCGTTATTCTTACCTTTTATTAGGCCCCGCCCCCAATCTATTTGCTGCCTCCTGAGTCCCAGCTGATCGGCTAGAAGGAAAAAAACTGTTTAAACTCTTGCTGCAGGGCTTCAAAGGGCTGCCCTACAGCTGATCAGTGTTAAAAGGCAGTGTGGTGGTAGACCAGTGCGCTTGAAAAACAAATTGGTAGACCGGTGCCTCCAAAAACAAATGGGTAGACCAGAACGCTCCAAGAACAAATGGGTAGATCAGTACAGCTCTGCAAGCAGTTAAAAGCCTGGTAGACCAGTACCTCTGCTAAATCCTAAAGAATTGTCACATGACGATCAAACCACGCTGACAAAATAAGCCACGCCCACAGAACCAGTAGTAAAAATATTTAGAACCCACCCCTGACTCTCATGATCCTATAAAATGTCTTAACTGGCCACTGGGTGACCCGAAATACTGAAATTAGATGAGCCTTTGGAATACAGACATCAAGCAAAGCAATTACATTGTCATATTATCCGGCCACCCAATTATAGAGCTGCACAGAAGAGAATGTGGCTACTTATGTTGGAACAACTCATAACAATCTGTCAGCCTCCCATATGGTGAAAATCAATAGAAGCTGCCTTATACTGTGTTAGGTCATCAATGCATCTAATTAAGTAATATCTGCTTGACCCACTGAGTCTCCTGGATCTTAGGCAGAACAGAATTTCCTCATTATGTTTGGCGCTGAGATATTCTGCTGACTGCCGGCTGCCTGCAATTTGGCAGTTCAAATCTCACCAGGATCAAGGTTGACTCAGCCTTCCATCCTTCCGAGGTGGTTAAAATGAGGACCCAAATTGTTGGGGGCAATATGTTGACTTTGTAAACTGCTTAGAGAGGGCTGTAAAGCACTGTAAAGCAGTATATACCTTGTTTCCCTGAAAATAAGACATCTCCTGAGAATAAGCCCAATTGGGCTTTTGAGCGCATGCGCTAAAATAAGCCTCCCCCTGAAAATAAGCCCTCCCCAAAAATATTTAAGTGCAGAGCTGGAAATCAGGTAAGATGGCAAGAGGAGGCCCATCTTGTGCCATGCGCCCCAAAATAATAAGACCTCCCCGAAAATGAGGCCAAGTGCTTATTTCAGGGTTCAAAAAAATATAAGACAGGGTCTTATTTTTGGGGAGACACGGTAAGTCTAAGTGCTATTGCTATTGCTGTCACAAAGAAAAGGGGATCAGTCTATTCTTCAACCATTTAGAGAGGACTTTAAAGCACTATATACTACTAAAGTAGTATATAAGTCTAAGTGCTATTGCTATTGCTATGAATTTTAATTTATTGTCCACACAATCCCAGTGGACTCTTGAATGGCATACAAAATGAAATAAAACATTAAAAAAATAGCTAAAAGCATTAAATCAACAAACAGCCCAGACTAAAACAATCTCTCTCTCTCTCTCTCTTTTCATTCAGTTGTGTTCAGTTCTCAGATACTGCCTGTTTTCTTGGGCATTTTTTTCAGAAGTGGTTTATCATTGCCTCATTCCTAGGGCTAAGAGAAAGTGACTGGCCCAATGCATCCAGCTGGCTTTGTGCCTAAGATAAGGTAAAGGTAAAGGTTCCCCTTGCACATATGTACTAGTTGTTCCTGACTGTAGGGGGCAGTGCTCATCTCCGTTTCAAAGCCAAGGAGCCAGAGCTGTCCAAAGACGTCTCCATGGTCATGTGGTTGGCATGACTAAATGCCAAAGGTGCATGGAACGCTGTTACCTTCCCACCAAAGGTGGGTCCCTATTTTTCTACTTGCATTTTTACGTGCTTTTGAACTGCTAGGTTGGCAGAAGCTGGGACAAGTAATAAGCTGTAACTGTTACGCGGCACTAGGGATTCGAACCACTGAACTGCCCATCTTTCAATCGACAAGCTCAGCGTCTTAGCCACTAAGCCACCGTGTCCTTGTGCCTAAGGCAGGACCAAAACTCAGTCTTCCAGTTTCAAGCCTGTTGCTTTAACTTGTACACCAAATTGGCTGTCTTAAAATAATCCAACAGACAGCAAAATCAACCAAGCAAGATAACCTCTTTGCTTAAATTTATAATGTGCCACGGAGCTTATGGTACTTTGAGATACACATGCAGAGGACAGTAACCCCAATTATTACATATCCTAGAAATGGTACTTTTATTTTCATTAAATTAAAATATTAATAATATTTTCATTAATTGAAAATATATGTAATTCAGGGGTGAACTGTTGGGTTGTTGGAATTCTCTGAACTTGCTTGTTTTCCTGCAGACATTTCATTACCAGGTTAGGTAACATTATCAGTGTAAGCAAGTTCAGGTAATATCAAGATTCCCTAACTAACTATACTTTCTCCTTGTAGAAAGGAAAAGGATGGAGAAAATTTCATTTAAATCACAAGTGCATTTCTCCCCCTTGCCTGTTAAACTACACTTTTAATTTTATGTTTATTTCTAGAATTTTCATGATGGCTGTAATAATTCTATTTAAGAAAATAAATAAATAAACTTCTTTGAAGGTTTTCTGTTTTTAAGAGGAAAAGAACAGGAAAGTAATTTTCTCCCTTCATTCCACCATTGTAACTTTTTAAAGTGAAATGTTCCCTTACCTGGTGGAATTGAAAAAAAAAAACATTGATTGACGTGTATATATTGAGAATTTGACCTCAAGGGCACTTTTAAAGTACCTCCGGTTTAATAGTTCAGCTGAGCCACAGTCATTCTCTTCCATTGCTTTGCTGTAGGGAAAATATCTGGCAAGGCAAGCCGAAATCTTTTGAGAAATATAACGCCAAACAAAACAAAGCAAAGTCAATAATAGTTTTTATGAAATGATGCTCAGATATATTTTAGATTTTTTTTGGACCTAGGCAACCCACAGCTAAACTGAAATGATGTCAAAATGACGTGCAATGTCATGATACAAACTCCAGCCATACATATGTACATCCTAATTTGTGATGCAAGAGTGTACATCACATTTCATCTCTTTCTCTCCTTGCCTTACCAATTTGAAAACAGGCGTAATTTTAGTAGTGACGTGAAATATCTGATTCCGGGCAATGTTTGCAATGTTTCTCTGTTCTTCTCTGATCAAGAAAGCTCTGGGTTTTCTCTACTACCGATGTAAAATAATATCTACTCATCAGGGGACGGCTTCAAAAATTTCAGCAATGGGTTCTCTGCCTGGTTTCTGGGTGAGCGTGGCCATGGTGGGCGTGGCCTAGTCGGCTTCCTGTATCATGGTGGGTGTGTGGGAGGACTTTTCGCCTTCCCCAGAGTCCGAAGGCTTTACTCAAGCCTCTGGGAGGGAGAAAACTGCCTCCCCTGGGCTCCAGAGGCCCTCCGGAGCTTCCGGGAGGCCCGTTTTTTCCCCCTCTCTGAGCCTCCATGTGGGTTCTGCACTTATCTTGCTTCCAAAATGGGCCACATGGAGCCTCCTGGGAGGGGAGGGGTGGGGTGGGTGGGTGGGTGTGGTGGGCAGGGCCATCCAGGGGTGGGATTTGGAGGTTTTCTGAACCTGCCATAACATTAGCTACAGGTTCTCCCGAACCTGGGCGAACCCATAGCAGCCAACCCCTGCTACTTATCCTTTATCTGGCACACACATTCTCACACACAAATACTGGCATGCTGTTTTCTTTACCCATTGCTAGTTCCTATTTTGCCTCTGTGGCATCTCTTCTGAGCCACTGCTGGATGGCGTTGCCTTGATTTATGAGCTGGTTGCTTCTTTGCTGTTGATCATTGCTCTTCAGCACATCATCTACCGCTAGATAGATTGAATCTATTAATCAGAAAAAAGGTGGGACTGACTTCAGAACTTTGGAGTCCTTGATGCTCTCTGAGCTTGGTTGTTTTCTTGCAGGTGTGTCCTTGCCCAACTAGATAATGTCATCAAGGTGTGATTTATCTATCCGGATTGGTCTGCCTCCCCCATCCTTCATTTGGCCATCTCCCAAGTTTAAAAGCTGTAAAAGGAAATCTCCTGTCCTCTGCTTAGTTCCTTGTACATTCTCCAGTTTCCCACTTTTCAGCAACTCTGAAACTTAGCTCGGATCATACCTGCCAGTCACCTGAGTTAGTAGGTAGCAAAAATTATTTAAATGAATTGATACCAAAGCGTAATTCCATATTTTGAGGATGGTATCTGAATAACAGAGAAAATGCTGCCTTTCTATGGACAAATCTAATAATGGTTAAGACTATTTCATTCTTTTCTTTTCTTTTTTATTTGATTTATATGCCGCCCTTCTCCGGAGACTCAGGGCGGCTTACAGTGCGTTAAGCAATAGCCTTCATCCTTTTTGTATATTTATACAAAGTCATCTTATTGCCCCCACAAACTGGGTCCTCAATTTACCTACCTTAGGAAGGATGGAAGGCTGAATAAAGGTGAGAATAAAGGCAACATTGTAAGACTAAGATGGGAAATCAGGAAGATCCAGGTATTACTGTGTGTGGTTCAGACCACGGAGAAAATGTGTAGGGTTCTTTATTTCATTTTTATTAATTTATGTGTATTATTCTGCCTTGGTTATTTTTACAAATAACTTAAGGCACTGAACATAGCCAACAAATCTTCCATCTTCTATGTTCCTATTGTAATTCTGTCTTTACGGGAGGGTTTTCATTTCCTGTATGGCAACATCAGTAACTAGACATCCTGAAGGCTTTCATCCACCCACATCGTGAACAATTTTTAGTACTCTGAAAGAAGCTTCACTGCTTCCTCAGTAGCATGTTGAGTGCAACCCAGCCTGACAGGCCTATCATTTAGCACTATATCATCAATCATTTTGTATTTTCTATCTACAGTACGTGGTTCTTTTGGTAAAATTACAGGAGTGGATTCCTGTTGCCTTCTCCAGCACAGTGTCAAAAGATCTCTTTGCCACTAAAGTGATCGTCGGCCTCTAGCATCTTTCTATATCACTGTTCCCCAGTATAGGTGCCTGCTTGCTTTAGCCAGGCAGCTGAGATGCTGGGAATATAGATATCTGGCATACATTGCCGAAATGTTTTGCTCATCCCCCTTAGCCACACCTCCCCATCAGAGGAGGCAGCACAGCAGGGCTTGAGAGTGGGTGTGGGTGAGGAGGATGGGATTGCAACTAAAAGAGAAGGAAGTGACAAAGTTGGTTTGGTGCAATATGCAGCACATTAATGCCTATGTAAAAAACAAAAAAACAAACACCACCCAGGAATGTGGAATTGGATAGCAGCCATGCTAATTCCTCCAGAAATTCTGGCAACCAGCGGTCAGCTGCTAGCTGGAATAAATCTCTCCCCTCCCAATCAGAGAGGAAAAGATGCTAAAGTCCATCCAGCAGTTCAGAATGGCATCTGTAATAATTGGTTGAAAATGCTAAAATTCTAGCCAGCAATGAAGCCTGCTAAACCTAAAGCAACTAAAGCTTGGCTAAGAGGTGTTATAACTCAACTAAGACCCTTCCCCACAATTCCCAGGTGAGAGAGTAGCCGAAGAGCAGGATAACTAAGCCTATTACTCTAGATAATTGTAGGGAATTTGAACCTGTCTGTAAAGGAGGAAGGGGGGAAAACAGGAAAAAAATGTATGCAAATACATAATAATTAATAAGAAATCATTAGAAATTGATACAGAGCACAGAGGTAACTTAAAAGCATTCATTTAGTGACAGTTCAAAATTAGAAACCGACTTACAATCAATCTTCATGCTTACAATTGTCATAGCATGCCTACAGTCACATGATCAAAATACAGTTGCTTGGCAACCAGCATGTATTTATGACAGAACTAGCTGCACGCCTGTGCTTCGCTATGAAACTATGTGGTCGAGCTTAATAAATTGACACTTGCAGACTGAAACTTAATGTAGAATGTGTAACTCCGTAGCATCAGAGTGTGTTAATATAATGCAACTGGCAGTTGGAACAGAGTGGGAGTACAATGTCCCAGCCTGCAGCATCCATTAGTATTAATCTGGCTAGCATACTGTCAGTGTGTGAGAGAGTTGAGGGGTGTTTGGAAACTCACACAGTATTTGCTGTGCGAGCAAGAAGGAGACAGGAAGGAGGCTGGGCATGGCTTAGCTCAAGAGTTCTGTAGTAAAGCTGCTTGCTGCTATAAAAGTAAAACTGAAAGTGAAACTCCTCTGCTTGTGTTTTGCATTTGGAACAGATTTCTTTTGAGGTGGGGAGGGGGAGTACAACTCCTTAGCATCAGAGTGTGTTAATAATAATATAGGAAATACTAATGGTCATTTCAAAAAATCCTTTCTTAGTGAGCACCTAGAAGCCAAGAGGAACATACATGGTAAATTTCAAATTTGTAGGCTTTACGGTTCTGGAGATTTCGTGATTAATGCGTGAGTGGTTTTTGCTTTTATATATATAGATTCCAGGATCAAATGATTGTTAAAGTCAGTAAAATAAAGTGGGTGGAGGATGCTGTGTGATTCGTTTAACAACTGTAGCAATTCATTTAATCATAGCAAAAAAAGGTTGTAAAATTAGGAGCAACTCACATAACACTTTGCTTAGCATTGAAAATTCTGGTCCAGTTATGATTATAAGTAGAGAATTACCTGTATAGAAATAGGCACATGGCTAGTTACGGTATAAGTACAGTAAGCCTTTAAGGTTTAGAAACAAATAGGTATCATAAATTTGGTTTAAGAATCACTATTTTTGTTCAATAAAGCATGACAACATGGGACATGAGTAGCATGAACCTCATCACGCTACTCAGGATAGATCCTCACAGTGAAAGATGAAATGAAACCACTGCAAATTGACATCTTAAAAGTTAGCAAATTGATACGAACTGTGGTTGGATATTTTCAGTCAGAAAATCACAAAAGAACAGCGATGCTCAATCTTTTGGGAACCAGGGACCAGTTTGATGGAAGACAATTTTTCCACGGAGGGAAAAATTGGAGGGGAGGAATGATTTCGCACCTAAACCTAGGTTCTTTTCATACACAGTTTTCACTAGGGTACATGCTTCACTTGCTTATCTGCCACTCACCTCCAACTGTGCAGCCATGGATCGATACCGGTTTGATGTCTAAGGTCTACTCCTGCACATAGGACAACAATATTTGTCTTTTTGTTTTGGTTCTACAACCCAGCACGACAGACTTCAGAGGATAATTAGAACTGCAGAAAAAAACAGTTACTACTAACCTGCCTTCCACTGAAGACCTGTATACTACACGAGTCAAAAAGAGGGCTGTGAAAATATTTAAAGACCCCCTCGCATCCTGGACATAAATGGACATGCTGACCCTGTAAACCACTTAGAAAAGGTTGTAAATGTTGTGGCTCCGTTACCTGAGCCTGTGTCATCGGCAGGAGAGGACTCCGAGAGTGAAGGAGAGGAGTTGGCAAGCCCTCCCTCTCCAAGACCCTCCTTTCTGGCAATGCCTTCGGTGTCCGCCGAAGGGCAAGAGATAGGGCCGGGGCCAAGCACGTCCACACAGCCACAGGTGGACAGTGATGAGGGTAATGAGTCTTGGCTGGATCCTCGGCAGCGTCGCAGAGATAAGCGCGCGCAACAGAAGAAAAGGCGTGCCAGAGATTAGGCTGAGTCACTGGACCACACCCCACAGGGTATAAAAGGGGGTGAGGTGGCCATTCAGACTCTGTGATGGACAAAACTAACTACTATCGAGTCACATTGCATCTTTGGAAACAACATTATCGGCCTTGGATTTATTTTACGAACTGGACAATTCTTGACTGTGGGTATTTTGTTTATTGAGTAAAAGTTCTTGGCAAGCAGCTACTGGGTTGCTGCCAAGCATCTTATCGGAAGAATTGGTCTGCCAGTTTATTTAACCCCCGGCTGTCTGTTTGTGCGTGTGTGTGAGATGGGGACAGAACAATGCTGACCCTGTAAACCACTTAGAAAAGGTTGTAAAGCACTGTACAGTGGTATATAAGTCTAAGTGCTATTGCTATTAGGAAGTTATGTCTGTCCTCACCTGTATTTTCAGGATTGTGTTGTGGTTGTGAAGATTCTGAGCCTTCGGTGCCACAGGAAGACAAAGCTGGGGATTTTATGGGATCATTTTGGAACTCCAGGGGACAGGGTTTTACTGAAAAGATCCAATTTAAGAACTTTGCTGGTGATACCTTGTTCACTGTTCCTCCAATTTTTTTTTCTTAAAAACAACATTGCAAGAAGGTTGGGCCCAAGAGAGAATGCCTGGCCCCAAATCACCCAATAGGATGGGTCTCGCTACCCTCATAAATTATTTCTACTTTAGGGTCACATTAACTTCAGTGAATAGATTTCTTAAAATAGCAGCCACTCTTTTTCAGGGACAGCCTGGAAAAGAGCACATGCTTCTTGCTCTTTTATTTAAATATCAACTCTTTTCCTCATTTCATTTTCAGTGCAATTTTACTCAGAGGAAAGCCCTGTGAAATTCATTGAGATTCACTCCCAAATAAATAGGAGTCATGGGGGATATGTCTGAAGAGCTGCTATAGCTAAAAAAATAATGTGAAGACAAAGAATAGATTTTTTTCATAATTGAAACAAAACATGATATGTATCATTTTATTCCTGAGCATTATGCAATAATTAAAATGGCATTACCCAGTCTAGATTAAAATATGTAGCATCCAAGATTCTGGAGACTAGAGAGTGATTCGATGTGTACCCTTTCTCCTTGCCTTTAATTTCACCATTGCTCTTCTTCAAAAAGACACAGCTGAGTCATGGTCACTGACTCAGACCATGGTATCTTAAAGGAAAGGGAAAATACATATGTGACAAGAACTCTAAAGAACATTATGCAACATTCACTAAAAATAGATGACCTCTGTGCATTTTTTTTGCATCAGATGAGCTTCTGATAGAGTGACTTTCCCTAACACTCAACTATCCTGCAGGAATATTAAGCCATCTCTTCCTTCTTCTTCAACTTTCTTTTGAATGCACCTTTCTTTCTTTTTTTTTTAAGTTTTCTTTGGAGAAGTCAAATGTAACTGTGAAGAACTTTGACAGTTTTCCATTCCTTTATAAAAAATTTAAAAACAATGTGGTCCGTATTTCCAAGCATTTCCTTGTGTGTCCAATCATACAATTACACAAATTCCTTGTTTGTCCAATCACACTTGGCCAATAAAGAATTCTCTTCTCTTCTCTTCTCTTCTCTTCTCTTCTCTTCTCTTCTCTTCTCTTCTCTTCTCTTCTCTTCTCTTCTCTTCTCTTCTCTTCTCTTCTCTTCTCTTCCCTTCCCTTCCCTTCCCTTCCCTTCCATTCCATTCCATTCCATTCCATTCCATTCATTCTAAATACTCCAGTCTTGCTTTAATTCCTGAGCATCATTTGGAGTTATCATAAATCATGTTATTTTTGTGCTTTGGTCATTTCCATTATCTTTTTTAGGTAGCCCTTTGAATAGAATAGAATAGAATAGAATAGAATAGAATAGAATAGAATAGAATAGAATAGAATAGAATAGAATTCTTTATATTGATTGGACACACAAGGAATTTGTCTTGGTGCATATGCTCTCGGAGTACTTAAAAGAAAAGATACATTCAAGAATCATAAGGTACAACACTTAATGATAGTCATAGGGAAACAGTCAATATACCGTATTTTTGGAGTATAAGACGCACCAGAGTATAAGATGTACCGCAGCTTAGTTTTTGGGGAGGAAAATAGGGGGAAAAAATCTGCCTATCAGGTATTCATCTGGCTAGCGTCCTTAGTCTGGTTAGCTTCAGCACATTAGTTTGCTGGTTTTTTATCCCCTGCATGGGGATAAAAAACAGCTTCTAAGGCACAGCAGCAATGAGAAAAGCAGGCAAAGCATGGGGGAGATCACTTCACTCAGTTAGCACCTAATTAGGGCTGAAAAAAAGCTTCTAAAGAACAGCTGAGAGACAGAGCAAAGCATGGAGATTGCTTCACTTGCTAGCACCTTGTTAAAGCACAGCAGAGTCAAGGGAGCAGGCAAAGCTGGGAAGATCGCTCACTAATGCCTCATTAGCGCCTCGTTAGGGCTGAAAAAAAGCTTCGAAAAAGCTACATTCGGAGTATAAGACGCACCCAAATTTTCAGCCTCTTTTAGGTGTGTCTTATACTCCGAAAAATACAGTAAGTCTTAGGATACCAGCAACAAGGTTACAGCCACACAGTCATAAGTGGGGGAGATGGGTGATAGGAACAATGAGAAGATTAATTTGGGATATATAGAAATTGTGCATCATTGTTGTGTGGCTAGACCATACTTGTAACCACAAATTCTGAAATAAATGTCATATTTACAATTGATTTTGAAAAATAGAAGATTAACCTTCTATTAAGACTCTAGAAGAGGAGAAGGAGAAATGTCTTTAGGATTGCTCAAAAACCTTCAGTTGTATTTCTTTAAAATAAGTTAGAGTAAGTGAATATTGCTCCCACGTATGTGACCTTAAAAGTGTAGGAAGTTAGTACCCACCCCTTTCCTATAAGAATGAAATATATTAGGAAATATTAAAAAGGCAGAATATTATGTTTCCCTGGATGAGAAATGGAGAAGCATGTTTTAAAGACAAAGCAGCTCCCATCTTCCTTCCCCCCCATCCTTTGTCAATGGGCCAGAGGCAGAAACTCAATTCCCTCTCATCTTTGTCAACGGACCATCATCTGCAACACAATAGGACCCATCCAGCAACAGAAACTAACACAATAGGATCCATCTAGCAACAGAAACTCACCACATGGCACCTGGGAAAATTACATCAGCCAGCAAGGCTAGCTAAAGCCCCCCCCCCCCCGGGAGTCAACCAATCAGGATATTCTTTCGGGGCCCCAGGAAGTTCAAAACCCGGGGACTCGCTGCATCTCTCCCTTTTCTGTTCAGGAACTCAAACCATGTAATCCTGTCCACCATTAAACCATCTTTCCAAGCAGTCTCCATGTTTCCAGTGTCTTTTTCCCCACTTGAAGCTGAACCCAGAAGGATATTTCTTCCTACAAAAGTACCCAATTGTTTCAAGATTATAGAAGTAGAAACCTCATAGTCTCCAATGGTCATTACAATTCTTTATTATCTAATTGTGAAAATCCATTTTTCATGCTGGTAAATAAAACAACAGTGTGATATGTTGTGTAAATTACAAAGCAGCTAAAACTTGACTTTTGTTATTGTTGTTTTCCCCTAAGGCTGCCTTCAAAAAATACTTTGATATTTGAAACTGCGGAAAATATGGTACATACTGAAATTTAGCTCAGATACACAGCTATGGTTTTTTTCCAAAAAAATAGTTGAAATGTTTTGTCTGTAAGAGGACTTTACAGCATCATGAAAAACTGTCCATATTGTTTTTTACATCAGGAAACAAATAAACCTAGCATTAATTAACTGGAAAACTTAAATGTGACAGAAAAGATTTTCAAAATTTTTTTATATTTTTTAAAAAAATGCTTTTGACATCAAATTCCAATGTGAGACAATCCATCATAATGTTGAAATATCCTTTGATCTAGAAAGAAGAGAGTAATTAAATAACTTGAATTACTCACTTAGCAGTCTTATGCGATTTGATTTTAGACTGCGTGATTTGCCTTTGCTAGTCTGTAAATAAGATTGCAAATATGCAAAGCCACAACATAAAGTGGCACTTCTTTAATGTGTTGTTGGCTTTTAATTTAATAAAGGGCAAATTGCAGAATGCTATTTTTCTTCCTAATTCGAAGAAAGAGAAGTGGGCGGAGGTAAAATTGGGCTGTATATTTCATGATAGGAAAAGCAATAATTATGTGCTTCGCTGTCAGTTTCCCTTGGGTGCAGCCTGTGAGTCTGCTAACCAATGCTAAAGTCCTTATCTTCCCACATCCTTTACACTCGTTTCTCACTAAAATGATTATAACTGATCAAAACCGAAACAAAAAATAATAGTTGTTTTCAGGAGGTAGTGCTATAATTAGTACTTATTTAGAAGTTAAGGAATTATCTTGGCTGACTGGCAGGTACGGATTTCAGCCACTCTCTAAATGTCTGCTTTCTGCATGAGTTGTTGACAATCTGGAAAACCATATTCAATTTTAGCTCCCATCTAATACCAGAGCGAGGAAAGTAGTGATAAATTGCAAGTGTCCTCTATTGTAAAAATAGGTTTTGGGGTGTCCTGATATTGCCAGGATCTCTAAGACCAAGAAAGACACATTGTGATTCTTCCAAGTGGGTTTTTTAAAAATTGTTCTTCCCCCATAGGCAGAATCTTGCAAAACTAAAGCAAACATAATGTATATCCCCTAGGAACTATATGGAGGAGCTGTCTTCACCCTTTTTCTGTATTATAATCAGTGGTGGGTTTCAAATTTTTTTAATACCGGTTCTGTGAGTGTGGCTTGGTGGGCGTGGCATGGCTTGGTGGGCGTGGTTTGGTGGGTGTGGCAGGGGAAACGTACTGTAAAATCTCCATTCCCACCCTAGTCCAGGGGAAGGATACTGTAAAATCTCCATTCCCTCCCTAGTCCAGGGGGAGGATACTGTAAAATCTCCATTCCCTCCCCAATCCAATACAGCAAAATCCCCATTTCCTCCCAATCAGCTGGGACTTGGGAGGCAGAGAATAGATGGGAGCGGGGCCAGTCAGAATTTTTACTACCGGTTCTCCAGAACTACTCAAAATTTCTGCTACTGGTTATCCAGAACTGGTCAGAAACTGCTGAAACCCACCTCTGATTATAATCTACCTGAACCGAGTTGTCTCTTGCTCCTCTAAAATATACCTCCTCCCTCCTGGAAATCTGGACCATATTCCATCCAGATATTTATCATAGCAAAAATTAAATTATCTTTCCCTCATACATCATGATGTACAATGTTAATATCAATTATCAGAGGGGAAAGCAATCAAATATATAAAACTTCAAAGGATGTAAACTATCCATTTTTAAAATTCTATTTACAATTAGATAGCAAAACAGAGAATATATTGAATGGGGCAATAGAGGTCTTTCTATATTATGTAAACCTACCACACTTAGATTATACACAAAAACAATTTCTGTTTCCCTCACTATCTAAGGTAGAGATTAAACAAATAATTTTGAAAATGGTAAGTGGTAAAACACGAGGATCGGATAGATTTTTTAATAGAGTAATATAAAACATTTATAGATCTTTTGGTGCCAAAATTTTGTCAATTGTATAATGAGGTAATTGGTAAAGAAATATCATCAGAGGTATTTACCAAAATCAGGTAAAGACCATACCTAATATACTAATTATCATCCAACCTCATTGATTAATATTAATACAAAGATTGTAACAAGATAGATTACAGTAAGTGACATCATTTGTTATTAAAAGTGATAAGGCAGGGTTTATAAAAACTAGTCAAGCAATAAACAACATTAAATTAGTTGTTGTAGGTAAAGAGCTGCCCTAAGTCTTCGGAGAGGGGCGGCATATAAATTGAATTAAATTGAAAAAAATTGAAGAACCTGAGGGCAGCATCAAGAAAGGATTCAGCCTAGAATCGTTACATGTCCACAAATACTCCAAGTCCAGTCTCCCCTTGAATTCTGTTGACTCTTATTTAGTGCCAATTTAATGTTGATCTCTAGTTGACTAGATTCTTGTATTTAGGCTTGAGCAGTGGTGGGTTGCTCCCGGTTCTGTCCGGTTCTTGTGAACCTGTAGTAAAAGTGGTAGGAGGCTCCGCCCATCCACCCAGACATCATAATGGATGATCTGCACATGCACAGAAGCGAGCGTGCATGCTCCCGTTGCGAACCGGTAGTAAAGGTAAGTAGAACCCACCCCTGGGCTTGAGCAATATGTATAGTCCTGATTCCTTGATAGTTGTAGATTTAATAGACTTGAACAAAAAATGAAGAGCAATTTGTAATCTTATCATTAAGATTACAAATTAAGTGTGTAAAACTCTTTAATAAAATATATTTTCAGTACTGTACATTTTTGCTGTATGAAATAGGTTTGAATTTCCTTCCTTTGAAATTCATAAAGTGGATCAAGATATTATATGAGTTGTCCACATCTACAATAAAGTTTAATGGTATGTTTTCTCCTACTTTCCCATTACGAGACAAGCATACTGCTATTTTCACCCTTGGCTTTTTGATATTTGTGTGGAACATTTGTGTGGCTTGTGCGATTAGAGAACGAGAGAACATAGAGAAATTTATGGAGTAATACATAGTTCAGTTAATCATAAACTGGTTTTATTTGTAGATAACATTCTTATGTTTATTTCAAAACCTCACTTGCTATTCCAATGTTGATGCAAATAATAAATGCCTTTAGTAAAACAGCAGCATACCCGGCTTGCAAACCAGAGTTGATAACAGTAGGTAAAAATTTGGTTGAGTATCCATTTAAGAAATATCGCTTCTGTATACTGTATTGTTGTTGTTGTTGTTGTTAGTTGCAAAGTCATGTCCAACCCATCGCCAGCCCATGGACAACATTCCTCCAGGCCTTCCTGTCCTCTACCATCCTCTGGAGTCCATTTAAGCTCACGCCTACTGCTTCAGTGACTCCATCCAGCCACCTCATTCTCTGTCGTCCCATTCTTCTTTTGCCCTCAATTGTTCCCAGCATTAGGCTCTTCTCCAGTGAGTCCTTCCTTCTCATTAGGTGGCCAAAGTATTTGAGTTTCATCTTCAGGATTTGGCCTTCTAAAGAGCAGTCAGGGTTGATCTCCTCTAGAACTGACCGGTTTGATCACCTTGCAGTCCAAAGGGCTTGCAGATGTCTTCTTCAGCACTATAGTTCAAAGGCCTCTGTATGTACTGTACTATATAATGTCTGTGTAATACAGTACTCACTTGAAGGGAGTGCATTGTATTAAAGTAATACCTATGCCTTTCCTAAGTGGGTTGCCATATTTGAACTTCCCCAAAAGAAGTCATTAGAGATGGATGACTATCTGCCAACTCAGGTTCATGATTTTCATGTTCATCTACATGTTGTGGCCCATCAGTGGCCTGTGCGAATTGCAGCTGATTCTGACAGCGAAGAGGCTGGTGTGGTGCTGCGCCAGCAGCCTGTGCAGCTGGAACTTGAGTCAGACAATGAGGAGGCTGGAGAAGATGTGGTGCCAGAGGCAGGGATTCAGCCAGGGCCTTCAGAACCTCCAGAAGCTCCTTTAAGTGAAGAGGATGAAGAGGAGAAGGTCTCCTCGAGAGTAAGGCTTGGGGCTAATTGGCCACTCCCTTAGCCTATTTAAGGAGGAACGCCGACTGAAGCAATTTGTAGGGAACAACTTTAGTTCATTCTCCTTCGCATCTGGATTCTCTGCAAATTGCTTCTGGGCTTTCTGCCAACCTTAGTAAGATTGTGATTACTTTATCTTTGGTTTCTTGTAGGCTGTTAAGAAAATTTCTTAGCCTTTGTTTGGAAAAGACTAAGTTATTTTAGTAAATTTAAGTTTTGTACAGACGTTGTGTGTGCTGTGTTCTTTGGGGTCCGTAGCTGGGGCAGAACACTACATATTAATACAGTGAAAGCCTATAAAGTAAATAACGGGGAATATATTGTGTGCTATGGCCCATCTGCATTGGGTACCCATCAATAAGAAGTCAAGAAAAATAAGCAGTGTTTCAAAGTCACCCCTCTTCAAAAACATAAAATATGTGCCTTGGAGCAATGCACAGTATGTCAAAGTGAACCATCAGCGATTTCCTGTAACAGAAGTTTTATGTAGTATTGGAAAATAAAATCTCTCTTCTAAATCAAGAATTTCCATTCTGAATTAAAGTCACCAACAGTTGAACTGAACTTGCCAATCCACCATCTGATTCCTGGACCGTATGATGGATTCTGCTGTGTTTTGGGGACCAATATTTCTACTGATCACACTTATTACCACTCTGGAACATCAAGATGTCAGACAATGTCAAATAGAGGTTATTGCTGTATTTCTTTCTGCTATTGTTGGGTGTGTCTTCCTGCCCTCCTCTTAGCCAGGACCAATAATTTAAATTTAGAGAATAGCAGAATTTGAGATATTTTAAGATACATAGGTGCCAATTCGAGAAATAGAAATGCAGCAGATCTGGAGAAGAAAATCAGTGAATAGTCACCTGAATTTTTAAATTTTAACTGCAAGCAATTATGGCTTACCTTATGTATGCCTTTGCATTTCCATATTGTATTAAAAGAAAATAGGTACTTTGAGCTGTGTGTGGAATATTCATGCATGGGTATTTATGTATACATATACATTTTCATTTAGATAATATCCAAAAATAAACAACAAAGAACAAATTATTTCTGTGAGCACCAAGCTGTTAAATAATATCTGAATCTTAATTAGTGCTGAAGAGGACACAAGAAACCACAGAATAACATACCAGTCCCCATTCTTGACAAGAACAGAATACATTGTCTTTTCACAAAACAAAACAAAACAAAACAAAAAACACAACACAACACAACACAACAACCCCCCTCAGTCTAAAGACCTTTATGTAAGTTTGTAGCCCATACCAGGCTGACTAAAATATACAAAGTGTTCACAAGCAGAATTACATAAATGAATATTATCAAACTTTGCTACATTCTGCAATATTAAATGATGCTTTTTATTGCTATTGTTTTATATTGTTGTATTGGTTGTAAGCCCTCCAGAATTGTTTGCGAATGTAGTTACACAACTATTTTAAAGAAACAAATAAAAAGAATGTATCTTATACAATGATGAGTTCCTATTTAGGTACTGTACATACTTAAGTCCCAATTAAAGCAACTATTTTCCAAAGTCTTTCTTTTTCCTGTCTGACATTTGGCATAAAATTTAACCAAAAGCAGGGCTTCTTTTATTTAGAGCCTAATAAATATCCTATTGCTTGTTGCAATATTCTAGGCATTTCTAATTTTATTTTTCTTTCAATTCATATTTTGAAATGATGCTGCAAAGCAAAATGCTAGTCCTAAGTATCTTCTTCCTCCTCCTCCTCCTCCTCCTCCTCCTCTGTCTGAGTTGGTAGCTGAAAAAGCTAAAAAAGGAAACAAAAAAGACCAAAACACTTCCACACCAACAACAACACTGTGAAGTGAGTTGGGCTGAGAGAGAATGACTGGCCATCACATCTCTTTGCAGAGGTGGTTTTCAGCAGGTTCTGACCAGTTCTGGAGAACTAGTGGTGGACATTTTGAGTAGTTCGGAGAACTGGTAAATACCACCTCTGGCTGCCTCCACCCCAATCTATTCTCTGCCTCCCGAGTTCCAGCTGATTAGGAGGAAATGGTGATTTTGCAGTATCCTTCCTCTAGAGTAGGGTGGGAATGGAGATTTTACAGTATCCTTCCCCTGCCATATCCACCAAGCCATGCCCACCAAGCCATGCCCACAGAACTGGTAGTAAAAAAATTCGAATCCCACCACTGCTTTCATGCCTTTGCTAGGACTAGAACTTATGGTCCCCTAGTTTCTAGGTCAGCAACTTAACCACAAATCCGATTAATGCAATGATGATATTTCACAGTAGGCCACAAAATCAGGACTTGTCCCTCCCCTCCCCTTACAAAGTGTGCAGTTACGTGCAAAAAAAAAAAAAATCTTTAAGAATTCATAGAAAGAATACTATACTTGATAATGAATGTTGAAAGAGTTCCAAACAATTGTTTTTAATGTACGCTTATATTTGCACAAATACCAAACTACAAATTTAGTGGAATACTTTAAGAATTAGCTTTATGTATTTTAAAAGAAGGCATTACGGAAAATAATAATTTCCCCTGTTTTGACACTTGGGTTATTAATAACCCCCCCAAAACTATAGTTTCTTTTAACACCAAGACTATTTCTGCTGCTGACGACTTTAATCAAGTTAAAAGTTAAATACGATATTCGTGTTAAAATATAATATTTTTGGCTCTGTGTGACAGCCCAAGTAATAGCAAAAAAACCCACACTGTTTTACATTTTTTTCTGCTGTTTAGATGTAGTAAAAGATGTGCCTCGGGCAGCATCTTCAGCTTTTTTCCAAATATATTGATCTTATTCTGAACTTGAAATTCATATAGAGCTACCCTGGTCACATACAACCAAAGATATAAAGAAGATCTCTCAAACATCAAAATTCTTCCATCGATAGTTCAGAAGAGAAAAAGCTAAGCAGGTAGGTTTTTCTGTGGTTTACGTTTCCAGCCCTCTAAGTGCAATAGAAAAGAAGAAATAAAGATGTTCTCACATTCATCAAATGTTCCACATAGTTTACCCATTTGTCTGTTGTTGTTGTTGTTTTGCAACATTGGGAAGTATACCAGTGGCCATAGGCCATAGTACCTCCTCGCATCCTCAATGCCAGTCTTCCTACTTTGCAGAATTTAATTTAATTTAATTTAATTTAATTTAATTTAATTTAATTTAATTAATTTAATTTAATTTTTATGTCAGCGTTCCAGAAAACCCCAACTCCAAGTAAAGATGCGGAAGCAAGCATTTTCCAAAGTTCTCTTTATTAGAATAGGTAAACTGGCACATCTGGAAAAACCCAAATCTGTAAAGCCCGGTTTTTCCCTCAGTAAGTCAAAACCCCCAAAACCACCCCCCCACTCCCCAGTTAATCACATGCTCCAATCAACATCCGTCCCATCTCGACTCAGCCCCCTGACCATTCCTTCTCCAGATGCTGGATTGCCCTGACCTTGACCGACAGGAAGAATGCTATTATGTCTACTAACAACCCCTCTACTTAATCCCCCCTCCTACTTTCCCACACACACGAGAAGGTGGCAGCATTGAAGCTTCCGGCCTAATATAGCTTCCAAACTGTAGCACCACAGCTCCATGATAGTTCCTAAAGATTGCTTTGTACACAACACATCCATCATTTGATATTTAGCATAATTACATTCTGAACAAACATGTATAGGATTTGTAATTTGGATTCCCCTAAATCATAGCAGGCTGGCAGCACATAATAGAATCACCATGTCAGTGAAAGTCACCTCAGATACAGTGGCCATATTTACACAACACAGAAGGTTTAAAGAAATTTACTAGGTTATGCTTTAATTCCCAAGACAACTAAACTGCATTATCCTTTAATGTAATAGTCTGATTCAGGCAGCATACAAATATAATGATTGGGTTCTCATAATACCGCAAAATGCATTTTTAACCTTCGATAATGTAGTGTGCAATCAAATCTAATAAATTAGATTTGACTGAAATGCAAAAAAAAAAAAAAAAAGCTTCTGGAGACAACCTGAATCTATCCCCAAGTGATGATTGAATTGCCCAGCATCTCAACCAAGATTTTCTAGAAAATTCTTTCACACCAAACTTTGGGTGTGGGCTACAAAGGGAAAGAAGAATAGGAATAAAAATAGGAAAGTAGAATAGAATCTTTGTCTCTCAAATTCCAGCATCAGCACAAGATTGCCAAGTGAAATTCTGCATTCAAGTTAATATTTTTTGGACTTATCTTATTTACATCTTTAGTTAAGAGACCCCTAGACTAGTCCAAAGATGATAAGTGGGTAACTGTGAGGTGCCAATGATGTTTTCTACTTGTGAACCGGTCATCACTTATATTCTTGTACTGGGTAAATGAAGAGCCGTTGTGGTAGTTAGAATGCAGTATTGCAGGCTAACTCTGCCCCCTGCTAAGTTCGATCCTGACTGGCTCAAGATTGACTCAGCCTTCCATCCTTCCAAGGTCAATAAAATGAGAACCTAGATCCATGATGGCGAACCTATATGCAGAGCCATATCTGTGGGCACACGAGTGTTGCCCTAGTTTAGCTCCAGCTGATTTTTGGACCTTCTGGGCCCACCAGAAGTCAGGAAATGGGCTGTTTCCAGCCTCCGGAGGGCCTCCAGGGGGTGGGGAAGGCCGTTTTCACCCTCCCCAGGCTCCAAGAAAGCTTCTGGAGCCTGGGGAGGGTGAAAAATGGGCGTACCGGGCCCACTGGTAACCTAGTTGGTGTCGGGTGCCAAAAACAGGGGGAATGCAGGGAGGCATTGAATTATGGGTGTGGGCATGCACACACGTTACCCCCCCCCACTTCCCCCCACTTTTGGCACACAACCGCAAAAAGATTAGCCATCACTGATCTAGATTGTTAGGGGCAATATGCTGTCTCTGTAAACCACTTAGAGAGAGCTGCATAGCAACATGAAGCAGTATATACCGGTAAGTCCAAGTGCTATTGCTGTTGCTATTGCTTGCATTCTATGTTTTATTCTATGTTCAATTGCTAGTTACAGAGAATTAGTATCAGTGGTGGGTTGCCCTCGGTTCGGACCGGTTCTATAGAACCAGTAGTAAAATTTGCAGGAGGCTTCGCCCACCGCCCCCGACGTCATCAGCGAAGCGAGCGAGTGCATGCGGCCCCGTTGCGAACTGGTAGTAAAGGTAAGTAGAACCCACCCCTGATTAGTATGATGTATAATGGAGTCTGAGCTAATATATTGATCCTACCCAAATTGAGATGTGTATGAAAGTGGAACATTAGATTTCCAAAGATATTAGCAGAATGATTTAAATCCTATAGTAACTCTCTCAGTGTTTTTAATTCATAGAGTATTAATATTTATACATTTAAAATCTAAAATATATTAATGCTTCTATACAAAATAGTCCATTTTTGAGAAATAGGACATATGTGTGGCTTGACTGCAGCAATTATAAGATAGAAACCACCTACTTTGTGCTAAAAATGAGTTAAGTACACTCAACAGGGCAAGAAAGAAGCAAATCTATAAACATAAAATTCAAGTTATTTTTCTTTTTTTAAGAGAAAATACTTTTTTTTACTCCACATAAAAAAGTCTTGTGTTGCATTATTACAGAAAAGGACACATGGATTAGTCAATAAATCATTTCATGAACTGACACTAAAGATTTCTACTCAGAAACCAATAAGTGGAATGGATGAATCCAATAGATTACCACTCCATTCCTGTATTTCGATATTCAGGACAGAGGAATTAAATGGGGAACACAAATTTGGAAATTTGGGATCTGTCTGGATTGGATTTTTACTATCAATCTCCATTTTGAAGAAAAATAAGGGATCCACCCCTCACCACCAAAAATGCTGTTTGTGGTCTATTCTTGCCTGGTGTACATATCATTTGCAATATTTCCTTCCTTCCTTCCTTCCTTCCTTCCTTCCTTCCTCCTTCCTTCCTTCCTTCCTTCCTTCCTTCCTTCCTTCCTTCCTTCCTTCCTTCCTTCCTTCCTTCCATTTTTCAATGTGGAATCAGTTTGACCCTTGGTTTAGAATAGAGCTGATGTTTCTTGAATTTTGGAAATGAACATTTTGTATGTCCTCCAAAGAAACATCATCAGACAGAAATAGGGTTTTAATCTGATATTTAATAAGCTGCTACATGGATCTCTTTTTTAAATAGATGCTTCATGAATGAATTTCATTCTACAAGAGTACACTTTGTTCTTTCAGGCAGCCAAATATTGGTCGAAGCCTAGTAGCCCGTTTTCCAACTGATACATTTTAATAAAAAGAACAAGCTTTTGTGAGCCGCAGCTCATTGTCAGATATATAGGGTGGGTAAACAATGTAGGATTTAATCAGGGTTGAGAAAGAGAGAAAGGGAGGGGGAAATGATTTGGATGTGCAGATACAGCTTACATGGGAAATAGATTACAAATTTCTCATCAATTAACAATTGCAACGTCTTATATTATTATTTGATATATGAAACAAAATGAAACCTTTTGTAACCTGTATATCTGCTCAACCAACCTTCACTCTCATTTCAACTTAAAAAGGCTCATTCTGATTTTAGAGTGCCATAGAGTAGAATGCCGCCCCCCCCAAATGTCCTTTTGATTACACCTAGTTTTCCTTTGCAAAGTTTCTCTGTGAGATTTTCAGTTTAGCTTGTGCTCAGTTCTATAAACTGAGAACTGGCAGTGTCTGCCCAGTTTGGGTTTACAGATTACAGATTAACAGAGTTGGAAGGGACCTTCTAGGTCATTTAGTCCAATCCCCCACCCAAGCAGGAGACCCTACACCATTTCTGACAAATGGCAGTCCAATCTCTTCTTGAAAGCCTCCAGTGATGAAGTTCCCACAGCTTCCGAAGGCAACTGTTCCAATGGTTGATTATTCTCACTGTCAGAAAATGTCTCCTTATTTCTAGGTTGAATCTCTCCTTGATCAGTTTCCATCTATTATTCCTTGTCTGGCCTTTGGGTGCCTTGGAAAATAGCTTGACTCCTCCCTCTCTGTGGCAGCCCCTCAAATATTGGAAGACTGCTATCATGTCTCCCCTGGTCCTTCTCTTCACTAGACTAGCCATGCCCAGTTCCTGTAACCGTTCTTCATATGTTTTAGTCTCCAATCCCCTAATCATCCTGGCTGTCTTCTCTCCACTCTTTCTTGAGTCTCAACATCTTTTTTATAGTGTGGTGACCAAAACTGGATTCAGTATTCTAGGTGTGGTCTTACTAGGGCTTTATAGAGTGGTATTAGTACCTCACTTGATCTTGATTATATCCCTCTGTTAATGCAGTTTAGGACTGCATTGGCTTTTTTGGCTGACGCTGCACACTGCTGGCTCATATTCAACTGGTTGTCCACTAAGACTCCAAGATCCCTCTCACAATAGTTACTGCTATTAAGTCTGGTTTCGCCCAGTCTATATGTGTACTTTTGGTTTTTCTTGCCTAAATGTAAGACTTTTACTTTTCTCTACATTGAATTTTGTTAGATAGGGCCCAGTGTTCAAGTCTGGGTAAAAGACTAAAATTAAGCAGCCAGTTCTATTGCTTCTTGAGTCAAAATGGAAAATAAATTTCTCTCTTTGATACCTAACGCAAAAGGTTTTGTGTATGTTTTCATAGCATTTTAAAATCAATATATCTGTAACTGCTTTATATAAAGTCCGGTCGTTGATCTAACATTGTCCTTCTGAACTATCTAACAGCAGGTCGTGACACTACTTTATTATCCCAAACATCAGATGTTGTGAATTGAATTTCAGCTTTTCATATTGAAAGCATATGTTCTGCTTTGTATCTTCACCACCATTATATTTCTTCTCTTCTTTGGTCGCCCTAGGATTGGGGTGTCAAACTCGATTTCACTGAGGGCCGCATCAGGGTTGTGTTTGACCTCTGGGTGCCAGGGTGGGTGTGGCCAGGGTGGCCATGACCAACTCGACGTCACTTGTGTTGGGGACGCCTGTGATGGCCTGAGGGCTCTGCCAGCGAAAATGGGCTCCTGAGGCACTACAGGCTGTTTCCCGGGTGACCCCACGGGTCAGATCTAAACATCCCATGGGCCGGATCCAACTCCTGGCCCTGAGTTTGACACCCTTGCCCTAGGAGGACCATGTCAATCCCCATTCGGCTCTCCCAACTCTAGGAATTTAGAGATTACACAGGGTCGTAAAAAGAAAACAAAATACGATTTCAAAAAAGACGGAAGAGAAATTGGGGTGACTAATCTCTACTATTGGCAAAGCTTCTAAATAAATAGCCAAATGTAATAAGTTCAGTTTCTGGAAAAGGGTGCTGGGTTAAGAAGTAAAACTAATCTATAACCATAGCAACAGAAACAGCTTTTAAACAGAAGAGATCAGGATAGGTCAGAGAGTAATACCAATTAGAGTGCAGTGCTTTTAGATATGGTTCTTTGCAGCCGTGTCTTTCCTAGTTTGCTGTTCTTAGCCTAACACTGCAGAATATTGTGCTTCTGGACCCAGAAGGATGTTTCTCAGATATCAAAAGATCTACAGAATTGCTTTTTAGAGTGAAATGGCTGGCATAGAAATTAAATAAATAAATACAGGTAATCCTCGGTTTACACTAATTCATTTAGTGACCGTTCAAAGTTACAATGGCACTGAAAAAAGTGATTTACGACCATTTTGTACACTGATGACCATTGCAGCAACTTCAGGGTCACATGATCAAAATCCAAATGTTTGGCAACTGACTCATATTTATGACAATTGCAGCATCCCGGGGTCATGTGATCAGCTTTTGCGACCTTCTGGCAAGCAAACTCAATGGGGAAGGCAGATTCACTTAACAACCATGTTATTTGCTTAAGAAAGGCAACGATTTGCTTAACAACTGTGACAAAAAGGTCATAAAATGGGACAAGCTCACTTAACAAATGTTTCACTTAGCAACATAAATTTTGGGCTCAACTGTGGTTGTAACCCAAGGACTACCTGTAGATAAATGATCGCTTCCATTATTATACAGAACTTTGATGCACTCATTAATTCCTTCCACATAGAGTCACTGTTCGGGGAATCTGGTTCCATAATGTATTTATTTCCCAATCATCCTGAGTAAAAGAAAAAAGAAAAGAAAAACTTAATAACATGTTTTTTAAAAAATTGTGGTTTTATGATGAGAAAAGCTTCTTTGGACTAGAATCCAATTTATCAGATTAATGGGTATTCTCCTAAATTGGCATTTATGGAGACTGGAGGGGACTGGTGGCTAAATCATATGAAGAACGGTTGCAGGAACTGGGTATGTCTAGTTTGATGAGGTGAAGGACTAGGGGAGACATGATAGCAGTCTTCCAATATCTCAGGTATTGCCACAAAGAGGAAGGAGTCAGACTGTTCTTCAAAGCACCGGAGGGTAGAACAAGAAGCAATGGGTGGAAACAAATCAAGGAGAGAAGCAATTTAGAACTAAGGAGAAATTTCCTGACAGTTAGAACAATTAATAAGTGGAACAACTTGCCTGTGGAAGTTGTGAATGCCCCAACACTGGAAATTTTTAAGAAGATGTTGGATAACCATTTGTCTGAAGTGGTGTTGGGTTTCCTGCCTGGGCAGGGGGTTGGACTAGAAGACCTCCAAGGTCTCTTCCAACTCTGCTATTCTATTCTATTCTATTCTATTCTATTCTATTCTATTCTATTCTATTCTATTCTATTCTATTCTATTCCACTCCACCCCACCCCACCCCACCCCACCCCACCCCACCCCACCCCACCCCATCCCATCCCATCCCATCCCATCCCATCCCATCCCATCCCATCCCATCCCATCCTATCCTTAAAATTAGATGCAAGATCTTTATCCACTTCTTCATGGGACAAACAAAAAACTGAGATGACGGCAAACCATGTCCAGTATATGAGTGTAGATGGGTAAACCAATGCAAGCTTTAAAATGAAACATATAAAACCCAACTATGTTGATTATAAGGGATCCAAAAATAATCGGGAAAATATGCTTCAAAGCAGTAGTCTCCAACCTTTTTGGCTTTGCGGACCAGCAAGGTGGGGAAAAGAGGAGATGGTTCCACATGAGTGGGGGACAAGTGCGTGTGCCCATGCAGCTCCATTTGCACAAGTGGTGGGCATGTGCACATTGCATATTTGCTGCACACGCAAGTGGAGATGCTCATACAAGCACTTGCCCATCAATTCCACAGCCCCGTTCTGAATGGGCCACAGCCCAGTAGTGGGCTTGTGGCCCATGGGTTGGGAACCCCTGCTTCAGAGTATACAGAAGTTAATGTAGCATCTGTCTGAAAACCTTATAAAACACCAAGACTTGGAATCCAAGTCTTGGTGTTTTATAAGGAATACAACTCTGCCCTCTGGAGCTGTTTCATAAAAGGTAACAGTAAAGGTTCCCCTCGCACATATGTGCTAGTCATTCCTGACTCTAGGGGGCAGTGTTCATATCCGTTTCAAAGCCGAAGAGCCAGTGCTGTCCGAAGATGTCTTTGGTCTAGAACCATGATGGCAAACCTATGGCACACGTGCCACAGCTGGCATGCAGAGCCCTTTTTGTGGGCATGCGAGCCGTCGCCCAGCTCAGCTCCACCATGCATGTGCGCACGTGCCTTCTGCCGGCCAGCTGATTTTTGGGATGCGTGGGCGGCGGGGCACATGCTGGAGACATGCACGCATGCACAGGGGGGTTGCACACATGTGCAAGGGAAGGGGTCACATGCGCATGCACGGGCCAAGGCGGAGCGTGGAGGGGTGCGGCATGCCCCCCCACAGCCCATTTTTGGGCCCAGGAGGCTGCAGGGAGGCTGCTAGGTCCAAAATGCGGTGTGGGGGGTGCGTCCCATGCCCCCCATGGCCAGGAGGCTGCAGGGAGGCCTGCTAGGCTAAAAATGGGGGATGGGGGGATCACACGTGCATGCGTGGGGGGCAGGGGGCATGGAGAGATCGCGTGCACATGCAAGGGGGGCAAGGGAGAGCATGGGGGTCATGCATGCATGCGCAGGGGCAAGCACATTGCATTATGGATGCTGGCACGCACGCATGGTGTTGTGCACGCTTTCGGCAGACAACAAGAAAAAGGTTAGCCATCACTGATCTATAAGTTAAGGCACCAGGTTTGAAACTGGGAGCCTGTGAGTTCTAGTCCCACCTTAGCAACTGGATGGGTCAGTCACTCTCTCTCTTAGCCCAACTCGCCTCGTAGGATTCTTGTGGTGGGGAAAATAGGAGGAAGGAGATGAATTAGGTATGTTCACCACCTTGAGTTGTTCATAAAAAAATAATAAAGGTAGGTCATATAAAAATAAAAATAAAATCCATCTGTTTTAAAGAACTGCAGGCCAACACTACTCTAAAGCACCTTTTGAAAATCAAATCCAAGGCGGTACATATCTCTAACCATACCATTCAGGCTTAAAGCCTTTTTAAAAAATTACAATGACCAGTCACAAAGCATTATTGATTATAATACAAAAGCCTGGCATTTCTAATCTAATTAGCAAATGCCATGGAATAAAAACATGTCATTTGCTCTCAGGCCCAGGTGATCGAACTGAACTTCTTAACAAATTATCAATCAGCAATTTTGTATGGGGATTCTCCTTTGCAGAATTTTGATTTAACCTCAGCGGCTTTAAGAATACTTGGAGAAACGTGCTCTGCATATGTTTTAATTCTCTACTTTTGGGCTGCCTGCTTTCACAAATAGGGTTGATTAGGAATGCGTGGAACAATTAAAAGAAAATTTATTTTTTTTCTGTCTGACAAGTTTTTCTCTCTAAAACCTTTTAATACAAATCATTTATGGATAAGGGGACTTAGAACTTATTTTCTTAAATTGCATTTCTAAGCTAATAGCAATAACACTTATATACCGCTTTACAGTGCTTTACAGCCCTCTCCAAGTGGTTTACAGAGTCAGCATATTGCCCCCAACAATCTGGGTCCTCATTTTACCCACCTTAGAAGGATGGAAGGCTGAGTCAGCCTTGAGCCTGGTGAGATTTGAATTGCCAAATTGCAGGCAGCCGGCAGGCAGCAGAAGTGGCCTGCAGTACTGCACTCTAACCACGGTGCCACTGCAGCTCCTAACCAACTCTTCTCATTTTCCTTTTCCTACTCAAGGTTTTAATTTTAGAGTCAATCAATCTCTTTGCATCAAGCAGACTATTTAAATTTGATCCTTGTCCACTAGTTTGAGGTTTTACGTCCACAACACCATATTTTTACGTATCTTTTCCAAAGTCTGATATTTCATTCTCTCTCCACCTCTTTGCAAGATTCAGTGCTCACTCAGATCGCTTTGGAAGGTCCCCGGTTCTGTGTTCCCCTTTGTCTACTAAGAAGTGTCTCATCTCAGTCTATGATCTAATCACATTATTTCACTCCTGCTTTCACATTTGAAGCATCTTTCCTACATCCTGCTCATGACTAACTCTGGGTACTACAGCTTCCTTTGCATCCCATTTCTCAACTACTTATGGCAAATCCCAGGGAGAGGATGTTAAAAGAGAACCAAAATGATACCTACACAATCAAAGCTGCCATCTTTACATTATCAACCTCGATTGTCAATCATTCATTTAGAGGCTGCAGTTGGTCCAGAACGCGGCTGCGCGGGGGATTATGGGAGCGACGGGGCGCTCACATATAACACCTCTCCTGCGCGAGCTGCACTGGCTTCCTGTGGTCTTCTGGGTGCGCTTCAAGGTGTTGGTGACCACCTTTAAAGCGCTCCATGGCTTAGGGCTGGGGTATTTGCAAGACCGCCTTCTGCCGCCGATAGCCTCCCACCGACCGGTTCGCTCACACAGAGAGGGCCTCCTCAGGGTGCCGTCGGCCAGGCAGTGCCGGCTGGCGACCCCCAGGGGGAGAGCCTTCTCTGTGGCAGCACCTGCCCTCTGGAATGACCTGCCCCCTGAGATACGCACGATATCAGACCTCCAGACTTTTCATCGGGCCCTGAAGACACACTTGTTCCATCTAGCTGGGCTGGCTTGATCCCATCCTCTCAGTTTTTTAATCGAATTTCGGTTTTAATTGGGTTGTTTTAAATTCAGGCCAAATTTATTTAATTGTTTTTTAAAATGTTTTTAAATTTTATACGCTATGTTTTATCCTGGCTGTACACCGCCCTGAGTCCCGCAGGAGAAGGGCGGTATAGAAATATAATATAATAAATAAATAAAATAAATAGTGTTCATTTGAAATTAAAATGACACTCAGGAATTCTGGGAGTTGAAGTCCACAAGTCATAAAAGAGCCATTGTTCCCCACCCCTGCTCTACCTGCATTATTTATTTTCTCCCAACTCTGCTCAACAGTTGCTCAGTGTTGAAAACCACTTGATCCTCACCTATCAGCTTCCTTCTACTGGCTCTCCTGCAAAAATCCAACTGCTTCTGCCAAAACCTGTTTGTTTGACTGATGCATGTCACTTTGCCAGGAACTATGACACCTACCTGCACTTCTCTGAGAAAGTTCAGCTATTTTCATCTGGGACATACAGTATTACTAACAAACCTCAGTCCTGGGAGTTTACACTGCCATGAAATTTCCCAGTGGGGATCCTTCTGCATGAAGTCCCGTGGAGGCACATAGTCTCATCAAATTTAAAGAGCTTCAGAAAAGCATGTGATAAAAATACCTTCTATCCTGTATTGTTGTAGAAATGCACTTTCATTAGGTCCACACTGCAACTGATATATGTGAGGAAAAAAACCCCAACCTTTGTGAATTCAATTTCCAATGAAATTCATAAAAATAGTAATTGAAAAGTCAGGATTTATTTACCACTTGGTTGATTTTATGTTTCTCAGGTCATAATAGAACTATTGAAACGAATTTGTTAAGCAAGAATTTTTTTCCATACAAATCTCTTGAGTTAGAAAATTTTAAGGAAAATAGATCTTTAGCCAAACACCCCCTATTAGATGTTTACGTTCGTATTTCCTATTAGTCTTTTTTTCCTTTGAGGTTCCTTATTATACAAGTTATGGGCTTCCATAACAGACCTCATAATGCTTTACAAAAATAGAACTTTAATAGCAACATTCAGTGAGAAATTGTGGAACTCATATACCGTACATCAAAAGGTTTCAGACAACCTCAGAAGGTCTCAAGAAACATAATGGGTTTCCAACACACAAAAATTGTTAGTCAATAAGGTAATTTGTGTCACATGTATTCTGCATTTGCAGAAACAATCCATTACCTGTCCCCCAGTTTAGCAACATATTGTTGGTGCATGTAGAAATCAGGCTGATATAGTGTCTCTGCTCTGTTCTATGCAGGGTGGAGAAGCTGCAGTAATCTGTGGAACATATCTGAGAGTCTCTGACATGTTAACTGCATATACTTCTTTTTCAGCACACCATAATAGATTCAGCTTTCAACATCAATGGAATTAAGCCATGTCTTTACCCATTCCAGTGACAGATAAATAGACCAAGAGACTGACAGACAGAAGAGATTGATAGATGATTGATGATAGAGAGACAGAGAGACAGCAGATTAATTCACAATCTGAATCCAATGCTAGATTCAGATTGCGGGTTGGTTATTTCATTACACATGTATAGTTTGATTGAATGTGATTATTTTCCTGGGGCAATCATATATGTGTGTGGCATCAATATTGTTAGCATGTCTAGTTCTTAAAATTACAGACTTACAGACTTAACTGATGATTTTTGCTTTTTTAGAAAGTTAAAACCAGAATAAAGTACATTTTTGAAAAAAAAACCAACTGTTTAAAAGATAGTTCTTTGAACAACAACATACTCCTGCTTTGTTAAGAAATCAATGCCACCTTGCCAGTTATTATTTCCCAAATTGCTGCAACTGAGGCAAGAGACACAAAAGAACTGTCCTATACATCAAAAAAGACAATTGAATTTCAAAAATGATTTTTATCTTTCAAATTCAATGCCCCACGTAGGGAGTATCACGCTATAATTTAATTTCAATATAATACATAAGGGTACAAAAGGGCTTTTCATACACATATATATGTATTAGATTCACAAACACACCCACCCATATTCAGAGATGCACTGAGTCGGAAGCTAGCCTCATCCTTTTTCTCATATATGACAAAATGTGGAAATTCAGTGCAGGAAACCGAGCAGTGAAAGGGAGAAAAAGAGCTAGCATACAGATTCATATGGAATCAAACCTGACATGTACGACTGTTTGGATTTCCCCATTAGCACTTACTTCTCTAAGAACTAACCTAGACCACTGGCTCTGTCTGTGTAGGTTTATTGTTTTATTTTAAACAGTCCTCTTGACTTAAAACTGAACGGTTGTCTTTCCTTCCACACGGAGAATAAAGCTGTGTACAAGGAGCACTGTTTGTGGCTGCCCTCATTAATAGGCAATTTTGTGATTTGACAGCTTTGCTGTTTGGAGAGGCTCCGTTTCGGGAGGGCTTGGAAGATGCTGATGCCATGAAGCTTGAGCCCACTGTCACAGAATTGATCTACTCCAGCCCATTTGCCGGAGGAAGTATCGCCCTCACAAGGTTTTCTCTCTGGCTGCTCAAAGTTGAGACGGAGCTGCTGCCCTCTATGCAAACAGAACATGCTCATTTCAAAGAACTCAAGGAAGCTGAAGGTAAGTTTTGCCTGGCATATTACATCCAAGAACAAGGAGAGGGAAATGGAAGAGTTTTAATTTTTTTTCTCCCCCTGCAGAATAGATTCCTATGTAGATTAATATAAATGTGATGTGTCTCTAAGGGAATAATCTCCTCTGCCTTATCAGCCAGAGCTGATTAACGCAACAACTAAGCTAGGATAACCAAGGCATGTAGCTCTAATTGTCTAATTGTAAATCTCCTTTTCATCAACTTGCTGGTTTCCCCAAAGCTACACCAAAGGGTTCTTAAGCTGGGTTGCTCAAGCCTTGTGTTCAGCCATAAACAAAGCTGAAAATGGCAAGGCGTGCATTTCTGCTTTCCCCCATGGAAGTGGGGAATTTCTCCCCAACCCATTTTGAAATCTGTTCTCCTCCTTCCAAGACTGGCAGTGGGGCAGGAGTGTGAAAGACCTGCCTCCAAGACCTTTTGTCATTCATTACTGCCAGGGAATGTCTGTGAATGGTGAGAAGAACCAACTCTGATAGCTTAGCTTTCTTCTCTTTCACAACCTAGGAGGAAAAAAATATTATCATAGTTATGTTCCAGCATAATTGTTTACCAAAAAAAGAACCCCAAATCTAGCTGATTAATGAGATGGAGAGAGTGACCTTCTTGTGGGGTGGTCAGATCTGTGTGTGCGTTTTTGTAAACGGGTCAATGCACTGTTGGAAGCCAAGGGCTTAAGCTATGTGGGATGTATAGACCTGAATTTCCACCTTACATTAGACTCCCTGTGATTAATTTTTCCCCCCTAGGAAGGCAATGAGAAAATGTGTTGACCAGAACAGACAGAAGCAGCCAAACGACAATGGAGAACAACACAGGCAATGGACAGAATGAGACAGAACTTCTGCCAAATCTGGAGGTGGTCACTACTGAATACCAAGTGGTCACTATCTTTTTGGTTCTCCTTATTTGTGGGTTAGGCATTGTGGGCAACATCATGGTGGTATTGGTGGTACTTAGGACAAAGCACATGAGAACCCCTACTAATTGTTATCTGGTCAGCCTTGCAGTAGCTGACCTCATGGTCCTTGTGGCTGCTGGACTACCCAACATTACTGAAAGCATTTATGGTTTCTGGGTTTATGGCTACATTGGATGCCTCTGCATTACTTACCTCCAATATCTGGGTATCAATGCTTCTTCTTGCTCTATTACTGCCTTCACTATTGAGAGGTACATTGCCATTTGTCATCCCATCAAAGCCCAGTTTCTATGCACCTTCTCCAGAGCCAAAAAAATCATCATTTTTGTCTGGGCGTTCACCTCTATCTATTGCATGCTCTGGTTTTTCTTACTGGATCTTAACAGGGAAGTCTACAAAGAAGCAACGGTAGTGTCTTGTGGGTATAAAGTATCTCGGAGTTACTACTCTCCAATCTATATGATGGACTTTGGGATATTCTATGTCATACCAATGATCTTAGCAACTGTCCTCTATGGGTTGATTGCTAGGATTTTGTTTCTGAACCCCATTTCATCTGACTCTAAAGAAAGCTCAGCAACATGGAAGAATGATTTGGTTCTCTCAAGCAAAACCAAACCAAGCAATAAGAGCATCAACAGCGCTGTGGCTTCAAGAAGACAGGTAAGAAAACTACCCTCCAAGTCAGGGTCTCCAACTTTGGCAACTTTAAGACTTGTGGACTTCAACTCCCAGAATTTCTCAGCCAGCAAAGCATGGTTGGCTGAGGAATTCCGGGAATTGAAGTCCACAAACCTTAAAGTTGCCAAGGTTGGAGACCCCTGCTCCAAATGGTTTGGGAGGTTCCATGTGTAGCAAGAGTCTTCTGGATGGGAAATCCAGACCAAATGAAGCTTTTATGTTCACAGATGCTATGTCTGCATTTGTACATCATACAAAACTTCTTTAATTTATTTGGTTATTTCTATTACAATAAGTATGTCACGAATAATCAAATATTTATATTCTAAAAATATAAAGCCAGAATTGATATTAAAAAATTAAACGATCAACACTTTAAGACTGCCCAAAAGTATGGTGACTAAAGGGTTCTTACAATACCACTCAATATCTGCACCATAATTTCAACCACAATTTCAAACTAAATTCACCATAATTTCTGATTCTAGAGATCAGAAGCTGGTAACAATGGTTGATCCCAACTTAGAGCAGGAAGCATTTGCAGTTCACCTTCCCTGAGTGATCTCAGCTAAGAGGGAATAATTTTTCTTCAGTGATCCACACCCAAAATAATTAAGGCTTTAGGAATAGTAAGTTTTGTATATTGTCTGGAAACAGATGGACAGCCAACATAATGCCTTTCCATAGATGCAATAGTTCCTTTGACTCTTTCCATAGATGAACCCGGCGGTTGAATTTTTGCAGGAAATATCTGGGCTAGATCCAAAGACAGTCCTATAAAGAGTCCACTGCAGTAATCTATCTTGCAGGTTACCAATGCGTTTACCACCATTTTGATGTGATTTATGGATTTTAGCTTAGCAGATTGTATGAAGTATTATTTGTAAACTGTATTTCATGGTTTAGCATGTTGTGTGAACCCAGACAATCTTCATTTATTTTATAAACTACAGGTTTGTTTGTTTGTTTTTTTAAAATAGAGTGCTTTATGCAATGTGTGGACCAGACCATTTTATCTGAACGACAGAAGCTGGAATGAGGGGGAATTGCAGAATTTATGCCCTGTTTTTTTTTTTCCCAAAAAAAAAGATTTCTGGAGTAATTTCAGCCCTGTTAGTTTGTTTGAAGAATGAGTTTCTAATGGAACATGCTAATGCTTTTCTAATGAGTTCCAAATGTAACATGCATTCTGTTTTAGTACTTTGAGTATACAACTACAGCATACTCTGTAATAAGCATAGTGATATCTCAGCATGTAGCACCTTTAAGTTATAACTGGTAGAGTTATCGTATCATAACTATTTAAACAGCAGGGAAATGCAAAATGATGAGATATGCGCTATAGGATTGAGGTATTACAATGCCTAGAGCTTTTTAGATTTCTGAGAAAGTGAAAAAGAATTGTTATGATGTCAAATATCTCTAGAGCAAGCAAAAATGCAGTAAAGCTTCAGGGGTGCGGTCTCAGGATTTGAGCCCAATTCAATACATAGGGTAATCCTTTGAGTTCAAAGAAGACATGTTCTTGTGCAGTTCCTCTGAGGACACAGAGGTGGCTTTGCAATCCCAAATTGGAAGTGCCAAGTCTAGCACAATGGGGGTACTGAACATCCACTGTTGTAGTAACTAAGTATATTATTCTGTGGTTGATGGTTGTCTATCATTTTTGGCAGTGCCTATCAGTGGTGGGTTTCAAAATTTCTTACTACCAGTTCTGTGGGTGTGGCTTGGTGGGCATGGCATGGCTTGGTGGGCATGGCTTGGTGGGCATGGCAGGGGAAGGATCCTGTAAAATCTCCATTCCCTCCCCAATCCAGGGGAAAGTTACTGCAAAATCCCCATTTCCTCCTGATCAGCTGGGACTTGGGAGGCAGAGAATACAGTAGATGGGAGTGGGGCCAGTCAGAATTTGTACTACCCGTTCTCCGAACTACTCAAAATTTCTGCTACCCGGTTCTCCAGAACTGGTCAGAACCTGCTGAAACCCACCTCTGGTGCCTATCTTCAAAACCAATGGAGACTTCATAGCATAGGGCTTGCCAGAGTGGGGTGGGAATAGAGATTTTGCAATATCCTCCCCCCAAAGTTGGGGAGGGAATGGGAATTTTGCAGTACCCTTCCCCTGGAGTGGGGTGGGAATGGAGATTTAATAGTATCCTTCCCCTGCCAGGCCCACCAAGCCATGCCCATAAAACCAGTAGTAAAAAAAATTGGATTTCACCACTGCTGTGTAGTTGTGTGGTTGACCTCAAGTTCTCTTCCTAGATTCCCATACACTATAGTGCAACTGGTGAGGCTTACAGTACTCATTCATTCTGATCCAACTCATTTCATCTGGGCTCTTCATCTAGGATTCAGTGCTGGTGGACTCTGTGATCCAAGACTTCTAGGTTGGAGGTACCTAGGTTTTGTCAAAAAATGCCAAGGATGGAGCAGAGAGTGTACATGTGAAATTTCTCCAATTGTTGGATATCCCTTTGTTTACACAGAGTCCAGGACTCAAATCTGAGATGAGGTAAGGGACAGCCACAGTTCTGTAGACTTTCAGCTTTGTGAAGATGGAGGTTGATGGAGCACTCTAGTATGCAACTGCCCCAGTACCTGGCTAGCCTTGATGATTTCTTTGCCAACGTCTCATCTGTTGAGATGATGCTTCCCAAGTATTTGAAGCTATTTACATTTGTCAGTTGGATGTCATCAGCAGTGGTTTTCAGTTCTGTGGGGTTGGTGTTTTGCATGGACTGGTAAAGCACTTCAGTCTTGTTCAGGCTGATAGTCAGATGGAAGAGAAGCATATGGGAATTTCTTCAGCATCAACTGTAAATCATTGTCCTTGTCCACTAGGAATATATAGTCATCTTGAATGACTGTATGTAGGCACTTCGTCTGTGCATTCAAGTGGTGAAGGTCAAAAGAAAGCCTTCTAGTTGGTACTTGGTGTACACTTCTCATTCAGAGAAGTGAAGAACAGCATTTGGAAGTGAAGAACAGACTGAATAGGATATTAAAGGTAAAGGTAAAGGTTCCCCTTGCGCATATGTGCTAGTCGTTCCCAAATCTAGGAGGCGGTGCTTCTCTCCGTTTCAAAGCTGAAGAGCCAGAGCTGTCTGAAGACATCTCCATGGTCATGTGGCCAGCATGACTAAATGCTAAAGGCACACGGAATGCTATTACCTTCCCACCAAAGGTGGTCCCTATTTTTCTACTTGCATTTTTTACGTGCTTTCGAACTGCTAGGTTGGCAGAAGCTGGGACAAGTAACAGGAGCTCACCCCATTATGTGGCGCTAAGGATTCGAACCGCTGAACTGCCGACCTTTCGATTGACAAACTCAGTGTCTTAGCCATTGAGCCACCACGTCCCTTCGAATAGGATATTATCGGACTCTTAATATCACATGAAAAGTCCCTGACCTTTCACTCTGGCATGACAGATTTAATATCAATGCTATTATAATTATTATTCTAAGTTCTAATTTATCTCTTTGACTTGCTTTTATTGTTTTAATCTAAGCCATACTTATTGTATGGCTTATAACCCACCAAAAGAACTCTGGACAGTGAGTAGACAATACACATTTTAAATAATTTTTTAAAAACATTAAAATATGGAAAATGGGACGCCTTTCTCCCTCTCTCACAATTTTTAGAAAAGGTGAAGACCTCCACTGTCATTCATTGAGGCGCTAGGGATGATAAGGGGAATAACTTTTTTGACACAATACAAAACTATGGATAAGCTTTCAACAGCTGTGATGATGATGATATTGATCCCCAGTGTAGAAAATTGGAAAGGGGAATTTGAAAAATTCATGGCAGACAAGGCAATCAATGTCTGTCAGAGAGTGGAGGACGGAATTTAGGATAATAGAACTTCAAGAGCAGCTGGGAATAACAGTGGAAATGACTAACCTATTATAGGTTGCATGGTTCTAAATGCAGCCCGTTGGTCACTCTGTGAGAATGCTATGTGAGAGGAGGCTTTTAACCTGATCCAGCTGTGCTGTCTTTAACTTCTTAGTACTGAAGTTGTCTAGGTAGACAGAGAAAATAGTGCAGGCAGCCTAACACTTTTTTTTCTCCATCAGAGCACCAAGATAGATGCCTACTTAATAGGCTTGCTTTGGTGAGAAGTTTGAGGATGCTATGGATGATGTGTGGAGGTATTTGGTGGTCCTTGATGGTTTGGTGGATGGCCAGAGGTATTGATACCAGTTGCCAGAGACAGCAGGAGGAATGGAATGAGTAGTGGTAGCAGCAATAGAGGTGAAGACAGCTGGCATGGTGGCAGTGGATCAAAAACTGGAGACTGGCATGATGCTTTCTTGGCTGGTTGCTGAATGGAACTGCATTGGGTAATGATCTCGTAATTGCAGAAGATCCCTGTTGAGCGGACTGTAGTTTGAGAGGTTCAGAAGCTGTGATCTGTTGCCCTTGCTTCAGCTGACAAGTAATGTGGAATCCCCACCACACCAATGCTTGGGATTGCAACCATAGAGATTGTAAAGGCAGACTGGCTGATACAGGATGAGGAAGCGGCTGTGGCTGTGGGATCCTGGTTGAGTGAGGTGTTTAGAATATCCGTCTATAAAGTCTGGGAAATTTAGATGTTTCAGTCCCAATGAATCTGTTATAAATTTAGGCTGGACTTATCTAAGGATCAGAGTATCATGATGGTAATTTAAGGGTACTATTGAGTTGTCCTGCACAAACCACAAATTCAACATATCCTTGTCAATACTATTATAGTTTTATATAATACTTAGAGAAAGGAGAAAATTGGAAGAGAAAAAGAAATATCTCTGCCAAAATCTGTGTATTAACAAAACTACATGGAGAAATACTGTATACTGTATGTTCTTTCTCGGCTAGACATAATAATATAATAAAAACTCTTTTTTTTTTATTTTATTTTATTTATATGCTGCCCTTCTCCGGAGACTCAGGGCGGCTTACAATGCGTTAAGCAATAGCCTTCATTCTTTTGTATATTTTATACAAAGTCAGCTTATTGCCCCCACAAACTGGGTCCTCATTTCACCTACCTTAGAAAGGATGGAAGGCTGAGTCAACCTTGAGCCTTGGAGAGATTCGAACCAGCAGAAATTGCAGGCAGCTGTGTTAATAACAGGGTGCACTAAACCACTGTACTATCAAGGCTCTTGTTTTACATTCAGTGTAGAATTAAACTGGGCACAATGCACATATTTAAAATTTGGATTTCCCACACTTTGGGAGATCAAAACCGAAGTAGATGTTTAATATTTTATCTTGTCAGTCTTCTACATATGGTTTGACTGAGGCATCTGACTGTGTGATGGATCGTGTCGGTTCCATTGATTTATTGATGTATCTTTGATTTGAGGACCATGGCTTCCAGGAATTCTTTAGCACTTCTGCCTTTTCATGGCCAATTATTTCTGTGTTTGCCTAGTTGAATCTGTGGTTCATTCTGAGCATATGGGTGGCTATTATTTCTGACCTTCTTTAGTGTATTTGGTGTCTCATGCTTTATCATGCTACATGAAATCTACAGAGCACATTTGGGAAAACATTAAGGTCTTTTGTCTTAGCCTGATATTAGATTAGTCCTTTGCAAATTCTGCCTTCCACATCTACATTGAGATAGACAAAATCTGGTAGAACAGAGCTTCTGTCAAAGTATAGTTCCATTTCGAAATAGGTAGGTTTCATGGAATCACAATGGCAAATGAAATATACCATTACATTTTTATTAAGGGAAACATGCATGTACAATGTACGTCATTTTCCCAATACATCTTGGAAACCATTATCCAAACAAATCCTGGATAAATGTATATAGACACAAACAGACACATACACATCAGAGAAACCAAAATGACAAAACAAGGTATACAGTACCTAATAATAGAACTTAATGTATTTATCCGAGCATGTTTTTCCTTTATTTTCGAAAACAGAACTCAGATCAAATAGGATTCACTAGCTCCATATTTAGGTTACTCACAGTGCAATCAGACACACACATCCAGAGTTCAAGGTAACTTCTTTATTATGTTCTACCTATAATAAAGTCTGGCAATCTATTCCTGGGAACAATTAGATAAAGCTCTAAGGAACTTGGAAAGGTCAGTCCTAGCCCTTTTGTGGTTGTGCAGTGACTCAAGACTAGCTCTGCACTTGATCTCTCCTCCCTGCCAGGCTGGGTGCTTCTGAACAGCTACATAAGATATTTCTTAGGTAGATGCATGATTAATTTATGGAATTTCTTAGGTAGATGCATGATTAATTTATGGAATGGAAAATACAATTCTTTCGGACATGCCTATATGGAGCCTCCATGCCTTGTGGCACTCTACAATTGATTCAGAGGGGGGTTTCAGCAGGTTCTGACCAGTTCTGGAGAACCGGTAGGGGAAATTTTGAGTAGTTCAGAGAACCGGTAGTAAAAATTCTGACTGCCCCTGCCCCCATCTATTCTCTGCCTCCCAGATCCCAGATGATTGGGCAGAAATGGTGATTTTGCAGTAACCTTCCCCTGGAGTGGGGAGGGAATGGTGATTTTGCAGTAACCTTCCTCTGGAGTGGGGTGGGAATGGAGATTTTACAGTCTCCTTCCCCTGCCATGCCCACCAAGCCACACCACACCCACCAAGCCACACCCACAGAACTGGTAGTAAAAAAAATTTGAAACCTACCACTGAATTGATTGTTAACTGCTGAGGAGTGACACTTAAAGAGCCCAATATCACTTCCTAAAACTCTACTAATGTGAGAGTTTGGTTCTTTCTGATTCTCCTTCATATGATCTAACTTGTTTGATGTTATGAAGCATCAAAAAGAAGATATGGAGCACACAGGGGTACGATTATAACAACTATCTGCAACTCATTAAACCCAATGTGTCTTTTTTCAGGACCGCATGACAGCGGAGCTAAGAGAAGTCTTAGCAGCTTTAAATAGCTCCATAAAAATGCTCCAGGAACATCTCTGCATTCCACATAATATCTTTTTGCCCTTGAAGCTAAAGCAGGCACATTTCTGATGCTGATAGTCTTAGCAGACTCTCGAGACTATATGGCAAAGAAAGCAGAGCTGGGAACCTGGACAAACTTTCTATATTTCTAAAGGTTTTAAAGACAAAATAGTTCCCAGCAGCAATGCTGTGGAAAATTTCCTACATTAGAAGAGGCAGAATAAGATGATTCTTTAAAGTATGCTTAGTTCTTGACTTACAACAGTTTGTTGAATGTTTGTTCAAAGTTACAATGGCCCTGAAAAAAGTGACTTATGACCGTTTTTCACACTTATGACCATCGCAGCATCCCTGTGGTTATGTGATCAAAATTCAAATGTTTGGTCACTGATTCATATTTATGACAGTTGCAGTGTCCTGGGTTATGTGATCATCTTTTGCAAACTTCTGACAAGCAAAGTCAATGAGGAAGCCAGATTCACTTAACAATCGTGTTACTAACTTAACAAGTGCAGTGATTCACCTAACAAATGTGGCAGGAAAGGTCATAAAATGGGGCTCATAAAATTCACTTAGCAAATGTTTCTTAGCAACAGAGAGATGCTCAGTTGTGGTCGTAAGCCAAGGACTACCCATACCTTCCAACATTATGATTTTAATATGATATATATGCAATTAGTAGGCAATTTGCAACAGGCTGGAGGCTGCAATTCTTTTTGTTCGGTGCTAAGGGTTGCAGTGGGTTAGGTGAGGATATGGCCATGGATTGATAGTGTCAAGAAGATGGATTTGTGTTATGGAAATGGATAAAGCTCCTTTTGCACAACTTTGGTTAGTAGGGACGTTCAACTTTATGAAACATTGCAATGACATTTTATTCTTATTCCACCCTAAACCTGATAGGAGGCCACCAAATGTTAACTGTAAAATTGAGGTGGACTCCAATGGTTCTAAAATAGAATATCTAAAATAGTGATGCAAGGATTACCTGTAGTTTATAAGACATGAGTTGTCCCTCCTACACCAATTTAGACAAATCACAAAATTTGACCTTATAGAGTTATTATTAGAATAACTGAAATAGCCCCAGATGTTTCTCAGGTGAAAGACATGAGAAGTTTGCTAGCTGGGAATTCCCAGAAGTTGTACTTCCCAATATTTGAAGGGCACTAGGTTAGGGATGTTTGCTCCCAGTCCAAGCTGTGCTGCCCCGCTCCCTCCCCTCCTCCTCAAACATATGGCAAGAGTTCTACAGGTGTTTATTCAATCCCCCCAAACAGGTCCTCAGAAAGCACCCCCATTGCACAGATCTGAATTCCGAGCTCAGTACAGCATGAGTCACTGGATAACCAAGTCCAATGGGCATCCATGAAGTCCCAGAAAGCAGTCTGTGGATGGATCAGGATACATGGCATGTGCACACAATGCACAGAACTGGGCACATTGCTTCAGCAATGCTCAAATCTTCAGGGTGGGATTAAGTAGGCGACATCAGTGCAGTCCTTCATGAGAGGCAAGGTTGCTTCCTTGTGAGTAGTCTAGCTGACTGGCATTGTGGACTCCACCTCTTCCTCATTGCTAATGAGTGGCAGCTTCCTGGCCAACATGCTGCGGCTATGGCTCTCCTTGCTCAGCCTGTCACTCATCCAATTGACAGAGCTGAGGTGGCTCTGTCAGGCTAGTACTCTCTGAGCTTCGATCCTGACCAACACTTGGCTCTGGGCTTTCCTCTGCCAATTCAAACTCACCCCCCTCCTCTAAACTCACTTCTGGAGAGAGGTCCAGCACAGTGGTGAAATGGACCAAGAGCCTTGGTAGTACAGTGGTCTAAGGCACCCTGTTATTAAGCTGGTTATTAAGACCAGCTGCCTGCAATTACTGCAGGTTCGAATCTCGCCAAGGCTCAAGGTTGACTCAGCCTTCCATCCTTTCTAAGGTAGGTAAATTGAGGACCCAGTTGTGGGGGCAATAAGCTGACTTTGTATAAATATACAAAAAGGATGAAGGCTATTGAGGAGCACATTGTAAGCCGCCCCGAGTCTCCGGAGAAGGGCGCCATATAAATCAAATTAAAAAAAAAAATCCTCCACGGATTTCAACCACCAATTCGCTGCCAGCACATGCGCTGCCCGTGCCAAATGCAGACTGTGCATGCGCGCATGCACAGTGCATGCCAAACACACGCTTCATGCAGAAAAAGGAGGCTTAACAAGGTAAGTAGAACAGCAAGAGGAGAACAGCTGTGCCGCGTAATTTAGATTTCCTGCTTTCTAACGAATTTAAATTGCGTGGCACAGCTGATCGTCAGAAATCCCAGTTCAGACGAACCGGTAGCTTTCTTTTTACTATTGGTTCGCCAAAATCGTTAACTTTTATCATTACTGGTTTGCCCAAACCGGTGTGAAACGGTAGCCTTTCACCCCTGCTCCAGCGGTAGATCCATGAGACAAGCTGTGTTTGCTGTTGTTTGGTGATTCATTACTTCATTCCTTTCACATAGATAGAGCTAAGAGCAATTTCTTTCAGGCGCCTCTCTTCATTACCCAACTTGAACCTAGATGAGTTCAAGAATCTCTCCCTGCCAGGAAAGAAAGCTCTTAACAGAAGACATAATTTCATTATAGCTTTTGAAGTCAATGGTATCCTTTTCAAAATGTATAATTTTGCGATGCGAGAAAGGAGTCTTAATTCCTTTCCTAATGGCCTTCCTATGAAACTATTCCTTTTTACCTTAGTTCTTTTTTTTCCTGAAGATGTATTGTCCTTCTTTTTTTGGTAAATCTGTGCCAAATGCCTTGCATCATATAATTAAGATTACATTAGTCTGGAGTCCTCCAGCATAACTCCAGATAGCCAAATGTGTCCAATCTGTTCCAATTGATATTGCCAGTAGGTTCTACTACAAACATTAATAATGTTTGTATTTATTTCCCCAAAATTCTGCTCCAGGCTTTTAGCAAAACAAAGCAACAACAAACAAAAAAACCACCCCAAACTGTCTGTTATCTCACTACTACAGCAATACTTCTGGCTAGAAGAGCACACTATGGACAGGTAGTCAAACTTTCTTTCATTCTCTTCTTCTGAATTTGAAATATTAGATAATCTATTATACCCTTTTTTTAATTGATTAGGGACAGTGTCCAAGGAAGAAAGAGAAGCCTAGTTACCTTGAAACGAGAATTTTACTACATCTAGTTTATTTTATTTTATTTATTTATTTTGTTGAGTACATGTTAGATAATATATATAAGTATAAGCATGATTGAATACATAAAATGAATACAATTAAAGGGAGCATCAGGACAGGGATGGTAGGCACGCTGGTGCTCTTATGCACGCCCCTTACAGACCTCTTAGGAATGGGGTGAGGTCAACAGTAGACAGTCTAAGGTTACATTTTTGGGGGTTTGGAGAAGAAACCACAGAGTCAGATAGTGCATTCCAGGCATTGACCACTCTGTTGCTGAAGTCATATTTTCTGCAATCGAGTTTGGAGCGGTTCACTTTAAGTTTGTATCTATTGTGTGTTCGTGTATTGTTGTGGTTGAAGCTGAAGTAGTCATTGACAGGTAGGACATTGTAGCAGATAATTTTATGAGCTATGCTTAGGTCATACCAAAGGCGGCGTAGTTCTAAATTAGTTACCAGATGTGGCTGTTTGAATCAGCTAATTTGACAGTTGTAACCCTAATACTCAGAATTTATATTATATAAAACAGAACCCTTTCAGTGGTAGGACTACTAAATTATGGATTTTTTTTCCTGCTTTGCAAATCATGCATGGTCTCAGCTCTGCACCTTTAAAAGCTCACATATCTGGTTGCTTCATCTGAGTTTTTTTTTTTTTTAATATTTAATTGTACCAGGTTCAAATTTGAAAATTTTTTTAAACAGCAGAGAGAGCTACCCAATGGACCATAGAACTATCCATCATAGATGAAATGTCATTGCAACACATGTAGCCCTTGACTTATAACCACAATTCAGACCAGAACTCCCATTGCTAGTGATGTGGTCATTAAGTGAAACGTCATGTGACTGTGCCCAATTTTATTATCTTTTTTGCCCTGATTGCTAAGTGGATCATGCAGTTGTTAAGTGAATCCAGCTTTCTCTCATTCTTGATTTTGCTTGTCAGACGTTGGCTGGGAAGGTTGCAAACGGTGATCACTTGTCCTCAGAATATTGCAAGCATTGTAAATACATGTAAATACATGATCCAAGATCAGGGGTGAAATGTAAAATTTGTTACTACCAGTTCTGTGGGCGTGGCTTGGTGGGGGTGTAATGTGAATGGGTGAGAGTGGCCAACTTTTTTTTTTAACTTTTCAAAGCATTTTTTCTAATGCTTTGAAAAGCCTCTGTCGATCAGGCAACTCAGCTGGGATCGTCAGAAAGTCTTTTTAAAAAATGCTTTGAAAAGCCTCTCTGACGATCAGGCAATTCAGCTGGGATCGTCAGAGACTTTTCAAAGCATTTTTTTTACCACCTCTTAGGCCAAGAGGTTGCAGAAAAAAATGCTTTGAAAAGCCTCTGACGATCCCAGCTGAGCCGCGCGATCTTTTTTTTTTAACTTTTAAAAGCATTTTTTCGTCAGAAGAGATTGTAGAAAAAATGCTTTTAAAAGTTTTTTTAAAAAAGCCTCTGATGATCGTGCGGCTCACCTGGGCATGGTGGGGGGGGGGCGCGCAGGGATTTTTGTTACCGGTTCTCCGAACCACCCACCGCCATCGCTACCGGATCGGGTGATCCGGTCCGAACCGGGAGCATTTCACCCCTGTCCAAGACAGAAGAAAGTTCTCTGTAAAGAAGTCCCGCAACCTAATATACGCCAAAAGTCATTTGATGCCAGTGGATCACAAATTAAATAAATAAATGCATACATACTTATATAAATAATATCTTTAGCAGGGGACAAAAGCATCTACTATTGTTTTGGTGTCCCAAAATCTTTGTTAATTCACTCTTTCAGCAGCTGGGGAAGCAAATGATAAGATACAAAGTAGGCCAACAAAAATGGTAATATCTCCAAGTCTAACGGACTAAGCAGGAGTGTCATGCTAGCAGCCCACGGGCCAGATGCGTCACATGTAGGCCACGCCCACCCCAGCTCCGCAAAGGGGAAAAACGTCACAAAATGTCACACGATGGTAATGTAACACCACGAGTTTGACACCTGTGGACCAGTGGTGAAATCCAAATTTTTTTACTACCGGTTCTGTGGGCATGGCTTGGTGGGTGTGGTGTGATGTGGTTTGGTGAGTGTGGCTTGGTGGGAATGGCAGGGGAAGGATACTGCCAAATCTCCATTCCGACCCCACTCCAGGGGAAGGTTATTGCAAAATCCCCATTCCCACCCCACTCCAGGGGAAGGTTACTGCAAAATCCCCATTCCCATCCCACTCCAGGGGAAGGATATTGCAAAATCTCCATTCCCACCCCACTCTAGGGCCAGCCAGAGGTGGCATTTGCCAGTTCTCCGAACTACTCAAAATTTCCGCTACCAGTTCTCCAGAACCTATCAGAACCTGCTGGATTTCACCCCTGCTGTGGACTAATGGATATTCAGCATTTCTCTTTAGATTTACAGTGTGGAATTGCTACTCCAGAATTCAAAAGGCAGAGAAGAGAAGAAGGAAAAACAAAGTGGAGACCTAAAGGCTCTGCCCTGACTCTAGAGCAGAGCACACGCAAGTTTGAAATCCAAAAGATGCTTTATTTTCAAGAGGCAACTGGACTTTCTTGTTTTTCTTTGAAGAAGTTTCACTCCTCATCCAAGAAGCTTCTTCAGCTCTGACTGGATGGTGGGGAATGGAAAGATTTATACTCCTTGCAGGCAATTGAAAAAAAAGCACCTTTGGGACAACCATGACTGTCCTGGATGATTGAGAATCTCCATAGACACTCAAATTTGAAATGTAGGCAAAATACATCCCCTTTACTTGGGTGTAACAACCAATTGGTTCAGCACTGGAAAAGCGGTATTAAAACTAAAGGGCATTTAAGTCCCTCGGAAGCACCTGAAATGCCTGTTTTTCCCCCCCAGTATCAGTATCTATATACTTGCATATCACATATCCTAGGTACGTGTGTTTTTCTGCATGTCAGCTGTAGAGGGAACACAGGAAGCCTTATGTTCACCTGATGTGGCCGCAATCAATTTCCTCTAAAACCTTCAAGCCTTCTTTTCGGAAATAATAATAATAATAAAAGAGAGAACTCCTTTCGCAGATTGCAGGCCAAGAAAATATCATGCTTTATGTTGCTGTCCTGGAAAGTGATTATTAATACTCAAGGGTTAATTTGTTACCGCGTGGAATAATCCTGTTTAAATCTGCAATAAGCCAGCCCTGCCCCCCCCCCCCCCCCCGTGATTCCTTACTCCAGCCCTTTGGCTCAATCTTCTCTTCTTCTATCCAACAGATTCTTTTCATTCCACGTCTATTCTGTGAGAAAAGAGTAGATACAGAATGCAAATGAAAAGGATCATTTCTGGCATGGTTGCCCCCCATTGAAAGACTGTTGTTTTTCTGTAAAAAAAACATTGTGACTTTCTGTTTTCGGATCTCTCCTGCTGCTGGGTCTGTTTTGTTCAACAGAGGAACAGCTGAGTTTGTCCTCAAAAAAGATGCCTTACGTTGCTGAACGTCAGCATTCCTCTAGCAGGCTACCCTTCTCCTATGTGGACTAGGTGAAGTCCCAGTAAACTTCATTATAGCCCGTTCCTGGTTAAGCATTCTGGGAGCTAAAGTACACACATTTAGGATTCAACATTTGTAGACGACACCAAGCTGGGAGGGATAGCCAATACTTTAGAAGATAGGCTCAAGCTCCAGAAAGATCTTGACAGACTTTAGCATTGGGCCCTATCCAGGGGTGGGCTTCAAAAATTTCCGCAATGGGCTCTCTGCCCTGTTGCTGGGTGGGCGTGGCCAGGGTGGGCATGGCCTAGTCGGCCTCCTGCACCACAGTGTGTGTGTGGGGGGGAAAGTATTTTTGCCTTCCCCAGGCTCCAGAAGCTTTCCTTGAGCCTCTGGGAGGACGAAAACTGCCTCCCTTGGGCCCCATTCTGGCCTTCCAGAACTTCTGGGAGGCCCATTTTCCCCCCTCCGCAAGCCTCCACGCAGGCCCAAGGTACTTACTTGTATGCACTTACCTTGCATACAAAACCGGCCACGAGAACACTCCTGATAGGGGCAGGGTGGGGTGGGAGGGGCGGGGTGAGATTTGGAGGTTCTCTGAACCGGCCATTCTGTTATTTATTTATTTATTTATTTATTTATTTATTTATTTATTTATTTATTTATTTGTTTATTTATTTATTTATTTATTTTGTCGCATTTCTATGCCACCCAACTTCCAAGGGACTCTGGGCGGCTTACAACAGAGAATAAAACAATGCAACAATATCCCATACAAAAATTGAAAGAAGACATTAAAACATTAAAACATTAAAACATTAAAACACATACACTCCAATTTGTGGCCGGGTTTCACAAGATCACTGTAATGAGATCAACGGCCCCAGGCCTGCCGGAAGAGCCAGGTCTTCACCGCTTTCTGGAAGGCCAATAGGGTGGGGGCAGTCGGACTTCAGGAGGTAATTGGTTCCAGAGAGCCAGGGCAGCCACAGAGAAGGCCCTCCCCCGCGGGCCCGCCAGCCGACATTGTTTAGCTGATGGGACCCAGAGGAGACCAACTCTGTGGGATCTTACTGGTCGCTGGGAGCTATGTGGTAGAAGGCAGTCTCGAAGATAGCCTGGTCCTGAGCCATGTAGGGCTTTAAAGGTAATACCCAACACCTTGAATTGCACCCGGAGACCAAAAGGGAGCCAGTGCAGCTCGCGGAGAATTGGTGTAATGTGGGTGTATCTAGATGCACCCACTATAACTCGCGTGAACCCGTTAGCTACAGGTTCTCCTGAACCTGGGCGAACCCATAGCATCTCACCCCTGGCCTTATCCAGCAAGAGGCAGTTCAGTCATCAGAAAAATAAGGTCCTGCACATGAGCAGGAAAAACAAGTGCATAAATATAGAATAGTTGGTACATGATAGCTGTCTTCCAGTCCTTGAGGAGCTGTCACAAGGGAGAAGGGATTGACTTATTCTCTTAAGCACCAGAGGGCAGGACAAGAAGTAATGGGTAAAAGCTTGTCAAAGAGAGATCCAATTTAGAAGTAAGGGGACATTTTCTGACACTGAGAGCAATTAATCAATAGAATAGTTTTAACTCTTGGAGTTGTGGGTGCACCATCACTGGAGGTTTTCAAGAATAGACTGGACAACCATTTGACTGGGATGATATAAGGCTCCTATCTTGAGCAGGGAGTTGGACTAGAAGACCTTTGAGGTCCCTTCCAACCCTATGATACACTATTGTGAATGCATCTTGATGTTTTCACTACTTCCTGCAGACAACCCTGGTGAAAGTTGTGCCTATTTCCAGCCACAAAACATCTGGTTCATCCCAGCAGAGTATGGGAACTATCAGATCAGAAGCTGCCTACCAGTAGCACCATTTGGTCTGAATTCTTTCCACAATAGTTAAAAACAAAACATACATTGTAAAATTTCAAGTATCTTCCTGATAAATTGAGATATTTACCCAGAATTCTTTTAAATCCCAACTGTGCATAGTTTATAATGTAAAGTCCATAGAAGTGGCCAATCCAAACAAGAATATTCTTCAATCAGCAGAGTCATTGTCTTTTGCTGGATTGTTTCATTAGTAAAGAGGATTAAGCAGGGGTGAAATCCAGCAGGTTTTGACAGGTTCTGGAGAACTGGTAGCGGAAATTTTGAGTAGTTTTGAGAACCGGCAAATGCCACCTCTGGCTGGCCCCCGAGTGGGATGGGAATGGAGATTTTGCAATATCCTTCCCCTGCCACGCCCACCAAGGCACACCCACCAAGCCACACCACATCCACCAAGCCACGCCCACAGAACCAGTAGTAAAAAAAAATGGATTTCACCACTGGGATTAAGCCTTTTTTTCCCCTTTAGAAACCATAATTCAGAGTAGCAATTATAGCACTTAGCTAATTAGTAATATTATGCTCATTGGAATATTTTGAAAGATTAAAAATAGTTATAATATAAAGAAGGTCCCTTAACAAGAATACAAAAAGATAATTATAAAAAGACCCTTCTTTTTCAAGTATCAGACCTAAATTAAACAATGAAGAGCTTTCTTAACAGGGACCCTAACAAAATGTTTTCTTGACAAAAAGCTCTTTTGATAATTGAATAACAGAGAGCTTTTAATGAAGCTGCAGACCTGCATAGATGGTATCATCATTTAGAATGACGGTTAAAATAGATGGGTTCAAAACACTTCATTTTGTTTTCAATTTCCTTTATTAAGAGTAATTTATACTCTGCCATGCAAAGGAAGGGAAGGAAGGAACAAGATGTATTAAAATCAGTGAGAATAATGGTTTAGGCATTTCCTAATAGAAAGACTAGAGGCGCGGTGGCTCAGTGTCTAAGATGCTGAGCTTGTTGATCGAAAGGTCAGGAGTTCAGCAGTTCAAATCCCTAGTGCCGTGTAACAGAGTGAGCTCCCGTTACTTGCCCCAGGTTCTGCCAACCTAGCAGTTCGAAAGCACGTAAAAAATGCAAGTAGAAAAATAGGGACCACCTTTGGTGGGAAGGTAACAGCGTTCCGTGCACCTTTGGCGTTTAGTCATGCCGACCACATGACCATGGAGATGTCTTCCAACAGTGCTGGCTCTTCGGCTTTGAAACAGAGATGAGCCCCGCCCCCTAGAGTCGGGAACGACTAGCCCATATCTGCGAAGGGAACCTTTACCTTTTAATAGAAAGACCTAAAACAAAGAATATTAGTGAACGAAGGCAAATATACATGTCCCAGGATAATGTTGCAAGATCCAATCTGAATCTAATTTATAAGGAGAACAACTAACTATTCAAAAAGCATATGCAGAACAGATGTTGGTTCTGTTTTACAGGGTGGGGTGTCCATATTTATTCATGGAATGTGACTTCTGGCTTTGCCTCTTTGAATAGCTTTAAGTTTAGGAAAGCCCAGGATGTTCAGATAATAATCCAAACTGATTGGTGGGTTTATAGTAATCTTTATCTTTCTGACCCTCTCTAGCCCAACTCCTTTCTAATCTCCCTTCTTTGACCAAAGATAAAGATTAAAAAAAAACCTAGTAAGACCACACCTGGAATACTGCAAACAATGTTGGTCACTATACTACAAAAAAAAGATGTTGAGACCTTGGAAAAAGTTCAGAGAAGAGCAACTAAAATGGCCAAAGGCCTAGAGACTAAAACATATGAAGAATGGCTGCTGGATTTGGGGTTGGCTAGTCTAAAGAAAAGAAGAATTAGGGGCGACATGATAGCAGTATTCCAGTATTTGAGGGGCTGCCACAAAGAAGAGGTCAAATTACTCTACAAAGCATCGGAAGACAAGGCAAGAAACAATGGTTGGAAACCAACTCAAAACAGAAGCAACCTAGAATTAAGCAGAAACTTCCCAACAGTGAGGACAATTAACCAGTGGAATAGCTTGTCTTCAGAAATCGTGGGCACGCCATCACTGGAGGCAGTGGTGGGATTCAAATTTTTTTTACTGTGGTTCTGGTTCTGTGGGAGTGGTTTGGTGGGCGTTGCATGGCTTGATGGGCATGGATTGGTGGACGTGTCAGGGGAAGGATACTGTAAAATCTCCATTCCCATCCCACTCCAGGGGAAGGTTACTGCAACATCCCCATTTCCTCCCAATCAGCTAAGACTCGGGAGGCAGAGAATAGATGGTGGCAGGGCCAGTCAAAGGTGGTATTTACCAGTTCTCCGAACTACTCAAAATTTCCGCTACTGGTTCTCCAGAACTGGTCAGAACCTTCTAATACCACCTCTGACTGGAGGTTTTTAAGAAGAGACTAGACAGCCACTTATCTGAAATAATACAGGTTCTTCTGCTTGAGCAGGGGGCTAGACTAGAAGAGGTTCTATTCTATTCTATTCTATTCTATTCTATTCTATTCTATTCTATTCTATTCTATTCTATTCTATTCTATTCTATTCTATTCTCTATTTGTGTCTGACTCTAGGGGGCAGTGCTCATCTCTGTTTCTTAGCTGAGGGAGCCAGCATTGTCTGAAGACTTTTCTATGGTCCATGACTATATGCTAAGGCACATGGAACATTCTTACTTTTCCATTGAAGCGATGCTTATTTATCTATTCACATTTGCATGCTTTTGAACTGCTAGGTGGGCAGGAATGAGGCTAGGAATGAGAGTTCATCCTGTGTCGCATAGCACTTGGGACTCAAAACTGGGTTAGCAGCTAACAAGCTCAGTATCTTTAACCAATGAGCCATTGCCCCACTCCCCCACCATTTGACTTGCAAGGCTCTAATGCAGGGGTCTCCAACCTTGGCAACTTTATGACTTGTGGACTTTAACTCCCAGAATTCCTCAGCCAGCACATGCTGGCTGAGGTATTCTGGAAGTTGAAGTCCACAAGTCATAAAGTTGCCAAGGTTGGAGACCCCTGCTCTAATATGATGCTTCCACCATTCCAGTTTCTTCTTCATTGTAAGCTAGTTTACTTCTCAAACTGGAACAAAGAACAGATTCTTCCTGCTGGATGCACAGCAATCACAATTTTTCCCTAGTTCAGTTTTCTTACCAGCCTTTTACCTTATTATTTCATTTTAGCCATTGTCTATCCACTGCAGGATGAAGGCCTCTTCCACATGTTTCCAACCAATATGGTCCTGATCTCTCTTTTTTTGCCAATTGGGCCTGTAATACTTGCCTGGTGTCATCAATCCATCTTGCTTTAGGTCTCTTTTGTGGATGCTTTTTATCAAGTGGGATCCATTCTATGACTGCCTTGGTCCACCTGCCATCAGTTCTTCTTGCTAGGTGACCAGCCCTTTTCCATTTCAATTCTTTAACTCTCTTGATGATATTTTACGATTTCGTTTGATCTCTAATCCATGTGCAGCTCTTTCTATCTTGTTGTCAGGGTTCCAAGTAACACCCCAAACTCCGAAGGTTGAGTTTCCTCCAAGCTAATTTTTATTAGACATGTCTTATTGGCACATCTGGGAAAACCCAAATCTGAGAGTTTCTGGGTTTTCCTCACCCAAAAGAAGGTTCAAGTCCTTGCCCTTCACCCACATGTCCACCACATAACCAACCAGGTACCCTCCAGAACAGAAGATACCTCCTCATTCTTCTCAGTCCAGCTACAGGGCACAACGGCCTTGACTTTCTAGAAAGAATGTTATTTTGACTACTACATATATCTCTACTCCATACAATCCCCTGTCACATTTTCCCACAGTAGAATTTGTGGCAGGCCTGAAGGCTCAAAGGTGAAAAGATGACTTCCAGGTCCGACACCTATCTTGTAATGCCGAGCATGTATCTTTTATTTATTTATTAAACTTATAGGCTGCTGATCTCACTATGGAAGAGACTCTTTAGATCTCACTTCTGGAATTGGTCCAGCTTCATCTTCATCCAGCTGCTTTAGAAATTCATATCAAACAATGAAGACAAGGCCATCTGGATTTAAACAGGTCCCCACATCCTCTGTACTCCAGCCAGCCTCATCAGCATTCATATCATCCCCTACCATCTCCTTACAGCAACAGAAAGAGAAAATTTACTCTATAAGTCATCGTATTAATGATATTACATTATTCGAACTGAAATTGGAATTGTATAAATCAATGTTGTTTCTGTCTTCAATCTACCTACATCTTGGGTGGCCCTTGCACTACCCCCCAAAATTGTGCATCCTTGATTTATGGTAAGTACTTGGGGTATTTATTTCTATAGACTAGAGAGCAAGATAGATTCCCTCTTCATCCTCATCCTTCATCATTATTTCATAGTCATAGCACTAACAGAGCCTCACAATGCTCTTATATTAATGGTTAGTCCTTATTTCCTAATGAAATGGACCGGTCTTAATTAAATGCAATAGCATCAAGGATTGCTGAGCTCTCCATCAGATTAAACGATTTTCACTTATTCTCTGACTCCTACATCAGAGGAGTCACTGTCAACACAAAAATGGATAAATTGCTTAAAATTGGCTGGTGCCACCTGACTGGTGAAACCTGAGTCTCAATTGTGCAAAAGTAGATTCCATACGCAATTATAGCTATTGGCTTTTTTTTTTTTTAAGTCTGAGTCACTGCAGATGACCAGAATTGGGTTCATAAAACACCCCTGTGAACCAAAAGCAGGAGGACTCTGTGCTTTTTGAAAAGGACTTTCATTACTTGTTCTAGAAAGGTAACAACAATGCAGGCGATACTATTATTCTCCTGGTTAAGTATTTATACTCATTAAGATAATTAAAAATCCACATTTCAAAATTGGTTGGGGGAGCAACGTTCTTGAAAAGGGGAGGATTGTTTAACAGTCATCTCAAGTTCCTTGACTTCACTGTGAAAAGATAAAAACTCTCTCAAGTCCATTTCAACCATCTGAGCTCCTCCTGATCCATGAAATGTCCCAAGGTTCTGTCTTGTCCCCTATTCTGTTAAACACCAATCAAAACAAAATCCCACTGGTGGTATTCATTCATTCATTTTATTTCTTTGTCAAGCATGTATAAGATAACAGGTATAAGTATAAACATGATTATGAATACAGGAAATGGATACAAATAAATGGGGACAGTAGGACAGGGATGGTAGGCACGCTGGTGCACTTATGCATGCCCCTTACAGACCTCTTAGGAATGGGGTGAAGTCAACAGTAGACAGTCTAAGGTTAAAGTTGTGGGGGTTTGGGGAAGAAACCACAGAGTCAGGTAGTGCATTCCAGGCATTGACCACTTGGTTGCTGAAGTCGTGTTTTCTGCAATCGAGTTTGGAGCGGTTTACCTTAAGTTTGTATCTATTGGGTGCTCGTGTATTGTTGCAATTGAAGCTGAAGTAGACATTGACAGGTAGGACATTGTAGCAGATAATTTTGTGTACTACACTTAGGTTAGACCGAAGTTCTTTACATAGTTCTTTACATTACTTTGTAAATGTAAATGGATGATATGCTACCATCCAAAGAAACCCTCGGTAGTTCTGAAAATTATTCTCTGTTATGGACTGGATGAGAGATAATACACGGAAATTAAATCCAGATAAGAGTTGAGCTGTTGGTAAAGAGCAAGTGAACTAAGGGACTGAGGTGACTATGCTTTAGATGGGGCTGCATTCCTCTCAAAGTCCCTGTATCACAGTTTAGAATCCCTAGGTGTCATTGGATTTGCTGATAGTAGCTATGTTAAGGATCTCATTTGCACATCCATTAGTACTGCACCAACTACTTCTTGAGCAGGTGATTATTTTAACATATTTACATGACACTTTCTTAATTCAAATTGACCTTGAATAAAATATGCCAACATGGCTCTTAAGAACAGAGATCACCCGACACTTACCCTGAAAGATCTGTATGGATTCCTGAGAGTGCCTAAATAACACGATAGAAATGTTCCAATATTTAAGGTGACACAATGGTTAGAGTGCAGTACTGCAGGCTACCTCTGCTGACTGCCGACTGCCTGCAATTTGGCAGTTCAAATCTCACCAGGCTCAAGGTTGACTCAGCCTTCCATCCTTCTGAGGTGGGTAAAACAAGGACCCAAATTGTTGGGGGCAATATGCTGACTTTGTAAACTGCTTGAGAGGGCTGTAAAGCACTGTAAAGCGGTATATACCCTGTTTCCCTGAAAATAAGACATCCCCTGATAATAAGCTCAATCGGGCTTTTGAGCGCATGCGCTAAAATAAGCCTCCCCCTGAAAATATGCCCTCCCCAAAAATATTTAAATGCAGAGCTGGAAATCAGGTAAGGCAGCAAGAGGAGCCCCATCTTGCTCCACGTGCTCCAAAATAATAAGATCTCTGGAAATAAGGCCAAGCGCTTATTTCGAGGTTCACAAAAAAAAATAAGACAGGGTCTTATTTTTGGGGAAACACGGTAAGTCTAAGTGCTATTGCTAAGGACTGTCATAAAGAAAGGGGAATCAGTCTATTCTTTAAAGCACCTGAAGGCAGAAGATGAAGCAATGGATGGGAACTAATCAAAGAGAACCAACCTAGAATTAAAGAGAAATTTCTTGACCGAACAATTAATCAGTGGAATGCTTTCCCTTCAGTAGTCGTGGGTGCTCCATCACTAGAGGTTTTTTAAGAAGAGATTGGAAAAACCATTTGTCTGAAATGGTATAGTTTCCTCCTTGAGCAAGGTGTTGGACTAGAATATCCCCAGGGTCCCTTCTAACTCTGTTTTTCTGTTATTTTATAGAACTTTACTCCCATCTGTCCCACCCTGGGTAATGATGGTCATATTGAAAGAATTGTGTACAGTAAACTACAGTGAAAGTTCTCTGTCTCTGCATTAAATCATTGAAAAGGTTTATGTCACTCTACTTTTGCTCATCAGACATGTCTATTCATTTCCCATAGGTTACAAAGATGCTGGCCGTGGTTGTAGTCCTTTTTGCCTTCTTGTGGATGCCCTACAGGACCTTGGTGGTCATTAACTCCTTCCTGTCTCAACCTTTCCAAGAACATTGGTTCTTGCTGTTCTGTAGGATCTGCATTTACCTTAATAGTGCCATCAACCCTGTTATTTATAACCTCATGTCCCAAAAATTCCGAGCAGCCTTCAAAAAACTCTGTAAGTGCCAACAGAAACAGCTGGAGAAACCTACCAACTACAGTGTAGCCCTCAACTACAGCATCATTAAGGAAACTGAACATTTCAACACTGAACTAGAGGACATCACAGTTACAGAGGCTTACCTGTCATCCACAAAAGTATCCTTTGATAATAACTGTGTGACCTCCGAGGTAAGAACCAGAATAGCAGCTTGAATTGTAGTGTATTTCAATCAATAGCCATAAAAGAGATTGTGGGCATGGCTGGACAACTTTGGACATAGAAGTCTTGTAAAGTGTGTGTCCTTTACTGTTTAGTATATCAAAATGTGAAAAGATGTCTCTACTACTCCTATACAAAAATATTCATTTGCATTTCTGTGCCCAGTCCTAATTTAATAAAAGTGAAGATGTTTTGGGGTGAAATTATCAAAAGTGAAATGCGTTGCACCAAGGGTGGCAAAGGGGTTGAGCTCTCAATGTAGAATCTCCTCTCCAAAGTCAAGGAGCCTCTCTGATTTCTCACAGTTCACTGTAAAACTTAAGGAAAAACATGACAAAGGATTATCCCCTCGTTGGGCTTTCTCAGGTTGGAAAGTGTAGACATCTAAAACTATTGTTTAATATTTAAATATTTAACATATGATTAAATATGAAAGAAGAGATGCAATTAAAAACATCATCGACATAACACTTTTCACCCAAGAGACTTCAAAACAGCACCTCAGTTCCAAAGAAATGATCAAAATCACTGGGAATAAGGCAAACGAACATTTTTTTCAGGGAAAATCTGTCTGAGAATGTGTGATAGATTAGTCTTAATTCCCATAACTTTGGGGAATTTCCCTGTATTTGGATAGATAGAAGTGACTTTTGCCATAATTTTCTTGAAAGGTTTTTTTTTGTTAAAGCAATGACCACCTAGCAGTAGATGATAGTATTTCACAGCCACTTGCAAGTAGGAACATCCAATGACTACGGTAGTAATCAGGGGTGGGTTCTACTTACCTTTACTACCGGTTTGCAATGGGATCACGCGCCAAGCTTTTGTGCATGTGCAGATCGCCTATGACAACATCCAGGGCAGTGGGTGGAGCCTCCCACCAATTTTACTACCAGTTCTTGTGAACCAGTCCGAACCGGGGGCAACCCACCACTGGTAGTAATGGTTTCAAGACTATGAAAGCTAATATCAGAAGATGACTTTCAGCTGCCTCTGTATCAACTTAAATGCATGGTGGTCATCTAAAGTGATTCAGCCTTCAATTTCTCATTTCAGGTGATGTGAAGTTGGAAGAAGCTGCATCTCTTACTCCATTTTGCTTTTGTTCTATTTGATCTCAGAACTTGGATCTTTGCCAACCTCCAGATGTATTGAGAAATCAATTCCCAGAATTTTTAGCTGGGAGGGTGCTGGCTTAGACAAGGCTGTCATAGAGTGATCCACTTCTGAATCATCCTGCTTATTAATCTAAAAATATCCAAAGTGGTAAACGTCAATATGCTCATACTTATTGAAGCTACTATCGTACTGTATATTATTAATGCTTGTTTTGTGGAAACTTAGAGGTAAACTGCAGATATGTATGCATGCATCCTTAATATTCATTTCCTATTTATATTTTCTAGAGTGAGTTGCCCAGTCACTTTCATGAGATAACTTTAGATGTGATATTTTTGTGATTATTGCTCAATCATTGAGAACATTGGTGTAACACTGCACTTTATAACAAGCAGTGTGTAAATATGGGAGTGACTTGCTTGTATGGTCCTGTTTTAGTCTCCCAAGAGGCATCATTTTCTCATAGGTCCTATAGGCATATGTAATTATCTGCAGTTGAATGAAGACACTGTGCTACAGCTATTTGCTGCACAACTGCCAGCTGAGGCTGAAGAACATGATTCACATTGGTAAAATTTGGAACCAGCTCACTATGGAAGTCAGCAATTCCAGGAAAGAAATTCCAATCCAGGCCAAATCCATAAGACCACTTTCCTTCAATATTAACAAATAGTAACATATAGCATCTATATCACAATAATTCTTATCTTGTTGCAAGCTGCCTAAACCCTACTTCTCATTTTATTCCAATTTAGAGAACTAAATTGAACTGGTGTGGAAAATATGGTTGGAGATAAAGCAGGGGTGTCAAACTCACGTCGTCACGGCAGCATCACATGATGTATCGGGACTTTTTTCCCCTTCGCTAAACCGGGCATGGGCATGGCCAGTTCACGATGCATCTGGCCCGTAGGCCGGGAGTTTGACAGCTCTGAGATAAAGGATTTTTTTTCTCCTTTTCATAATGTTACAATTCTTGGTCAGTCGGTAAAATTAAATGGCACTGTAACATTCTTTCCTCAACTTCTTGAATGGAGGTGAGGAGAATATGTCAACATCAATTGCACTGTTTCCTCCAGCCCAACTTCAACTCTAAAGTATTCTTGCCCTGGTAGAACATAACACAGATTATTGTCAGAGCAGTGATTATTGAATTCTTTATCTTACTCTCTCCTCCTACTGAGCATCACCAACCTGGAAAATTGACCCTCTGGAAAATTGTTCTTCTTTTTTTTTTTAGACAAATTTTATTAAATTTTTCTTTTACATACATATTTAATGAACCGGGTCACATCTTTTACAACTTATGACATAATTATATATTAATTTTTATAATCTATTCCAATCTTCTTTTTTGTTTTTTCCAGATACAATTTACATGTTTCATTTTCTGCCATGATATTCTTTTTTCTCTACTTTTTTCTCTTATCTTAATCTCTTCTTAATACATAATATATAAACAGTATCACCATCCGCCCTTCAAATCCTAATTTCTTAACATTGCTTCAATTAATTATCTTATTTCTCCATTTATAAAGTATATTTCTTATAATCCCTGTCACATTTTTTTGTTTCCCAAGTGCCAATTAGCTGCTTGTTTCCTCACTGGGATCTTTTAGAGGTGTTTTTTTTAACTTCCTTTTTTACCTGTGAGTTGGCCAATCACTCACCCAGTACCAGTACTCCATCTAAACACCGCTCCTGCACAAAATCTTATTCCGGTTGCCCCAGCTTCAAAGCAGTCATTTTTAATGGCTGCTGCCCCCGCTGCCGGATCGAAGAACTGCCTCTGACCTTCTGAGGAACATGCCTGTTCCTTTTGGTTGTCCAAGGCACCTCTCCTTCTTCACCATCCCTAAAAGACAGTTCCAGTCCGAAGACCCCCCGACAGCGGTTTGTCTGGCTGGATTTTTGCTGGGCTGATCTGAGCCCACTAATTTCCAGCCAGTCTCGCCACAACACTTCTGGTTTCTCCACCAATTGTTCTTCTGAATGTAGGTCAGGGTATCATGTCAACCCTCTCCCAAAAGAAATGAGGTGCAGAAGCTAGGTGTCCATTACTCTTGTCACTAAAGGTAAAATAATCATGGAGGACTATGTTTCATGCCTAGGCAGAGAGAGGGCTTTTTCATAGTGGATTTACACATTGAATAGAACATGGGAAGTCTTGACCATCCTGAACTCATGTCCAGAGTGTCCTAGATTGTCTGAATGGCATGTTTTATGTCAAAAGAAGAAAGAAAACACTATGTCCACAGTCAATTAAAACAAAAGTCTTTCTAGGCAGCAAGTTAGACACAGGTAACATCAGGAAGACACATATCTCAAAATTTTGCTGTGGCAAGCTGGACATGAAGACCAAGCAGGATACGAAGACAGACACTGACTGGGTAATAATTCCCATTTAATTGAAATATCATGTTTCCAACTCAATATGCACTATACCCTAGTTTCCCTGTATGTTAAAATCAAAGCAATTTTAAGTTGTCAACAATTAGAAAAGTTAACCCAGCATGGATTACAGTATGAGCTGAATTAGAATCCTTTTCATGATATTTTAAGGTTCTATGTAGAAGACTATTCAAAACTGATATTTGTACGTACACTTAAATTTACAGCTGGCATTGCCACTTTGTATTTGATATCTGAAATGCAGACATATTACAGAATTGATCACAGGATAACAGATATCTTATAATGCTTCAATATGTGAAGGGATCAATGTCGTGGATAGAGTCCTAAAGTTGGAAGAGGCCTTACGGGTTATCTGGTTCAGCTTCCTATTTGAAACAGGAAATTCAAATTTTCATCAGCCCTAACTTGTGAATGTCCAATCTCTGCTGGAAAATCTCCACTGATCTGTAATTAATTCTACTCTTGACTCAATAAGAAATTTATCTCAGTATACAAACAAAGTCTTTTTTTTAATGGGCTAATTAAGCCCATTAGATTTGGACCTATCACCTAGGGCAAGGGTGTCAAACTCATGTCGTCAATGCGTTGTCACATGACGTATTGGGACTTTTTCCCCCTTCACTAAACTGGGCATGGCCAGCGCATGAGTCATCGGGCCCGCGGGCCGCGAGTTTGACAGCCCTGACCAAGGCCAAGGAGAGTTACATCTCTTTATATGGTGAGACTTGAATCTAATTTCCTACTTCTGAGACCTAAGGAGCCCATTGCCAGATAAAATTGTGTACAGCATCTACCAAATGAAATGGGAGGAAGAATGGTTCCCAAATGCAGTGATCATGATGAATTGGTATTTATCTTACCAATTTTGGAACATATGGGTGCAAAAAATCAGGATATCAATAAATGAAAATGATACCCTAAACTGGACCATTTTTGAAAGTGGTAAATTTGCTATGGGTATTCTATAACTTGATTTTATTGTATCAGCTTGTCTTGGTATTGTTTGAATGTGCTTTGCCAACAATTGGAAATGCAATTTATTATGTATGCACAACTACGCATACCAAGTGTGCAAAATTGTAGTATTTTGGTATGAAAAAAAATGCTTCTTAGTTTTCTTCAAAAAAATGTTCTTCTACCTGTTCCCAATTTATTTTATTATCAGCAAGCATGTGATAGTCTCTGGTAACCAAATTGTCCCTATTTGCTTTAAATATTCTTGTTTTTTTGAATGTTTGTGAAGTTCATCTTTTTAAAGTGTACAGGTTTTTAATAAGGTTGGAATGAATTTATGCTTTTTGCTTGTATTTATACAATTATATATTGTGGTGTAAAAGAAAATGCTATCTCAAAATATTTGAATTGCTTGTTTGCTATTGTGGCAAGGAAAATATTGTGAAGTAGTGTCTAAAGAATTAATTGAATATACTGTATTATGCTCAAATGTATTGGATTTATCTCTCATATTCTGTTTAGGGATTATCAGAATTCTGGTTGAATGTACACCTGAATGTTACATGTCTGGAAAGGGTCTAAGTAGATAATATAAACATAGTTCAAGACAAAATATTGTGGTGAAATTGTTTACCAGTATGCTCAGAAATAGGTTACAGATGTATAATGTGAATTAATTTTCTATGGCACTAAGAATATAGCAATTACAATAAAATAAACTTTCAATGTGGAAATCCTTGAAAGTTTAAAAGATCAGTGTCAGAAAAAGGAAAATTTCTTAACCTCAAATTATTCTGCTGATAAATGACATTCTTTTTCACTTTGGTAGATGTTTACATTTCTTCACTGAGGAAGATTGCATCCCTTGGTCCTGATTTTGCCAAACGTCAAAGCTTAATCATGCTGTTTCCATGCTGAACCTCATGTAATACTGCTAATCTACTTCTTTTAAGGGTTCTCTGAAGTTTGGGCGCTACCACTTTTACTATCCTACTCCCCGAAAGGGATGACTAAAGTTATCCAAAATATATATAGTTCTCATTCAGTGATCATGGTACAAGCGACTCAGTTTTAAGTGAAACAGTATCAAGTTAAAACATCATGGTTTTACAATCTTACTTCAGCTTTCCTTAGTTTTACAGACCTGCAAAGGTCACGAATGTAAGGACTGATTGCAAAGTTACTTTTTCATCACTATGATAACTGTGAAGAGTCACTAAACAAGGCAGTCTCTAAATGAAGAGTGAGTGTAGTTGGATCAAGGGATGGCTTCTTAAGACAGGTCCATACCCTCATCCAAACAGGTGTTGATAACTGCTCAGATTCAATTCCTCATCACCTCACAGAAGCCTTAATCAGCCATGGGGGTGGAGATTCAACAAAGCTGACACTACAGAGAGCCGCATCTCCTGTTTCTGGATTTCCCAAATAACTTCATGAGATGAAGCCCTAATCAACTACCATATTTTTCAGAGTATAAAACGCACCGGAGTATAAGACGCACCTTAGTTTTTAGGGAGGAAAATTAAAAAAAAGCTGATTGGCCGGTGAATCAGCATCCAGAATACCCCCAATCAGCTGTTCCCAGAGGTGAATTTTAGCAACAGGTTCGTTGATTGTGAGCTCTGTGCTTTGCTTTTTTTGGCTTTTTTTTTCTGCCTCTGAAAGCCTCTGAAACAGAGCTTCAGAAAAAAAGTTTCTGAATCTCTGTTTGGGGGCTTCTTTTCTGAAGCTCTATTTGGGGGCTTTTTTTCTGAAACGTCGTTTCTGATGCTTTTTTCAGCCTCTGAAACCTCCGTTTGAGAAGCTGGGCAGGACTACATTCGGAGTATAAAATGCACCCAGATTTTCACCCTCTTTTTTGGAAGAAAAAGGTGCAACTTATACTCCGAAAAATATGGTACACTGGCATTCACAACTACAGCTCACAGTGGTTTGGATCAGGGCATTTTATATGCTAAATGTTATGAGAATTCTTACAGTGGCCAATCAGGTTGTCCTTAGCAAACCTCCTTCCCAAGGAAGAAGTGGATGGTGTTAAAATGGGCTGTTGGTTGGCACGCAATAACGTGTTTCCCAAAAAAATAAGATCCTGTCTTATATTTTTTTTTTTTGGCCTTGGTTTCGGGGAGGTCTTATTATAATGGTGCCGTAGGGGGTACGGACTCTGGGGGAAAGGGGACTGTTAGAATGCCCTCTAGTGAGGGCTTCTCTATTAACACGCTGAGTGGGAGGGGCAGGTATGGCAGGAGCAGGGGGCCATATCATGTGGTGGGGGCACGTGCTCGCTATCTCCGAGCGATTGCGTGCCCCGGTCCCCTTAGCTCTTCCCGTTCCACAGGCTGCTTAGAGTCTCAGCGCCCGAGTCTCCGGCTGATGTTATGTAATGCCAGGTCCGTAGTAAATAAAGCCCCCCTCATTTGTGATCTTATTCAGGAGGGGGGAGCGGACCTGGCAGGTATCACGGAGACCTGGTTGGGCCAGGAGGGGGGAGTTCCCCTCGTGGAGATGTGCCCATCAGGCTTCCGTGCATTTCATCAGCCGAGAGCTCAGGGCAGGGGCGGGGGGGGTGGCGGTCATTTTAAAAGAAGGTCTTGATCCGAGGGAGACCACTGTACCTCAGATAGCCGGATGTGAGTCCCTTTTTGTGAAGTGGGGTCGTGGGGTGCAGATGGGTCTGTTGATCACGTACCTGGCTCCCTGCCACGTGGCAATGACCCTGCCCGAACTCCTCAATGTTATAGCCGAGGTGGCGGCTGATACCCCCAGACTTGTGGTCATGGGGGATTTCAACCTGCCATCCATCGGTGAGACATCTGAGGTAGCTCGGGAGTTCATGGCTTCCATGACGGCCATGGACCTGACCCAAGTAATTCACGGCCCTACTCATATGGGGGGACACACTCTGGACTTAGTTTTTATCTCTGGTCAGTGGTTGAGTGGCCTTGATATAGGGGATGTAGATATTGAACCCTTGTCATGGTCTGACCACTCGCTCCTTCGACTTGACTTTCTGACCGCCGTACCCCATCGCAGGGAGGCGGAACCGACCAGGTGGTTCCACCCCAGGCGCCTGATGGACCCTGATAGGTTCCAGATGGAGCTTGGGCCATTTCCTGAGACTCTAGCTCATGACTCGGCTGATGACCTGGTGGCCGCCTGGGATAGGGCGGCTGCCGGGGCTTTGGACCGGGTCGTGCCTTTGCGGCCTCTGACCCGGCACCGAACTCACTTAGCTCCTTGGTTTTCCGAGGAGCTGAGGGTGATGAAGCGCTGGAAAAGACGCCTAGAGAGCGGTTGGAGGGCCAGTCGTTCCGAGTCTGACTTGACACTGGTAAGGTCTCATATTAAGACCTACCTAGTGGCAATAAAAGCGGCGAAATCTAGCTATTTTGCCGCTCTTATCGCGTCATCAGATAACCGCCCAGCCGCCCTGTTTAGGCTGACCCGCTCCCTCCTCCATCTGGAAGCGCGGGAGGACCCCTTGCAGGGCCGAGCTGAGGATTTTGTACAGTATCTGGATGATAAAATAACTCAGATTCGGGAAGACTTGGCCGCCGACTGGGTTAGTTCAGACGAGATGACTGAGGCAGGCCTTGAGAGTGTTATCTGGGAGGAGTTCGATCCTGTGGCTCCCGAGGACGTGGACAGGATCTTGGGGCAGCTGAACGCAACCACATGTTTATTGGACCCGTGTCCCTCCTGGTTGGTGCTGGCTTCCCGGGAGGTTACACGAGGCTGGCTCCAGGGGATTATTAATGCTTCTTTGAGCGAGGGTGTCCTGCCGGCCGCCTTGAAAGAGGCGGTGGTGAGGCCTCTCCTCAAGAAGCCATCCCTGGATCCGGCTGTTTTGGCTAACTATCGTCCAGTCTCCAACCTTCGCTTTATTGAGAAGGTTGTTGAGAGTGTGGTGGCGCGACAGCTTCCCCAGTACCTGGATGAAGCTGTCTATCTGGATCCGCTCCAGTCCGGCTTCAGACCTGGGTACAGCACGGAAACGGCATTGGTCGCGTTGGTGGATGATCTCTGGAGGGCCCGGGATAGGGGTTCTTCCTCTATCCTGGTCCTATTAGACCTCTCAGCGGCTTTTGATACCATCGACCATGGTATCATGTTGCGCCGGCTGGAGGGATTGGGAGTGGGGGGCACCGTTTTGCGGTGGTTCTCCTCCTATCTCTCCGACCGGTCGCAATCCGTGTTGACAGGGGGGCAGCGGTCGACCCCAAGGCGCCTTGTTTGTGGGGTGCCGCAAGGGTCGGTCCTCTCGCCCCTCCTGTTCAACATTTATGTGAAGCCGCTGGGTGAGATCATCCGTGGTTTTGGGGTGGAGTTCCATCAGTACGCTGATGATACTCAGCTGTACATTTCCACCCCAGACCATCCCAATGATGCCTTGGAAGTGATGTCCCAGTGCCTGGAGGCCGTGCGGGTCTGGATGGGGAGAAACAGGCTTCGACTCAACCCTTCCAAGACCGAGTGGCTGTGGCTGCCGGCGTCCCGGTATAGCCAGCTGACGCCATCGCTGGTTATTGGGGGCGAATCATTGGCCCCCACGGAGAGGGCACGCAACTTGGGTGTCCTCCTGGATGCACGGCTGTCTTTAGAAGGGCATATGACAGCCGTGGCCAGGGGGGCTTTTTGTCAGGTTCGCCTGATACGCCAGTTGCGCCCCTTTCTGGACCGGGACTCCCTATGCACGGTCACTCAAGCACTCTCACTTCTCGTCTGGACTATTGTAACGCTCTCTACATGGGGCTCCCCTTGGGGTACACCCGGAGGCTCCAACTGGTGCAGAATGCGGCTGCGCGGGGGATTATGGGAGCGACGGGGCGCTCCCATGTGACTCCTCTCCTGCGCGAGCTGCATTGGCTTCCGGTGGACTTCCGGGTGCGCTTCAAGGTGTTGGTGATCACCTTTAAAGCGCTCCATGGCTTAGGGCCAGGGTACTTACGGGACCGCCTTCTGCCACCAATAGCCTCCCACCGGCCGGTTCGCTCCCACAGAGAGGGCCTTCTCAGGGTGCCGTCGGCCAGACAATGCCGGCTGACGACCCCCAGGAGGAGAGCCTTCTCTGTGGTGGCACCTACCCTATGGAACAATCTACCCCCAGAGATACGAGTGATCTCCGACCTTCGGATTTTTCGTCGGGCCCTAAAAACTCATTTTTTCCAGTTAGCCGGTCTGTCTTGATTTTAGGGTTAGTTTTAAAATTTTAATATTGATTTTAATTGACAAGTTTTAAATTATGGGCCAAATTTATAAATTATTTTAACTTTATTTTTTAACTGTGATGTTTTGTATAGATGTTTTTATCTTGGCTGTTCACCGCCCTGAGTCCGAAAGGAGAAGGGCGGTATAGAAATTTGAATAAATAAATAAATAAATAAATAAATAAATAAATTTTGGGTTGCGTGGAGCAAGACAGGACTCCTCTTACCATCTTGCCTGATTTCCAGCTCTGTCTCCCTAACCCTAACCAGAGGAAATGGCGGGGACTGGCTACGCATACGTTTAAATATTTTTTGGGAGGGCTTATTTTCAGGGAGGCTTATTTTGAGCGCATGCACTCAAAAGCCCAATTGGGTTTATTATCAGGAGATGTCTTAGTTTCGGTAAATATGACCAGAGTAACAAATACTTTCATTTTCACCTCCTGCATAACCACTGCATAGGCTTTAATATGAGGTCTTACCAGTGACCAGTTGGATTTGAAATAGGCCTTCCTCCACCTGCAACTTTAAGTGTCTCCTCTCACAAAGGCATCTTTCTAAGTCCCTCAGAGAATCAAGGAGCTGCATTAAATTGTGAGAAGGCAGAGTCCACTCTGGTGCAATTCACATTTCTACTGCAATAGGCAACCACCATATTCTCAGGAAACTTCCTAAACTTCTTCTGGAAACTGTCAGTATAAATTAAGCACTCCATTAGCTTCTTTATGGGTACCATTTTAGAGACACACGAAAATGAGAAGTTCATCTCAGCTCCATTTAATTCAGCATTGTCTACACTTACAAGCAACATCTTCCCTAAATTAGAAATTAGGGTTTTTCTTAAGTCAAACCAGACTACTTGAGGGTTTCCCAAAAACTCAGTTTGATTCAACGCATGAGATGTAAGTCTCCTTATGTATTATGTTTATGCATAAGAGTTTCTGGGTGAATCTGGCATTATGCACAATGGAGGTATGATTAGTGAAGATGATGGAACTTGCCGATCTGACTTAATTGACTTATTTGATCAGAGAAAATATCATATGTATGTTTATTGCTGACTTTTCATGTGAAACATCAAAAAAATGAACTTATGGTTTTGATAATTAGACAGAGTCGATAATGGAAAGAAGAAAGTTGTTCTGTACCCGTAGAGTAAAAGATAAATTTATCATTGTATTTATAATTGCTGTAAAGAAGATCAGAAACTACTTCTTTATCTATTTTTCTTTTTTTTCCTTTTATTTTTCTTTTAGTTCCCCCCCCCCCCTTTCTTGCACTTTTCATATTAAATTGAGATATACAGTTTGCTCTCTAAACATATACTGGGTGAGACAGGATAAAAATAAACTAAATTTTGTTTATATTAATATTTCATTATCATTAATATTAATATGATTACTTAAATGTTATTACTATGATTGTATCTTTCTGCCACATAGAATCTTAGCATTAGAAGGGCTACTTAGGCTATAAAATTCTGCCATCTGCTTCATGTATACTCCAAATTAAAGTATCTCTGAGGTTACTCAGCAAGGCAGAATTGCTACGTTTTTGAGTAATGGTCCTACTCTTGAACTTCTCTGTCTGCTCTATTTGTGTGTGTGTGTGTGTGTGTGTGTATGTCTGCAACAATAAAGCACAGACCTCAAATATGATGTCTTTTCAGAATTTTAAGGAGGGATATTATATTCTTAGGGACGCGGTGGCTTAGTGGCTAAGACGCTGAGCTTGTCAATCAAAATGTCACCAGTTCAGCGATTCAAATGCCTAGTGACGCATAATGGGGTGAGCTCCCGTTACTTGTCCCAGCTTCTGCCAACCTAGCAGTTTGAAAGCACATAAAAAATGCAAGTAGAGAAATAGGGACCACCTTTGGTGGGAACGTAACAGCGTTCCGTGTGCCTTTGGCGTTTAGTCATGCCGGCCACATGACCACGGAGACGTCTTCGGACAGTGCTGGCTCTTCGGCTTTGAAATGGAGATGAGCACCACCCCCTAGAGTCGGGAACAACTAGCACATATGTGCGAGGGGAACCTTTATCTTTACCTATTATATTCTTAGTTTACATTCCAAGTTTCTTTCATCTCTCCTTTTAAGATTTTTCTAGTCTCCTGATCATCCTCTTTGCTCTTCTATGAATGTTCCAGATTATCTAAATTCTTTTTAAAGTGTGATACTTACATTCAGTACTTCCAACAGAGCGACTGCCTTACCTTCTTGAAATTTCACTTTTCCAGTGTTTAAATAGTACATGAATAGTACTGATAAAAATTGTCTTTTCCTTCACCATTAAATCTCTCTTCCTAGTTTTCTACGCTCTGTAGCTTAAGTAGCGGCCCTGACACCATTTTTCTTCTATTTTCTGCCCTGTTTCTCAAACAGCCATCAGCTGTTAATAATTCAACTACTTGTTCGGTTCTCTCATTAAATCCATTTTTGGAAAAGCTCTGATCTTATCGCCATGACTATTCATTTGCATAGTTTATCTGGCTATGGAAAATTACTTAGGTTAAGTGATTGAAATATTATCCATGATTAACTCCCTTTGATGTTCTGGTTCCCATAAAACATGCCAGCAGCTCCCCTCAAAACTCATTTTTTTTCAGTACTTATATCCCTCTAATTAAAGATCAAAAGAATAGTTTCCTGTCCTGTTTGAAAATAGAATTAAAGGGGAAAAAATTGTAATGGAAGCCTGAAAAAGAGTTAACAGAATAACAGAGTTGGAAGGGATTTTGGAGATCTTCTAGTCCAATCCCCTGCTCAAGCAGAAAACCCTATACCATTTCAGACAAATGGTTCTCCAATCTCTTCTTAAAAGCCTCTAATGTTGGTGCACCTACAATTTCTGGAGACAAGTCATTCTACTGATTAATTGTTCTAACTGTCAGGAAATGTATCCTTAGCTCCAAGTTGATTCTCTCCTTGATGGGTTTCCACCCATTGTTTCTTGTCCTGCTTACAGGTGCTTTGGAGAATAGGTTGACCCCTTTTTCTTTGTGGCAGACCCTTAGATATTGGAACACTGTTATCATATCATCCTTAGTTGACATACCCAATTCCTGCAACCTTCTTCATATGTTTTAGCCTCCAACCCCCTAATCATCTTTGTTGCTCCTTCTTAATCTCAAAACCCAGGAAAAAGCCTAGGGTCCTTGCTCCATCCAGACATATAATGTGGTATGACCTACTAGGCATTATCATCTTGCATCCTGATCTTTTTAGCCTTTTCCAATGTTTTTCCTCCAGACTCACTGGAGAAGAGCCTAATGCTGGGAAAGATTGAGGGCAAAAGAAGAAGCGGACGACAGAGAACGAGGTGGCTGGATGGAGTCACTGAAGCAGTAGGCATGAGCTTAAATGGACTCCAGAGGATGGTAGAGGACAGGAAAGCTTGGAGGAACATTGTCTATGGGATCGTGATGGGTCGGACATGACTTCACAACTAACAGCAACAATGTTTTCCCATCAAAAGATCTGCTCCTATAGATTGTTTTAGTAGAAACAATGAGGCTGGCATCTGTTCCAAATAGTAAGGTAGGTGCCAACTTGTCACCTACTATTTCCTATCCTAGGATATACAGTAGGTAGAAACTCAGATTTGACCTACCATCCTTTCTATTCTAAAAAGAAAAGATTTAAACAGCTCATAGAAATCCTCCTAAATCAATCCATTGATGAATGGATGCTAGAATATGGATTTATTCCATTTCCAAGATTTTGTATATTATTAACCCCCTAATTTCGTGACAAGAAACTCTACTAATGGTGCTTATTATGAATCTTTCTTGCAGGATTCAATTCTGCAGTTATGTGCTTAATACATATTATTATTCTACATCTAGCAATTTTTAATCAAATGGACAGACACGTATAACCATTTGACTGCCCAGAAAACTTTATAGTCAAATAATTGCTCTTTTCCTGTGATAAATGTAAACTACCGTGTATGCAAATATGTAAAAGAATTTAAGCTTCATTGAATTCATTCACTCACCCTTTAATTGAAACTATGCAAATATTCATATTCTTCTTGCCTCAAACCTATTCTCTTTTTCAAACACATCTTAGGTATTGTCTTTAAATATAATGAAAATTCCACTGAAAATATACACAATGAATTGTTTAAAACAACAAATAACTTTTGTCTAATAAAGTTTTGTGAATTGACTTTGGAAATTCAATTTAAAGGTGACCCATGCAACTTTCCATGGAAAGAGCAAAATAAATTATATATCTCTAATTTGGAACTTGCTGAACCGATTCAGTGATTTATATATGTACAATTCTATCTGAAAATCTGAAACAACCAACAGCCTAAGAGCTACATAATTTATTTCATTAATAGAAATGTGCCAGAGGCTCATTTCATGAAGTCAGATGTCCTAGATTTCATGAATGATAACGAAAGTCCAATGTTCTATTTCAAAATAATAGAATCCTTTTGAAGCCTGGATAATTTTAACATATACAGGTAGTCGTCGACTTACAAAAGTTACAGTGGCACTGAAAAAAAGCAAGTTATGATCGTTTTTCACACTTATGACTATTGCAGCATCCCCGTGATCATGTGTTCAAAATTTGGATGCTTGACAACTGTCTCATATTTATGATGGTTGCAGTGTCCCAAGGTCATGTGATCACCTTTTGCAATCTTCTGACAAGCAAAATCAATGGGGAAGCCAGTTTCACTTAACAGCTGTGTTCTTAATTGAACAACTGCAGTGATTCACTTAACATTTGTCTGAAATGATATAGGGTCTCCTGCTTGAGCAAGGAGTTGGACTAGAAGACTACCAAGATCTCTTCCGAGTCTGTTATTCTGTTATTTTGTCCCCAGACTGAGCTGACTGGACTGAGTCCAGATAATCTATTTCCTGTAGGATTCTCAGGAACTATTGTTTGATCACATTGTCAAAAACCTTTCCCCAAAAATAACGTTGAAGATGGGACATAAATTGTGCAGAATCTGTGGATCAAGTAATGGTTTCTTGAGCAGGGGTTGCATCACTGCCATTTTCAAGGCTGAAAGAACCCCTGTCAAAGAAGCAGATACCACGTCAGGTATCCAAGTTCCCAAGGTCACGTCCCAACTAACGCTAACAATTTGTAGGGCAAGGGAAGAACATGAATCTAATGAATAGGTGCCTGAGTTCACAGCCCAAAGGACTGTATCCACCTCAACTGATGTCACAGACTCAAACTCATTCCAGATAACTCCACAAGGTCATATCTAACTGGACTTAATTATATACACATGGAGAGAGAGAAAGAAGAGAGAGAGAGAGAGAGAGAGAGAGAGAGAGAGAATAAGTCACAACAAAGAAAGCCAGTCACTACATAATACAGCTTTATCTTCTCATCAAATCTACTGAAGAGGGAAATGGCATAAAATACGAGGACATGCCTTATATTAATTTTTGAGATATTACAAAGTTCAGTGAAGTGCACTGAAGCACAATCTTTTTGACTAAACGGATTCAAAACCTAATTTCTCTAACAAGGATTGTAATAAGAAGACAAAATGTCACATGAATCATTCACTGTATCACTGTTTGGGAATTAGACTAACCTAATATATTACACTACGGTTCTCAGTCATGAACTTCCCTTTTATATATTGCTTTTCAGAACCAGCCTACATTTCTGCTTAGGAGAGTGTTTTTACAGTGGAAGCAAATATACTTGTGGATCCATAAGGAAATGCTTGGAAAACTCTTACTAAGCACATATCATGGATTATAGCTCTGCCTTTAACACCATTCTACCCAACAGGTTGTTTCTTAAAATTTGGGTATAAATCACAGGATTTGTTTGTAGATAAAGGACTGACAGATAGGCCACAGTCAGTAAGGATGGGATCTCACCATTCTTCTACTCTGATACTAAACACAGGAGCCCCCCAAAGTTGTGTGCTAAGCCCCTTCCTTTATTCCTTGTATACACATGACTGCACCCCATTGTATAACACCAATGCAATTATTAAATTTGCGGATGACACAACAGTGATGAGGCTCATTAATAAGAACGATGAGTCTGCTTATAAAAAGGAAGTACAAGGGCTGACATTGTGGTGTAAAGAAAATAATCTTATACTTAACACCAAAAAAACCTAAAGAATTTATAATGGCCTTCAGGAGGAAGAGAGGTATACATTTACTATTGAGAGGGTGGGTAGTTTTAAATTTCTGGGCATTTATATCTAGGAGGACCTCTCATGGACTATGAATGCTGACATGCTTGTGTACTTCCTGAGAATGCTCAGGAAGATAAATCTATCTCAGTATCTACTTCTGTCCTACTATCGCAGCACCACTGAGAGTGTCCTGACACACGGCATTCTTGCATGGTATGGGAGCAACTTCTGCAGCGGACATAAAAGCTCTACAGAGAATTATTAAAACTGCCCAGAATATCATTGGGCTTCAGCTACCAACCGTGGATGACATCTTCGCATCTTGCTGTTTGAGGAAGTTGCACAACGTTCTCGGAGACTCTTCCCATCCTGCATACAATCTTTTTGAATCTTTTTCTGGCAGAAAATACAGAACAATTATTTATTTATTTATTTATTTATTTATTTATTTATTTATTTATTTATTTATTTATTGCGATTTATATGCCGCCTTTCTCCCTAGGGACTCAAGGCGGCTTACAAAATGACAACTTCAATACAAATCACAATACAATACCAAATTAAAATCAGTAACCCAATTAAAAAACGATTTAAAATTATACCAGTGTACCCCCAAACGGATCAGTTTAATTGGCGGAAGAGCCACGTCTTCAGCTCACGACGGAAGGAAAGAAGGTCGAGGGCTGTCCTGAGCTCAGTGGGCAATCCATTCCAGAGGGTCGGGGCTCCCACAGAGAATGCCCTCCCCCTGGGGGTCGTCAGCCGACAATTAAAACTTGGACCACATGTCTTCTGAATAGTTTTTATCCCAGAGCTATAATTGCACTCAACAATGAACTAAAGGGCCACCATCAGTGAGCTGTTGGACGGCATTACTTGGTCTGCTGTGTGGATACTTGGGTGGTTTAGAGGTGGGGAATTTTTGGTGGGTGGGGGTATAATTAATTATAATTATAAGAGCCTTGGTAGTACAGGGGTTTAAGGCACCCTGTTATTAAGCTTATTAAGCTTATTAAGACCAGCTGCCTGCAATTACTGCAGGGTTCGAATCTCGCCAAGGCTCAAGGTTGACTCAGCCTTCCATCCTTTCTAAGGTAGGTGAAATGAGGACCCAGTTTGTGGGGGCAATAAGCTGACTTTGTATAAATATACAGAAGGATGAAGGCTATTGCTGAGCACATTGTAAGCCGCCCTGAGTCTTCGGAGAAGGGCGGCATATAAATCAAATTAAAAAATAAATAAATTATATATTTATATATTTACAATGGAAGTATATAAGAAAGACTATACAATATATGTTTGGTCATCCAAATAATTTGGGTTATAGCATCCAGATGACATATCCAGCATCACAGTGATTGAGAGATGAACAACATCTGGAAATCCATAATTCCTCCTCTTCTGCTACAAAATATACTTTAATCAGAGGTGTACATGAAATGTTACAGTTAAGCTATAGTTATATTATTTGGATATTCTATTCAGTTGTTTTAGCAATTCTTGGAAATGTATTCAGGAATTCTTTCTCTACAGAAACTTTGATAGAAGCTTGACTATAAGCTCGTTGCATGACAACGATAATGACATGAGAAGTAATTGGAACTAGAAGGCCATAATTTAATAAAATTATTGGTAGAATTCCTAGCATAATTTGATACAGAGGCAGGTTTTTAATATGCAGCTACCGAGTCATTTTTTTTGTTATCCCTTTACAATGAAACAAAACATTACAATATCAAATTTTTTCTTCCCATTCTCTGAAGGGTTTCCTTCTTTATCATTTTTTCCTACCATTCTAATGTGTTTTAGGATTTCTTTTAAGACCATTAGAATCAGTGGTGGGTTGCCCCTGGTTAGGACCAGTTCGCAAGAACCGGTAGTAAAACTGGTGGGAGGCTCCGCCCACTGACCCAGACGTCATCAAAGTTGATCTGCGCGTTCTCAGAAGCTTCTGCGCATGCGCAGAAGAGTGTGCGCGCAGACACGATGCAAACTTGTAGTAAAGGTAAGTAGAACCCACCCCGATTAGAATCCCTGTCAAGGCAAGGAAGGAAGGCATATGAAAATGCCTCAGAACTGTTGAAGTTCCAGAGTAAATTATAAGTAGGATCTTCATTTTATAAAGGCCTCTGTGCAAAATAGGTTTAATCTTTAAATGTAAGCAAAGCTGAGAGAAGTGGCAGATATCTCTTAAACATTTTCTATGCTCCACAAAACGCCCATCTGTTTGATCCAGGCATGATTAAAAAGAAAGCCAGGAGCTCAGCTGCACCTGCTCGTATTGTAATAGATGGCAGAAACACAGCAACAGTTGAGGGTTTGAGAAAATCTAGTTTAATCACCAATATACGTGCAGGCCTTTTTTTTTTTATCCTATAGTGAACTTATCCAGCATCAGCTAACTGGCCTCTGTCCACTCAAGGAGGGAAAGTCCTATAATAAAGCACCAGTCACAATTTAAACATGATTTTCAGTCTAGGTTATACCTGTTGAATTCTCCCTTTTTCTTTTTTGCTCTTCTTCCATTTATAATGGAGTATGGGTACTTAACTATCACATCAGCCTGATAAGTGGGAGAAACAAACAATTGTATGTCTTGAATGCCTGGTTTTATGGTGTACATTGCACTGATGTATTGATCATTTTTGACTTTGAGAGTTGATGCTATGTTGATTTTTGGCTGGTAGTTCCCATATCAGTAGCTGATGAATTTCTAGGAAATTGTCTGTCTGTCTGTCTATCTGTCTGTTTGTCTGTCTGTCTGTCTGTCTGTCTATCATCTACCTGTCATCTACCTATCATCCATCCATCCATCCATCCATCCATCCATCCATCCATCCATCCATCCATCAATCTGTTGGAAGAAATATCCTTCTCGGTTTTTGTTGTTGTTGTTGTTGTTGTTTTTATTTAGATTTATATGCCGCCCTTCTCCGGAGACTCAGGGAGGCTTACAATGCGCTAAGCAATAGCCTTCATTCTTTTGTATATTTATACAAAGTCAGGTTATTGCCCCCACAACTGGGTCCTCAAGTGAGGAAAAAGGCACTTGAAACATGGAAACTGCTTGGAAAGATGTTTAATGATGGACAGGATTACATGATTTGAGTTCCTGAACAGAAAAGGGAAGAGATGCTGAGAGTTCCTGGGTTTTATGCCCTCTCTGGGCTCTGAACTTCCTGGGGCACAGGAAGAGTATCCTGATTGGTTGTCAGACTCCCAGGGGGTGGGGATCTTAGCTAGTCTTGCTGGCTGATGTAATCTTCCCAGGTGCTATGTGGGGAGTTTCTGTTGCTAGATGGGTCCTATTGTGTTGCAGATGATGGTCCATTAACAAAGGTGGGGGGAGACAGGAAGCTGCTGTCTTTAAAACATGTTTCTCCATTTCTCATCCAGGGAAATATAATATTCTGCCTTTTTAATATTTCCTAAAATATTTCATTCTTCTAGGAGAGGGGTGAGTACTAACTTCCTACACATCCATCCATCCAACCACACACCTACCTACCTACCTACCTACCTACCTACCTACCTACCTACCTACCTACCAGTGGTGGGTTCCTCCCGGTTCGGTCCGGTCCGGCCAAGCCGGTCGCGGGTGACGATATGACGTCACTGAACCAGTTCTACCCCCCGCCCTCCCACCCCCCACCCCCCCCACATTATTCTTACCTTTTCTTTGGTCCCACCCCCAATCTATTGCTGCCTCCTGAGTCCCAGCTGATGACTAGAGGGAAAAAAACTGTTTAAACTCTTGCCGCGGGGCTTCAAAGGGCCATCCTACAGCTGATCAGTGTTAAAAGCAAACAAATGAGTCGGGTCGTAAGTGTGAGGACCTTCCAGAAATGACTCTGACCAGCTAGCCACGCCCACCTAGTCACATGACCTCCAAGCCACACCCACAAAATAAGCCACGCCCACAGAACCGGTAGTAAAAAAATTTAGAACCCACCCCTGCTACCTACTTACCTACCTACCTACTGGTATCTGTTAAGTCTGGAATATCTATGTTCACAATTTTACATGTGCTCACTTAGAATTCTGCTTACAATGAAAATGTAGATTCAGTTTAAAGCTTATTTAGGCCAAGATTTGACTTTATATACATTTTATGTGCATTGCAGCCAGCTTCCATTCCTCTTTTTCTTGTTAAAGTAACACTGAGGTCTGGACAATTTATTCAAATCCCTGTTTATCCTGCATTTCATTAAATAATCTTAAACAAACCATTTGCAGCTTCATTTGTCCAACAAATGGAGTGTCTCTGAGTAACCTTGGGCTTGTAATAAACCTCCCAAGTTAAAAGCTGTCTCCACAGGCTTTTACTGGCTTTATTCCTTTATGAGTCAATAGAAAATCCATTTCTTTATTTAAATTACTGCTCTGCAGTGCAAAGATATGTGTCTGAAAACGAGCAGACAGTGAAATAAAAGAAACATCTTCTTTATCTGTGAAGAAGCAGCTTCTTGGAGCTGATGATCAGCCAAAAGCTGAATCTATCTGTTACCCACAAAAGAAAGTAGCAGAGAAAGTAAAACAGAAAGGAAATTACGTGGGGTAGATTACAGTATGTCTTTAACAGCTCATTCTATACTTTACAGCAGGGACATATACAAGGGACAGATGCTGCTTTCACAATGCTTGGCACCACCAAGCCATCAAAGCTCTGCTGATTTTTAACATGTGCTACACACACCCATTAGATGTGTGTAAAAAGGGCTCAGAGTTTCACTCATGAATTTAATGACCCTTTCTAAAATGCCTCTGATTTACAGTCAGAATAATTGAACTAATTTGTGAAATTCACATGGTGCTCTTGGTCAGTGGTGGGATTCAAATAATTTAACAACCTGTTCTCTGCCCTAATGATTTCTTCCAACAACCAGTTTGCCAAACTGCTCAGAAAGTTAACAACCGGTTCTCCCAAAGTGGTGCGAACTGGCTGAATCCCACCACTGCTCTTGGTGCTCTCTATGTTTGGTTGTTTGCTTGCAGACATTCCATTATCCAACTAAGCAATATCATTGGTGTGTAAGTGTGAGGTTTGATGCCTGTTTATATGTGATAGCTTGCCCTGACAATTATGGCAGGGATATAGTTTCCTCCTTGGTGGTTCCTTGATAAGAGTACTCTGCCTAATTTTTTGTCTGCTTATCTGAATGTTGGCTGCTGGAAGGGATGTTTTTATTTCCTTCCTTTGTTGTCTCCTTTGAATGGTGTGTAAATGTGATTTATCTCTATGTGTCTACTGATGACTGATTTCTCTAAATGCCAGGCTTCCAGGAATTCTCTAACATTCTTGGATTTGGCTTGGTCTAAAATGCCAATAGTTTCCCAGTTGAAACTGTGGTTGAGTCTGTATGTGTGTTGTGAGATTACCAATTTTTCATTGTGTTTTCTGACAGGTAGTTATTTATGGATGTGCTCTCCTGGTCTACAGCCTTCACATTGAACTTATGCACATAAAAATGGGAGTGGAAGGGATGAAACCTTTTGGAGATGAAATAAAGTCATATTTCTTTAACTTAGAAAAGAGTGGATATAAAAACTTTAATCAATGCTCACATAAAAGAAAACCACCTAGCTTAAAAATTCTCATATACTATGTATCGCAGATGGTGAAATAGTGCTGAAAATAAATAAATACTTCAAGATGAAGTGGCTCGTTTGCAGGATTTATTTCACAAAATTAATTTACAGTTTCCAAACATTATTTACAAAACTGAGTAGGTTTTATAGTAATCTTTACGAAGAAATGAATATATGAGTTATGGTGTTATTTTTTTTTACTGCAGCTGAAATACAAGCTGGACATTGAAATTGCTTTTCATGTGGTTTTCTATTTATACCTAGTGTAAAAGTCCAGTTCTATGATGGTTTGATGTTTAAGTTCCAAAGCAGCGGTCCCCAACCTTTGTGGCTTGGTGGCCTGGTAGAGGGGGAGGAGTGGGGACTCAAGTTGTGTGAGCAGCGGGCTGGCACGCCTGTGCACACACAGCTCAATTTGTGTGAACAGCGGGCTGGTGTACACACAACTTAACTTGCACAAATTGAGCTTGTGTGCGTGTGTGCAAATGAGCTGGCCCACTGCTCGTGCAAGGTTGCAAATAGGCCACGTACTAGTAGTGGCCCACTGCCCAGGGGTTGTGGGCACTGTTCTACACTACAGGTTAATAGCCTGCATTTTTCTGAGGAAGTGACATCTTTGGAATGAAGTGCAAAGCGGGTAATGATTTTTCCAGATTTCAAGCTCATTTGGCAGTAAAATAAAAGGCTGTTAAAAATGTTGTGACGGGGTCATTTTTCAGGGAGGGTTGTTATTTTTTCTCTGGATTTTGGTAAACTTTTGACCTAGAAGTATAGGGAAATTTACTAGTTTGGGATCGTCTGAACCAAAGAAGTTGCAATCCTTTGTATTTAATATCTGCATACTTTAAAACAAGGAAATAGGTTGTGTTGGCTTTTGGGTGAGTGGGTCTTGTATTGTTTTCTCTCTCCTTTTGTTCATACTTTTATGTTGGTTCTTTAAAAATTGCTTCCGCTAAATGATTTTTTTATTCTGCAGAATCATTCTGCAGAGTATCTGAGCTTGAATGTTTACTTGCAGACATCCCATTACCCAATTAGGTAACATCATCAGTACTAAGGAGTTTAGAGCTTACACCCTGTTTATATTTGAAAGCTTGTCCTGCCAGGTGTTGGTAGAGATATGGTATGATTCTTTAGATAGCCATATGTTTTCCTTGCCCTTCCTTGATCATAACAAAGTTGAAAGAAAGTTTCCCAATCCTGATTAAACAATAACAGCCCTTAGCAGGTGTGACTTCATATGTTAGATTGGCTTAAATCATAGCATGACTGCTATGCTTATGCTAAATGTACTTAGGAAAAGGTACTTTGTTCTTATAGAAAAAAGTAGGGTTGTTTAATAAAAATATAGCTGTTTAATCAGGAAGGAAGGAAGGAAGGGAGGGAGGGAGGGAGGGAGGGAGGGAGGGAGGGAGGGAGGGAGGGAGGGAGGAAGTTGGAGATGCCCACCTCACCATTTATAATGATTTTTTTTAAGTACAAGGGTGTTTTCTGGGGAACTCAAAAGAATCAATATGGTGGCTGTAACTATGCAATTAAAGCCACCTGCGTCTGAATCATGTGCATGGAAAAGGGGCTAGGAAAAGGGGCTAGGAAAAGGGGCTAGGCAACCTTAAACACTCAAAGAGCCATTTGGACCCGTTTCCCACAGAAAAGAAAACACCGGGAGCCACAAAACTCTCCCCGTGCCTATTTCTTGAGCGGCCACAAAACTAGCATATATAGTTTTTTTGTTTTGTTTTTTAATTTGATTTATATGCCGCCCTTCTCCGGAGACTCAGGGCGGCTTACAATGTGCTCAGCAATAGCCTTCATCCTTTTGTATATTTATACAAAGTCAGCTTATTGCCCCCACAACTGGGTCCTCAATTTACCTACCTTAGAAAGGATGGAAGGCTGAGTCAACCTTGAGCCTTGGCGAGATTCGAACCTAACCAAGGCTAGTTGAATTAAATGTTCTGTTTTCTTCTGAAACTTTTCTTTTCTTTGATTTATCCATGGTTGGCCTACCAGGGGTTGAAAAGCTCAGTTATTTGTGTGCCGGCGGGTGTCGCACGTTGGCGGTTGTGACACCTATTTTGAGTGACAGGGAGCCACAGCAGAGGGGTGAAAGAGCCACATGTGGCTCCAGAGCTGCAGGTTGCTGACCCCCTGGACTAGGACTTTGTTCTCAACATGTTTGACTCTTTGGGAAATGCCATCTACAAATAGAAATCATGGGGGCTGAAGGGGGAAGCACAACCCTCAAAGAGTTCCGGGATGGCAATTCCAAATACTGAAAAAATAGCCTGCTTTGTTACGGTTCTCATCTGTTGTTCATTTCTGGAAGATATTTTGGGCAATGCTTGAGCTGTAAGACACTGGACCTTAGCCCCAAATCTAAGCCTTCTTTAGTGCTGGTTGAATGTGTTTGTGTCAGCATAATTCTTGAGAATATATTTCTATATCACTAGACCAGTGGTGAAATCTAAAATTTGTTACTACCGGTTCTGTGGGCGTGGCTTGGTGGTGAGGGGGTAATGTGACTGGGTGGGCATGGCCAATTTTTTTTTTAACTTTTAAAACCATTTTTTCTACAACCTCTTCGCTGAATGTTTCAAAAGGCTCTGACGATCCCAGCTGAGTTGTCTGATTGTCAGAGACTTTTTTTTCTTTTAAATGCCTCTGCCGATCAGGCAACTCAGCTTGGATTGTCAGGCATCATCTTGGATTGTCAAACTCAGCTTAACGATCAGGCAACTCAGCTTGGATTGTCAGGCATTATCTTGGATCGTCAAACTCAGCTTGATGATCAGCTTGGATCCAAGCTGAGTTGCCTGATCATCAGAGGCTTTTTTTCTTTTAAATGCCTCTGAGGATCCAAGCTGAGTTGCCTGATCGGCAGAGGCTTTATAAGGGCATGGGGGGGGGGGGGGACAGGGATTTTTGCTACCGGTTCTCCGAACCAACATGGCCTCCATTGCTACCGGATTGGGTGATCTAGTCAGAACCGGGAGCATATCACCCCTGCACTAGACCTATTCTTAAAGTCACATTCCTTAAACAATCTTGCCTGAAAATTGTTGAGATCACAGCTTGTGTTCATATGTCTATCCCTCTTGCTAATCAAATTCTGATGCAACTTTTGAGTCATAATCAATTATATTTGCACTTGACATTTTATTTTTGTCTCTCTGGTTACTTTCCAGTATGACTCTTTTTTCAAAGGTCAAGTTTTTTACAGTCTCTGGAGAAAATGTAATTCCAAATTACAGCATTTGACAAATCTGCTCTATGTTCTGGCTTCCAACAAGAAACTGAACTTTATTAGAGATTCACACAATACACTAACTCATAATGTGAACTGATCGATTTGGGTTAAATGAATAAACATCATAGATACACGCTGGTTGCCAAGGGCCAGAATTGTGATCATATGACCATGGGGCTGCTGCAACTATTGAAAGTGAAAAAACCTGTTTCATGTTACTTTTTTAGTGCCATTGTAACTTCAAACAGCCATTAAACTATCTCCAAGACTATCTGTAGTTTAGTGGATGTATGCAATGAAAGAACAGACAGCAAAAACAGACATACTTTAATTTGCATTTCTGCACTGAGCAGGAATTATTCAATAGTCCCTTCCAATTTTAGGATTCTAAGAAGTAAATTTAAAAAGCATCTCATTTTTCCTCCTTTATGCTTATATAACTTGTTTTGGGATAGAAGATTTTTGAGAGCATCCAACTCAAGGGTGAAATCCAGCAGGTTCTGGAGAACCAGTAGTGGAAATTTTGAGCAGTTTGGAGAACCGGTAGCAGAAATTTTGAACAGTTCAGAGAACCGGTAGCGGAAATTTTGAGCAGTTTGGAGAACCGGTAGCAGAAATTTTGAACAGTTCAGAGAACCAGTAGCAGAAATTTTGAGCAGTTCAGAGAACCGGTAGCAGAAATTTTGAGTAGTTCAGAGAACCGGTAGCAGAAATTTTGAGTAGTTCAGAGAACCGGTAGCGGAAATTTTGAGCAGTTTGGAGAACCGGTAGCAGAAATTTTGAACAGTTCAGAGAACCAGTAGCAGAAATTTTGAGCAGTTCAGAGAACTGGTAGCAGAAATTTTGAGCAGTTCAGAGAACCGGTAGCAGAAATTTTGAGTAGTTCAGAGAACTGGTAGCAGAAATTTTGAGTAGTTCAGAGAACTGGTAGTGGAAATTTTGAGCAGTTTGGAGAACCGGTAGCAGAAATTTTGAACAGTTCAGAGAACCAGTAGCAGAAATTTTGAGCAGTTCAGAGAACCGGTAGCAGAAATTTTGAGCAGTTTGGAGAACTACTGGCCGCAGAGTGGGGAGGAAATGGGGATTTTGCAGAATCCTTCCCCTGGAGAGGGGTGGGAATGGAGATTTTGCAATATCCTTCCCCTGCCCTGCCCACCAAGCCCCGCCCACCAAGCCACACCATGCCCACCAAGCTGCACCCACAGAACCAGTAGTAAAAAAAAATTGGATTTCACCGCTGATTCAACTCATCGTCTTTTTTTATTCCTGAATGAACCAATCCAGCCTTGCAGGGTTTGGTGGTTTGTTTGTTTTTTTTAAGTAAAATTTCCAGAATAAGGAAGTAAGGTGGAAGCTGTGCAGATCTAAAGAAGAACAACTACTTTGGAAGGCAAGAATGGAGCACCTTGTCTCCAATAATTTAAAGCAGCTTCACGTTTTTCTGAGATCACACAGATTTCTGAGGAAAAGAAACGTTTTGCAACAGAAAAAATGATTGTGAAAGGGAAAGATTAACTTTCTTTCTCTTGGATCAGGGGCCCAATTTAATTTGAAGGTTCCACTGCCTGCCTTTGATTTTCAAAAACAAGAAACTCACACTGGAAGTAATGCACCTACTGATCTAAGATGTCCTTTGGCAGTAAGGTCATCATAAAGCTGTTCTGAGATAATGGTGATTATTTTTGTTTTGTTTTTGGCTTCTTGCGGAAGACAAGCACATTCTATTTTTAAAATTATTTAAATGTCCACCCAATTTGGTCCAGCCATACTTGTAATTGCATTTCTGATTTATCTTCATCAGAAGTAAAGGATTATAAATACTATTGGGCATGGCACAACGCAGCTAGACAATCTCAGCTTCTGTTGTGGTCTGCCAGCAGCCTGCGGAGCTGGCAGAGGAATCAGACAGTGATGAGGCTGAGGAAGAACATGGGCCAGTCCTGGAGGCTGGGGAAGGCCTAGTCTAATAGATAAATAAAATGTCTTCTTTCTTGAATCTTAACCGTGACATTGGAATTTCCACTTTTTTCTATGATTTAAAGGTAGAGTTGGTAGAGTAGTTAAGACATCAGGGCAGAAACCAAGAAACTGTGAGTTCTAGGCTTGCTTGAGGCACAACACAAGCTGGGTTACTTTTTTTTTTTTTTAATTTGATTTATATGCCGCCCTTCTCCAGAGACTCAGGGCAGCTTACAATGCATTAAGCAATAGCCTTCATACTTTTGTATATTTTTACAAAGTCAGCTTATTGCCCCCACAAACTGGGTCCTCAATTTATCTACCTTAGAAAGGATGGAAGGCTGAGTCAACCTTGAGCCTGGCAAGATTCGAATTTACTAATTGCAGACAGCTGGAGTTAAATTACAATGCATTAGTCTGCTGAGCTATCCTGGCTACTTTGGGCCAGTCACTCTCTCTCAGTCCTTGGAAAGGAAGCAATGGAAAGCCACTTCCAAAATCTTGCATTTCAAAAATATGGGATAGCTTTATAAGTCAGGATCCAGGTACACAGAGTTTCCTTGATGAAGATATAGAAAGATGCTCAAGAGTCAGTTCAGACTGGGTGGCAAATAAATTTGATAATAATAATAATAATACCTTCAAATATCCACATCTGCCTATCCCAGGACCTTGGGAATGCCTCAATAAGTGGACAAAAATGCCAAATCCAGTGTAAAAATCTGGTTGACTGTGCAACAAACCATAACAACAATAACAACAGCAACAACAATAATAATGACAAAGTTTTGGAACACAATACCCTGGATATCATGATTGTGAGAAGAAAAAAGTGTGGATCGTCGACATTGCCATACCTGGTGACAGCAGAATCGACAAGAAACAACTTGAAAAAGTCACCAGATATCAGGACTTGAGAATTGAACTGCAGAGACTCTGGCATAAACCAGTGCAGGTAGTTCCAGTGGTACTCGGCACACTGGATGCTGTGCCTAGAGACCTAGGCAAACACTTAAAAACAATTGGCGCTGACAAGATCACTATTGGTCAGCTGCAGAAGGCCACCTTACTGGGATCTACTCGCATAATCCGCCGATACATCACGCAGTCCTAAACGCTTGGGAAGTGTTCGATTAGTGATTTGGGATACGAAATCCAGCATGGTCATCTCGTTTGCTGTGTATACTGTAATAATAATAATAATAATAATAATAATAATAATAATAATAATAATAATAATATATTCTATAATATGTGTTGTCCCAATTGTAATTGGAGCCCTTGGAGCAATACCCAAAAGGCTACCCCGCTATTTAGAAATTCTAAATTTGCCGGACTTGAACATTTTGACTCTACAAAAAAACACCTTACTCAGAACAGCTTACATCCTCCGACAATACCTTAACAGTTCCTAGGTCCTTGGTTAGGACTCGAGCTGCTGAGCTATTAACCAGCCTCAAAGGCTGTGAATCTCACTAAAGATTAACCAATAAATAATAATAATAATAATAATAATAATAATAATAATAATAATAATAATAATAATAAATAATAATATATTCTCACCAACATCCGGTGAGTTCCGTTTCTTCAGTCATGATAATGACACCCTTGATATATTTATCCCTGATGCATCTATAAAGATATAGCATGTTCCTTCTCCCAAAATTAATCTCTCATAGTAGTTCTTGAAGCAAAATCCAGGCTGTCAACCATACATCCAAAACCAAAGTAACATTTCCAGCTTCTACCAAAGAGTCGTCAAGTTATGATGCGTCTCTCCAGATGTGGACCATTAATGGTGGCTATCAACTAACTCACAAGGGCCATTATTTTTGGAACTGGGCAGAATATTTTAATAGTTTATCATCAATACCAATTTTCAGAAATACTTTATAGCAGTGTTAAAAATCACCCAAGGGTGGTGGTGTTTGCACAGAAAGGATGTGGAGAATGAGCATTTCCTCAAACAAAACATCCATACCGGAGCTTAGACAATTGAAACTATTAGGGGGAAAATTATTAAAATCAGTGTTTATGAGATGATCATTGATGTAACAAATTATCTTGGAAGGTAGACAACTTTCCTAGTTGGAGATTTTAATGCTTAGGCAGTGTAACCTTTAGTGAAGCATTTTCTAGATATCACATATTTTCTAAGATCTTTGATTGACTAAATAACCTTCAAGGTTTGTTAAAGCTTTATAAATCTGTTTAAATCTGTTCCCTATCCCCTTCTCCTCTTGGATATTCTCATTGTTGCAGAGCAAATGAAATAGGGTTTTTTTTTTTTCATTACTATTCAAATTGTAGAGTTTTTGGTGCTCTCTGAGCTTAGTTGTTTGTTTGCAAATGTTTCATTAGGGTAATGAAACATTTGCAAGCAACCAAGCTCAGAGAGCACCAAGGACTCCACAGTTCAACACCGAGCTACAGATATTCTCTTCTACTGAGATTATTCAAATCATAAAAACACACTTGGCTGGTTCCTGAATTGATAACTGAATCATAAACTGGAAATTAAGGTGGTGCTCCTAAGCACACTTGCTTGAAAGTTAAGTCCATTAGAATCATAAATCTTGCTTAAGGAACAATATCTTTTAAGTGGCAGCAAAGATATAATATCTGCAGTTATTCCTTACTTAAATTTAGAAATTGAGATATTAGAGGGAAGGAAGATTCAAGAAAGATTCATGCGTTCAAGAAAGGAAAATAGACTTTCCCACCTTTTACTTTGGTATCAGTCACATATGAAAAAGAAGAAAAGAAAAAATGAGACCAAACTCCCCCCACAAGCATTAGTGGGGTATAAAAGTACAATAGAGATATCCAAAAATCTTGCATGAATCCATTAGAAACCTCCAAAATTTGCCTTCAAATAGAAGGTTTGAAAGTGTCAGAAGGAGAGAATTATTAAATGGATGATGCAGAAATCAGAAATTAATTAATTTTGTTCTGTTTTAATTTTAATTTTAAAATGAAATGTAAATTCCTTTTTAATTGGTTTGACTCTGCCTACATTTTGGAATATGGACTGCAATTCAAGATCCTACAGGAGATTTTAGCCTGGAAGTTGTATGTGCCTAAATTATAATACACATCAAATTCAGATTCTTTGTGTTGACCAAGTTCTAAATGAGCTTCAGAAATTTTATACACTTGCGAAGAATAAAATCTGATGCTCAGCCACATGTCTCTCTAAACAAAATTTTATGTGATGATGCAAGTTGGTAAGTACTATTTATCAGCCAACTATCCATTTGAAACTGTGGCGATAAATTCTCCTTTACGGGAGGCTTTCAAGTGGCTGTCTGTTGGGAACGGCTAAGCACTGAGCAAGCAATTGGACTAGTTTGTTTCTCAACCTCACCAACTTTAAGATGTGTGGACCAGAGGTGGTATTCAGCAGGTTCTGACCAGTTCTGGAGAACCGGTAGCGGAAATTTTGAGTAGTTCAGAGAAGCAGTAAATACCACCTCTGACTGACCCCACCCCCCCATCTATTCTCTGCCTCCCAAGTCCCAGCTGATTGGGTGGAAATGGGGATTTTGCAGTAACCTTCCCCTGCCAACGAACTTCCCCTAGAGGTTCGTATGATCCCTGACCTGCGTACCTTCCGCCGCGCCCTTAAGACTCTTTTGTTCCAACAGGCTGGGCTGGCTTAATATGAATTTTAAATCGGGTGTTTGTTAGCTTTTAACCTTGTGGGCCAAATTTTATATATTCGTTTTAAATTGTTTTTAAATTTTGTGAGTTTATATGTGTTTTAATATGGCTGTACACCACCCTGAGTCCTTTGGGAGAAGGGCGGTATAGGTTTAGGTTTAGGTTTTATTTGATTTATATGCCGCCCTACTCCCGAAGGACTCAGGGCGATGAACAGCCACAAGATAAAATACATAAATACAAAATTTAAAAGCAAAATAAAACCGAATTAAATAATTTGGCCCAAGACAGATTTAAAACACCCCAATAATTAAGAACAGATTTAAAATTTACATTTTAAAAGGGAAAAAGGGAAAGTTAGGCCAGGCCAGCCTGATGGAATAAAAAGGTCTTGAGAGCGCAGCGGAAGGTGCGCAGATCCGGGATCCTTCGTATCTCCGGGGGGAGCTCATTCCAGATAGTAGGTGCCCCCACAGAGAAGGCTCTCCCCCTGGGGGCCGCCAGTCGACATTGTTTGGCCAACGGCACCTGGAGGAGCCCCTCTCTATGAGACCGTACCAGCCGGTGGGAAGCTACTGGTGGCAGCAGGCGGTCCCGTAGATAACCAGGTTCTAAGCCATGGAGCGCTCTAAAGGTGGTAACCAAAACCTTGAAGCGCACACGGAAGACCACCGGGAGCCAGTGCAGCTCATGCAGGAGAGGTGTTACATGGGAACGCCATGTCGCTCCCATAACCACCTGCGCGGCCGCACTCTGCGCCAGTTGGAGCCTCCGGGTGCTCCTCAAGGGGAACCCCATGTAGAGAGCATTACAGTAGTCCAGGCGGGAAGTGACAAGGGCATGAGTGACCGTGCGTAAGGAGTCCCGATCCAGAAAGGGACGCAACTGGCGAATCAGGAGAATCTGATGAAAAATCTCATGCACATTTTATGTGGACCATAGATCGTGTAGATAATTATTTTCATCCAGCTTTTCCCCTGGCATTTCCCTACTGTATATAATAGCTTTTTGTAACTCAGTGCTATTGTATTTAACAATGAGAAGTGCATACTTTAGGCCAACTTTAATGAGCCAGCTTGCGATATTAAAAATAAGAGTATCAAGGCCAAATAATTGAATGAATACGGCAAACTACAGCTTTCAAGTACAAGAAATACACAAACTGAACATCTGTACTAAGTCTATAGTAAGTAAGTCCAAATCATTAGCAATGATCTCCATCATTTATTTGCAGAACCCTTTTTCCTATAACTCTAGAATGGTTATGTCTAGTTTTGCTCATCTGGCAGCTAAACAAAAAGGAATCAAGTACTTCTTAGTTTCTCCAGAAAGCGCTAGTTTATCCTGTGACATTAGCATGGAGAGGTTTTATGACTTAGGTGCTGCTAACACATTTTGTCATGGGATTATCTCAATTAGAAAAACAACAGTCTTTTTAGTTTTTTTTTTCATTTTTAAAGACTATTGTAGCTGGTGGTGGGTGGTGGAAATGAGATGGTCCTAGTTTCTATTCTTCTTTCATTTGTTTTTGGGATGCCTTTAAAGCAGTGGTGAAATCTAAAATTTGTTACTACCGGTTCTGTGGGCGTGGCTTGGTGGTGAGGGGGTAATGTGACTGGGTGGGCGTGGCCAATTTTTTTTTTACTTTTAAAACCATTTTTTCTACAACCTCTTCAGCGAAGAGGTTGTAAAAAAATTCTTTCAAAAGGCTCTGGTGATCCCAGCTGAGTTGCCTGATCGGCAGAGGCTTTTTTTTTCTTTTAAAAGCCTTTGACGATCCCAGCTGAGCCGCGCGATCATCAGAGGCTTTTTTTTTTTTACTTTTAAAAGCATTTTTTTGGCTGAAGAGGTTGTAGAAAAAAATGCTTTTAAAAGTTAAAAAAAAAGCCTCTGATGATTGTGCGGCTCAGCTGGGCATGGGGGGGGGGCAGGGATTTTTGCTACCAGTTCTCCGAACCACCCGCCTCCATCGCTACCGGATTGGGCAATCCGGTCCGAACCAGGAGCATTTTACCCCTGCTTTAAAGCATATGTACATGGTCACTTTACACATTTACCACCTGGGAAAAGAACAATGAAACAGTTTGGGCATACACGTGAGACTCCAATATATTAGAATTATATACAGCTTTTACGAATGTTAAAAATGAACTTAATTCCCCTTATACTCTTGCAACAGAATATACACTCAATCACATAAAACAATGATACTGGGAGTGAGTGAAAAACGTGATAAATTACTTGCTCTATGTTAAAACATTTACAACAATATCTGGACTATTAAAAAAACCTCTTAATGATATTGGTTCAATGAATCATTCATTCATTCATTCATTCATTCATTCATTCATTTATTTATTTATTTATTTATTTATTTATTTGAATTTATTTGAATTTCATTATGTAATACTGAGTCAAATGTAATTGAGGGACCAATAAGTCACTTTTCATATAGAATGGCTCTTCCAAAGAACCAATTTCGTCTAGTCTTGTGGTCCCAGTCTAGAAAACCAAGAGACATTGAATTATATGTAAAAGTCAGCTAGGTGATTTGGGCTAGTCTCTCTCTCTCTCTCTCTCTCTCTCTCTCTCTCTCTCTCTCTCTCTCTCTCTCTCTCTCTCTCTCTCTCCCTCCCTCCCTCCCTCCCTCTCTCTCTCTCCCTCCCTCCCTCTTCCCCACCTCTCTCTCGTATATTTATCATACTTAACATTGTTTCTTATGTAACATTTTTTTGTAAAAATTTTTTTTTATTTTTTATTGTAAAAAAAAATGGTAACTTATCAGCCTATTAGTTTATTAGAATTGGTTCCTATGTTTCCTGTGGGCTGTAGTATTTCTATGGAAATTTATAAAATGTAGTAATTGGCTTGTTGCTTAAATTCTTTTAAATATCTGGGAGTAATTATTCTGAGAAAGCTATCACCATTTATAGATTGAAATATATCAGGGTTTTTTTTCATAAAAAATAAATATAGATATTAACATCACATATTAATATTTATTATTATTTATTATATTTAAATAGGGACGGGGTGGCTCAGTGGCTAAGACTCTGAGCTTGTCAATCGAAAGGTTGGCAGTTCAGCAGTTCGAATCCCTAGTGCTGCGTAATAGGGTGAGCTCCCATTACTTGTCCCAGCTTCTGCCAACCTAGCAGTTCGAAAGCACGTATTATTATTATTATTATTATTATTATTATTATTATTATTATTTATTTATTTATTTATTTATTTAATTTGTATACCGCCGTACTCCCAAAGGACTCAGGGCGGTGAACAGCCAAATAAAATACACATAATACAAATGTTAAAAAACCATTAAAATACAATTAAATAATTGGCCCGGAAAACAAAATTTAAAACACCCCAAATTCATAAGAAAAATTTAAAATTTTAAAATTTTAAAAGTTTTAAAAAACAGTTTAAAAGAGAGGTTAGGCCAGGCTGGCCTGCTGGAAAAGAAATGTTTTGATGGCACGGTGGAAAGCGTGCAGGTCCGGGATCCTCCGTATCTCCAGGGGGAGCTCGTTCCAGATGGCAGGTGCCCCCACAGAGAAGGCTCTCCCCCTGGGGGCCACCAGTCAACATTGTTTGGCCAACGGCACCCTGAGGAGCCCCTCTCTATGGGAGCGTACTGGTCAGTGAGAGGCTACTGGTGGCAGAAGGCGGTCTCATAGATACCCCGGTCCTAAGCCATGGAGCACTCTAAAGGTCGTAACCAAAACCTTGAAGCGCACCCGGAAGACCACCGGGAGCCAGTGCAGCTCGCGCAGGAGGGGGGTCACATGGGAGCGCCCGTCGCTCCCATAACCACCTGCGCGGCCGCATTCTGGACCAGCTGGAGCCTCCGGGTGCTCTTCAAGGGAACCCCATGTAGCGAGCATTGCAGTAGTAAAAAAATGCAAATAAAAAAATAGGGACCACCTTCGGTAGGAAGGTAACAGCGTTCTGTGCATCTCTGGTGTTTAGTCATACTGGCCACATGATCACGGAAACGTCTTCGGACAGCGCTAGCTCTTCGGCTTTGAAATGGAGATGAGCACCACCCCCTAGAGTCGAGAACGATTAGCACATATGTGCGAGGGGAACCTTTACCTTTACCTTTTTACTTTACATTTATATGCTACCTGAGAGTAAATCTGAATGGTTCACACCTATTAAAAACTGTTATGTAGTGCTAATGGGAAAAGATAAATGTTATACAAATGAATATTGCTTTAAATTTATATAAAGCAATATTCATTTTCATTAGTCAATTTTTTTATAAATGTTCCTGTCTTCGCAAGTTATTTCAAGCAGATTATGATGATTTTAAAATCCGAATTTGACAAGAAAGCCCTAAAGATTTAATTCAAGCTCCAGTGATGTATCAGCCTGTTGTAATGTTAGGAGTTGTCTATCTGACCTCTGATGTGGTATATTTTATTTATTATGTTTTATTATTTTATCATTTTCCTTTGTGTTTAATTTTTAAAAACATTTCTTAGCCATAAAACACTTCTTAGCCACCTAGAGCTGCCTGGCAAAGGCCGGCAGCTATAAATTTTATAACTTTATTGATTTTCAGAAAAGGTACAAAGTGAAATGTTAATCAAACAGAAAAAAAAAAGATTTGAAAGAAGAAAATGGTCAGAACAGAAAAGGGGTTAAAAGATGCAAGGGGAAAAAAAGAGGAAAAGTAGAAAAAGAATGACTTCTGACTTTCTTTGGTAGACGTATTAGTAAACAAATACATGAAACTCTTACTCTAACATTAGCATCTGTCTGCATTATTTCCATAGCTCCATATAATTCTAATCATCAAATCCCCAAATCAACCTTTCTTTTCTTTCAATTTCTCAAAAGAAGTTCAGAAGTGGTTTCCAAGCAGAAATAAAATTTGTCAAAGTCTTTTCTTTCCACAAGGCTGTCAGTTTTAGTATGGTAATTCCAGCAGCTTCACTATCCATTCTTCCACTGCAGGTGTTTGTATGTCCTACCTTTCAGCATATCAGTCATAAATAAGAACATGGGGTGGCCCTGTATATCGGATAAATCAATAACTAAAATTTCAGTGGGAAAAAGGATTGCCTAGATTTACTTTATTTACTGTATTTTTCGAAGTATAAGACGCACCGGAGTATAAGATGCACCTACCTTTTTTGGTGGGGAAAAGAAGAAAAAGAAATTTCCCTCTGCCTTTGCCTTTGAGCAATTTTACAGCAAACAGCAAACAGCCTCCTTTACTTTCATTTTCGTTTTCAGCATAGCTTGATTAGCACAAGGAAAAAAAAATCGGCTCCAGCAATTTACCTCTTTGCAGCAAGAAGCAGAGCCCTGCACAAAACAGCTGAGAGCAAATCAGCTGAGAATCAGGAAGCCAATCCAATCAACTTGTGCTAATTAGGCTGTGCTGCAGCTGAAAGGAGCTGTTTTTTTCTTGCTGTTTGCTTGCAAGGAGGTAACTGTTGCGAGGCAGAGGCCAAAGGGTGGGGGCCAGTGTTTGGGCGGGGCTACATTCGGTGTATAAGACGCACCTAAATTTTCATCCCCTTTTAGGGGGGAAAAAGGTGGTCTTATACTCCGAAAAATACGGGAACTGACAGCCACCATATCTTGTTTTGTACATTTTCCTGCATCTCACTTTATCACTGGGAATACTGGTGACTTCTATTTATGGGATTCAAGCGATCAAACCATGATGGCACTTTTAAAAAGTTATTGCTGTATAACTATTTCTTTGACATCTGGGACTTGGCCCAGAGGTCTGCTATATCTCCTACACTGAAAGCCAGAAGGCTCATTTGCTGAGATGGAACTATAATGTTGATGCTTATTCCAGTGGTGGGATTCAAATTTTTTTTACTACCGGTTCTGTGGGCGTGGCTTGGTGGGTGTGACATGCTTGGTGGGCGTGGCTTGGTGGGCGTGGCAGGGGAAGGATACTGTAAAATCTCCATTCCCATCCCATTCCGGGGGAAGGATACTGTAAAATCTCCATTCCCACCTCACTCCAGGGGAAGGATACTGTAAAATCTCCATTCCCACCCAACTCCAGGGAAGGATACTGCAAAATCCCCATTCCCTCCTGATCAGCTGGGACTCAGGAGGCAGAGAATAGATGGGGGTGGGGCCAGTCCGAGGTGGTATTCACTGGTTCTCCGAACTACTCAAAATTTCCGCTACCGGTTCTCCAGAACTGGTCAGAACTTGCTGAATGAACACCTCTGGCTTATTCCTATGATGAATTTACAGCAGGTGACAATCCCTGTTTGAACATGGCAGGTAAACCTTTGCTTTGATAGTCATGGGCAAGTAAAAGTATTCATATTGTAGATCAGTTTAATACTGTGAAAAAAAAAACAAAAAAAAAAAACCCAACAACCCTGCATGGTTGAGAATAATATTTGATCTCATAATTACATTCTTAAATTGCTACTATGGCTTTGCATTTTGGATGTGAGATTGCTCTTTGTTAATGTCAATATTACGAATGTTCAGGTTTTATTGATGTATAAAATTCGGCTGAGATATTTCCTATGTTTGCGTTGCTTTTTCCCCTTTTTGTTTTATGTTTAGTCCTTCTTAAAATATATGTACTTTTATTGCTTTTAGTCAGTCTTTCTCTTTTGGTCTCTCTTATTTATTAAATAAAGCTCCCTTTTTACGACTCTGTAGTTCCTTAATTCAGGGTAGAGTCAGGGTAACTGGATGGAGCTGAGCGTTTACTGGCCTAATGCCCTTCCTGATGCCATCTGCCATATTCGCAGCAGATATTTTTTCTTTTGCACCCTAGAAAAGAAACATCTGCCTCTACCTAGGATTGAACTTTCAACCTTCACCAGTAGGCCATCATCTCCCTCTCTCTCTCCCTCACTCCCTTCTTCCCTCCCTCTCTCTCTATGGCCGGTACGCTCCCATAGAAAGGGTCTCCTCCGGGTGCCGTCAGCCAAGCAGTGTCGACTGGCGGCCCCCAGGAGGAGGGCCTTCTCTGTGGGGTCACCCACTATCTGGAACGAGCTCCCCCCGGAGATACGGAGGATCCCGGATCTGCGCACCTTCCGCTGTGATCTTACGACCCTCTTATTCCAGCAAGACGGCCTGGCCTAATTTTTCTCCCCTTTTTTTTAAATTTTAAATTGAAATTTTAAATTGTTTTAAATTTATTGGGATTTTAATTGTTGTGGGCCAATATTATTTAATTTGGTTTTAAATTGTTTTTAACTTTTGTATTTCTGTATTTTATCTTGTGCCTGTTCACCGCCCTGAGTCCTTCGGGAGTAGGGTGGTATACAAATTTAATAAAACTAAAACTAAACTAAACTAAACTAAATACCTAAATAAAAAGGAAGACTCTAATTTTGATAGTTCTCATTAGCCACCGGCTTGTCCTCTACTCATTTTGAGAAAAATATCCATGATTTCATTACTGCTTTCCTTCTGAGAAAAAAAAAAAGAGTAAAAGTGACCATCCCGAATTAAAATGAAGCATAGCCTTGAGATTTCTACTTTCTAATCCACTTAGTTTGAAGTTATAAAAAGACACATTCAAATAACTGCATACCGTACATACTTGAGGATAAGTTGAGAATTTTAGGTGCTAACATCACTCCAAAAACTGGGTTTGGTTTATCTGGAAATGGGTTTATCTATAGCTGTACACAGCAATATTTTTTAAAAAGGTGCCCATATTTCCCATATATGCTCATGTAAAAGTTCATCCATGGATAATTCAACCCTTGGTTTTTTAACCAAGGCCCCATAAAAGTATGGGTTGGCTTATTTGTGGGTGGCACATTTTTTCATGGTAATTGAGATAAAAAATCCAATGGGTTTATCCAGGGATGAAATCTAAAAATTTTCCCTACCAGTTCTGTGGGCGTGGCTTAGTGGTTAGGTGACCGGGTGGGCATGGCTTGGTGGTCAGGTGACCGGGTGGGCATGGCCAATAATAATAAATAATAAAAATAATAAACAAAGTACACAAAAAAATAAGAGGTACCAAAAACCAACTTTCACACTTTACACACACACAACACAACACAACACAACACAACTGACTCACACACAATGTAAGAGCAGCTGCACTTCACCTAAAATAGTCCCTGTAACAAGCAAGAATCTCACACAGCCACAAAAAGCTCAAAAAACAACTTTCACACTTTTTCCACACAAAATGCCGCATACAGCTTTGTGAGATTTTGTGTTTGTGTAGTTAGAGTGAAACACTACAGAAACACACCAAATCTCAGAAAACTGCACAAATATTTTATTTTATTATTTATTTATATTTTTAGACAAAAGCAGCTAAATTTAAAACTTCCTTAACGTTAAATTGCTATGTCTAAAAAAAAAAAACTCCTAAAAACCCCTCAATTAACTATTTTTTAAAGCTCCACCCCCCAAAAACCCCCAGTTACTTACCAAATTGAAGGCACAAGGCAGGCAGATTGAGTTCCTCACCAATTGGATTGATTGTAGACAGGCAGATTCAGTTGCTAGCTGATGTAATTGATTGCAGCAGCTGAAGCAAGGCAGGAAAAGCAACGAGCCCGAAAGAAGCAACAAGCTGCCAAGTGGGCAAGTGGGGACCGGGTAATTGGGTGGGCATGGGTGGGGGGGCAGGGATTTTTGCCACCAGTCCTCTGAACCTGATCGCCTGATCCGGTCCGAACGGGAGCATTTCAGTCCTGGGTTTTTCCACAAGTATATATGGTTTATAGAATACAAAGCCATGCATTTTTTCACCCAAAGCCCCCACCCCAGTTAGTGCATATAGATTTAAATTCATGGATAGTAGAGAATGAGATTGTTAAGGAAAAAGAAATGACCAACAGACTAAAGTTATATGTTTCTGATGATTGCTTGATAACTGCCTCCCTCTTTCTCACATACATCCTTATGACATGACTTTCTTTTGAATTGATCTTGTGAACGAGTCTCATGGTTAAGAATGAAAGCTTGTTTTTCCAGTTTCCATGCTGGACAGTTGTGGTAATTTTGTATTATGAGCTGCGGTGGCACAGTGGTTAAAGTGCAGTACTGCAGGCTAGTTCTGCTGACTGCCGTCTGCCTGCAATTTGGCAGTTCAAATTTCACCAGGCTCAAAGTTGACGTAGCCTTCCTTCCTTCTGAGGTTGGTAAAATGAGGACCCAGAATCAGTGGTGGGTTGCCCCCGGTTCGCACCGGTTCTATAGAACCGGTAGTAAAACAGGCGGGAGGATCTGCCCACCGTCCCTGATGTCATCAAAATGCTTCTGCGCATGCGCAGAAGAGCGTGCGCACGTGCGAGCAAAGCACATGCGCATGTGGCCCCATTGCAAACCAGTAGTAAAGGTAAGTAGAACCCACCCCTGCCCAGAATATTGGGGGCAATAGGCTGACTCTGTAAACAGCTTAGAGAGGGCTGTAAAGCACTGTAAAATGGTATATAAGTCTAAGTGCTATTGCTATTATGTATGCTGATACCCTAAACCAGAGACAGAATCTGATGATGTGCATCCTTTAGAAGTTGCCACAGTGTTCTTCCTTTGAAGTCTGAAAGCCAGTTGTCATCATAGTGATTTGCTTTGTTTCCCTACTCGCCGGTAGGGAAGTCATGGTGTTCCTGCTTTCAAACTCATTATTTTTATTTATTGACTTCCTGTGTGCCTTTTCTTCTTAGTGTGGATGATGTATTTTCATTAGACCCAGATAACCTGAACAACTACCGGCAAGAAGTTTTGTGTTTGGTTGTTTTTCATTTGATTTATGTGTTTTATTTATTGCATGCTGCCATTGTATTGACGTTTGTATTGTATTAGCTGCCCAGAGTCATTTAGATGAGATGGGTGATCATATAAATCAAATCAATAAATAAATAAGTTAGTAGAGAGTAGTTCTAGTGATCTGCAGTACTATTTATTATACCACATTTTCAAGGACCGGTAAATCCTGGCTTAACTTTAAAAGCTCATGAAAAATGGAAATTGTTTACTCTGTAGAGTGGGGAATCTGGTCCTCAAGATATGAATGATGGCTTTTGATATCCCCCCTTTTACTTGCATAACCAGTAATGAGGAATGATGGAATCTTAGCAACACCTAGGGCAGGGGTATCAAACTCAAGGCCCGTGGGACAGATCCAGCCCGCAGGATATTTAGATCTGGTCCTCATGGCAGCCCTAAAAACAGCGAAGGATCAGCCCACGATCCCTCTGTCAGGGAAAACGGAGATCGCAAGGGCCATGTGCAGCCCTCCCAAGCTCCATTTTCGCTGGCAAAGGGTTGCAGGATGCCATCCCAGCTGAAAATGGAGCTCAGGAGCCCATTTTCACTGGCAGAGCACTTGGGCCACCAGAAGCGCCTCCGACACAAGTGACGTCAAGCTATCCACATCCATCCTGGCCATGCCCAACCTGGCCCCCAGAGTTCAAACACAACCCTGATGCGGCCCTCAGTGAAATCGAGTTTGACACCCCTGATCTAGGGAAATGCATCTTCCTCATCCTGGTTTACTATTCCTGCGTTCCATGCAGTAAATTTTAGAATATTCCCTATACAATAAGGATGTCTAAGATCTGGAAAGACTCTGCCCAAGATCAGTAATTGATTTCTCCTAAAAATAAATAACATGTATTTTTAATTGTGGGACGATGAATTGGGATAACCTACCTAGGAGAATTAATGGGTTCAGGTCTTAAGATATATAGAATACACATCTTTGTTTATTGTTATGTATTTATTAGATTTTTATCCTACTTTTATTACTTTATAAATTCACTTTATTTTATTGATTAGCCCTTGGGCTATATCAAAATGCAGAGTTCCAGACTCAAATTATTACTAAAGTCTGATAAAAACAATTTAAAATGAAATTGGGATAAAATACAATTTAAAATGAAATTGGAATAAAATACAATAATTTAATATATAGATAAATAAAATATGATACAATTATATTTCAGTATCACCCCTACAATCTATCCCAATCAGTCCCACATATGCCAATCTCAACCAAACCATTTTGCTTAAATACTGTGCTAAATGTTATTTTCAGATTCTGGCCGCACATAAGGCAAGTTGTGTATTCTTAACTGTGGGATGATGAATTGGGATAACCTACCTAGGAAAATTAATAGGTACAGGTCTTAAGCAATATAGAATACATATCTTTGTTTATTTTGTATGTATTTATTAGATTTTATCCTACCTTTATTACTTTATAAGTTAGGGTTAGGGTTTGCTACTATATCCAAGATAGCAAACATACATATTACTCCTTCCTCTTATTTTTCCCCACAACAACCAACCTTGTGAGGTAGGTTGGGCTGAGAGAGAATGACTGGTCCAAAGTCACCCAGCTGGCTTTCGTGCATAAGAAAGAACTATCGCTCATAGTCTCCTGGTTTCTAGGCCAGTATCTTAACCACTAGACCAGGCTGGCTCTCATAATTTAAGAATGAAATTAATTAATCAGTTTTGTGTCTATCGGGCCCCTCAAGGATGCTTAAAAAGGGATATGGATCCTATGGATCCTACCTAACTACTTTCTAATGTTTACTTTATTTTAATCATTACAATGTATGCCAATAGATGCAAAACCACTACTATGGATTCAGCAGGGATGTTGGAGAAATCTGGACTAAAGTATCCCATGGTGACCAATTACATTGTGAGACGACTTAACACTTGCATTATTATTACCCATTAGTGATTATAATGGTGGCCAGGCTGTACAGTACTTGCTCAGAGAAAAAAAAAAATAGATCCAGAACTTGATACACGATTTGGGTGGTAGAAAGAAAAACAAAAATCCACCAGAGTCAAATCCTACTGAACAGAAAAGAAGAAAAGGGGAAAAAAACAAACACCTTAGTGATGATGATACACAGAATGTGTTGTCATTTCATTCCAGTTGCTCATCTAGTAAAACTGCGTTTTCTACTAGATACAAAGAAGGGCAATATATTTCCTTGCCTTAAAAAAGATCACTTTCTCAATACACAATAGCAGTTGTCAGTAGTTGAGGAATCATATCATGATTGAAGCTTCAGTTAACGTTGTTCAATTGCCAGAGTTGTCAGGTTTTGTGCATTGTTTTTGTGTTCCTGTCTTCATGACTTTCGTCTTCATGTATCTCCTCCAAGCCTCCCTCTAGGAATTTCTGTCTGCAATTTTTCAAAACACTGAACTGCAAGTTTATATATAATATAATAACCACTATTTGAATTCAGACTAATGTTTGAAGGAAAAGCAATGCACAGAAAATAGCAGAGGAAAAGCAAAAATCGAACATGGTATTTTATTCCAGCCTTCTTCAGCACTGTTTCATTTGATGAAGTTTATGTTCTTGCTTATTTTGATGTGCTTTTGGTCTTAGCTTCTGAATCTGTAACTAAAGTTTTAGCCACAGGATATGACTTTACCCATTTGGGGGGGGGGCTTAACTGTACCCCTCCTTAACTGTAGACACGCAGGCTGTATGAAGTAGTGCTGAGGTTGAGTTTATGCCTTGCCAAGAGCAGAATCAAACAAGCAGATTTTGTATAAATTGAGTGTGACACCTTTCATAATGAATCTAAAAGACAGCTGACTTCTGGTAAAGTTTGTGTATTAAATGTGAGCTGCTAAGACGTCCTTGTTCAAGACTGATAAATATTTTGCCAAAGACTGTAAAAAGGTATAAGCAGAATGCATGTAAATTAGGGCCGTAATAAGACCCCGAAAATGTGTTGTGCTTGGAAGGATGCTTCTACCAAAGACACCTTCCCTTCAGAGGTGACTCATGAAACATTATCTCTCCATTTCTTGAAAGCAAAGCAAAAACATTGTGAGGCTTTGCATTGCCTCTGGGGCCTTCTCCACCATATCCTGAAGCTAGACACGAAACAGAAAGAACATCTAGCAGCTACAAGACAGATGAAGCATCTTAATACATATACATATAAACTTGATATATGTTGTGGCAGGAACAGCTAATGGTACTCAGTTTGAAAAGCACTGCTTCCTGTAAATGTTATAAAACTTAGTCAAGACACAAAACAAAAAGACTGACAGGTCCTCTATGATCATTGGTACTTGTTCTCTTTAAAAAAAGTACACACATTTGAATGGATATTGCCTTTTTTGTCATCCCAATTAAACAGAATTTAGGTGCATTAGGAAGTCAGATTGTTTTCATTGTTTGGCCATTTGGAGATTAATTGTTTTCATTCACTTACTTTGTGCGCCCATGGACAAAAAGCACTTTGCTATTCTTTAGCTGCCAAAAAACAGCTGACTTTTGGAGGTAACTAAAATTGTTCTTCCAAGTGATGAAACATGTATAAATCATTATATGATTTATATTCCCTTTCTATACTGCTTGGATTGGCAGAGATTATTCTTGGTCTCTTCCAGGCACTACCTCCATAGAAATATTTCAGAAAACCATCAAATAATTTCTTTGGTACTTTCGGAAATTTTCTTTGGCAAGAATATACCTCGGATTTGAACAAAATATTATTTGGATTGCAAGTAACAAAATTACATGAAGGGTGATAGATTGAATAAACATGAGCAGAAGGGGCAAAGATTTTGCTTAATTGCAGCCAAATGGGTTGTAAAATTTAGTTTTCTTTGCACTCTGAGTTCCTGCTCTTCTCTAGAGAGTTTTTGATAATAGCAGTAAAGCATTAATAATTCACTGAATAGTTTTTAAAACACTGCTTTGTTCAGCTGAGAGCGCAAGCAAATAGCATCTGGTTGAATTTGGGGCCAGCTGCTAAACAATGTTGACCCTAGTTATTGTTTTAATAGAAGATCAGCAAAGAATCTCAGGGATCTGGGCTGGAAAAAAGTATTTTTTCAGTGAAATTAAATACACACACATTCTGGGGGGGGGGGGGGGGGAATTGACAAACCACTTCTGTGCTGTTGCCAAGAAACTACATGGAATTGTCCAGGTAGTACTCAGGAGTCAAACTTGACTTTGAAGGAGATTTTACACATCATCGAAAAGCATAATGCTGATAGAGAAGGGAAGGTTTTGACAGAGGAGAGCTATTGAATGCTGGTTTAACACATTAACTAGGTCAAAGAGTCCATTCCACGTTAGACAATCATAGAATAAAAAAATGAATATTGTTCTGGACTTTGTTGCAACATTGCTGTTTTATAGTTTTAGATGGCCTTATTTATTCTTCTGACCCATCTGAAAGGGAAGAATACCGAAGAGGATTGACTGATGTGTTTGGCTGAAATATATTGAGCTTAATCAGGAATACTTTAAATAGAATCAGGGGTAGGTGGGTGTGACCAAGCCATCCATTCTTAAGAAGTGGTGAAGGAAGTGGGTAGCTGTAGTAGTCTGTTGAATTGCTTAATAAAAAATCAAGAACACTGGGTCATAAATCTCTATGGAAATTCTCGGTCATCCAGATAATGGTTGTCCCCAACGTGCTTTAAGGAAAAACAAATGGTTGCCTTTTGAAAAAGCATTTTTGGGACTGGATCATAAAGTTCAGTTTTTGTGGTCTCTGTAGTAATGACCCGAGTATGGACAATAAGCAACAAGGGCACAAATTCTTACACAAAGAAGTTAAGTATGACTTAATGGCAATAAACTGGGACCTAATGAGATGAATCTCATGATTGGAATATACTATTCAGACAATACAATTTGTTCAAAATGGAATGGACCAGAAATAATGGAAATAACGGAAGAGGAGAAGCTGAACTGTACATTAAGAGTATTCCCAACTGCTCAGGAATCTAAATGAGCTTGGCAATGTTGTAGAGTACATGTAGTTAAATAAATAGAGGAAAAATAAAAGCAATACTGAAACTCAGACAGTCAAAACCTTCTGACTGCCCTCCCTAGTTTTGCTAGTGCAACATGCAGTTCAGTATATGATGTAAAATTAAACCACTGTAGATGTGGGCATAACTGATTTCCTTCAGACATGCTACCAAACAGGGTGGATAAAAATCAATGATTTTTTTTTAAAAAAAATAAATAAAATCACATTTTTTAAATTTAAATCGGATTTTTTTGATTTTTATTGAATTTATTTTAATAAAAAACTTTTGGGATAAAAATCTATCGTAAGATAGTTTTCTATTTAAGATACATAAATAATTTAGTTTATTCAGCATGAAATGGAGCTTAGTTATGTAGCATGAGGCTGTATATTCTGCAACACTGGGACTATCGGTGAGTCAACAGTGGGTCAAAGGAGTAGCAGAGATGACAGTTGCTCTTTAAAAATTATGATTTAAATCGAGTTGATTTAAATCAAGCCTTTTTACTAGTGATTTAAATCATGATTTAAATTGTGATTTAAATCAACTCAATTTAAATCAAATCCACCCTGCTACCAAACTATGGTTAACTGAAAGCACCATTCCATTTTCAACATGGAAAGAAGTATTAGAAAAGAGCCGTTAATCTAGCTAGATGTGGTTTGTTGGTGTTGTAACTCCTTTTAAAGTTAAAGTATCTTAGCTGCTCTTTCCTCTTATTAGTGTGTAGTAAAAAGGCAATCTGGAAAAAGGAGTAATCATTTTTGCTGCAACTTTGCTTTAAACTGGCACATAAACATTTTTGAAAATTATTGACTTCACACAGTGGTGAAATCCAAATTTTTTTACTACTGGTTCTGTGGGTGTGACTTGGTAGACGTGGTAGGGGAAGGATACTGCAAAATCCCCATTCCCACCCCACTCCTGGGAGAAGGATACAGCAAAATCTCCATTCCCACCCCACTCTGGGGCCAGCCACAGATGGTATTTGCTGGTTCTCCAAACTACTCAAAGTTTCCGCTACCAGTTCTCCAAACTGCTTAAAATTTCCACTACAGGTTCTCTAGAACCTGCTGGATTTCACCCCTACTTCACAATTATGTTGTAGTAACTGGAAGTCTTGTACAAAATAAGATTTGTTCTTTTATCCTGGACTGTTTATCCCATGGTAAAATCTACTTTCTCAGCCAGATTATCTTTAATGGGTCTTGGTAAATTTGTTCCTCCTAGTAAAAACTTATATACAGTCATTTTAACTCACAATCTTTTTCAAATAGTACCAGCTCAGAGAAGACAATTTCTAACAAATCTTTAAATTTTCTCAAATCCATTTTTAATGTCAAGGTAAAGAACACCGAAACCTTTTCTTTTCTTTTTTAAAAAAACTACTTTATTTCTCAAGTGGATGGGGATTTGCCTCCGGAAACCAGATACAATCCAACTGCAATTACAACATTTGCACATAATGAGAATTTTGAGCTTCAATTACAAATATGCTTAAGAAAAGTGGATGTACATATTCAGTCTGATTTGTTCAATGAGCCAATGCAAGCATTTAGGGAAAACAGTTAAAGAAAATGTTAAAGAATCCAATTAAAACAAAACTAAAAATATCTTTACTTAGCTGCAAATTACATTTTCAGAATGTCTTAAGTGATTCAGGAGACCAAATAGAAACAGTTACAATAAAAAGCTTTAAGACAATTTGAAAATAATAATACATTTATTAAAAAATAAATCTCCACCTGCTTCTCTCCTAAATATACAACAAAACAATGTTGGTCATCCTTTAGGAGACAGTACACATTATATTGCACTATCTTTGCAATATAGTTGATACTGGTGTTTTGTACTTTTGTGCTACGTTATGGAGTCATAACTGGAGTTCATTATGTATGCAGAGAGATCAATGATATATGTAGTCATTATGAGACCATGATTAATTCTCATTGCTTACTTTTATTATAAATAGAGCTTTTGTTGTGAGAACATACAATCTCTCATTTGTTGCTTGAAAACCCAAAAAAGAATCGTGCGTTTCCAGAGTTGCTACCAACTGCTTAGCAAGCTGATCAACTTGTCTGCCTTCCTTTCGGTTGTAGAGAACAGTGGTTAGAGGGCTTGGCTGGCGATAGATGAACACTCTTCGCATGCACTCGCAAAGGGCAGAATATGAGTGGTCTGGTGCACAAGCCATGAATTTCTTGTCCTGCTTGGATGCCTGCACATAGCCTAAAACACACATAGCCAGAAAAAGCAAATAATTATTTTTTTTATCTCACAGACCAGTTGTGTGAGTTTTTGCTCTCTTATTTAATGCAGTGTAAGATATGTAGGGGGCACAACATTTTCTTTGGGACTCAGCTGGATAAATGCACACAGCTTTGTATCCTCAGGACTAGATTATTCTAATACAGGGGTGTCAAACTCAAGGCCCGGGGCCCAGATTTGGCCCGTGGCATGCTTAGATCTGGCCCACGGAGCCACCCTGGAAACAGCAAAGGACCGGCCCACAGTGCCTCTGCCAGCAAAAATGGAATTCGGGAGGTCCATGGGTGGCTGAAGGAGGCTGTTGAAGCTGAAAACACAGCTTGGGAGCCCATTTTTGCTGGCAGAGAGCTTGGGCCACCATAGGCGCCCTTGACATGAGTGACATCGAGTTGGCCATGCCCACCCCAGCCATGCCCACTCTGGCGCCCCAAGGTCAAACACAATACTGATGTGGCCCTCAGTGAAATCAAGTTTGACACTGCTGCTCTAATAGAATATATTTGGGGTGTTTTTGGAAGCTATAAGGCCCACACAGCTATGACAAACATGCTAAGAGGATATCACATGAAAAATACATTAGTAGAACCTCGTGTCTAGACTGGTTCTCCAGAGTTTTTCAACGCAGCATTTGAACTCTATATGTTGCTCTCATTCTAATTCAAAGTAAACATCAAATGAAAATGAGTTTCTAAAGCTTAAAGAATTACACTGATTATCTTTGACACATCTGTCTGAGCCCTTTAATTGTGCAGCTGGCAAGATATTTCTAATCATTCATTATACATGGGGAAAATGAAGCCATATTTTCTTTGGAACCAATTACTGGAACAGATTATCACCGAAGTGTTATGTTGTATGCCATATTGCAACAGGCTAATAAACGAGAAGGAAAATGTTGCTAGTTTTTAATCAAACTCTTAAGATGAAGCCAAAACAAAAAGGCCAGATTTCTTTTTAGCTATCTGCAAATCCTGGACATTTTAGGTTTTTTTTTTCCAAATAGCACTTTTAAACTTTTAAACTGTTTGATGATATACTCCTATTTTCACCTTTCCAGTCTATATCAACAGAAATTAAATTTCTTCTTTTATAGACCAGACTTGTTTGTTTATTGGTATAAATGCTTCCATTTTACTCTGCAATGTTTACACGTCATGTGAGGTATTTTATAATAAAAGCACAGCACAATTTTAAATGACTGAAAGATGTGGGCGTCCATGCAAATGTACACAAAGGCAATACTGAAAAAATATTTTCAAAAACAGCTAATGAAACTACATACCAGAGAGAGGGTGGAATTAACATCTAAAGTTTAAGCTGCCTTTTAGAGCAGCGGTCACCAACCGGTAGTCTACGGACCACTAGTGGTCTGCGAGAAAATTTTGGTGGTCCCCAGAAAAATTATTTGCATTTTTTATATTGCACTAAATACTATTTATATTTTTTAAAAATTCATATTAGTAGTCTGTGGGATTTAAAATTATCCATTTTAGTGGTCCCTGAGGTCCGAAAGGTTGGCAACCCCTGTTTTAGAGGATGTCAGATTCTCTGGTATAAATGGGTGTTGCAACCTTAGATGGCCAGGACTCTATGACTATCACAAATAACTTTTGCTGACTAGAATCTGGTCAAGTTAACTCAGCATAAAGATCTTGGAAATATCAGGTAAATTTCTTCAGGAAGATTTCCTTTAATTTAGGCTTTTATCCTCAACTGGAAATAGTCCACACTTGTAATAATGAACAAATTTATTTTCTCCATATTCTCCCTAATATTGCAGAAGCTTTCTTCTACAAAGCTAGCCTCTAATTCTGAAAAAAGAAAAAATAGATTTGATGAGACAACACTTCAATTACTCTACTGATCTCTTTTATCACAAGATTGCTGTTTTCTGAGATAACCATTTCCAAAACCCAGCCCACACAAATTTTAATTGTAAACTTTGCTATATGAACACAGATGACTGAACTAAGTGGAAAAGTGCTTCAATTGTTCGATCAGAGAGAAATACTATGTAGTCCTTTTCTCTTACCTAAGGCATTGAAAGTAGAAATGTGCTCCCATTTGTCTTGCTGATCTGGGCGAGGCTGCCAGAGAAGAGCATCAACGTCATGGCGTAAGCAGAAGCATGGCATTTCCTTAGGATCTACCACAGCTGAGAAAAGATACTGATTGCTTCCAAGGTTTACCTGCAGAATTAAGAAAAGCAATCTTCTTTATTACCAATACAGAAATTACTAACTGGCTACACAGAACACAGCGATATCAGTAAAAAAAAAAAAAAAAGTTGACCAGTTCAAATCTCTGTATATTGCATTTTCCAGTCCAGTTCTGATCTGCTCTAAAGGATTAGGATTTGGGGATTGGAGGATTAGCGCACACTATATAAAACTGATTATATTCAGTTGTGCTCCCTGATTCAGTTTGGTATAGTGTTTTTAATGCTGGATCTGCAGGTTCAGATCTTCATTTGGTGATGAATCTTATTGGATAAACACAGATTTATTAATTTTATAACCTCTTCCAATATAAGTAATATTCAGGATGATTAACAAGTTTTAAAAAAAACCAGAACAAGTGAAACAAAAGAAATTCTTTCACTATTACTTGCTGTGCAGTATTATATTTCAAAAGACTTATGCCAGGAAAAACGTAATAAACTTTTTGGAAGCATCATTACGGGAATTTTATGTAGGATGTCCATATAGATTGTGGAATTCTGCGTGTTGTACTTAAACTGGAATAAAGATTGCTATTTAAAGTCTATGAACTTGGGAATGGCTGTATGTTCCTTTAGAAAAGCAGTTTTTATCTGTCTTCCCCATACCTATAAATGGCATTAGCACATTGTGAAAAAGGTCTGCTGAATACATTTAAATAGCAAGCATAATTAGGATGGTTGATACGCCAAATCATTAAGGCTGCTATTTCCAACAGAAGCAAAAAACTATCTTTACGCCATTTTTAACACATAACCTATTTTTTTTCAGACTTTGAATGGAATCCAAATAAATAAATATTTTGAATTTGGAAAAGGGTATAACCTGGTCAAAAAGGATCCAGAGGCTACATATTCAATACCGTCCATTGTATTTTGTAAGAAAAACAGTGGCTTCCTTGCTGAAAACCAAGGTTCAGAATTTGTCAAGAACAGTTAACATCTTAATCCAGTATCTTCTTTCCTGAAATATTTAATTTTACATTGAATTTTGCGCATTACTACAGTTGCCTAGGTGTGTCAATTACAAGTAAGATGCCAATTACAAACACTCTGTGACATTTTTGTCCTTGCAGCTGAAGCTCTAGCTCTATATGAACCCCAAGAAAGTTCTTTGTACCATAGAGGGATGTAACTTTGGCTTTACAACTTTCAAGGGATTGAAAATGGGATCTTTTTCATGGCCATTTCACACAGGTTGGAGTTTTGAAGCATGGTTTGTCACATCATAAAGACAGCATACTACCCATTAGGTACTTACTTAGCTTTGCTTAGTTCAATAGAACCAATCATACCAATGTTTTAAATCAAAATCAAAAGGTACACAGGTTAGCAGAGGAGAAACCATGCTCCAGTTTTGTTTTGTTTTTTTAAATAGAAACTTTAATTAGAATATGTTAATTTCTAGTTTTTAGCAGCTACAAAATAAACAACGGATGCTTACAGATAATATTCTACATCTTCTGAACTGCTAAATTATTTATAGGCGATCAAAACTGGCAATATTTATATTTACGCAAGACTGTAAGTCTTACTGGATTAGATCAAAACCAGTATTTCTCCCACATTTTGATTCTCAGAGGGGCCAAATGTTTTATGGGTTCTGACAAGCAGGCAGTGCAGACATCTCTCTCCCTAACTGCTCATTGGTTCATCCTAAATTCAGATCATGTATGAACAAGTTCAAAAGCAATGGACCCAACACAGATCTGTTTTTCATCCTGCCTTCATTACTTTATCAGTAACTCAAGGCAGCAAACATTGACTCTCCTTCCTCCTCCTATTTTTCCCCACATCAACCCACCTCAAACTCTCTCTTCCACTGAGAAAAAAAAGTCCATTTATTCCGTTGTTTTCTTGACCCACATATCAATTCCCAAAAGGACAGGTCTTCTTATCCCATGACCAGCAAATCGATTCAAAAACCTTTGATGAGAAACTTTGTCAATGACTTTTTGAAAATTCAGATATAGTGCTAACATTTATATGGTTCTCAACACTCTCAAAGTACTCTAAAAGTTTGGTGTGGCAGAATTTACCTGAGTAGTACTCATGCTCCTCTATATGCTTGAATACTGTTTCCTTGTTTCTCATTTCTATCAATTTGCCAGGAGTATGTTAAACTGATTGTTCTATAATTTTTAGGTGCCCTTTTTAAAATACTGTACAGTTTGTAGTTATAATCTTATCCACATGAAGCAAATCAACAACAAAGAATCTCCAGACAGAAGAGATTTCCATGTTATAGGAATGAAAAATGTTAATGCAACTGGAAAATAAATTCTACTTTTAACTTAAAAAAAAACAACAGATAAGGTAGTACTATATATATATATCCATTTTATACTGACAAATAAAATCCACATTGCAATATGCAAAAGGTCAACTTACATTGCTGAATAGTTAAGTGATAAACAAAAAAAAATTCACTGCAATTTAATATAGTTCATTACACCGTGTAATTTTAGATATACTTTTTTTCCTACCCTAGTAACAAAAGCAACTGAATAAAAGTTGCATTAAAAGTAAAAAAGAAAAGTCACATAGGCAATCACGTGATGAAGCTCCTAACAATTGTGTGAGATTTGCCTATCGCAACTGGAACTACCCGTATTAAGGCAAACTGGCTTGAGAGCCAGTTTAATATAGTGATTAAGGTACCAGGCTAGATAGAAACTGAAAGATGGTCTCGTCCTGCCTAAGGCACAAAGCCCTCTGGATGATCTTGGGCTAGTCACATTCTCTCAGCTATAAGAAAGAGGCAATGGCAAGCCACTTCTGAAGAACCTTGCCAAGAAAACTGCAGAGGCTGCCCAAGCAATCTCTGCCATCAGACACAGAATAACAGAGTTGGAAGGGACCTTGGAGGTCTTCTGGTCTAACCTCCTGCTTAAGCAGGAAACTCTATACCATTTCAGGCAAATAGTTGTCCAATCTCTTCTTAAAAACCTCCAGTGATAGAGCACCTGTAACATCTGGAGGCAAGCGATTACCGGTAATTGATCTATCAGGAAAGTTCTCCTTAGTTCTAGGTTAGTTTTTTCTTGTTTAGTTTCCATCCATTGCTTCTTGTCCTGCCCTCAGGCGCTTTGGAGAATAGGTTGACCCCTCTTTTTTGTGGCAGCCCCTTAGATATTGGAACACTGTTATTATATCACCCCTAGTCAACACAACTGAACAGAAGAAAAAAAGACAATATGAAATCAGATGCTATGTTAGGCCTGCTGTATTTACACAGTATTCTTTTCACCAAGTCTCTTGCACAAAACTTTGTTCTCCCTAATGAAACTATAGCCGATGGCTTACAAATTCATTCCTTGGGATATTAAAGAACAAAAGCCAACAATGAAACAATGTGGTATCAACAAATACATAATTGTACTGTTTTTCTTCCAACAGACTAATATTCACAGCAGCTTAAATATCCCATAATGAAGTGCTTCTAATCTACTCACTGCCAAGAAAGAACTCAATTCAACTTCAGGATTCAGAAAACAACAACAAGAAGATAGTATTATTTTAACTGCTGATGTGAAAATGAGATTCTCAGTATGGCTTCTCTGCAAAGCAATCGCATATTTTTAACAGAAATATTTTCACAAATCATTTGAGGATGCAATATAAGTGAGCATGCATATTCTTTATGAGAAACAAGATGCTAGAAGCTGTTATGTTTTGCTGAACACAAAATGGGGCTATCTGGAATGGTTCTGACCATCTCTAATCTTGCTTACTAGTTTACAAATTTCATTTGCCTTGATTTTTAAAAAAAGTTCTCATATTACTGAAGTGCTGCTAAAGTCTTAAGTGTGAAAACTGGTCATAGCTCACTTTTTTCACTGCCATTTTAAATTCAAAACGTCACTAAAACAATGGTCATTAAGTGAGGACTCCCAGTAAATGTAACTAGCATTCTTCCAATACAAGCTGGAATGGGAAGCTTTTGCTAATTTTCTGAAACTTTTTGGTCGAGTAAGTTTCATCCTACAGTTTCCTATGCTGGAAGACAACACTTGTACACCTACCTAAATTTATATATTTAAAAAGACCAGAAGCAGAAGAGGATTGTCTTTTGAGGCTCATTTTGATCAAATTGGAATAAAAATAATGTGATTTCTAGATCTGAGACCATTGTAATGGTCCTTCCCCTACAGCTGTAAAAGCCCAGGGATTTTAAACAAAACAAAAAACCATTTGTTTTCATTATTTTCTGGGCAATTTATGGTTGTAAAAATTTAGAAAATTAGAAAAATGGCTTTCATATGAATTCATAACATTTTATTTTTAAAGATATATAATGGATTCAGATACAAAGAAATGAAATCTATACACAGAACTATTTTTAAAATTTTACATTTAATCATACATATTTACATATAATTATGTTAAAAATAAAATGATTTCATCGCTGTAAAAAAGCACTGAAAATATAACTAAATTACATTTTTTGGGGGAAGTTCTGTATTCTTTCTATTTTCAGGCAAAAAACAGAAACAAAAATAACTCTAGAAGGGACATTTTTCTTTTGCTTCAATGCTTCTGGGACTTATTATATCTCTGTTCTTCAGTGCTCAACATGTTGTTGTCCTAATGCTGCATTTTTGTGTAAATGCAATAGCAATAGCACTTAGATTTATACACTGCTCCATAATGTTTTACAGCACTCTCTGAACATTTTATGTGTCAGCATATTTCTCCCAACAATCTGGGTCTTTATTTTACTGACCTCAGATGGATGAAAGGTTGAGTCAACCTCAAGCCCCATCAGGGTCGAACTCCAGGCTATGGGTAGAGTTAGTCGGCAATACTGCATTTTAATCACTGTGCCACCAGTAGAATTAGAATGCAGTATTGAGTTAGAAACTCAATAAAGAAAACAACATATTAAATTAACCTTTAATGTTTATAGTAAGACTCATCCACACATACTTAAAATTAACCACAGCATCATTTTGAATTATAATGAATTAAAAATCTACTAGTATCATCACAGTGATGGTCAAGTTGCTTTGGTTAGGAACTCCAAGTTATGCCACCATTCCATGAAGTTTTGCATTCAAAGAGAAATAACAATATGGATAAACCTTCTCTACCTGATGCCCTATGGTTCCATTATATCAGGGGTGAACAATATTTTTTCTTCTGGGAAAAGCACTTCCTGTTCTTGCCTTGTTTGGTGGACACAGAGAATGATTTCTCTTATCAATGGAGTGGATAAAGTTTTCAAACTCAATTTCTTTGGCACAGGAATTTGCAGGGAAAATAAGTGCCTTAAATCCCCCCCCCAAAATAGCATCCAACATCTGAGGAAATGTTAATACTTTTTTCTCCTCAGAATAGCACAACCTGCCCCCCCCCAAAAAAAAGGGGGGAAGCTGAAAATTGTGCCCTACTTACTCTAGGTGGATTGACCAACTGTGTTATGTAACTCTCAAGGCTGGGAATCCTGGGAGTTATAGTCAAATGTATTTGGAAAGCACTAGGTTGAAAAGGCTAATATAGACTGAAGATCTAAGTTTCAATAAGCCTATGGATAGGTTCATCTTGATTGCACCCAGCTAGAAGTTAATACTTGTTCTGCTTCTCCCTTCTAAATGTCAAGTTGTGTAAATATTAGGAATCTGAAAAGGTGAAGTTTATTTTTAATGATAGTAAGAGTAGATTGCTGCACTGCAGATTTTAAGTTAGGTCGACATGACCCATTAGAATGAGCTATATTAAGCACTGGGTGGTTCATGGCTAATGAAATGTTATAGCAGGACCGTCCTTCTAGCTTTAAGGGTTCAAACTGACACTAGCGATAAGGTGTTTAACTGATCAATTCTTGGTGGCCACATAAGATATGATGGTGCATGAGGAAATGAGGAAATTCAACTATTGATTGTTGCAGGAAAAATAAAAGAAACCGAGAGCTATGATGAGGAAAGCAAGTGGTAGTACAAATTTTATGGAGATTACTGTTCTATGTGATTTGAGAGATAGCACCTCAAATTGGAAGCTACTGTATGTTTTTTGCAGAATTCTTTTAATAAATGACTAGTGAGATAAACAGGTTTGTCCATTCGGTGTGTATAACTTGGCAGCTAAAATAGACCTCAGGCTTTTTTCTTGACCAATTTTATGTCCCATCAAGTCAGTGTTGTCTCTTGGAAACCTCAGAGACAGATTTTCCAGGATGATCCGTCTACATCCAAGGGTGCACCCATCACCACCAAAATTGAATCCACCATCTTACTCCTAATCACTCTTTTTACTGTACTTTCTACTTTTTCCAGTATTAAAGACTGCTAAACAGACACGGGTCTTCGCATATGTCCAAAATATAGTCATTTCAATCTGGTCATTTGTGCTTCAGGTGATAACTCTGGAACAATTTGTTCAATGATCCATTTGTTGTTTTTGATGCCCCTAATGTTCTCAGGAACCTTTTCCACCATCAGAGTTCAGAAATGTGTCAATACTCTTTCTATCCTGCTTCTTCAAAATCCAACTGTCACTTCCATAGAATCTCATGGGAAAGCCATTGTATAATATTGATCTTTGTAAATAAAAGCATGTTATCTGATTATCTTTCCAAGGCTTTCCTTGCTACTCTACTGGTTGATAGTCTGCAGATATTTCTTTGATTGTTTTCTTTTTAGAATACTAAATACATATTTTTCCCCCAACAGTGACGGAATTGCTCTAATTTTGGGCATGACTAAAAGAATTTGAATTACTTCATAGAAGTCAAGCTTTTTATGCTCTTTAAAAGTAAGACCAAGTAACAAGTGCACTTTATCCTTTTTGAATCCCAGGTATTTTTGGAAGGAAAGTATTGGCAAGAAAACAACCAAGCTCAGAGAGCACCAAAGATCCCCCATTTCAACCCTCAACTACAAATATTTTCCTATATAGCTATGAATATAAACAATGAATATGCTTATATACAAGTACCAAACTTATATAATCTTGCTCATCCAATTTCAAAGAAATAGATGCAGATAAAAATTGTCAGCATCCCACATGAAAGGAACCATGCTTGTGTCTTTTAAATAAGTAATGAAAAGGATACTATGAACAATGCTATATCCAACTTTCATGGTTGTTAACCAGCAATTGTTTATTTCTTGTCCATAAAGAAAAGTTTATATATTTCCATTGCTTATTAGGTATGCTCTCTTTTTCTGTCATAATTATCTATGTAATTTGCCCAATAATAAATAGCACCATTTTATTTGGCTAAGATGAACTGTTATTATCATATACACCATGGGTATCAAACTCAAGGCCTGCAGACCAAATCCAGTCCATGGGTTGCTTAAATCTGGCCCACAGGGCTGGCCTGGAAATAGTAGGCCCTCGGTGCCTCTGGCAGCCAAAATGGGGTGTGGGTTCCCCCGCGTGCAGCCCCCCCACACCCCGTTTTCAGCCTGGATGGCCTCCTGCAGCACCCTGCCAGCCAAAACGAAGGTCCAGAAAAACCAACAGAAAAAAAGAAATGAACTCTGTAAATTGTCAACCATTATGGGATTTAAGAATACAATCTAATGCTTACCACATGAGTGATCTTCATAGTATGACCGTCAAATCTACATAAACTTGTACTGTCTTCAAGGAAAATGTCGCATTCTTCTAGCTCTTGAGCATTACATGGTGGATTTTCTTTGTTAGGGTCTGGATTCTGAAATCAGGAATTCGATTTAGCTTTCTATGCATTCTGTGAGCCAACATTAATAAAATAGCAGTAAAAAAGAAGCATGTGATATAATAATGAATCTATAATACATGTATTGCATCCAGTATTTCATTGATACCTTTAAAAAGGTGTAATTCCAGAATATAGTCAATTCATAGGACCATGAGATAATTGCACCCTAAACTGAAACATTTCAGACTGAAGGTTGGGAAACAATAATTGTTTCTCATAAAAAAACCTGGAAACTCAGAATTTTGGGAGGATTGTTTTGGGTTTTTGTCCCCCTTTTTTATGTTTATGCATATTGAGCTTTTCTTCAAGGTATAATGATTTAATTTCATAACTATAGTCTGAAATATGTCCATCACTTTCAGCCTACCTAAAGATAACTAAACACAATATATAAAGCCAATCACTGTAGGATATTCAATAAAGTATGATTTCAAAAATCATGCAACTTACAATTTAACCACTAGATTGAAATACATTTTGATATGTGTATTTATATATTAAAACCGCAAATTTTATCGTCAGTTTACCATTTCATCAGAGGTAAGATACATCAGCTGCTTAGCTATTGTGGCACTTCGAGCTGGGTCCATAATAAATTCGCCCCGAGAGTCACCAATTATCAGTTCTGGCCATAAACGCTTCTCTTCTTCCTTAATTAAAACTATCTCTAATCTGGGAATGGATAAAATAGATAAACATTGATAAACCATAACCAAAGGTAGAATGCAGGAGTTAATATTAAATAAATTAGATTAATCTATTCACAATGCTTTGATAGTAGTAACTGAGGGTTCTTCGAGGAAACCCAACTATGAATTCACACATATACTGTAGATGGTGCACTTTCACTGGAACAGTTTAGAATTAAATCATTCCTTAAGAATCTCTGTCTTCGGGCCTTATATACCATGTGTTCGCCTCAATTTTGATGACTGACAGCAATCCCAAAATTATAAAGAAAAACAAACCATCTGCAATAGGAAAGTGAGTGGATCATGTGGATTTATAAATGACATGAAAAACTCCAGTTATAGATAAGCAATCGATTCAACATTATTTTATGACTCACACATGGGTGACTATCTATTGAAAAATTCAGATGTTAAACAATATGATGTTAAACGATCCCTATATGACTGCTTTGTTGAATGCTACATACTACTGATATTCATTTCATTGTGGCAATCTACACTAAAACTATTTTAGTAATGCCACCACCTGGTTACCCCTTTCCCCCATTAAATAGAAGGTGGGTGAAAAATGGCAATAGGTTACAGATCGACATATGTAACAAATTCAACAGATCAAGCACAACACTAAAATAAATACCTATTTTCTTTAATTATCCATGTGGAGCTTTCATGGTCAATCAATGAAAAAAGGTCACCTTTCAGTATAGGAAACTGTGGATCTTTCAATGCTACACTGAGATGATTTGGAGAAAAGCTGACATGTATATCTTCTTTGGTAAAGTTTTCATGGAGTTGGAAAGTGATTGTCAAATCATCTTCAGACTGTTGCCAGTAATATAGAGGTTCTATAAACAGAAGCACATAAGGGGAGTACATAATTAGCTAAAAGTTAAAACATTAAAGATTTGTGGAATAGCTGTCAAAAACCCGGTTATTTGTACAATAAAATGTTGCATTGCCTAGTTACCTGAAACTAGAAAAAGAAAAGTAACAGCAGCTCCAAAGTACATCATCTGTCATTATTTAAAATCTACTAGGAAGGTACAAATAATCATTAAATATAAAAAGAATTTAAAAATGCAATGCATATTTAAATAGAATAATAAGAGTTGCAAAGGGGCAGTTTAGGCTATTAGTTCAATCTACTGCACAGTGAAGAAATGCAAATTAAAGCAGCCCATAAAAATGACCAGCTAATTAGTACTAAAACACATCCAGATGAGGTCAAACTGCTGTTAATGTTAGGAAGTCTTTTCTAGCACTGAAAAGTGTAATTATATCTCTTATTAGTCATCTTTTATCAGGGTTAAACATATTAGTTTTCTTCCATTTTTCTTCACTTAGATTTATAGTCCCTGATCATCTTCAGTGCCCTACTTTGAAATTATTTCAATTTTTCAGGATCCATAAATCATGGAGCCCAGAACTAGAGGCAAGTGTCTAAAGAATGACCAAAAAAGAAAAGAGCAGAACAGTTACTTCCACTGATTTTGAAATTACATTTATGTTGGTATAGCCCAATGCAGGTTGAATTGTATGCAATTATCTTCCAATGAATTAAATGACAGGGCTGTTAGTCAGAGTTGCCATTTTTCCTTGACTGTTCTCATTTATAAAATCGCATCAACAATTATATCTTATGAATCATTGGAAAACAATATTACTGTCATTCTTAGACACTAACTGAATAGTATAATAAGATAACCCTACCACAAATATACTGTAATTTATTAAGTCATCAATATAACATACCAACTTTTTAAAAATAAAAGTATCACTTTCCCTTATTTGGCTATACAGGATAGATGAAACTATTAGCATGGAATTTTTTCTAGCAACTCTGCTAGCTAAAAAGGCAGAAGCTTTTGAATGAACAACACTACCCATCATTTATAATGTCTGAACTAGGCTATGAACTATTATCTTCTGAGAAGTCTACTTATCTTATTCACCTAAATGGACATAAATTGGAATATGTCATATTTCTGCATCACCATGGCTTCTTATAATCCTACAATCATACGTATTGAAGGCTTTGGCAAGTTAAATATTTAAACAGATGCCCATTGTATACAGGTAAATATATTGTATACAGGTAAATATATTTTAACTCTAACTTCTACAATTACTTCTTTTAACTGTAAAAACTGTGTCACAAGCTAACATATCAAGGTTGCTTTTGATGTTCTGGGATTAGATCGCAGCATGGCTATGCTGAAGAATTTTCAAGCCTGCATAATTTTAATGATGTTTCCCACTATAAAGCTTCAGGATAGCATGAGTTGTAGGGAGGTTACCTTTCCTGTTTGCTTCTGTTTTCTCCTTTTCATTTTCATCTTGCTTGGTCTCACCATTCTGCAAAAGAGTATAGGGCTTGTAGGAGATAACCATCAGGCCACTGCCATCTGGTTCTAGAGCTGCATAATGAGGAACAGATTTTCCTTGAAGAACTCGGCGTTTGGAGACTTCATACACTTCACCTGATTTAAAAAAAAAACTTTGAATTTCTTAATTCCTCCCATTTTTAAAGGATAAGCATTGAACAATACTTTAATCATACCAAAATTTGGGGCATCATCTGACAATGTTTTTAGAAGGCTTTAATATAGCCTTCATGAAAGGAACCAACATGAAGTCCTTGGAAAAGCGTTATATAGATATAGAAGCACAGAACACATATATTCTCCTTATAGCTCCAAGGTTAATTATGCTACTAACAACTGTTCTGGAATATCTCAAAATCCTCATTTAGAAGACAGTGTGTTGAATACATTCATGGCCTTGAATTATTTGTAAAAATTGTAAAGGTGGGATAGAAATAAATTTAAAAAATTGTAAATGATCTTGTGAAGCTTGATGGATTCAGAAAGAGTGATCAGTCCAAAGTCACCTGTCTGGCTTTCCATTTTCTGCCCTGCCTTATGTCCACAGCTCAAGGCAGAGAACAAGGGCATACTCCTCTCATTTTTCCATATGATATGAAGTAGGCTGGGCTGGGCTGACAGAAAATGACTAGCTCAAATTCACCCAGCACATTTTCATGACTGATTTCTATTGCCAGGCTTTGCCTTAGAGAAAAGTGTTTGAAAAGATGACTGCTTGTAACATGGAGTCTGCTTCAGCCATCTGAAACTATTTCTATACATTTCTGGGAAACAGGAAGGATAACAAAATATTTATTAAAAAGTAACTTCTTCAATTTCAAAGTGATTTACTACTACTTTTAATGCCATTCCACCTTACCATATTTTCTTTTAAGAAATATTTTCTAATAGCTCTTCCAAACCTTCAGGCTATTAGGTATTTGCAAATTTGTATTCATATCGTTTCTACATTCCCCAAGTTAACAGTTTCCAGAATTCCTACAGTAAGAATGTAATAAATACGTATAGATACCCAGGTGAGCTTTGTTTCATATACCAGCAAAGTAAAACCAAGGAAACACTCACCCTCCTTAGAAGTATTCACAATTGTAACCCACTCCAATGAAACATGAAAGCCGCTGCCTTGTGCATCCAATTCATCCTTTTCTATTCGTAAGAGCAACACACCAACTGAATGTGCGTCTGACTGCACAAATGATAGGCTGTGGACTATAATAAAGGGAGTCTCAAACTCTTCACTGAATAGTATCTGGAGAAAGAAGGAATTTTAGTAAGCGACTGAGTAATATTTTCTGAGTGCACAATCCATTCTTCAGCTCTAATAGAACTATCAGGCTGTGTTTTTGTGATGATAACTCAGCATCTACTATTTCCACTTCACACAGTTCATATAACAGGAAAATAAAATACTTATTTGAAGTGCTTTAGATGTTGCTGATGGCATATGGTCATTTGCTTCCAATTTTAAGATTATTTTCCCCCATACAAATAGACAAACTATGTTATTGGTCCCAGAAGTTCCATCTTTATAACTGAATCATCTATCCCGAGCAACATACACATAAATCTAGAGTCTAGACAATAAAACTTATTCTGCCTGTCCATCTCTCAACACTAAAAATCTTTTGCAAAGGGTAAAATATCACCTCAGTGCTCATTCAAGCCTTTTCCTCAGGGACTGGCTTATCATGATGGATGGATCCCCTTAATTGTAGCTTTATGCCACAAACCATGAACATTAATATGCCTTGTATACACTTCCTTAATCATCCAGGAAAATGAGTAAGCCACCACAGATATTGTTCAATCTATAATAGAAAGCTATAAGTTGGAAATGTGTTTATCTTTTCATAAACCAATTTTATGAATCAAATTCCAAGACTGATTATGAACCCATGAATGAGAAAAGATACTAAAAACTCTATTGAAATACTGAAAAAGCTCTGGAAGCTTTAGGGATGTTTATAAGGTATCGGTGCAGCTCTTGAGATAGAATATATAGTATGATAACATAGGATGGAGAGCCAATTTGGTCTATTATTTAAGGCAGCAGGCTAGAAGGAAGGAAGATCGTAAGTTCAAGTCCCACTTTGGCCATGAAAGCCAGCTGGGTGACTTTGGAGCAGTGACTACCTCTCAACCTAACTCACCTCCCAGTCGCTGTGAGGAAAATAAGAGGAAGGTATGATGGATATGTTTGCCAGTTTGAGTTATTTGTAAAAATAATAAAAGCAGGATACAAACAAACAAATAATAGTAAAAGGATATCCCAAATTCTGAATTTAGTTATTGTATTCAACTCTCAGCATAATTTCTAGGAAAAAGATAACAGTGATATTTATGGAAAAAGATAATAGTGATATTTATTTTTATTCTGAAACAAACATACCTTCTTTCTTCCTTCTATTTTCCCAAGAAAAATCCTTTGTGGTGGGTTGGGCTGAGACAGTCACTGGCCCAAAGTCATAGCTGCCTTTAATGCCTAAGGTGGAACTAGAACTCATAGTCTCTTGGTTTCTAGCCTGCTGCCTTAACTATTAGCTGATTTGAGGAGTAACCGAAGAATTAATGATATAAAAAACCTCCACTAAAGGTTCTAAACCAGCAAAAAGCTAGATAGTGTTTTGAAAATTAGTTCTTTTGCTATATAAAACAGAGAAGAAATAGTTAATTTCTATGCTGCATCATTTTCTTTCAGAAATGGCTTAAGTGTAATTTGGAATTTCTTTATTCAAAGAATGTTAGGAAATAGGGCAATCTTCAATGCTTGATAATAGCACTTTTGATGCTAGCTCCTGCAAGATGCAATTAAGATCAACATGATGTTCAATTAATTAACCTTCTATATGAATTCATTTGCATATCTAGCACTTGGACAAAAAATATCATTCCAGAAATCAACAGAACTATGCAGAAAGGCATATTTCATAAGATACTTTAGAGAAAATGTATTTTTTTTTCTGGAAATTATAAGCCTTTATAGCTGTTCTTTATTTTCATATTTTCCATATTTCTGAACATGGAAGATCTAGCCATATTTAAGGTTAGATCTTCTTATAACTAGCAGTAATGTTTTATAAACATTTTTCTATTTAATGGTGTGATGCATTTAATATTTTGCAGGTAGTAGTCCTTGACTCACAACAATATTTCCATTATAAATCATGATGGTCATAAATCAAGGCACCCACGTGACCAAACCTGACTTTTTTGTTGTTAAGGAAACATCATAGTTGTTAAGTGAACACCATGTTTGTTAAGTGAATCGATGTATTTCTACTGCCATTTTTTGCTGGAAAGCAGGGGGAAAAAAAAGCATAGTCACATGAGAAACCACAACTGTAACCAGCTGTAACAATGAACTGGTTATCAAGCATCCAAAATATGGTCATGTGATTGGGCGGTGTGCAGCCATCAGAAGTCCAGGTTGTAAATAGATTTGGGGGGGTCTGTTGAAATTTCGAACCGTCAGTAAGTGGCTGGTCATTTAACAAGAACTTAACAATGACCTTAACAAGTTTTAATTTAGGGATAGTGGTTTTTTGCACATTGTCTAGAATTGTTTTGTGTGTGCATCAGGCATTTGTAAAATTATAATATACAAGCGACAATAATAATTAGGTTTCCTGAGGTTAGCAGTCTTTAATGAAGAAACAAGGAGGAAAACACTTACGTTACATTTTGAAACATATATGAAAGCCAATGTTTACACTGAAGCAAGTGAGCAGTAGAAAGAGGGTAATTTTAACCAAGCATCTTGAACCATTTGAGAAAGGAGACATCATTTAAAATATAGTTAATGCTTCTCAACACAAGACAAATTCTCAGGACTTACTTCCCACTTTTCACAAGAACCATCATCCCGCTTGCCAGTTTGAATAAGATACAGTCTTCCTGTTCCATCTGAAAGGGTAACCCAGGTGGAAGATGTGAAATGTAGTGATGCACAAAGACGATTATCACAAGCTATTAAGTCTGCAGGAAGCCTGAATACTTCTCTTGGTTTTTTTAAGGCAGTGTCCTGCAAAGCAAGAAAAAAAGAATATGTTTAAACTCAAAAAACATATTCAACAAAGAAAAACAAAGAATAAACAATCATAATAGTATAGCTGAGGTTTTCATGGACTCTGTTGATGGTCTTTGATCTATACAGCCCCAAAATAAAGTTAAAAATAGTAAGAAGTCAGAAGAAAACATAATCTCCTTATTAGAAAAGCAATATATACTGAACAAGAATGTATGGCGATTGACCCGGAAGTTCTCTGATTAAGTTCTCTGATTCTTTGGCTCTGAAAAGGGTAGTATTCTCCTGAAAGAATTGGCAAGTGGGATAAAAGTCAAAATCTGAGAGTATTTTTGGATTTAAGTTTCCTAGCATATTAATACATGGTTAGTACCCCCCACTTCCTATTATACCAATTAGAACCACTTCCGGAATGAGATGTATGGAATACTGATAAATATAATTCTTAATGTTCACCTGCACAGTCTCTCATCTTTTCGTATTTAAATTAAAAAACAGTGCATAGCTTTAATTGAAGAAACATTACACATTACAAACTACAGCCTTTTTGACAAATATCCAGATCATCCATAATTACCTATTAACAGAGAGAAGACTATTAATTTTGGATTTTGCTTTGAATACTTTATTTGACCAGGTGTGATTAGACATACAAATTGTCTTCGGAGCTCAGGGAAGGAAGTTTAAACTTCCCCCTCCCTGAATACTGAAATTTGGGAGGCAAGAATGTGAAAAACAAAATTTTTGCTGAAAATTACACATGTAGCTCTTGGACACATGCTTGCAAGAAAATTTACCCAGTTTGCTGCTACCGCCATGGACATCTAGCATATTTATTTTACAATGAACTTACCAAAGTAACACTTAAATTCATGACTCTTCCGAGCTGATCAACATAATAAACATTATCTTGGTACCAGGAATCCAGATGTAGGTAATTATACATGCCAAATGCACGCATGTGTTCCAAGGTGTACTGATCATCTCTCAGTTTGACTTCTGCTACCGCTGAAGGGGAAAACAAACAGGAAAATTATGATATTGCATAACCACTTAGGAAATGAACTTACAATATTGAACTCATGGGTCTTGTTCAAAACATAATTTCCTCATTATATATTTCAAATAAAGGGGAATGTAGGTTTTTCCCAAGATACCTCAAAAGTAAATACACAGAAACCAGGCTGATAAGTAAAATTAGTATTAGAGTGCCATCTACTGTCTCTGACTTTTCTTTAAATACTTAGGCAAATTTTAGAAGGCATTTTTTTCTTAATAACTTTCATAGCTTCTATTTCCTTGGCATTAAAAAACACAAAGAAAGAAAAATTAAGTTGTGACAGCAACTTTAATCTACAAATCTACCACACCTATTTTCTTATACCAGGACCACAAATCTCTTCATCAGAAACAAAACAGACTAATATAATGCATAATACAGCAAGCTAAATAATTAGAAATAACTCAATTTTCATTAGTGGAACTCTGAATTATCAAGTAACAGAATACTGAAAAGCTGTCTAGTCATCACATTTTTGTAACCTATTCAGTTATATTAAAAGCATTATTATCTCCCATGTTCAACTAGTTTGCCATAACATTTTAGGGATCTCCCACAGTATTTCGCTAGCTGATCCTATCTGGCAAAGTTGATAGGCTCCAGGATCTTCCAATTAAATAATAGGTTTCTGGATATTTGCATGTTCTTTGTAGCAGTGCCTGCCCTCTGAAATGAGGTTTCCTCCAAGATTTGAACAGGTGCCAAGGTAGAGCCTTGGTAGGTATTACAGCAGTTATATAGCATACAAGCTTCTGTCTCACAATCATTCTTAATTCTACAGTTACTATTCAGTAACATTATCTAAGATTAACTTTTGCTTAAATCACCACATTAAATCATCACCATCAAATCTTAGTTTATAAATACAATTATAATAAAATATCAGAGAACAATCAAGTTCCTAATATAATTCAATTGACTTCTTATTGATTCCCTTTGACTTAAGATCTTTCTTTCAAGTAGAGAAAGAATGTACATTAAAATCTACCTTTACTGAATTAGCCCAGATTAAATTTACAGGCATATTGAAAAAATATTTCTTTGAAACTATTCAGAAGAAATATACAACCAAACTATATATTTGAAACCAAAGTATCTGTATATACTTCCACCACGCCCTTAAGACTCTTTTGTTCCAACAGGCCGGGCTGGCTTAATATGAATTTTAAATCGGGTGTTTGTTAGTTTTTAACCTTGTGGGCCAAATTTTATATATTTGTTTTAAATTGTTTTTAAATTTTGTGAGTTTATATATGTTTTAATATGGCTGTATACCGCCTTGAGTCCTTTGGGAGAAGGGCGGTATAGAAGTTTAATAAATTCAATTCAATTCAATTCAATATGTATTGAACAATTAAGTACAGAAACTCATATATGCTGTTTTATTATATAATGTATTTTAGATGGCTTTATTCTATATTGTATTTATATTGTGTTTTAACTGTATTTTAAACATCTATGCCTACTGCTGATAAGTTAAAAATGAATATGCATTTTTATGTAAGGTGCTGAAATGATCTTCCCTAATCTTGAAAATCTAAGCTGAGGACCCCAAACATTTCAGCTCATCGATCCCCTCATGAATTTTCAGATTGTTCACCCGAAACATTTATTATCTGAAATTAATTTAATAAATACTTTAATAGTACTACAAAGAACAATTTTGCTCTTTTGGATAGTCTCATGACTCTCATCAACCTTTGGGGTCCCTATTTATTTCTCTGGGGATCCCTGATCTAAGCAGACTCCAAACTGATGTTTTTAGAACTTGGATGGGAGACCAAAGAAAATTTGAGGAGAGGAGGAGGAGGAGGAGGAGGAGGAGGAGGAGGAGGAGGAGGAAGAGAGTTTGGGAAGTGAAAAAATACCCCAGCCATTTTTTAAAGGATGCCAAGAAAACTACAGAGCCCATTTGGTTTTGTGGTTAAGGCTCCAGGCTAGAAACTAGACCAGAAAGCTGATTGGGTGCTCTTGGACTGGTCATTTTCCTACAGCCCAACTCCCCTTATAGGGTTGTTGTGTGGAAATTAGGAGGAGGAAAGTGTGTTGGATATGTTCACTGCCTTGAATTATTTGTAGAAATAAATAACCAAACAAATAAATGGGAAATAAATAGATGCAACTCCATGAAACCACCAGAAGTCAAATTTGGCTCAAAGGGATATATTAGTGGATAGTTGCTTGATAGTTGCGAGATGGGAGGCATATTGAATGAATGAAGGAAGGAAAGAATAAAGGAATGAATGGATGGATGGACGGACGGACGGATGAATGTATCTCCATGAAGCCACCAGAAATCAAATTTGGCTCAAAGGAATATAATAGTCAATAGTTGCTTGACAGTTGCGAGATGGGAGGCATATTGAATGAATGAAGGAAGGAAGGAAGGAAGGAAGGAATGGATGGATGCATCTCCATGAAGCCACCAGAAGTCAAACTTGGCACAAAGGAATGGGAAACTAATAGCCAACAGTTGCTTGACAGCGAGATGGCAGTCAGATAAATTTAATCAATCAATAAATCACAAGAAAATAAAACAATCAACTAAACAAATAACATAAACAGAGCCGGTGCTGTAACAAAACGACAGCTAACTGTCATCCAATTTGATTCGGGATCCAGCGGCTCCCACTGAGATGTTGTTTTCTTCCTTCCTCAGAGGAAAAAAACCTGGTATTTAAAAACTCAACAGCACAACACAACATTTATATATATATATGAGAGAGAGAGAGAAAGAGAGAGAGAGACGTGTATGTGTATGTGTGTGTGTGTGTATATATATATATATATATATATATATGCTTTCTTTTTCGTAGGTTTATATATATCCTCGGCTTTTCCTGCTCCGTTTTGCCTGCCTCCCATTCTCCCCGGCTGATCCCTTGGAAGCGCTTTCCCTGTCCAGCCAGTCTCCCAGGGGGCTGGACTAGAAGACCTTCAAGGTCCCTTCCACCAGCTTTATCCTATTCCCCGCAGGGCCGCAAATCCGGGAAGGCGAGCCATGAGGGTCCCCCCCCCACCGCTCCACCCCAACGCAGCCTCCTCTTCCCTGTAGCCCAAACCCGGGCGCCACGCCGGCACTCACGCGAGTCCAGCCCCACTTGGTAGCAGGCCAGCGGCTCCAACGAAAGCTTGTAGCCCTCGAACCTGGGGTCGAGCAGCAGCCGTTTGACGCGCAACGAACAGTTCGCCGCCGTCTCCATGCCGCAGGCCTCGGCCTCGGCCTCCACTACCACCGCCGCCGCCGCCGCTTAGGAGAAGAGGTTTCCGGAGCGGCCCTCCAAAGCCTTTTCCGTCGCCACAGCACTGAGGCCTTGGCAGCCCCGTCGCGAAGGATTTTGGGTAGGAAAGCAGTGCAGAGCCTGCTGGGAATCGTAGTTTTGGAGCGGCTGTCGCCGCCGAGATAGCCTTTCTAAATAGAATAGAATTCTTTATTGGCCAAGTGTGATTGGACGCACAAGGAATTTGTCTTTGGTGTATACGCTCTCAGTGTACATAAAAAGACAAGATACATTCATCAAGAATGTACAACACTTAATGATAGTCATAGGGTGCAAATAAGCAATCAAATCATATTATATAGAGCACTGCACACAGAACAACTAGACACAAGAACAGTTTTCCCCCCGAACGCCATCACTCTGCTAAACAAATAATTCCCTCAACACTGTCAAACTATTTATTAAGTCTGCACTACTATTAATCTTCTCATCGTTCCCTTCACCCATCTCCTTCCACTTATGACTGTATGACTGTAACTTTGTTGCTTGTATCCTTTCGATTTATATTGATATTGATTGTTTCCTGATTGCTTATTTGTACCCTATGACTATCATTAAGTGTTGTACCTTATGATTCTTGATGAATGTATCTTTTCTTTTATGTACACTGAGAGCATATGCACCAAGACAAATTCCTTATGTGTCCAATCACACTTGGCCAATAAAAAAATCCTATTCTATTCTATTCTATTCTATTCTATTCTATTCTATTCTATTCTATTCTATTCTATTCTATTCTATTCTATTCTATTCTATTCTATTCAGTAACAGTCAATATAAATCGTAAGGATACAAGCAACAAGGTTACAGTCATACAGTCATAAGTGGGAGGAGATGGGTGATAGGAATGATGAGAAGATTAATAGTAATGCAGCCTTAGTGAATAGTTTGACAGTGTTGAGGGAATTATTTGTTTAGCAGAGTGATGGCGTTCAGGAAAAAACTGTCCTTGTGTCTAGTTGTTTTGGTGTGCAGTGTTCTATAGCATCGTTTTGAGGGTAGGAGTTGAAACAGTTTATGTCCAGGATGTGAGGGGTCTGTAAATATTTTCCCAGCCCTCTTTTTGACTCGTGCAGTATACAGACCCTCAATGGAAGGCAGGTTGGTAGTTATTGTTTTTTCTGCAGTTCTAATTATCCTCTAAAGTCTGTGTCTGTCTTTGTTGGGTTGCAGAAGCTCCTGTGCGCTTCGTGCCGGGGCATTGCAGTTTGGCGCGTGGTCCTTGCAGGATGGGTGGGGGTCAGTACTTAAGGATTCCCATCACCCTAATTCAGTACAAAGCAACGCTGTTGAGCTCATGAAGGTTGCTCCTTTTCTACATTCGATTGGACGTAGTGGACAGAACTATAGGAAAGTGCCTAAGATGGATATTTGGGTTACTCCTTGGTCTCTAAACCGGTGTTTCTCAACTTTGACCACTTTGAGAACTCTAGATTTAAAGTTCCAGAATTCCTCAGGCAACCATGTTGACTAGGGAATTCTGGGAGTGGAAGTCCAGACTTAACAGAGTTGAAAGGGACCTTGTAGGACATCTAATCCAACCCCCTTTCCCCCCTCCCCCCATCACCACCCAAGGAGGAAACCCTATACCATTTTTGACAAATGGCAGTCCAGTCTCTTCTTGAACACTTCCAGTGATGAAGCTCCCACAACTTCTGAAGGCAAGCTCTTCCATTGGTTGATTGCTCTCACTGTCAGAAAATTTCTCCTTATTTCTAGGTTGAATCTCCTTGATCAGTTTCCTTGTCTGGCCTTCAGCTGCTTTGGAAAATAGGTTGACCCTTTCCTCTCTGTGGCAGCCTGCTCTAAACCATTTAAAGCAGAGGTGGGCAACTATGGCCCTTTTATGACTCATGGACTTCAATTCCCAGAATTCCTGAGCTAACATGGCTGGCTCAGGAATTCTGGGAGTTGAAGTCCACAAGTCATAAAAGGGCCATAGTTGCCCATCCCTGATTTAAAGTAATAAAGGCAGGATAAAAATCTGAGAAACAGAAAAACAGACAAGACAATTGATTTTGGTTTAACGTATTAAGTGAGTTCAATCATTAGGGTTAATGAAATGTTGATGTCTTAGTTATGCTTAATGAGTTGTATGGATGAGGACACATAACATACTATGCCCTAAAACTATGGTCTATGAACAAAATAATCTGCATCCAGACACTATGCTAAGCCAAGATCAAACAAACCACATTATGGCTTAGTGCAATGTGTCTACTTGCCTTCTCCGACAACCTAACTTTTAGGATTTATTTTTATGTTTAGTTAGAGTAACAGTTGGAATTTCCAGATATATGTTGTTTTCAATGCAGTGAATAGGGTGAATAACAACTCTGTTATTCTGATGTGTCTTATGTTGAATCTGGTTACCCATATTATAAAATAATTTCACTCCCCAATAAAATGTAAGTTGGATTGCACGTTTATTGGGAATAAAACTCATTGAACTGTAAGGGTCCTATTTCTGAACTTTCTATATTGGGATCATTCTGAAGGTATCTCTCTCTCTCTCAGAGACACCTGAATTCTGTTTACTTCCCTGTGTACCATTTACTTTTATGCTTTCCAAGAAAACTATCTGGAAACATGAGTGACTGAACTTTATTTTCCATTCATTTTAAATAAAATAAAGGTCAATTCCCGATGGAACAATCATGTGTTTTCTTTTAAAATTGTAGAGAAATTGTTCATTTTTTCTTCTCGGAGATGTTTTTCCCATATTCATAATGTGGTCTATAGCCCCAGGATTTCCTAGTGTCTCCCACCCCAAAAACTAACCCGATCCCGCCTTGAATTCTTGAATACTTTTCAATAGAAGCAAACCAAGATTGTTTTTTTAAAAAAAGTAAATCCCAAATAAAACAGGCAATGAGAATACACCTCCATTTTGCTAAATAGCTAGTTTAAAGTCAGAAAAAACGACTGCGGCATCAACATAAATCAACCTAGAGATCAAAAAAAAGGGGGGGGGAGTGCAGCACAGAAGAGCATTGTGGGAAAAGTAGTTTTTATGCTAAGGCGGCGTGAAGGGCGTCATGGGAACGGCTGAGCGGCAACGTCCTTCTGGGAGTTGTAGTTTTCATTGGGCGTCGAGCCGTTGAAGCCATGCGGCTGAGAACTACGCTTCCCAAATCTTTCTGCGAGGATTGAGGGAGGCGGTTGCAAGGCTTCTTTCTCTTTAGTTGGGTAAAGTCTTGGGCAACCCGGGGAGAGTTGGTCTTGCCGCGAGTTCGAGGCTCCGTTGAACCGGGTCTCCTCGGAGACTGAGCTCGTGGAGGAAGCAAGTGGGTCGCCGGAGAGGTAACCCGTTTGTTTGGGGGGGGGGGGCGGGCAGTGCAGCTAATGGAGGCTTTTGTGCTTGTGTGGATGTCGATTCCTCTTCGAATTTGCTTTATATTCCCGTCCCCTTTTTCCCCATCCCTTCCAGTTTCCCTTCCTTAAAACAGAAACCGACTCCAGATCTGACTTATTTATTGCGAGGCTTTTTTTCAGTAGTATAGTTTGAGCATCATCATCATCATCATCATCATATGATGAAACTGATGGGCGTGCAACTCAAAAGCAAGGAGGACTCAAAATGGGTGGTTTTTCAGAAAGGAGGGGATCCCCATGTTAGTAAGTAATCTCAATTGTTTGGGTGCTTGAACCACTCAACCCTTGGAAAAATGCAATGGTACAACAGGGTCATATAGGTCGTTGAATTAAATCCCTCTTATAGGGGCTGGGTTTTTAGCTGAGTAGGGGATGCATGTTGTGTGAATGCAGTAGAAATATATATATGTATGTATATATATACACACACACACACACACACACACACACACACACACACACACATACACACACACACACACACACACACACACACACAGTGCAGGTTTCTGGGAATCCAGATCCAAATTGGCAACAGGACAACCTAACTTTATACCCAAGTCGCAATATTGATAATCCTTATTTCAGTTGTGGGTCTGCAGGTTTGAGGAGCTGCAACCAAAGAATTTATGGAAGCCAGAGATTATCCTTGAAATAGTTTACATCATTGAAATCTCTGCTTTTCAGTAGATCTGGTCTACTTGCACGCAGGAGGGAAAAATGAACAAAGATGCACAAATGAGAGCAACTATTAATCAAAAGTTAATTGAAACAGGAGAACGAGAACGGTATGTGGGTTTTATTTTCTACTCTAGTTGTAGAGCTGTGTTGCTCGCTGGTTGAGAACACTCTTTAATGTTTTTCTAATACCTGGTATGGATATACCATACTTCTAACACTGTTGTTTTTACAGCCTTAAAGAACTACTGAGAGCCAAATTAATTGAATGTGGTTGGAAAGATCAGCTAAAAGCACACTGCAAAGGTAATTATCACTTGTTGGTACCATGGTCATGAATCTTAATATTCATGTAATATGAATGTTCTCATGTTGCATTTTCAATCACAGATGTATGATATATAGACAATATTTTTAAAAAGGAAATAAATTGCAATGTCACTCTTAATACGTGATTCCCACGTGTGGCCTGCCTTAAGTACCCCTCTCTCCTCTATTTTGTCTTTTTTTCAATATTTATTTATTTGTATCCCACCTTTATTATTTTTATGAATAACTCAAGGCAGTGAACATATCCAGCACATCTTCCTCCTATATACACATGGACAAGTTCCTGCAGACAAGATTTGCCATTACCTCCTTGATAGAGTTGAGAGGGAGTGTCTGGCCCAAGGTCGCCCAACTAGCTTTTTGCCTAAGGCAGAACTATTACTCATAGTCTTCAGGTCTGATGCTTAACCACTGCATCAAATTGGCTCCCTAGATTTTAAATTATTTTTCTTTATTCCAATTACTTTGGAAAAGGGAAAATTTAAATAAAATAGCAATGTCAGCTAGGTTACAATGGTGTTTAGTTATGGACCAAGATAGATTCTTCCAAACAAGGATTCAACTGGATGATCTTGGGTGTAGGTTGCTGCATTAGTTTTAAATAATGTGGCACTACTTTAATTGAGTTGTGCAATTCAACAATTAAGTCAAACACGAAAGCGCTCTAAGCTGGATTTCAAGAGTTTTTTTTTGTCATGTGTTGAATATATTGCTATTCAAAAACTACTCAAAAAAAGTTGGGTTGCATGGGACTAAATGAGAGAGTAGAAGAGTGAGTAGATGTGGTTGGATTCTAGAATATGTAAGTGTGTGTGGTTCAGGCCATAATCCAAAGTATGCTTATTTATTTTTTAAAAAGCTCTATTTTAAAATAGAGGCAGTTTGGTCTAGTGGTTAAGGCACCAGGCTGGAAAATAAGAGAGCATGAGTTCACGTCCCACCATAATCATGAAAGCCAGCTGGGTGACATTGGACAGGTCACTCTGTTAGCCCAAATCACCTCACAGGGTTGTTATGGGGAAAATAGAAGGAAAATGTGTTGGATATGTTCTCCGCTTTGGGTTGTTTATAAAAATAAAAAAGGCAGGATACAAATAAATAGTGTTTAATGTATAAATAGGGTTTGTCTGTGCTATTGAGTTTAATGTACAAAAAGTTAGTTTCTGTAACTAAAACAAACCTCTCTACTTTTATCTGACATTAACATCTATGTGCTTGTCTTTATTTTGTTTAGATGTCATCAAAGAGAAAGGGCTAGAACATGTTACAGTTGATGATTTGGTGGCTGAAATTACTCCAAAAGGCAGAGGTAATAATGCTCTATTGCTTTGGTACTTGAGCATAAAGTGTACACTGAGTTGTTGGAATGAATTCTTTCCAAGCGCTGAACATAATTCATTTGTATAGCTTTAAGAAGATGGCTGATTCAGGTACCCTCCAATGATGCCCTGGAATTTACATTTGCATTATATTCCAGTGTTTTTCAACCTCAGAAACTTTAATATGTGTGGACTTCAACTCCCAGAATTCTTCAACCCAGCATGCAATGCATCCTGGGAATTAAAGTCTACACACCTTTTAAATTGCTGAGGTTGAGAAATACTGGTTTATCTGGTCAAAAGGGCTGACTTTTGTTTCCTTGATCTCTGCATTAACATAGTCTCACATGTTGATTTGCTATGAAAATGTCTCAGTCTTTTAGATGCAATTAGCCACTGAGGGTAACGACAAAAACTAAGAATAAAACTTACAATAATTTCAAGGAGACCAGGGCAATCCTACTTGCAGGGATATTAATATTAATTGAAAGAGCTGAAGTTGCTGAAATCTTCAGTCTGTTTCAATAATGAGTATTCTAAGTGGCAGATTTTATTTTCCTGGGCTCCAAGATCACCGCAGATGGGGACTGCAGCCAAGAAATTAAAAGACACTTGCTCCTGGGGAGGAAAGCTATGGCAAATCTAGACAACATACTAGAAAGCAGAGACATCACCCTGCCAACAAAAGAGTGCATAGTCAAGGCTATGCTTTTCCAGTTGCAATGTATGGCTGTGAAAGTTGGACCATAAGAAAGGCTGAGCGCTGAAGAATTGAGGCCTTTGAACTATGATACTAGAGAAGACTCTTGCGAGTCCCTTGGACTGCAAGGCGATCAAACCAATCAGTCTTAGAGGAGATCAACCCTGACTGCTCTTTAGAAGGCCAGTTCCTGAAAATGAAATTCAAATACTTTGGCCACCTAATGAGAAGGAAGGACTCACTGGAGAAGAGCCTAATGCTGGGAACGATTGAGGGCAAAAGAAGAAGGGAACAACAGAGAATGAGGTGGCTGGATGGAGTCACTGAAGCAGTAGGAGTGAGCTTAAATGGACTCCAGAGGATGGTAGAGGACAGGAAGATCTGGAGAAACATTGTCCATGGGATCACGATGGGTTGGACATGACTTTGCAACTAACAACAACAACATTCTAAGTGGCTTAGTAATGCTCATCTGCTCTGCTTTTTCATATTCCAAGATTCTGTTTACTGTCTCAGGAAACATTTGTGCGGGCCCTGAGATATTGCTATAAATAATCATCACAGAATTATAGAATTGACAAGTGTTACATAGAGATGATCAATGCAGGATTCCAAATGAAAGCATCCATGACAGCTTCTGTAGGAATATATTTATTTATTTATTGGTTCGATTTATATGCCACCCTTTCTCTGGAGACTCAGGGTGGCTTACAATGCGTTAAGCAATAGCCTTCATACTTTTGTATATACCTGCTTAGTAGGGCTTTCGCCCCCCCCCCCCCAGCGATGTTCTTTTTTATACAAAGTCAGCTTATTGCCCCCACAATCCGGGTCCTCATTTTACCTACCTCGGAAGGATGGAAGGCTGAGTCAACCTTGAGCCTGGTGAGATTTGAACTTGCAATAATTGCAGGCAGCTGGTGCTACTTAAGAGCACTTTAGTCTGCTGCGCCACCAAGGCTCTTAATATATCCAACAAAGAAAAGCCCATCATCTGTCTCAGGGATCACCAATCTCCGGTCTTGGACTGGCACCAGACTGTGGCATGCCAGCAATCAGGCCACACAAACAAATGAAGCTCCATCCATGGGATGTAGGCAGCATGCAAAATCACGCTCCTTCCAGTCCATGGAAAAACCTCTCTCCACAGAATTGGTCCCTATCTTATTCTTAGGAAGTTTCTATTATCAGCCAGAATGTGCCTTCCAATAATGTAAGACAATTGCAGGTAGTCCTTTACTTTCAACCATAATTAGGACCAGAATTTCTGCTGCTAAGTGAGGTGGTTGTTAACTGAATTGTGTCCAACGACTAGGTTATGCAGCAAGGCTAAAAATGACAAAGTGAATCAAAGAAGTTGGGAGCATTCTTTGATGCCTTCTTAAATCACTTTGGGACTATGTGCAAATCTATGTCATGCATCTATGGGACATAGGTGCTCAATTGCTTTGATTGAATTGAGGTGAAAGAAACAATGATAATTTGGTGTAAATATTTTGAGCACAATATCAATTTGGACAATTGGCAAAGTTTATGGGGAAAAAAATTAAAAATCACACTAGCAACTTCCTACAAGGAAAACCTCTATAAGATGTTCTATAGGTGGCACCTCCCCCCCCCCCCCCCCCCCCAAGATTAGCACGAATGAATAAGGGAAAATCCTCAATATGCCAGAAGTGTGGAGAGACCGTTGGGAATTACTACCACATGTGGTGGGAATGCCCAAAGATGCAGAAATGGAATTTACTAAAGAACTGGCTGGAAGAAATTTTGCTAACAGATATAGAGGTCAAACTGGAATTTTTCTTATTGGGAATTATAGAAAGAAAATATAAGAAAGATACAAATTGTTTATTACTGCATATACTCACAGCGACACAAATAGCCTTCGCTCAAAAATGGAAAGAGAAAGATATTCCAACTGAAGAGAAAATATTACTGAAAATCTTTAACTGCGCAGAAATGGACAGACTCACTTTGGAACTCAAGGATAAAAGCGAAACTAAGTACTACAAAATCTGGGAACAATTTTATGATTGGATAGATAACAAGAGAGTAGCCAAGACAAATGTATAGTGTTAGAACAAAAATATAGATGTTATAGATAAATGTATGTTTAAGAGATAAATAAATATACAGAAATAAGGGAAAAAGTATGATTGTATTATTAATAAAAAACTTTTTTTTTAAATAAAAGAGTGTTCCGAAGTTTGTTTCAAGCAACTAATACTATTTTTGGGTTGAGCTTGATTTGGTGGCTCACACGGACAGATTCATGTTGGTATATGGGTCTGATTCAAATGTTGCCATTCCATGCTTTTTGTAAGAATTTTGGATTTCCCATTCACGTCCTACCCATGGTCAATCATACTTAGCTTTCTAGCTTGCCACCTGGCAAACATACCTGCATCTACGCTCATACCAGTGGTGGGTTGCCCCCAGTTCGCACCGGTTCTATAGAACCGGTAGTAAAACCGGTGGGAGGCTCTGCCCACCGACCCTGATGTCATCAGAACGCTTCTGCGCATGTGCAGAAAAGCGTGCACAAACAAGAGCATGCGCGCGGCCCTGTTGCGAACCAGTAGTAAAGGTAATAGAACCCACCCCTGGCTCATACATATAGAAATGCACAAAGGATAGTATAGTATAATAGTATAGTACAATACTGAATAAACAGTTCTCGACTTATGACTGTAATTTAGCTTGAAATTACAGCAGTTAAGTCATGTCAGTTGTTAAGCAGATCACCATGTGACTGTCCAATTTTACATCTTTTTTGCTGTGACTGAGTGATGGGCACAGTCATTCAGTGACCCCAATGGGCATTTCTTTTTTTTTTTTTTTTGCCGGAAACCAGAAGTTACATATCAGTGTCCAGCAGAAAACATCATACATTGCAATCAAAAAGCTGTAAATGAGGGCAAACACCCAAAATGCGATCATGTGACCATGGAGCGGGGTCTGGCTATTGGAACTTGAAAACCTGGTCATAAGTAGCTCTGGATAGGTCCGTCCTAACTTTGATCACTGAGTGACCAGTGTTAAATCAGGGACTATCTGCATTTGAAATTATTTGGAGCGTGGCGATGATTTCATCTTGCTCTTTTTCTTTTTCTTTTCTTTTTCAGCTTTGGTGCCTGATAGTGTAAAGAAAGAACTTCTACAGAGAATAAGAACATTTCTGGCTCAACATGCCAGTCTTTGAGCCATCCGTTTGAATTTTCCCGTGCTTTAACACACTGTTCAGTAAATCACATGAAAAACTGGGCATTTTTCATACTTCAGGGTTCAAGTTCACTATTTTTTTTTAAAATATTTCGTTTACTTACTCCAAGTCCACTTCGATATCCTGACCTCTTCATGTTTTAATAAAAGAGAACAATGCCAACAACCTGCGCTTACATGTTGAAATCAAAGATGTTTTGCCATTGTGTGTCTTAATGGGTCTGACCTATGTCCATATACTTTAATATTAAATGGCTTGTCTGCCATCCCGCTAGATCAGAGGTCTTCAAACTTGGCAGCTTTAAGACTTGTGGACTTCAACTCCCAGAATTCTCCAGCCAGCATAGAGAATTCTGGGAGTTGAAGTCCACAAGTCTTAAAGCTGCCAAGTTTGAAAACCTCTCGCTAGATGAATTCAGCAGAAAGGATAATAAAGAATAAATTCTAAATATTTGATGTCAATTGTAAAACAGCACAGCAGCAGAGGGAAAGCAAAGAGTAAAATTACTGTACCATGGCTCCAAATAATGGCACATGACCAGTGATATGCAAATCCAGCTATTGCATGCCTGCCATGCTGACCTCGGTTGAAAAGGCCAGCATTTGTGTAACATTTTGTCAGCTGTTTGCTTTTCCTTCCACCCCTTGGATGTCCAGGAGAAGAATGCTTCCTTTGAAATAATGGAAGGTACAGAATAGTAAACTTCAGATTTTGCCACCTTTTAGCCTGTCAGAGTCCATAATGAGTAAGTAACAAGATGAGTTCAGTCTTCTTTTTTTTTTTAAAAAAAAAATTGTAATAAGTAATGTGTTTCATGACCAAAGAAGCCATATTCGGTAATCTGCAACACAATTTGGGCCACATATACTAATACTCCGGTTGCTACAAGACTGTCAGGATGTCAAAAATACAAGGCTGTCAGAAATCAAACCTATTTCTTACTTATTAGTATAATGTATAGGTTTGATTGAAATAATGTTGTAGCATTATTTTGAAAGTTTTAAATTTGAATGGCTCAAATAGATCTGAGCCTCTTTCTAGTAGGATTGCATTTCATGTCTAGTAGTCCTCAACCTACAATCATTCGCTTAGTGACCGACCATTCGGAGTTACAATGACACTGAAAAAAGCGACACAACCATTTTTCACATGATTGTTGAAGCATCCCCACGGGCACGTGATCAAAATTAGGAGGCTTGCCAACTGGCACGTATTTATGACGGTTGTAATGCAATGTTCTAAGGCAGGGGTCTGCAACCTTAAACATTCAAAGAGCCATTTGGACCCGTGTCCCACAGAAAAGAAAACACCGGGAGCCATAAAACCCTTCCTGTGCCTGACTATTTCTTGAGCAGCCACAAAACTAGCATATGTAGTTGAATTAAACGTTCTGTTTTCTTCTGAAACTTTTCTTGGATTTATTCATGGTTGGTCTACCGGGGGTTGAAAAGCTCAATAAATCGTGTGCTGGTGGGTGTCACACGTTGGCTGTTGTGACGCATATTTTGAGTGATGGAGCCGCAGCAGAGGGGTGAAAGAGCCACATGTGGCTACAGAGCCGCAGGTTGCTGACCCCTGTTCTAGGATCATGTGATCCCCTTTTGTGACCTGACAAGCAAACTCAAGAGGGAAGCCAGATTTACTTAATAACCATTTTACTATCTTAACCGTAGCAAGAAAGGTCACAAAATGGAGCCAACTTCACTTGACAACTGTCTTGTTTAGCAACATAAATTTTGGTCTCAGTTGTGGTAGTAAGTTGAGGACTGCCTGTTTGACTATTGTAAGCCAGAACCAGGTTATGTGGTATCATAATGTGTAGTGAGCATATTAGTTACAATTAACACTATCTTGAAAATAGGTTCTTGAAATGGGTGTGTGGATGCCCCTTACAAAGCTAGCATTATTTACATTGCAAATATCCAGAGAGGTGGTAGCAGATTGCCTCTCTCTGCTGCCATCTAGTGATCGCCCAGATGTTTGCAGCCTAATTATGATAGATTTAGTATCTCCTACAGATCAAGTGGAGGTATCCATTTCTGAATGACAGTTCAGGCCTTTGAATATTATTTAAGCAAATATATGGATGTTAGGTCTCAATTCTGTAAAAAAAATGAAACGCTTCATAAAAATTCTATTAATTAACATGTAGTCCTCAATACTTTTAATTTGTATTTTTAAAAGATGAAACTGAATCAGGGTAAAAGAAAATATATTTTTGGAACAGAAAGACGGGCCCCAATTAAAAGTAACACAAATACTCTGAAGTTAATGTCTTGCTAACTCTATATAGGCTTAATTTTTAATTTTAGAAACATTGCATTGTTTTAAAGGTTTATTTGGAGAAGTTCCCTTGCTTTTCATTTGGGTACAATCACTTGCCAGCAAAAGGGATTCACTTTCCAGATTCCTATTTATGCCGTAAGAATATATGATTTAATTAATGACACATTTTGTTTGCTAGAAATTTAACTTCATGAATGTAGCACCTTTCTGAAAATCCAAATGCTTTGCCAACTACCTTTTAAAAATGCTTTTGAACATACCGTTTAAAAAAATGCCAATTCCCAGCCCACTATATCTTAAGACATGTCTTTCTCTGACACTATATCCTTGTAATATATATTTGATGGTAAATAAGTTGACAGTTTTATTTTGGAAGGCTCAAGTGTAGACCAGGATGGATAATACGCTGGATATTATTAATATTAGGAATGAAGGCAACCCTAAACTTAGAGAGACAATCACAAAGATAAGGACATTTCAGTGAAACAAAAATCAGCTAGTGATCTGTAGATGTGAAAGCTGGACACTGCAAAGCAAAAATAATAATAGATGTCTTGAAGATTTGGAGACGGTTACAGTTCGTCCTTGTTTAACGACTGCCTCATTTATCAACTGTTCGCAATTAGAAGGCATCTGACAGTGCAAAAGTAACTTTCCCAAAACCTGGCAGCAGGTCTGCAAAGCACTGTAAAAGCAACTCCAGTTTAAACCAGCCCGTCTCGCTCTACAGTTTTCCTCCTCTCCTAAATAAAAACATTATGCATGTATGCGAATGCACAGACTAGCCCAGGGGTCTCCAACCTTGACAACTTTAAGACTTGTGGACTTCAACTCCCAGAGTTCCTCAGCCAGCAAAGCTGGCTGAGGAACTCTGGGAGTTGAAGTCCACAAGTCTTAAAGTTGCTAAGGTTGGAGACCCCCTGCACGGAAAACGACTTTCAGCGCGAGCCGCTCGGCTATGCGTTTTTTCTACCGAGCCGCCAGTCAAAGGCGAACCGTAGGTCACGTGGCCCAAGGGGGGGTCCTCATAAGCTCCACCCCCCTTTCTCTTTTACCTCCCGTCGGCCCAGAGGGCTTCAGCTTTGTGCGCTTGCGCAGGGAACGTCCATCCTTCCGGTTCTGTCCCCACCCCTTCTGTTGAGTCCGAAGCTCCGGTTGGCTTAAAAAGTGTTGGGGCGGGACCGGAAGAGGCGATTGTAGGCGCGGGTGGTGGTGGGGAGGCGAGGCGGAGGGGGGGGGCGGCGTCTCTAGGGTGATAGGAAGGTGGAGCCGGTAGTGGCCGGTGAAGGGAAGCTATGGAGGAGCCAAGAGCCTCGACTGAGACGGAGGCCTCCCCCCCCATCCTCTTTTGAATGAAGGGAAGTCGCGAGTCGCCGAGGGAAGCGGCTGTCCCTCGGCTTGAGCCGCGTCGCTTCCACGACCGCTCGCCTCAGCGCTGGACAAGGTGAACGGGGGAGCGAGCGAAGGGAGCCGCCTTCCTTTGAGGCGCTTTCTCTCCCGGGGAAAGAAGAAAGCGGGCGGGCGGGCGGGTCTTGCTACCCCGCTCCTCCCTCAGGCCGGAGTCCTGATGAGGCGGACGCTGGTTGGTTATCCAAGCATATCCCGGACGTGGGAGGCCTTTGCCCTCCAAGGAAGCCTCCGGGTGTGGGGAGGTCCAACGTGGCTTTTCTGTCCCCGGACCTTTTTTTATTTTTATTTTTGGGTGGTGGTGGGAGTGTTATACTCCAGTAACGAAACCTCTTGCAAACCGTTGCAAAAATTACATTTTCAGCAGCTGCCAAAAAAAGCCAACACAGTTCTAAGCTGCATGAACAGAGGGATAGAATCAAGATCAGGTGAAGTGTTAATACCATTATGAATTCCTTGGTAAGGCCACACTTGGAACATTGCATCCAGTTTTGGTCACCACGATGTAAAAAAGATGTTGAGACTCTAGAAAGAGTGCAGAGAAGAGCAACAAACATGATGAGGGGACTGGAGGCTAAAACATGAAGAATGGTTGCAGGAACTGGGTATGTCTACTTTAATGAAAAGAAGGGCTGGGGTGACATGATAGCAATGTTCCAATATTTAAGGGATTACCACAAAGAAGACAGAGTCAAACTATTCTTCAAAGCACCTGAGGGTAGAACAAGAAGCAATGGGTGGAAACTAATCAAGGAGAGAAGCAATTTAGAACTAAGGAGAAATTTCCTGACAATTAGAACAATTAATCAGCGGAACAACTTGCCTCCAGAAGTTGTGAATGCTCCAACACTGGAAGTTTTTAAGAAGATGTTGGAGAATCATTTGTCTGAAGTCGTCTGCCTAAGCAGGGGGTTGGACTAGAAGACCTCCAAGGTCCCTTCTAACTCTGTTATTCGATTCTATTCTAAAATCATAAATGAATGCAATGTTGGACATTTATCTTCTATCCAAACAAATTTAGGGAAGATTTAAAGGGGGAAAAAAATCATGGTGCCCCTGTAAATTTACCAGGCAAGGCTTCCTGTGGTTGTCCCAAAGGTGCTTTTTTTCAAGAGGCAACTGGACTTTCTGTTTTTTCTTTGAAGACTTCTCATCTAAGAAGCTTCAAACTGGACCAGAAAGTCCAGTTGCCTCTTGAAAAAAGCACCTTTGGGACAAACCATGACCTGAATCACTGAGAATCTCCATAGACTTCTTGTGGTTGTTTTCTTCTGTGGGAAAGAGAAGGGTAAATATTAGAACAAAAAGTTTCTTTCGGTTTCTTTCTCTCAGGCAAGCAAGCTGATTTTAGTATGGCAACGCTTGTGGCCATGCTGTTTGTTTGGTTTTTTTTATTTCACCAAGCACTTTTTGCTCCAAGGAGCAAAACATTTTATTTTTTGTGATATTCACAGTGGCCTTTGAGGTTGACATTGAGTACTTGGCTCCTCTGAAGCTTTTAATTTCTCTGGTGTCCAAATTATTTATACAATTTATGAAGGGGAAGCCTGTGTTCAGCAAGTTTGGTTTCATTCTCGCAAATCCTGAGACACATATTTGGAATTGTGGTATCCTGAGAATAAGGCTTTAGATTAGAAGGAGATTTTAAAAATCTCTTGGTTATATTTTCCACTGTATTGCATTTACCAACTAGTTGATGGGATATGAGCAACATATATTAACTTGCTATCTGTAGGTAGTCTCTAGATATATGACCTTTGTTTGAATATAGAAATGTGAGTATACTTGAAATAAAACTTGGTTGCTCATGTGGCATACTAGACTAAATGTATCAAAACTGACTGTTGCTGTCTTTATACATATACACTGGCATGTGTATGACTATAGCTAGTAATCTACTCTGTTTTGTTAAAAATTATAGTATATGAAAGCCTGAGTTGAATAGAATCATCCATCTGATGATGATCATGGCATATGAATGATTAAGACCTGGAATGTAAGAAATTGGTAATGGTAAAAAGCATGAATTAACATATTTTATTATGTTCTTTCCCAGTGTGGAATTGAATACTCTCAAGAAAGTGAAACTGCAGATTTCATTACTACTTATATATATGAAAAGCTGAAAATGTGTATTGGAAAGTATTTGCAGTTATAAAGGTTTTTTAGAAAATAACTAACCTATATCTAGGTCTGAATGTTTTGCTCCAGTGAAGGGGGAAGAAAAGTAAGTTGATTTTTGAGAAGTCAAAAGCAGATATAGAAAAAAGTAAATCAGAAAAAAGGAAAGAAATAAATGAAATGAGTGAAATAATGGGAGAAAAACAGAATGCACATGAGAGGGTGATTGCTGCAAAAAACTATGATGATGAAAGACTTGTGAAAGAAAGCTACAAAGAATGTACTGTAGTTAAAAGTGAAATACATTTCAGAGATTTTGTTCAAACTTGAAAAAGTGAACAGAAGGAACTTCTCTCCCATAAATACTGTAGTTTGGATGTCTTGCAAGCAGGAATCTAGATGGAATTTTATTAATATATTCTGTCTAGCACTTGCCCATCAATGCATGTAAGACATTGAAAAATAAGATATAATGCATACAATTCATATATTGTTTTTATAAAAAGATACAAAGATTAAATCATTTAGTATTACCATTTACTCAAAGTTTTTAAGATTTGCTGCTCTTGTAGCATTCAGAAAAAGAGCGAGTTTGGTGTAGTGGCTAAAGCATCAAGCTAAAAACCCGAAGACTGTGAATTTTAGTCTTGCCTTAGGCATAAAGACAGCTGGGTGATCTTGGCCCAGTTATTTGTTCTCAGCTCTAGAATGACAAATTACTTCAAACAATGCAGGGATTTCTCCAGGTAGTTGACTCTAAGGAAACAAATATCAGGCAACAACATCTTTTGTGTGACATCTAACTTGTTTGATGGTTTGGAGCATATTTTTAAAATAGACTTCCATAAAAGCAGCTTTTTATTAGTAGTTGTTTTCTTGACTAATAGTATTATACAGGTACATACGAGGCCAAGCAATCTAATAATTTTTTGAGGCTTTGCCAAGGTGTTTAAGAAATAACATGATTTTTGACGCTTTATTGCTGAATTGCTTTAAAGTAATGTTTTCAATTAACATTGAAAGAAGCCTAAGTGGACCCTGCCATAGCACAGGAATAACACTAGGACGAAGATTGAAAGAAGCCTAACATTTGAATTCAGTCTTCATTATATTGGATCAGTTCAGATATTGTAGCCAAAAGTTCAGGTTCTCCTCCTCCTCCTTTTCCTTCTTCTCCTTCTCCTTCTCCTCCTCCTTCCTAGCATATTCCCCCAGATGCAGGGTCCACTTTTCTGATCATTGAACACCACTTTGCACAGTCTGCATCTCCAGGGCGCAGGCCTGCGGCTTGCATATTTTTGTGATGGCGTCTTGCCATCTCTGTTTGGATGCCCACAAGGTCGCTGACAATTGACTTCTAGTTGGTAGGCAGTCTTGGCCACAGTGGAAGGTGCTGGCTATGTCCATACCAGCGGAGCTGGCCTTCTCTCATCTTCTCTATAATTGATGCCACACCAAAATGATGTCAAATGTTGTCATTTGTGATGTGGGCAAGAAGAGAGATGCCCGATATCCAATGGACCTTTCCCATTTCCATGGCATGGAGATAGATTTTGGTCCCTGTTGTTGCTGCCCAGCATTCAGTGCCATACAGTGCAACAGGGCAAGTTCAGATATTGTAGACAAAATATAGTTTAGCTTTGAAAATTTGTTATTTGAATAGGATCAAATTATTTGATGAATAGTTTGATCCTATTCATCCAACTTCTACTTTCCTGAAGCTTTTCTTTCCTCTGGGATATATTACTCAGATGGACAAATGTTTTTGCAAACAGTTTTCATTCAAATTATGGATTTTTTAAATGTTGGTTTTTCCCTGTTAATTCAGAGACACATTCTCATTAGTATTAACTATAACGCACTTAGTTGGGATATCAAAGAAAGCTAACGGGAATACGGAAACGAAATAGATCACAATATGGTTTGTAAAAGAAGCACAAAGAGTGCAGTATAATAGGTTGAGCATCATGCCCAAACAATCCACAATTACGTTATTGAGGTAGTTAATCAACTAACTTGCTAGCCCACCTTGTCAGGAGACATTTTCCATTTCTTGAAGTGCTCTAAATGTCTATAGATTCTGAAAGTTTTTGTTGAGGTCTAGCACAATATGAATACATATTCCATTTGTTTTCTTGATTTCTTAAAAATCAGTGGCATTTTTGGATATAGCAATCCTGATTTTTGTTAGTAATATGCATTTGAAATCATACTTATGGGTTGTAGCTGCATTGAAGTGTATGCACAGACTTCTCTTAGAAGTCTGCAAAACTAACCACCATTGCAAAGTAGCATTACGCTTATCAGTACATTTTTTTCCTCTTTTTCAGGTGAAGTCTTTCATCATGGCAATTACACAGTTCCGTCTATTTAAAATTTGTACATGCTTGGCAGCAGTACTATCTTTTTTCAAAAGATTGATTTGCAGGTAAATATCAAATGTTGCATGTGAGTTTGCTCTGATTTTTCTTCTTAAGATTTCTACTTCATTCCTCTTGAGAGCTTTTTTTCTTTGTGTATGTTTCAAATTGGGGAAGGGGGAATGTAGTATTAATACTTTTTTATGACAGTTTAAAACAGTTAGAAACATGAAGTTAAATTTCTTCCATAATTGAACAATAAATAGTGATGTAATTTGATGTTGCATTGAATTTTTTTAAAAAAAAATCATATCCTTTCTAATATCTTTGTATAGCTAAAGAAACTGATATAATAATGCTTAGAAAAACAAAACTACGGTGTCATGTGATTAGCTTTAGCACTTAAGAATAAATATGTCTGATACAAATTTTTATTTATACAAGAACCTGTTTTGTAGGTGTGTGCTTCTTTCTTTGCATACATACAATGAATAAATGATTGAATTAATATATATCTCAAGTATTAAGAGAAAGAGAAAATATTATATTCCCTCAGGAAAAAGCCACAAAGTCAAATATTGAGAACTGCTGTGAATTATTACCTGAATTATAGATACTACTTCTGATTAAACAGGTATAGGAATAAGTATATGTTCAGAAAATGTTTGTAAAAATATTTTCTAAGGGAATAAGGAACCACATATTCATTTTTGTTTAAGTTTTTATCACAACCGAAAAAAATGCAGAGGCATGCAGTAATCTTTATCTTTTATTTTGTAAGCATTTTTGCTGCATCAGTAGTGACTATAATCTTTGGGGCAAAAAAAAATCTAACATTTGATTTGGTTTATAAAGGAAAAGGACTGGCAATTTTTCTTAAAAAATCTGATGATTGGAACAGGAATATTTTTCTTTACTGTAGTTTTCATTTCTGACAGACCTGTTTTTGTTTTTAATATTTCCTCTGGTTTTATAAAGTTACTTTGCTCTTAAGGTTTTGATTTTAAAAACGTATGCTATAATTTTCTACTCCAATTTTTTTTATAATGTATGTTTTACCCTTTCAAATATGCATGTCCAGCATGCATACTATTTTTTTCCATCTGTATGCAGGATTTGGAAGTTTAATGCTACACACTTTTTATGTCTTGGTAGAAATAAAATTTAGAGCATGCTTTTAGTACTGAGAAGCACTCAAGCATGTAAATCTCTTTTTAAATATTCTAACTTTTAATTTAGCTTTTAAATGATTTCTTATTTGCAATTTCAGTTTTATCAAACGTGTCAGAGTTAAGAAGAAACTCTTGTTTTTCAGGACCGGAAGAGGACGAAAACTTAGTGGAGACCAAATAACTTTGCCAACTACTGTGGATTTTTCATCTGTTCCTAAACAAGTAATATATTGAATGGTCTGGATATCAATTTTTAAACACAGTTCTTCTACCAAATGACTCAATAAAAATAGGTTATAAATTATGAACATTGGATGGCCAATAAAGATCGGAACTCTTTCCCTTTTTTTTTTTAGCCAGAAGTAGAAGATTGGTCTTCATGGGATGAAGATGCCCCTACAAGTGTGAAAATTGAAGGTGGTAATGGCAGTGTGGCCAATCAACAAAATGGATTGGAAGAAATGGAACCTGATTACTTTAAGGACATGGCACCAACAATAAGGAAAACACAGAAAGTATGTTTTCAGCACTCTCACAAAAATCTTCCCTACTTCCTTCTAATGTGGTGGTTATTTAGCAGTGAAAATTGATTTCTATCTGTGGCTCAGTTAGATAGCTTATGCAGTTAACTACCCTGTTTTCCCCAAAATAAGACATCCCCTGATAATAAGCCCAATCGGGCTTTTGAGCACATGGCAGTTATTTCAGGGTTCAAAAAAATATAAGACAGGGTCTTATTTTCGGGAAAACACAATGCTATACTTTAAAAATGATCATATCCAGTAGAGGTGTACAGCATTCTGAGCAATTTAAATTCATCATCATAGACTTGAATATGACTGAAACTGCCAAAGCAGACAATAATTTTCTCTCTTCAGTTTTACATCATTAAAAAATGTCATTTCTACCCAAAGTGTACTGACTTTTGTGTTTGTATTCTTTGGGAGCACAGCAGGATATATATGTAGCAAAGAAGTAATTTACATTATTTTCTCCTTTCTGTTTTGCATTTGAAACGTAATCACATTGAACAACCTGTATATTAACATAATATACATAAGTCATTTTAATGAGTTTATGTGTTGAGCCTTATAGTTTTAATCAAGGGTGAGGTTAAAGAAGGAAGTTTGAAAGCAAAACTAGTTACTACATATGAATTAAGTTATGTGGGTTGAGCGAGGTTATACATTTTTGTTTGAGGATTTTGCAGGATTGCATGCCAACTTCCTTCTGACTGATGCTGTGGTAAAGCCCCTCCTCATTCCATCAAACAGCTGGACAGTCTATATGTGCAGAGTCAAAGTGCTTTGCTTCAGTTTGCTTCAGTCCTATCCCTTGCCGTTAGTAGACAGTAGGGGTATTGCATGTAATTAGCGTGTGTGCAAAGATAACATTTCAGAGTATAGAATTCTGAACAGTTTGAGTGTTTATTATACCATTTGAACAGCGAATAAGCCTGCAAAAGCCTTTGGCTTCCAAATGTTCTTTTCTTGCCTGTAGATGTTAACAGAAGTATTTGCTCCTACTCAGTGGTGGGTTTCAAAAAATTTTACTACCGGTTCTGTGGGCATGGCTTGGTGGGCGTGGTGTGGCTTGGGCGTGGCAGGGGAAGGATACTGTAAAATCTCTATTCCCTCCCCAATCCCCATTGCAGGGGAAGGTTACTGCAAAATCCCCATTTCCTTCTGATCAGCTGGGACTTGGAAGGCAGAGAATAGATGGGGGCGGGGCCAGTCAGAATTTTTACTACCGGTTCTCCAAACTACTCAAAATTTCCACTACCGGTTCTCCAGAACTGGTCAGAACCTGCTGAAACCCACCTCTGCTCCTACTTTTAAACAGACTACTTTTTCCCTTTTCATCCATACCTAAGAGTTGATGAAAAATGTAAGAAAAGCAGTGCTTTCCATATTCACTTACAACCAGGAGTTAAATGTAGTTTAGGAATGATGGCTGACACCTTGTGGCCAAAAAAGAAAAGAGCAGAGGGCAGTGGTTTAATTGTAGTGAAGGCAAGGGAGGAAGCAGCCTTGGGCCTACAAGCACAGAAGATCCCTCATCCTGTGTTCTCCTCCTCCTCATTTTTTGCCTCATGCTTTTAACAATCCTGATTGGAATGCAAAATCCTGGTGTCCAAAGGCAACAGTGAAAAGAGTTTTCTGTATTTCTGCTACAATATCTGATTTTATAGTCTAAACCTGTTAGTCCAAGTCTAGGGCCCTATATCAGAAGAATAGCATGGAAAAAGAGAGGAGCTGTTCTTAACAGCCAGTTCCGCTTCCAAGTCACTAACCAGAAATCAAATGATTGAGCTGGTAGAACTAAGGATACTTTGATTGATTGAAAAAGTGGTGGAAAACTTGCAGGGTTCAGGCCCACTGCTCCTCTTGTACTGGCCAGAAATGTAAGTTGACACCTGGAAACAGTGAACATAGCATTGTTGTGTGACATAAATTTTTATAGTTGGGTTAATAAGTTTCCAATTTTATTTGTTAATAACAGTAATATTGCAAATTACTATTTTCAATTCATACTTTTCAGATCATTGTTAAAAAACGTGAACCTTTAAATTTTGGCAACCAGGATGGTAGTGCCGGATTTTCAAGTAGATTAGCAGCTACACCAGATGTTCCTTTTATTCACCAATCTGTAAGTAACTTCTTTATCACAAATATTTTTTTATGTGTAATTTCCAGAATGTCTTAAAGAAGGAATGCTAGCTGTTGGGTTTTGGGTTTTTTGGCCATAGGCAAGACAGATTGAGAACTATAATAAAGCCTTAAGTTGTGTGAAAATTTAGAAGCTTTTGATGGTATTGAATAATACACACACACACACACACACACACACACACACACACACACACACACGCTAGGTTTTTTCTGTATTATAGTGAATTCATTCAAAGAAAATTGCTGTCTATAAGTCTCCCTTCAATGTTTTCCAGGAATAGGTAGTTACATTTTCTGGAATTTGGATTGCAGTACTTTATTAGAATAATTACTCGATAGCATGGAACAGTATTTTGGAGATACTAATTAATTTCCATTTGCAGCCAGAACTAGGAGACTTAGAGACATGGCAGGAAAACAGAAATGCTTGGGAAGAAGAAGAAGATGCTTCCTGGCAAGCAGAAGAAGTTCTGAGGTAACTTTACCAAATCCTGTAATTGATTATAATTTATCCATCCACCATGATTCAGATAGGATTCACTGTGACTGTATCTGGATATAATGACAAACCATAGTTTATTATATGATCAATGAAGTCATCATGTGAATTTTGTTCCCTCTCTCCTGGTATGGAGGTAAAAGGACATTAGGATCTTATCTTTCCTTTTTATTTATTTCCTTTAAATTCAAATTTAAGATTTGAACTTAAGCTTCTATCAATAAATCATTCTTTTTGACCTGAGGATACAATTGGAAGCCTGTGAGTAAAGGAAATATAAAATTGTTAGCATGATGTATCACCAAGCACCCATTTACAATAAGGCAAATCAGTTTCTCAGGGTATTTTGTGCCATCTCAATTAGATCTGGACTTTGTTGGGTTCCAGGATATGCTGCTTTGCTTTGTAGGAAGTTATCTATTTATGTTTTTTAGAAAGATGTTTAAAAAAAACAGATGTCATAGGTAAACTGATGGGCACCAAAGACTTACTTAAGGAGACATTGATGCTTGTAGACACTATATTGCCTATATCTGAATTAGATTTTTATTCTGAAAAATATGAGGAAGTTGATATAAATATAAATATATATTTATAAATATAAATTTATATTTGCAATGCAAACCTGCGCTAAAACGTCTAAAACTCCTCATTTCCATTGAAGAAACTGCAGTCAATCACTTCATCTGAATCTGAAAATTACTGGCAAGGATTTCTGCCAGCCTTGACATTTGCCATGCCTTTTGCTGCCAAGTCATGTCAGCTGTTGGTGCTGCTAATTCACACCACCTCTGTTTATCAGCCCTTTGCTCTTAAAGAGTGCTGCTGTTGCTAGGATAATAATTTAACATTTTTCAAATGTTAGGTAGTCTTCTAATTATTGTCCCAATTCTGTTTCCAAGAGCTTAGGATGGTAAAACAGAGAGCTTCATATGAAGCCTAGCAAGGAGAATATCTTGCTTATATGGAGAATTAACCTCAGTTTTCCATGTCTTATCTTTTTATTGTATTGTTTTAACTCAATTTATGGAGGTTGAGATGTATCCCAGTCTTGGAGTTGTTTATAATTGGAACAGCCTTTAAACACAGTAAAATAAATAAGGAGATATATGTAGAGTACTCAAGTCAAAATCGGAAATCCTTGATCAGTTATTATTTAACATTTTGCATCAAGGATGCAAAATTTTGACTGCTACTATTTCCTCATGAGACTGTTGCATGGCAAAAGTGAGAGGTGGAACACAGAAAAAAATATTCTATATTTTTTTACATTTTTTTTTATTTTGAAGATTCCTTTTTTTGCCCCAGTAAAAGCTATTCAAAAGTGAACGTGATGGGTTCTACTTTGCTGAAATGCTTAAATGACGTTTTTATGTAGATGCTATGGAGATACACCTCCTAGCAAATTTAACAATTTACAAAATCTGTATGGCCATTTGATAAGATACTTCTGTTGTACTCTCTGGCACCCCGTTTTTCCTGTGTGGCAGGCAGAAAGAGAGTAGGTATATGTATTTTAAGGAATATATGTTTATTGAAGGAAGCACAGAAGCTTGCTTCTGCCCAGTTCATTATAGGAAAGTGAAACTTGGCTATGACAGGAGATATATAAACAGTAACTTGAATAGAAATAGGAGTGGGGTGATTAAGAAATCTATATGGTATAACAAAAAGAGACAGAGTCAAGAATGAATAGACTCAAATCAAATATGGATTGAGGTGCTTTGTTCAGAGGTGGGTTTCAGCAGGTTCTGACCAGTTCTGGAGAAGCAGTAGCAGAAATTTTGAGTATTTCGGAGAACTGGTAGTAAAAATTCTGACTGGCCCTGCCCCCATCTATTCTCTGCCTCCCGAGTCCCAGCTGATCGGGAGGAAATGGGGATTTTGCAGTAACCTTCCCCTGGAATGGGGTGGGAATGGAGATTTTATAGTATCCTTCCCCTGCCATGCCCATCAAGTCACGCCCACCAAGCCATGCCACGCCCACTAAGCCACACCCACAGAACTGGTAGTAAACATTTTTGAAACCCACCACTGGCTTTGTTCAAATAAGGAGAATCAGTAAGGATCAAATTGTAAAAGAAATATATCACGGAATAATGAATAGATTGAAAGGAAGAGGAAGACCAAGAAGTGGTTAGATATAGTTTATGAGATCTCCTGGGGGAAAAAAGGGAGTCGTTTGAAGAACAAAAGGCAGTGTGTGAAATATAACCTGGTGTTAGAAAGTGGATAGTTGGACAGTTTACAAAAATACAGAGATATATTGTGAATGGGATTGGTTTAAACTAGTTTTAATTGTACTTCTTTTCCTCTTTCTTCTCTCATGCCTTTAATTTCCTTGGTTTATTTCTCTTCTGCACTCTGATAATGTCGATCACCTTAAGAGAAAATAGCCTGATGGGAATGTAATTATGTATACGTGAACTATTGTTCCGTATTAAAAACAACCCACAAAATGTTTTAGCAAGCCAGCAGAGGGCTCAGCGCACAGCTAACATTGCCTTTTAGAGTCCTGGATAGACAGCATTGCTTGGAGATTGCCGTCTTTCTTCTAATGCTAGATATTGTGTGAGATCTTTGCCATGGTAGAATCAAGCTAAAAAGCTGAAATTTATTGTTTCCTCAAAGACAGTATGCTTTGAACACAAACAAAAATCCCAAGAGGAGGTTATTTTTATTTTAATGAGCATTTAAGAACATGATAGAAAAGATAGGGAATAAGCAAGTCAAAACAAACATTTAAAAAAAAATAACATTGTATTATATGGTTTCCAAATTAAATTGAATTCTATAACCGACTTGTGTTTCAAGTATCAGGTAGACAATACTTGTGTTTCAAGTATCAGGTTAACAAATAGATGCAGATTTCCACTGCTTAATTTATTATTCTTCTATAAGAAGGAATTAAATTTTCAGTAAAGTGTTGCGGCAATTGTTATATAACAAAGCCAATATGCGTATTGTTGTGGTTTATTAAATGGCTTTTATATTACTTTTGTTTGATTTTAATTGCTTTTTATTGTAAGTGATGTATTCTGCTCACAATAATAAATGAGTTATGAGTTGAGTGGCCTTATAAATTTTATAAATGAACAAATGACCATTTTTAATCTCATCCATTCTAGTTTCCCCTTGCATCTCTGCAGGCTCTTGAAGGTGTTTTATCAACATACACATTGAGCCTACCTCTTATTAACAAAGTTAATATCCTTGGCTTTGGGGAGCATTTGTTCCTAATTTCAGAGAAAACATAAGACCGGCCCTGCTATGTTACTCATATGTCTGTTTAGCCCACCCAACTGTTGTGGTTACTAATTGACTGCATTTGGGAAGTTCAAAACCATTGGCATGTTGCCTGTCATTCAGAAAGGAGTAAACAGCCATGGTAATTATTGTCCTTAAATAGCATCTTCCTGTATGAATTTGTCATGTTCCCCCTTTAAGGCCATGCAACCTGCCATTATCACTAGATTCTGATTGTGAGTTCTAATGTATGCAGTGTGCAAAAAAAGTATTTTCTTGATTATACAATTGTGGGGTTACAACTCTGATCCTACCTGATAATTGGCCATGTGGAGTGGAGATAATGGGAATTATAGTCTCAACAACAACAGGTGTTTGGAAAGGCTGACTTGAGAATATGGGCCATAATAGTGAGTGGCCCTCTATACAGGTAATCTTGACTTACGAACGCAATTGGAATGGGAACATTGCTAAGCAATGTGGTGGTTAAGTTAGTTCCACCTGATTTTAAGACCTTTTGCCATGGTTGTTAAGCTAATCACATGGTCTTTAAATGAATCTGAATTCCTCCATCAACTGCTTGTCAGACGTCCACTGGGAAGATTGTAAATGGCGCTCACTTGACCCCAGGAAACTGCAATTGTTGTAAACATATGCCAGTTATCAAGAACTTGAAATTTTGATCATGTGACTGATGGTCATAAGTGCAAAGACTGGTTGTAAATCACTTTTTTCAGCTCTACTGTTACTTTAAATAGTTGTTGAATGAATGATTGTAAGTTGACTACCTGTATCTTCTAGTGCTGCCTAAGTATTTCTTGGAACAATATCCAACTCCACTCCCATAGAGTTAGTGATGAGAAGGAACACTGGTGGAAGTGACTAACAAAAAGTGTATTTTTCTAGAGGTTAAGGCACCAGGCTAAAAAGCATGGCACTGTAAATTCAAGTCCCGCCTTAGCTATGAAAGCCAGCTGGGTGACTTTAAACCAGTCACTCTCTCTCAGCCCAGCCCATCTCACAGTGGGGAAAACAGGAGGAGGAAGGTATGGTGGTCATGTTCTCTGCCTTGAGTTATTTGTAAAATAATAAAGGCGGTATATAAGTAAATAAATATGTTAACAAAACTAAGCTCAAAATGTAGAACACATTTCAAATTAACAGTGATGCACTTACAAATGTAATTATTGGGAGTTTTGAGGATGTATTTTGTAAAGGTAAGTTGCAGGTGAAAAAGTAACAAATATGGCATACATGATGGCAAAAAGGGTCAGATTCGCCAAATAATGGCTTTTACAGCAACCCCCCCTCCCCCCCAATGTTGGATAGAATATAAGCTTATTAAGGACATCTGTAGAAAACTGGGCATACTGTGATCCACTCGACTGCCGGATGGAGGAGTTCCAGCTAATCCTGCAGGTTGCTGATCACTGAACCCAGGAAGCAGAGGTGGGTTTCAGTAGCTTCTGACCAGTTCTGGAGAACCGGTATCGGAAATTTTGAGTAGTTCGGAGAACCGGTAGTAAAAATTCTGACTGGCCCCGCTCCCATCTATTCTCTGCCTCCCAAGTCCCAGTTGATCGGGAGGAAATGGGGATTTTCCACACCCACAGAACCGGTAGTAAAAATTTTTGAAAATACCACTTCCAAGAAGCTATGTCAATAGAGCTCAGTTTACCATTTCTTAGCTTGGTAGCTTAATAAACAGTAATGATTCTACTTTTCAAATTAAATGGTACTCCGTTTAATCTACCTTCTGATGGATTATTTGGATCATTTCTACAGTTCAGGTATTTGGCAATCCTATGCTGAATATAAGCAAAAAATCAGTACCAGTGAGGCTCAGGAAGTGCCTGCAATACTCTATGATCTTGAGTTCCTCGAGGAGCATTTAATTCTGTATTTTCTGTGAAATTTCAGGCAGCAGAAAATGGCAGAAAGAGAAAAACGGACAGCTGAGCAACAAAGGAAGAAAATGGAGAAAGAAGTACAGCGGTTAATGAAGAAAGAGCAGAATAAAATCGGTGTGAAGTTGTCTTAATGCCGCTTGTTATGCCAGCAAAGGAAGAGAGTTTGATTTCCACAGAATTGCATCCTTTTCTAATGATCTCAGTATTTAATAGAACTGAAGTTTGCCGTTTCATTTTTTGAAGTCATCCAGGAAAAACAGTTCATAATTCCTTAGTGTATCTTCAGCTGTACAGTTGAAATGACAGAAGCCTCATTGCACACAATTCCTCTAGGACAGGACTGGGTTTTCTGCTGAAGCCGGATCCCATTGCATTCCTTGCAAAGAGATACTGCTACATAACCTCTTCAGCTGCCTGTTTTGGAAGCTAAAGTAAAAAAAAAAGAGGTGTAAATAGTTGAATGATGGCAATCTATTCTATTGTCTATTACGCTTATTACTGAAAAGACTAATTAAATGATTTTAAACAAAGTCTTGCTTTTTTTTTTTTTTTGCTCCCACAATTCTTGCCTTTGCTACAATACCAAGTGCCTCGGTGCATATTGTGAAGAAGCTGACTGAACTGACAGCATTATGCACAGAAGAGAGAGTAAATTCTTAATGCCACCCGTGGTGATGTTGACTTTTTTGCTTTGTGTCTCTGGCATATCTGTTTCAGAATTAGATGCTTGTTTTCAAATAGGGAAAAATTATTGTATTTTTCGGAGTACAAGATGCACCTTTTTCCCCCCTAAAAGGGGGTGAAAATTTGGATGTGTCTTATAAATTGAATGTAGCCCCGCCCACCCACTGACCCCCACCCTTTGGCCTCTGCCTCCCAGCAATTTATCTCCTTGCAGCAAGCAGCAAGAAGAAACAACCCATTTCAGCTTCAGCACAGCCTAATTAGCACAAGTTGATTGTCTTTGGATCGGCCTCCCGACTCTCAGCTATTTCAGGCTGCAGGGATTGCCATTGCCTATTGCTGCATGGGCCTCTGCTGCTTGCTGCAAGAAGGTAAATTGCTGGGAGCAGATTTTTTTTTCTTGTGCTAATCAAGCTATGCTGAAAACGAAAATGAAAGTAAAGCAGGCTATTTGCTGTTTGCTGCAACGAGGCAAAATTGCTGGGAGGCAGAGGCAGATTTCTTTTTCTTGTTTTCCTCGCCAAAAAAGGTAAGTGCATCTTATAGTCTGGAGCGTCTTATACTCCAAAAAATACGATATGAGATGATTTTATATGATATGGTTTCCAATATTTTTATTTGAGGGGAGTGCAAAACCCTCCTTTGTCTCTTTCTGGTTCCAGTTGGTGAACAAGAAGAGGTCATGCCCTAGCATGTGGGGAGCCTCAGAGCTTTTAGAGTATTTTCCCTCTACTCTTTAACATTGAAATGAAACTGCTGCATGAGGTCATCTGACAGCATGAGAAGTGGTGTCATCAGTATGCTGAGAATACTCAGTTATAAATTTCTTCCCTGGGCCAGGCAAGTAATGCTATTACGGTGCTGTCCAAGTCCCTGGAGGCTGTAACAGTCTGCATGGGCTCAACCGTCGCAAAATGGAGTGGCTTTAGTTTTTCAGCCCCTCAAATGATGGCGACTTCAATCAATCAGAATAGAAGCTGGAAGGGACCTTGGAGGTCTTCTAGTCCAGCCCTCTACTCAAACAGGAGACCCTATACCATTTCAGATAGGTGGCTGTTCAGTCTTTTCTTAAAAACCTCCAGTGATGAAGCCCCTACAACTTCTGAAGGCAAGCTGTTCCACTGGTTACCGTATTTTTCGGAGTATAAGATGCACCTTTTTCTCCCCAAAAAGAGGGTGAAAATCTGGGTGCGTCTTATACTCCAAATGTAGCCCCACCCAGCTTCTCAAATGGAGGTTTCAGAGGCTGAAAAAAGCATCAGAAACACATGCTTCAGAAAAAAAGCCCCCAGACAGAGCTTCAGAAAAAAAGCCTCAGAGAGAGCTTCAGAGACTTTTTTTCTGAAGTTCTGTTTCAGAGGCAGAAAAAAAGTTTTTTCTGAAACAGTTTCAGAAGTTTCAGAGGCAGAAAAAAAAGCAAAAAAAAAAAAAAAAAGGAAGGCGCAGAGCTCACAACCAAGGAACCTATTGCTAAAATTCACCTCTGGGAACAGCTGATTGGGGGTATTCCGGGAGGCTGATTCACCTGCCAATCAGCTTTTTTCTTATTTTCCTCCCCAAAAACTAAGGTGCGTCTTATACTCCGGTATGTTTTATACTCTGAAAAATACGGTAATTGTCCTCACTGTTAGGCAGTTTCTCCTTAATTCCAGGTGGTTTCTCTTGATTAGTTTCCATCCATTGTTTCTTGTCTTGCCTTCTGGTGCTTTGGAAGATAAGTTGACCCTCTCTTCTTTGTAGCATCCCCTCAAATACTGGAATACTGCTATCATGTCATACCTGGCTCTTCTTTTCTCTAGACTTGCCATAACCAATTCCTGCAACCGTTTAATTATAGTTGCTTTTCTTTGCACTTTTTCCAAAGTTTCAACGTCTTTTTTGTAACGTGGGAACCAAAACATTATAAAACTAAGGCTTTATAATGCGATATTAATATTTCACTTGAACCAGGTTGCAATCCCCTGCGTGCCCTCCTGGAATCAGCTTCTGGTTGATGAGCAAATGGCAGAGGTGGCTGGGAGGGGGGGGGGGAGCTTTGTGCAGATCCATCTTGTGCCCCAATTGCATCCTTTCCTGGACTGAGAGTCCTTGCTTATGATCACTCTTGCCCTAGGTTTTTTTTTTTGCTTTAATTTATATGCCGCCCTTCTCCGAAGACTCAGGGCGGCTTACAATGCGTTAAGCAATAGTCTTCATACTTTTGTATATTTATACAAAGTCAGCTTATTGCCCCCACAATCTGGGTCCTCACTTCCCATTTGGATTAGTGGAATGCACTTTACATAGGGCTGCCCTTGAAGGCCACTTGAAAGTTGCACCTGGTCCAGAATTCAGTGGCCTATTAGGTGTTAATAGGTTTGCCTATACCTCTATGACCTGTACTTGCACCCAGTTTCTCTCTTGATCCAATTTGATGGGCTAGTTATCTTAAAAGCCCTACATGGGGGGAGACCTGGTTATTTGCAGAACCACCTCTATCTAAGAATATCTGCGTGTCCATTAGATAAGATACAATAGGCACACTCTAGATCAGGGGCGACAAACTTACAGCCCGCAGGCTGGATGTGTCACGTGCTGGCCACGCCCACCCCTGGTTTAGCGAAGGAGAAAAAAGTTGTGATACATCACGTGACGACGTGACAATGCGAGTTTGACATTCCTGCTCTAGAGCCTTTCCCTGAAATCCTTTCACTTAATAGGGCCTCAGAAGGGTGCCTTTACCAAGGCCATCCCTAACCCTGGGAATGCCCTCCCCCCCAACAATTCAACAACCCCCTCCCCATTTTAGCTTTTGGGAAGGCCATCAAGACTTGGCTTTTTACTCAGGATAGGAAAGAAAGGCATGAAACAAGGATCATTGTAGCTTACTAAGGAGCATCTTAAGGAGATAATTAAAGTTTTTATTTTTGTCTGATCTTTTTGCTGTTTTATGTTTTTTTTTTTTTATGGTTCTGTTGTGAGCTGCCCAGAGTTGTTTAAGATAGATGACTGTATAAACTTTTTAAATAAATAAAAATATTGGAGGCAAATAGGAAGTAGCACAAGGTATGCATAAACTTATTTCTTGGTCACTTAAGGGTTATTGCTTCTAGGCCAAGCATCCTTAATTCTGAAAATAAATATAAGTTGCCATCAATCAATATGAGGTAAGATTCTCTAAAGAGAAAAATGAGCATTTGTTTATTGTTGCCTGGAATGAATTATTTGAGTATCTTAATATAGCAAGATGACCCAGTTCTTAGGTACTTGTCAAAATCAAAGCTTGAAAGTTTTGTATGAATCCTATTTTCATAGCTTGTTCAGGAATCTTCCATGATTAAGCCTCTTGTCCTCCTTTCTCATCCCCCAGTCATAAAAGCAAAAATAAGGGTTCTCTAAATCTCTCATAATGGAAGTAAATTTTCTGTATTAAAAAGTTTTCCAGTTGATGTTCATGCAATGCCAAAGGATTAGGAGTACCAGTTTTTATGTAATTTTTTTACTCTTAGTGTGGACTTCTCAAAAGGAGTTGGATATGCAAATTGTCGCTTACTACGTACTTATCTTTTGTAGTATTCAGTTATATGAGAGATTAGGCACATTGATCTGAATCTTTAATAGACTCTAAGTGGGGGAATCTAAAGAATAGAATGTAAGATTATGTTAGTTAATTGCTGCAGTTATTTGAATAAAGCTGAAAAAATGAATATCCGTTCAGGGAATAAACCTAGATATCACTGAATTTCATTGAAAGTAATGGGATTTAAGTTTCTTTTTCTTAGTTTCAACGGGATCCAATAAAAAACAACTTCCAAGGGGAAAATTGTTAATACAGTTGTAAGAACACAGAATATTGGCAAAGTAATAGATTCAGACTACTGCTTGAAAAGCAGTTTTGAAGAATTTATATCAATAAAGAGACCTGCTGATTATCCAAATTGAAATGAAGACTACATACAGAGGAGAGTAAAATATCTATTTCAATGGCTTGTAATAATATTACTCATTAACAACTGGTAATGCCATTAATCAACTTTCCAGCAATGTTGTTCTAACCACCTGCTCCTTTTGGAGGAAGGAGAGTAAAAAAGAAAAAAAAAAGTTACGTCTTGGGGGAGAGGGGGAAGAGAATAAAATAGAAAAGATGTTTTGAACTTGAAACAAACCATTTCATTCTGGAACTTCTACCAACTCATGCTTTGGCTGTAGTTTCAGCTGAAAGAAAACGCAAGAATGAAATTGGGTTGATTTTATGGGGCAACTAAGATTAGTTTGGCATCTGTCACCCCTTTCTCCCCCCCCCACTTCTTCTGGCTAGCCTGAATGTCTGCCTGCTTGCCCTTGAGCTCCCTGGCGCTTTCCTTTCCTCTGTCCTCACCCTGTTATCAGCCACCATGGGCACTGCCAAGGGCTACAACTTTGTCCCAGACAAAATGACTTTGTTTTGCCTATTCCCCACCACAGCCGCTACTGTCCAGAACACCCAGGTTTGAGTCTAGACTACTAATATATATGTTATAATACATACACACACACACATATATATATGTTCTTTTTCGTAGGTTTTATGTGTATTTCTCTCTAGCCAGGTTCCACCTACGTAAACCAAGATATTATGCAGCCCTGGTTCAGTGAAATCACAATTCACTAGTTTCTATAGTTTATAAATATATTATATATTTTATATATATATTATATGTATGTATGTATGTATGTATGTATGTATGTATGTATGTATTATTGTTTTAGCCAGGGTTTTTCCTACGTAAATCAAGATGTTTAAATAGCCATAGTTCAGTGAAATCCCAATTCACTATTTTCTAGGCTTTATCAGACATTAACCAGCATTTTGCTGTCTGTTGTAAGACTTAAGGTTAATTAATGCTGGTTAATATCTGATAAAGCCTAGAAAATAGTGAATTGGGATTTCACTGAACTATGGCTATATAAACATCTTGATTTACGTAGGAAAAACCCTGGCTAAAACAATAATACACATATAAACCTATGAAAAAAGAACTATATGTAGGTCTTTGGTTATTCGGGTTTTCTCCCGCGTAAAATTAGAAGTGTCTTGGTGACGTTTCGACAAAGTCTCATTCGTCATCTTCAGGCTGGTGTTTTCGGCTTCGTGCTTCTAGGAGCAATGTGTGACTAACCTGAGCACAACCAAGCCCCCACCTAAACAGAACACACCCCCATCCAATCAGAGCACAGCCAAACCCCCACCCAATCAGAACACACCTCCACCCAATCAGAACACAGCCAAGCTCCCACCCAATCAGTTCACACCCCCACTGGCAGTTAAAAGGAAGAAACAGCTGCGATCACACATTGCTCCTAGAAGCACGAAGCCGAAAACACCAGCTTGAAGATGACGAATGAGACTTCGTTGAAACATCGCCAAGACACTTCCAATTTTACGCGGGAGAAAACCCAAATAACCAAAGACCTACATACAAACCTGAGAAGCAAGTGGGCAGAGATACTTAAGCAAGACAAATTAGACACTTTTGAGGATATTTGGGACAAAGAAAGTGTCTTTAAATCTCTAATGTTAGTGGGTAAACCATGACTTACCACTGTCCAAGAAAATGCAGATTTTGTTTCCTAAAGGTTTTCTATCAATGATGTGGAATTTGAAGATTCACCAAACCTTTTCTTGCTGTATTCTTGAAAGACAAGAATTGGGACCAAAAATCAGAATCCCAACTGTGTGATAAAAGGCCCTGCCCTTTTTACATGCATTGGCTGTAAAGGATATGCATGTTAAACAGTGGGCTTCTGATTACAATTGTGGGCACTATCTTCACTTATTTGACATACACATATTCCACTTATTGGCAATTTAGTTCTGATCTTTCCTTAGTTATAATCATCCCGTCTTCTTATACCATCTCCATCCATTTCTCCTTGGAGAGGGATTCCTGTGCAGGAACGTATAGATTTCTGTGGGTGATTACAGTTGGAGAGTGAAAGTGACTGGTGTACAGTGTTTTCACAAGCATTCTTCAGTCAGGGACTACTAAAAAAAACTTTTGGGGAATGCAAGGCTTCCCAGTCATCCAAATGCTCCTTGCTCGTATTTTTCATTTTTAAAAGCAGGAAAGTTCACATTTTGGCAAATAAAATAAGACACCCAAATTTTCAGCTTTTAGGAGGGAAAAAAAGTGTGTCTTATACTCCAAAAAATACGGTAGTCACTACTTCAAATACCAGAGGAAACCTCTAAAGCTTCTATGTGGATAACAGCATAAAATCTGTTGAATTGTGCCATAGGTAGCTACCACAAACACACCACTTTTTTTTTTATTATTATTATTATTTATTACATTTCTATACCGCCCTTCTCCCGAAGGACTCAGGATTCAGTTTCAGCATGCTTTATTTACAACATGTGATTCAAAGGGTCTTTGCTTTCTTGAAAAGATTATTAAACAAGAGGAAAATAAGTTAATACATCACACATTTAAAATATTCCTTCATAGATTAACATTACACTTCCAGTAAGACTTCATTTAAGACTTCAGACAAATCTCAGTAAAATATATTCACAGCCATATTTATAAACAAAATAACACAATTCAAGATTCCCACCCATCTACATGAATACACTGGTTTGTGGGGGGAGGGGGGGCACATTTGGTTATGATCCCTGGGTACACAAGATGAATGGAATGCGAGCGTGACTGCATCACAATTGTGCCATTAAGAAGCGTAGACAACACATGCTGGGACTATATATGCTGCCTTTGAAAGAATGAACCTGACCCTCACATCAGAACACATTTGGTATCACAATCCATACATCCGACCACAGGATGGAAAGTGCTGATCATGCGCTATAAATGCACTTGTGTATACACTTAATGGAAACATGTCTCCATGCCATCAATAGTTTGCCTTCCATTTCAAACAACAAACATGTTCTCAATTAAATATAGTGCAAATCAAACATTTAGGAGCAAAACAGGCAGATTCACCATGATGCACACCACTTATTATTTTTTAAATGGCCTCACTATATATCCACCAGAATACAATCTCTTGGCACACCATTCAAGACAGTGATATCTAACGTTGAAGAATAACCGGTTCTTGACGAAGAGAATTCAAGGCCAGCAGGCAGCAGCCACGAAACAATGCTCCAAAAGTGAAGATTGGAATTGTTCCTCCCCTCCTAGTATTAAACATCCACATGATTGTTGGCACAATGGGGGCACCAATGGCCAACAGATCTATGAGGAAGTTGCTGCTCCAATACCTTTTGACAATGTTCCCTTCAGACATCTTTGTCACATTCCCAAGGGTTGTGGTGTGATAGTCTATGAAATCCAGTTCCTTCATGACTCGGTTTTTGTAATATCGAGAATCCACGGCCCTGGGCATGGGTTCCAATGGAGATAAGAGGATAGCAGAATTTGGATCTGTGGGTGTCAAATCCACCAGCAAGTCTGAGATATTTTCAGGATGAGATACACTGGATTCCACCAAAATGGGAGATGGATTGATTGGACAAACATCTTGTGCCTTGAATATGTTCTCAATCAGCTGCTCCATGCCTGACCTGTATAGCAACACATCAGCCTGGACAGCTTGCTCCATGGCTTCACTATGATTGTCATCCTCTACTTGGGAGTTGCCTAGGCTTTGCACCAGATCCAGATGGTTGAAAGTAGAAGATGTAAAAAGAGCCGGGTGACCAAATTCAGGAGTGGTAGCAAACATGGTTTCTTCAAAAATGTCATTCCCATTCGCAACATCATCACTGAGCAGTACGCCGCTATCTGCCTCCACCGAATGGTTCTCTGTGAACATGCTGTCTTCCGTCTTGGAATAAGTTGTACTCATGCTGAAAGACTTGTCAGGTGACAAGTCACATTCATATTCTAGGCTCTGATCCTCACGAGAAGAGCCGTTCTGGGCCAATTCCATGCTCTGAAGCAAAGACTCTAATTTCTTATTCTGGATATTGATGTCCACAAAATACTTCTGAATCCCTTTGTCTTTCTCAGCCAAGCTATTTTTCATCGTTTCAATGACCTGCTTGAGTTGCTTAATCTCCTTCCGTGCTTCTTTCAAGGCAAGCTGGGCCTCCACGCGATGACATTCTTCTTCAATCCAGTCATCCCGCATGCGTGCCAGTTGAGATTTAAGTTCCTTGATTTCGCTTTCTCTAAGGAGGGGAAAAAAACAAGTTATGCTCTTTTGAGATTCCAACTCTGAGGATTAAAAACATGGTGATTAATGAGGAAGCTGTAGGACAGTGGAGAGTGTTTTTCTTTTCTTTTGTTTGGGGACAGAATAACATAGATCAGTGACAGCTAACCTTTTTGACATCGCGTGCCAAAAGCGGGGGAATGTGGGGGGGGGGGTTGCATGCGTACGTGCCCACACCCATAATTCAATGCACTCTGCCTCCCCATGCATGCGCGCATGACCCCCTCGCACTCCCCCCACTTTTGGCATGCGATGGCACAGTGGGCCCGTTTTTTCGCCCTCCCCAGGCTCCAGGGGCTTTCTTGGAGGCCGGAAACAGACTGTTTCCCAACTTCTGGTGGGACTTTATTTGGCTGGCGGGCGCATGCGCACTGGAGCTGATCTAGGACAACGCTCGCGTGCCCACAGATATGGCTCTGTGTACCGCCTGTGGCACGTGTGCCATAGGTTCGCCATCACGGACATAGATCATATGGCAAGTGTTTTTCACAGTCAACAGGAACTTTTTCCTAAATTGCTGCTTGCCCCAGCTTAAAGCAGGCAATCATCTACAAATATTTTTCTTCCCAATGTTTTCTCGTAACCCCCTTTCCTGTGGGTACATTTCACTTGCCAAAACTACCTATTTCACTGCAGTTGTTACGTAAACTGCAGTTTTGATAATCCCATTATTTCGCAAAGTAGAATTAGAAGGGGTGACTTGTATTGGGAAACAGGAACTGGAGGTGATGCGATACATACAAGTTTCAGTTCTGTAAATTTATCTCAAATATAAGTCCGTCTAAATCTGTATGAACAGGTGAATAGGCTGTAGGAAGATAAAATCCACCCCTCTCCTAGAAAATGAAATATTTTAAGAAATATTAAATAGTGCAGAATATTTCCCCCTAAAAGGGAAGCAGAAACTCATTCCTCCCCACCTTTGTCAATGGGCCATTAAGGCCTGAGCCAGGGTCAAGCAAGCCTGGAGACAACCTTCAGAGTTAGCTAAGACCCTCTTCCCCTGGGAGTCTGACAACCAATCAGGATACATTTCTTATACAGGAACAGGAAACACTAAGGTGGGGCCCAACAGAGGGTATAAAACTCAGGCACTCTCAGCATCTTCCCCCTTTTTTCCTTCACCCAACATCTTGAAACATGTGATCGCCTTTTCTGCCCAGGACCTCAAAACCATGTGGCCCTGTCTACCATTAAAACCATCTTTCCAAACAGTCTCCATGTTTCCAGTGTCTTTCTCCCCACTTGGAACTGAACCCAGAAGGACATTCCTTCTAACAAGGCAACCTGAAGTCCTTCAGATATTCTGGACAACAATTCCCACAATATTTTATTTTAGAAATTTAAAGTAAGAGGGTACAAGATTGCTTACTACTGGTTTACAGCACTAGATCAACCAAAGGTCTTTAGTCTTTCCCAACATTTATCTAGAGGTGCTACAAATTCAGAGCCTTTTGAGTAAAATACATGTATCTATTTATCTCTCCAATGTTGATTTTTTCCCTTCTGAAATGGTCTGTCTCTCAATCTAGTTACTTAAGCTTCCAAAACATTGTTTAGAAAATCTGTAATTTAGGTTTATGATTGACATCTGTCTAGAAGATAATGGAAAATAGCCTAAACACAAACCTCCAAACAAGCTTTGCCTTCTAGCCTTTGTTTCTAGCCAGAACTTTTACCTTTCTTGAAGTCTGCTCTCTGATTCCTTCAGTTTTGTTTTCAGGTGCCTCACTGTAACTTCCTTTTGTTGGAGAGGAGTCAGGTACTGTTCTGGACTGGGTGGCTTAATCCCATGGTTCTCACCGCAAGAATTGTATCGTAATGGCCGCCTGCAGTAGGGAAAAGTTTGTCATGCTTGCAGAATTGTGTGGTATTCTGCATAGGTGTCTTTAATTGCATTCCTATATGCCGGTGTTTCTCAATTTTAGTAATTTTAAGATGTGTGGACTTCAGTTCCCAGAATTCTGCAGCCAGTAATTCTGGGAGTTAAAGTCCACAAATCATAAAATATGCATTTACCTCAAAGTAAGCACTACTGAACTGGCTGCTTTTTTTTTTTTTTGAAGACCTCTCTCCCTCCCTCTCTCTCATACACAAGAGAGAGAGGGAGGAGGGAGGGAGAGAAAGAAAGAAAGGGAGGGAGGATGAGAAAGAAAGGAAGGAAGGAAGGAAGGAAGGAAGGAAGGAAGGAAGGAAGGAAGGAAGGAAGAAAGAAAGAAAGAAAGAAAGAAAGAAAGAAAGAAAGAAAGAAAGAAAGAAAGAAAGAAAGAAAGAAAGAAAGAAAGAAAAAGGATTGATTTAATGCCAGATTGGGTTGAAACAATTCTTGAAATCTGGATATCTGGATTAATTTTTGGGAGATAGCAGGTCAATTTTAAACACTTTCCAATGAGGAATTGGCTTCAACAGAAAAGACAAGTTTTCTCTTGCTTTTTTTTTTTTTTTTGAAAAACCACAATAAAGTCTTGCCTTAAGCACACCAAAATTACATTATCCAAATCCTTAATGTCCAATAGCTCAACAAGCCAAAAGTTAATCCACTGTATGTTAATCATAGTAGCTACAACCCACTTACTCTATTTCTTATAATTGTTAAAGAGTCCAAGGACTAATCACACTTGAAGCCAGAAGCTACACATTTGCTCCTGGTAAAAACTTCAGAACAAGCAACCAAAAGAATAGGTCAAGTAGGGGCAGAGATAGTTGAATTTAAGAGCAGCTCCACACAATGGAATTTTTTTTTTTTTTTCTGAAGCAGATGCAGGCCAAGGAATGGAAAATGGTGTTAGATTACATCCCCTCACACAAGGGAGATGGGTTCAAAAGGAAAGAAAAATAGTTAACACAGACATTAAGTTAGGAATGTGACCTTTTGAAAGATCCCTTCCTCCCAGGGGAGGAGAAAAAAGAAAATAGAAGAGCTTGTTCAAATGCTCAAAACAAAGCAACTCAAAGATCAAGAGATTTCATGGGCTTGAAATAATGTGCCCTGGAGAAACTCCAGTGGCAGCTAGAGATGAAAGAGTTTAAAGATTTGGGAAGTGGTAGGATAGCAAGGAGATCAATATTATGGAGGAGTTCACTTGCCTAAAAGTCGGGCTGTTATCATTTCCCTTGTATGAACCGGAATTGCTGCTGCTGGCTGAAGAGGCACCATAATTCTGATGGGGACTGACAGGACTCAATTGATTTTTGCACAGCATCGACAAGAAGTCCTTCTCACGGGCTGTGGTTGGAGGGCTGGACCCAGACTTATAAGGCAAAGAACCATGATTGCGGCCATGAGGTCCCCGGCTAAAAGAGACAACAGTGTCAACAATGGGTTACAGTACATCATATTAAAAAAAAAAGACATGAAGCTATGACAGTTTTTACTGATTATCTTTGACAATAATTACCAAGATCTCTTTGGGTCACTTTTATCATGAACCAGGCAGCATATATATTTAAAATGCTTATTTTGAATCAATGTAGTTAGCAGAGACATTTACTGTGTTCTTTCTCACTTAAGGAAGAATTTCTCTTTCAAGATGTCACTTGCAAATCTTTTAAATTATCAGTTTCTTCTGAGTTATTGTTTTAAAGGTAAAGGTAAAGGTTCCCCTTGCACATATGTGCTAGTCGTTCCCGACTCTAGGGGGCGGTGCTCATCTCCGTTTCAAAGCCGAAGAGCCAGCGCTGTCCAAAGACGTCTCCGTGGTCATGTGGCCGGCATGACTAAACGCCAAAGGCGCACGGAACGCTGTTACTTTCCCACCAAAGGTGGTCCCTATTTTTCTACTTGCATTTTTTATGTATTTTTGAACTGCTAGGTTGGCACAAACTGGGACAAGTAACAGGAGCTCACCCCATTATGCGTCACTAGGCATTCGAACTGCTGAATTGCCAACCTTTTGATCGACAAGCTCAGCATCTTAGCCACTGAGCCACCATGTCCCCCGCATTATTGTTTTATTCATGCACAAATATATGCCAATTAACTATACACCCATAGATTAAGTGGTTTATTGAAGCAGTCCATGAGACTTTTACAATAAGTCAACTTTTCCTTTTTAAAATTTGTAAATGTGGATTCACAGAGTTCCTACCTGGTGGTTGCAAATACAGAAATTATTAACTGATATAGAGTTAATATGCTATAACAGAAAGACTTCCGGACTGGGAACAAAGCCATCAAGAGTTTAAAACTCTGACTGGTGGCAGATGACACCTGGACAATTTACAGACTCTGATCTATATCTGATCTGATCTTAGTCACAAACTAAGAATTCATAAAGTATATTTTGGAAAACAGATCACCATCTGAAATGTAGAAATCTTTATCATGTGTGAAGGGAGTATATGATGAGAGTTGACATCATGCCTTGTGAAATTGTCCACCCTGTTGAATTAAAAATGTAGTAAGGAATAACTAAATGTCTAGAGATTCTCAGGCATCCAGGTCATGGTGGTCCCAAACTTCTTGGATAAGAAGTGAAACGTCTTCAAAAGAAAAACCAGAAAGTCCAATTGCCTCTTGAAAAAGCACCTTTGGGTGGTAAGGAATACTTTACCTGTGTAGACTCCCTAAGGATTTTAATATGGCAATCAGGGTAAAACCAGTACAATAGTTTACTGATTGGGACTTTCCAAATTGTGTGAGCATCAATGCAAGACGTTCAACATTTTATGCAGAAATTTCACATAACCCTGTTGACATCTTGTGAAATGTTAACAAGTTTTCGGGATGCTTTTTTTTTTTTTAATTTTTTTTTAAAAAATTTGATTTATATGCCGCCCTTCTCCGGAGACTCAGGGCAGCTTACAGTGCATTAAGCAATAGCCTTCATACTTTTGTATATTTATACAAAGTCAGCTTATTGCCCCCACAAACTGGGTCCTCAATTTACCTACCTTAGAAAGGATGGAAGGCTGAGTCGACCTTGAGCCTGGGGAGAATTGAACTCATAGTAATTGCAGGCAGCTGGATGTTAAAAGCTGCCTTAGGAGGCATTAGCCTCCTACGCCACTCAGGCTTTGAAGTGGTTTAGTGGGTCACTGACACACAAAAACAGATTTATTTATGGGGTCACTAGTGATCTCTAAATTTGGTCGTTTTCTTACTATGTTTCATTACCAAACTAAGTAACATCATCACTTATCTCCTGGCATGGATGAAGTTACCTAGTTTGATAGTGAAACAAGAAAACCACCAAGCTCAGAGAGCACCAAGGATCCCACAGTTCAACTCTGAGCTACATATACTCTCTTCTGTTGGTAGATATACAGTATTTATGTATTTAATCATTTAATTTATATTTCACCTTTTGGTTTGGGTGAATTGGTAAAGATTGATTAAAAATAACAAAAAATACAAAATATAAAGAATAACAGGAAACTCAGTGCAATTAACATCAAAATTAAATGTTAAAATCAGGTTCATTCCAATAACCAAAGACTTGGTAAAAAGGAGTACGGTACATTTTGCCATTTTTCAAAGTTTTCTTGAAAAAAAAGTAGTCTTGCTAGTTGGGAAATTCTGAAAGTTGATGTCGAAGGTCTTAACATTGCTGAGATTGAGAAACATTGGTTTAGAGTTGCGTGCCTGTTTTTATTTAATAATTGCTCTAAATGACAGTGTGCAGAGGTCACCAGAGACAAAGCCACGATTGTAAATATCCATGGTCTATTCAGGCACCATGCCAGACTGTAAGCATACTTTCACTGTTTTTTTTTTTCTATTGACTGCAAATCTAATTTTGAAAGCATGAGACCTTGATTTCTTAAAAGTCCATTTTTTAAAAAATGTTTTATTTCTAAGCATATTTCATAACAACATCATAGCATTGGCACAGTAATCAACCATGTGCATTTTGCTTTGACAACTGGTTGGAGAATCTATTCACTGGAAAATTATAGATCAAATAAATATTTATTATACCGTATTAGGATAGGCCTGTAATGTGAACACTGAACAAATTACACATGCTTGTTAAAGTTTTCTCTCCCTCTCCCTCTCTCTGTGTATGTGTGTTTGTGTATGTATGTGTGAGTGAGTGCATGCACCCACGTCTAATAATTAAAACCGTATCTTCTGAAGAACAAAAATAAGCTGACAAATAATAGGCAGAACGCCTGGATGAGAAGTCAGCAGCCAAGAAGCAGAAAGTCTTAATTAAGGATCTCTTTGAACTGGTTTCCTCCACCCATGGCAAGGAACACTTTATATCATCCAGATGGTGGCATGGGTGTTTAGCACAGACGCATCTCCAGACAGAGGTTAGTGGCTTCGATCCCGTTCATTTCAAGAAAAGGAGAGCGGAGGAAGGGAAGAAGACGGCATAGCATTACCATCGCACTGAATGAATCTCTGGCCCTCATGCGGGAAAAGAAAAGCTGCACCGACAATTTTAAACTAGGAAGAAAATAGGCCCTCTGTTCCGCACACATGGCATGGCCAAGATATTTTTGGCAGGCAGAGTTTAGCTCATTGATTCAAAGGCTCCATTAGAAAGGACGCAAACTAGGACTTTGGTGGAAAAGTAAAAGCCTAACCTCTGTTTTCCTTGCTTTGCTTCCTTGGTACTAATAAAGGAGAATATTTGTAGCTCAGCATTGACATGAGGTGCTCTCTGAGCTTGCTTGTTTTCTTGCAGATTACCCAAATTAGGTAACATCGTCAGTGCTAGTAAAGGAGTGTTGTTTGCTGTCACTTTATATTTTAGTGGCTTGCCTGCCAGTGTTGGTGGAAGTGGTCTCAGAGATTCTTTGGTTGGGCTGTTTGCTGTTGGTTTCTTTGGCAGGTTCTTTTTTTTTTAATACGTTTTTTATTTATTTATTTTCATTTATTTTCTTTATTTATTTTTCATTAAAAAACATATATAAACAATCCATCTCTCCTTAAACAGTGTGTCGTCTGAGTACAAATATTTCTGTGCAACATCCTTCCACAAATTATATACACTAAACAATTATACCTTGTGTAACTCTTCATTTCCTTCATAACATATCTTCTAGTACAAATACAATAATAACATTTAGCATAGTTATTCTCATCATACTCATATTATCAATTGCCATTTTATTCTTATCTCTGTTTTAATATATTTTCTATTCTTATTGTCTTCTTCCTTTATTTCCAATTTCTTTTTTTTCCCCTCTAACCATTGGTAAAATACTTCCCATATCATATAATAATCAGTTTGTTCTTTCTCTTTAATTGCTAGTGTTAGTCTATTCATTTCTGCACATTCTAATATTTTCCTAATCTTCCTAACCTTCCCTTCAGTAGGAATCTCTTCACTTTTCCAATATTGTGCAAATACAATTCTAGCTGCTATTAATACATGAATAATTAAATATATATTTTCTTCATTATAAGTTTCAGGCAAGATTCCCAACAAAAATATTTCTGGTTTAAACTCAATATGTTGTTTTATCATCTTTTCCAACCATATCTTTATTTTTGTCCAATACTTCTTTGCTTCTCCACATGTCCACCATATATGGTAATAAGATCCAGGTATCTGGTGGCACTTCCAACATTTAGCTGATTTGTCTTTAAACATCTTTGCCAACCTCGCCGGTGGAAGATGTTTCTTTGGCAGTTTCTTGTTTTGGGGTATTCTTTACTTGATTGTTGGTGTGATGTTAACCTTGGAGTTAATCTATGCTGATTTGGGTGTTCATTGCTGGTAGAGAGATGCTTGGGTTGTTGTGTTGAATAATAGTCTCTTGTGCATGGGCTATAGATGTTATTAATGTCTACGTGTCTATTGATGGCTGATTTGTCAGAGTGCCAAGATTCTAGAAATTCCCTGGCATTGTTGGACTTGGCTTGGTCTAGAATGGACACATTTTCCCTATTGAAACTATGGTTAAAACTGTCTATATATGCTGTGAAGAATTTTCATCATGTCTTATGACTGCTAGTTGGGTGTTCGTGGATGTGTTCGGACACTGATAGATAAGCCACTAGGACAGGGGTCGGCAACCTTAAACACTCAAAGAGCCACAAAGGTGCTAACCGGAAGCCCCCCATTCAATTCTGGGGCTGACCGGAAGTCCATTTCCCCCACTATAGAGTCTCTTCCTAACACGGTGTCCTTTTTCCTCTGCTGACTGGAAGTCCGGTTCCCCCACCATACAGTCTCCTCCTAGCATGGCATCCTTTTTCCTCTACCTGTCCTAACCAAAAGCCCTATCAATTGTGGAGCTGAGCGGTGACAAGGAGCCGCAGCAGAGGGATGAAAGAGCCACATGTGGCTCCAGAGCCACGGGTTGCTGACCCCTGCACTAGGATATAAACTGACAGCAAACTGCACACTCCTTACTAGCCCTGATGATTTTCCTGCTTTGGGTAATGAAACGTCTGCAAGAAAACAAGCAAGCTCGGAGAGCACCAAGGACCTCTTTTGCTTCCTTGGCTCAACTAATTTGTTGGGATTTGTCATCATGATAAACGGCTCCAGCTCAAACATCCAGAATTCTTTCTGAGACAAAGAAGGATTGGAATGGAAGCTGCCATGTTTTTCATGTAATTCAAACCAATTCTCACTGTAAAAGAATTTTGTTAGAAAGAGGGGAAATCACCACCACAATTTGTACTTGGCCAGAACATAGTGAAAATAGTATGAATGTATCAGCATGTGTGTTTAAATGTAAAACAGATCAGCAGCAGCAGCTGAAAAAAGTAACTCTTGGCCATAAAACTGAAAAATCCAACAAATGAATGCAATATTAGCGGCTTGAAAAGTGAAAGTTCCCTTGAACTGAGCTTGGAAAGATATATAAAGTCTTCTTGACAACAACATGGACATTGCTTTCCTTTGATTTCCTTTAGGATGTTTTCAACTTCTTGTTTAGCCCTTGGATAGGACACCACCAGGATATTCCAAGGGTGCAAGCTAGACTGGGAAGTTGAAAAACATCCTAAAAGAAAGCAAAGCAAAATATCTTCCATATAGTTATAGTAAAAAAACTCCTGTCAAGCGCCAGGGAAATCAGGAGATCCAGGCAGTTCAAATGGGTATCAAGATTTATTGTAAACTTAAGCTCTCTACAAGAATCTGAACTACTAACAGCCAAAGCAATTTGGCGATCGATAAGGAATTCATGGTGGATTGTACATAGATCTTTTGTAGGCTCGTAAGGACTCATAACTGATGACGCATTTTATCCCTCCCTCGGGCTCAACCTAGTCATCTCCTACAACTCCACTGAATGCTACTACCAGGTTCTACCTGTTTGATTTTTTGAGGCCAGACACGCCCAGCTAGATGATACAACTTTGCTGAATGAACACTCTATAGGCCTGCATCTCCCACACCCTGCTTTGCAATACAAAGTAAGAATTCTTTCATTTCTTAGTCACATTTTTTTGGTCCTTTTCAAAACACTTAGCTGATGACACAGACCATTTATCCACGAAAGCATTTGCCGTGATGTATTTGTCACCCATTAAGTAAAAAGATCCCAGTGGAAGTGGAAAATGAGCCTGAAAGCCAATCAAAATAGGCTCTTGCTAGAATTTGGATGGGGACTATCTAGAGTTCCAGGATTGTTGTTAAACTTCTGAGGACTTCCAGAAGTTTCAAACTTGCATTTCCCAACCTTGCAGTGAGATTTTTCACAAATTTAATAAATAATAAAATAAAATAAGCCTGATACTTTCTGTAGCTCCCAATGCTTTGTGGCCCCAAAGGAGTCACAACTTTGCACAACTTTTCAGCATGCAACAAGACACCTACTCAGACTGACAAAACCAGATGGGATGAAAGTTGTGTTGGCAGAGGGTTAATAGCATTAAAAGAATACAGTGAAGAGAACAAGGCCAACTGTTTCCTTGTTCTCTACATTCTAATTATTTATTACTCACTTTGTTGGGTTGTAAAATCAATGTGCAGAACCCATGACATCAGTGTTCTGCTTCAGTTTTATAACTTTAAGTGAGTTGTGGGTAATCTTTTAGTGGCCTGGATATCTTTTGATAGGTCCTAAAGCTGCAGTTGATGGGACACTGAGAAAAGTGGCTGAGACCAGAGGTGGTATTCAGCAGGTTCTGACCAGTTCTGGAGAACCGGTAGCGGAAATTTTGAGTAGTTCAGAGAACCAGTAAATACCACCTCTGACTGGCCCCACCCCCATCTATTTTCTTCCTCCCAAGTCCCAGCTGATCGGGACGAAATGGGGATTTTGCAGTATCCTTCCCCTGGAATAGGGAGGGAATGGAGATTTTACAATATCCTTCCTCTGGAGTGGGAAGGGAATGGGAATTTTACAGTATCCTTCCCCTGGAGTGGGGAGGAATGGAGATTTTACAGTATCCTTCCCCTGGATTGGGGAGGAATGGAGATTTTACAGTATCCTTCTGCCACGCCCACCAAGCCATGCCACGCCCACCAAGCCACACCCACAGAACCGGTAGTAAATTTTTTTGAAACCCACCACTGGCTGAGACCCTCTCACATCAGAGGAGACATATTTTAAATACTACACTATTTTGGGGAGGGATGGGGCTGTTTTCTTAATTTTAAGAACAACATTGAACATACTTTATTTTTTAAACTTCAGCTTTCAGGTGTCCTCTGCTTCAAAAATGGAAACAATCTTTAAAGGGTCTGTCAGAAATACAAAAATGGATTTCAGGGAATCCTGTGCCTAACAGTATCTTAAGACAATAATTTTCATGTAAATGTGAGACTCCACTTTCTACTACAGATCACAGATGCAACTGTGGGAGACATGCATGGATAAAAGGGGCCATTGAAATTATTTTCCTTCTCTTCTATGCTCTAATACAGATAAGTCCTTGATTTACAACCATTCATTTAATGACTGTTCAAAGTTAAACCAGCACTGAAAAAAAGTATTTTTTTCATACTTTTTTCAAAATTTTCATACTTAATGACCGTTGCAGCATCCCCATGGTCACATGATCAAGATTTGGATGCTTGCCAACTGGCATGTATTTATGAATGTTGCAGTATCCCAGAGTCATAAGATCATCTTTTGCCACCTTCTGACAAGCAAAGTTAATGGGGAAGCTACATTCACTTAACAACCATGTCACTTATTTAATAACTGCAGTGATTCACTTAACAACTGTGGCAAGAAAAGTTGTAAAATGGGGCAAAATTCACTTAACAACGGTCTTGCTTAGCAATGGAAGCTTTGGGCTCAATTGTGGTCATAAGTCAAGGAATACTTCTAATGTCCACACTTCACTATAAATAATCCAAATGAAACGGGGTAAAATGTTTTGACATACTTGCGGGAAAATGATGATCTTTTGTTTCCGGAACCAGCAGACATGTGAACTTCAGGAGCTGAAATGCTTCCTGTACTACTCGATGAACTAAAATCAGCTTCGCTTCCTGAAAAAGGAAAAGGGAGGAATAAATTTTGATGGAAATTCTAACTCAAAAGATTAACGTACGACATACAAGCCTCACTATGAATCACCACCATCATCCTGCCTGCCTTGAGACTTTCCCATCCTGCAATTTTGCAAAACTGGAAGGGCAGATCCCATTTTCAGATATTTTAACATTTCCCCAGGAATAAAGAACCGAGATAAAAATAGCTCTTCTACAAATTAAGTGATTAAGCAAACAAATAAAATAAGTGGTTTCTTTTTCATTGTTATGAGCCGTCCTGAGAATATTTTTGTTTGAAGAGAAATTTATTGTAATAATAATAATAATAAAAACATTTTAATTCATTTCTTGAACTTGAAAGCTATTTGTTTGCTTGGGTTCCTTTTGTTTAGTAGGAATAATAGAATCAACTGACATGCTAATACACCTTGTGCTTTATAATAGCTGTTTCCAAAGAGACAGTCCCTTAAAAAAATCCAAAGTGTTCCTTACCTGAAAAAGGATTTCTTTTTAGATATTGAAAAGTTTCCAGCTGGGAGAAAAATCATGCTTGGCAATAGATTTTTGATGGTTCTTTCTTTTCTGTATGGCCCCCAACTCTATTGGCTATACAGTTTCATTTCTGGAACATTTTCCCAAGGAACTCTGGATCTAAGCCTAAAGCTGCAATCAAACTTACATTTATATTGTGTTTTCTGCTATGGTTGATTAAGTTTTGCTTTGCCCAGTGTCTTGTATTGTTTTTTTCTATCGCTTTTATATATTCCAGGTTTTACGGACTTTAGCCGCCTATTCAATCTGATTAAGATGGCTTGGAGCAGGGGTGAAATCCAGCAGGTTCTGACAGGTTCTGGAGAACCGGTAGTGGAAATTCTGAGCAGTTCGGAGAAACGGCAAATACCACCTCTGGCTGGCCCCAGAGTGGGGTGGGAATGGAGATTTTTCAGTATCCTTCCCCTGGATTGGGGTGGGAATGGAGATTTTGCAGTATACTTCCCCTGGAGTGGATGGGAATGGATATTTTTGCAGTATCCTTCCCTGCCATGCCCACCAAGCCTCACCCACAGAACTGGTAGTAAAAAAAAAATTGGATTTCACCACTGGGTTGGAGCCATATAAATTCCCATAATAAATAATTAAATATCTACTTGATTTAGGAAGGGCAGCCAGTGGCATACCATCCACTTCTAGCTGTCTAAAATCACACTCCCCAAATTCAGAGGTAAAACATTAACTTTAAAGTGGTACATATTTTTTTAGATTTTTTTAAAAGAAAGGATAGCATATAGGCACACCAAATCTCCACTGTGTTTGCCATTAACTTTTTTTAAAAAACCCAAACAGGCACATGTTCTTCCTCTATTGATGTCAGTGCATCTCTGGTTCTTTTTTCAGATGAACCTATACCACATAACCTTGACTTCATAGTATAGTCTTAAAAGTGTTTATTTGGAAGACTGCTCTTCTGTATTAAATTAAATGGAATGGAGCAGGTGTGTCAAATTCAAGGCCCACAGGCCAGATTTGCCAAACGGCCCACCCGAGCTCCGTTTTCACTGGCAGAGGCAATGCAGGCCGGTCCTTTGCTGTTTCCATGGCGGCCCCACGGGCCAGATCTAAGCACCCCATGGGCCAGATTTGGAGCCGCCATGGAAACAGCAAAGGACCGGCCTGCATTGCCTCTGCCAGTGAAAACGGAGCTCGGGTGGGCCACATGTGGCCCTCCCGGGCTTGTTTTCACTAGCAAAGGGTTGAAGAAGGCCATCACAGCCAGAAACGGAGCTGAGGAGCCTGTTTTTGCTGGCAGAGCACTCGGGCCACCACAGGTGCCCCCGGTACGAGTGATGTCGAGCTGGCCACGCCCCCTGTCTCCCCCCCCAGGTCAAACACAACCCTGATGCGGCCCTCAATGAAATCGAGTTTGACACCCCTGGAATGGAGCCAGTGGCATGTTATTCCAGCTGCAGCTAATATCTCAATCTCTTCAGTGGACTACCATGAATAAGAAGATTCCTGAACATAGAATAATAGGGTTAGATCTCCCCTCTAATGAGCTTCCTGTAGAGTGTAGACAAAGGATCAGGGAGAATTGACTCATAGAACATAGAATAATAGGGTTAGAAGGGAGCTTGGGGGGTCTTCTATTCCAACCCCTTGCCCATGGCAGGAGATCCTAATGGCTCTTCAATCTCTTTTTAAAAGCCTCCAGTGATGGAGCACCCACTTCTGGAGGCAAACCATTCCATTGATGAATTGTTCTAACTGTCAGGAAATTTATCTTTAGTTCTAGGTTGGATCTCTCCTTGGTAAGTTTCCATCCATTACTTCTTGTTCTATCCGCTAGTGCTTTGGAGAATAAGTTGACCCCCTCTTCTCTAGATAGCCTCTCAAGTACTGGAAGACTGCTATTATGTCACCCCTACTCAGTGGTGGGTTCCTCCCAGTTCCTCCCGGTTCCGCCAAGCCGGTAGCGGTGAGGATATGACATCACCGAACCGGTTCTCCCCCACCTCCCCCCGTTATTCTTACCTTTTATTTGGCCCCACCCCAAATCTATTGCTGCCTCCTGAGTCCCAGCTGATAGCTAGAGGGAAAAAAACTGTTTAAACTCTTGCTGCAGGGCTTCAAAGGGCCGCCCTACAGCTGATCAGTGGTAAAAGAAAACAAATGAGTAGACCGGTGTCTGCAAAAATAAATGGATAGACCAGTGCCTGCAAAAATACATGAGTAGGCCAATGCCTGCAAAAATAAATGGGTAGACTGATGCCTGCAAAAATACATGAGTAGACCAATGCCTGCAAAAATAAATGGGTAGACCAGTGCCTGCAAAAATAAATGGGTAGATCAGTACAGCTCTGCAAGCAGTTAAAAGCCTGGTAGACCAGTACCTCTGCTAAATCCTAAATAATTGTCACATGACCATCAAGCTACGCCCACAAAATAAGCCACGCCAACAGAACCGATAGTAAAAGAATTTAGAACTCACCCCTGCCCCTACTCCTTCTCTTTGTTAGACTAGACATACCTCATTTCTTCTAACATAATATTATTATTCAACTTAACTATCATTATTGCTCTTTGGATGAAGAAACTTATCTGCTGTGAGAATGCCATGTGATAAAATATTAATTTTGATTTACTGAATTAACTAACTGGTAGGGGTTAACTACTGAAAAGAATAAATCAGAGTTAAAATATCCCAGCAAAGCAAAAATACAGGCAGAGAGACTTCTATATGTACAGGATTTATACTGTAATGACTTGGAAAAATATTATAGTGTGTGATGACATGGGAAAAATGTTCAGTAATGCAGAAGAAGAACAAGAAAAGTAAACAAGCAGGCTTGAAGTTATGCTCTGGGTCAACCTTTTGGATATTTTAGAATAAACAACAGATTATGTAAAGTGTTTATAGGTCCAGTTTCATATTTATGTTGGCTCAAAGTTTTCCTAGATTGTTAAAGAGGAAAAGACGTCCTAAAATACTATGTTTTTCCCCATGAATCACAAAGCTTTCAATTTGAACTAGGAAAAAAAAATGTAACAGAGGGGTTGGGCAGAATAATTTTTTCTTAATAATAAATACAGGTAATTCTCACTGTTATGACCACAATGGAGCCTAACATTTCTGTTGCTAAGTGAAACATTTGTTAAGTGAGTTTTGCCCCACTATATGACTATTTTTTTCCACAGTTGTTCAGTGAATCACTGCAGCTGGTTAAGTTAGAAACACGGTTGTTAAGTGAAACTAGTTTCCCCATTGACTCTGCTTGTCAGAAGGTCGCAAAAGGTGATAACATGATCCCGGGACAACTGCAACCGTCATAAGTATGAGTCAGTTGCTAAGTATCTGAATTGTGATCATGTGACCATGGGGATGCTGCAATGGACATAAATGTGAAAAAGGTCATAAGTCACTTTTTTTTGGTGATGTAACTTTGAACGGTCACTAAATGAATTGTTGTAAGTCAAGGACTCCCTGTAAAGCATAGCAAGCAGCTCTGTGGCAGCTTTATCTATCTCACCTTTTCCTGTTGTCTCAAGGTTTCAGAAACACTCTTATATCAATTTATTTTCTACGTGCATAGCTGCACCCTTTCCTCTGCATGCCCTCTTCTCAGTTTTAACACCCCTCTTACTTTAATTTCCTAGTAGTTTTATGATGCCACCAGAACAGAACATGGGGATTGATTTTTGTCTTTGTAATAATCACACCGAGGCCAAAAAGACCAGGGAACTTTCACCATCAAAATCTCTCATCATTTCTGCGCCCGATTTCCAGAGGTAGCTTCAAAAAAATACAAAGACGAGACCTTACACAGAAGATAATTTAAACAACGTTGGCCTCTTTTGCTTACATTTGGGATTATGTATTTACTCAAGGTTTCCAGAATGGCTGGACGGGGGGGGGGGGGGGGGCAAACTCTTCACAAAAAGAAAAGCCTGTGAGATTCTCTTGTAAAGGGATGTGTAATTTATGTATTCTGTGGAACATAGTTTTATCCTGGTGTCTCCATGGAGACAGATCACTTAGTAACCCCTCACATCAGAGTAACTGGTAAGCAAACCTAGCCAGTACCATAGCAACCGACTCTACTAAAAAGTAGCCTATCAGCAATGGAGTATTCTCATGAGTAGCAGTTGCATCCCATTATTATGCTCTGCAGGCTAGCTTCATCAAAAAGTCCACATTTCCTTTGACGAAGGTGCTAGAGAAGACAAGGGATAGAACAAGTCAAAAGAACCCAGACCAATAGGAAAAGGCTGCCTGTTAGGAGCAAATTAATCTATTTTATTTGTTCTCTGTGCAACTGGTGATTAGTGGCTGCAGCAATGTGCTGGAAGAAATACAAATAAAATAAGGGTTTTTAAAAAACCATCTATAATGTATATGAAGCTGTGATGTTTGTTTGGCCCTCTGAAGGTCTTGAATTCCCTAGATTTAAGAGCACGTCTACTGAAAGGGTAAAAAATACTTATAATTCCAATATAGAGACTGTTATCAATTCTGCCCTACCTATTTAACTTATATGCAGAGCACATCATGAGAAAAGCAGGGCTAGATGAATCAAAAATTGGAATTAAGATTGCCGGGAGAAATATCAACAACCTCAGATATGCAGATGATGGCAGAAAGTGAAGAGGAACTAAAGAGCCTCTTGACGCGGGTGAAGAAGGAGAGTGCAAAAGTTGGCTTGAAACTCAACATTAAGAAAACTAAGATCATGGCATCTGTCCCTCTCAATTCCTGGCAAATAGATGGGGAAGAAATGGAGGTAGTGACAGATTTTATTTTCCTGGGCTCCAAGATCACCGCAGGTGGGAACTACAGCCAAGAAATTAAAAATTGCTCGCTCCTGGGGTGGAAACCTATGGCAAATCTAGACAGCATGCTAAAAAGCAGAGACATCACCCTGCCAACAAAAGTGTGTATAGTCAAAGCCATGGTTTTCCCAGTTGCAATGTATGGCTGTGAAAGTTGGACCATTAGAAAGGCTGAGTGCTGAAGAATTGAAGCCTTTGAACTATGGTCCTGGAGAAGACTCCTGCGAGTCCCTTGGACTGCAAGGCGATCAAACCAGTCAGTCCTAGAGATCAACCCTGACTGCTCTTTAGAAGGCCAGTTCCTGAAGATGAAACTCAAACACTTTGGCCACCTGATGAGAAGGAAGGACTCACTGGAGAAGAGCCTAATGCTGGGAAAGATTGAGGGCAATGAAAAACGGGACGACAGAGAATGAGGTGGCTGGATGGAGTCACTGAAGCAGTAGGAGTGAGCTTAAACGGACTCCAGAGGATGGTAGAGGACAGGAAGACCTGGAGAAACATTGTCCATGGGGTCGCGATGGGTCGGACACGACTTTGCAACTAACAACAACAATCAGTTCTGTCCTCCCTCTGCTTGTCAATCACCTACTTAGAAAAGGACACAATGTAATGAGAAGCACAAAAAAACAAACCAAAAAAAAAAAAAACACCCCAATATCATAAGCCTAAAGACAGATTATTTTAGAGCTGAATGTTCAACTGTTTTGGCTTAAAAGCTGCATTTGGCCTTTAAATGCAGTAAAGTTTATTTGCTTGGATGAAAGTTAAAATACAATTAAGATTACTATTCCTTAGTCAAGTATTAAATATATTTTCTCTTTTAGCATTTTGAAAATTCTTATTTGGCAGCACTGTTTGGAAGTCTCTTGAGGAAACCCCACAGCTTTAGGGCATTGCAGGTCCTGAGGTTTCTGTAGGCCACGCCTCAAGAAATTTGTGTACAAAATAATGACCGAATTATTTCCTTGCTATAAGCTTTTGAACAAAAGGCAAAAGGAGCGGGCAAGAATAGCAACCCACAAAAAGGAAAAAAAAGAAGAAAGGACATTAATTTAATGAGATATCATAAACAAATACAGGTGGTCCTTGTTTAAGGACTACTTGTTCAGTGAGTATTCAAACTTGCAACTACACTGAGTGATAGTTACGACCAGCCACCACAGTCATCTCAGCAACCCACGATCACATGATCAAAATTTGAGACTTTCCCTGCTGGCTTCCCACAAGCAAAATCACTGGGGAAACTGGCAGGAAACCAGAAGTAGTGAACATGTGAGAAAAATCTCAAAAGAAGCAATGGCCAACCCTTCCTTTTTTTTTTTTTTTTTTTTGGCACAGGGCTTATAAGTACAGTGTTTCTCAACCTTGACAACTTTAAGATATGTGGATGTCAATCCTCAAAATTCCCCAGCCAGCCATGCTGTATTCTGGGGGGTTGAAATCCACATGTGGGGAATTCTGGAGGGTTGAAGTCCACATATCTTAAAGTTGCTAATGTTGAGAAACACTGCTATAGTATGCCAGCTCCACTCCCTGCCTGAGCTAGAAAGTCTCCAGGGAGGAGAGAAGAACTGGCAGGCTGTGCAGTCTGTGCTAGACAAAGGAAGTGGTTTATGACCAGTGGTGAAATCCAAATTTTTTTACTACCGGTTCTGTGGGCATGGCTTGGTGGGTGTGGTGTGGCTTGGTAGGCGTGGTGTAGCTTGGTGGGCGTGGCTTGGTGGGCATGGCAGGGGAAGGATACTGCAAATCTCCATTCCTTCCCCACTCCTGGGGGGAGGGTATTGCAAAATCTCCATTCCCACCCCACTCTGGGGACAGCCGGAGGTGGTATTTGCCAGTTCTCTGAACTACTCAAAATTTCTGCTACCGGTTCTCCGAACTGCTCAAAATTTCCGCTACCGGTTCTCCAGAACCTGTCAGAACCTGCTGGATTTCACCCCTGCTTATGACCCTCTCTGCCAGCTTCTCTGTTGATATTCTGAGGAAAGATTGCAAATGGCAGACACATGATTTCACAGGGCTTGGCAACTCATTGCAAGTACAAGAGGGTTTCCAAAAGCCCAGATTCCAATCACATGCCTATGTGAGCACTATGATAATTTTGAGCATTGGTCGTAAATCCTTTCATTCAGCACCATCATAATTTCTAAGGGTTGCTGAATGAATGGTCATAAGTTGAGGACTACCTGAAAAAGAAATAGTGGCAAGAGCCTCTCTAACCTTCACTGAATATACAGCGAACAGTGAAAGAGAGCTGACCACCTCTCTGTATAATGTATAAATAATGTATAAATATTTGCTGGCTGGAAACGATCTAAAAGTTGACCCAAACTCTGTCAAGGACCTAGGAGTACTCACTTCAAAAGATCTAAGTCCCAGAGCTCACTGTAACATCATTGCAAAAAAGGCATTAAGAGTTGTCAATCTCATTTTACGAAGTTTTCTGTCTGGTAACGCTATACTTCAAACTAGGGCATATACAACCTTTGCCAGACCTATACTTGAATACTGTTCACCTGCCTGGAATCCTCACTGTATTTCAGACATCAATACATTAGAGAGGGTCCAGAGGTATTTTACTAGAAGAGTACTCAAATCTTCTGCTTGAAATAAAATTCTCTAAACCACCAGGCTTGATATTTTAGGTCTGGATAGTCTCGAACTACGCCGTCTACATTCCAACCTATGCTTAGTTCATAAGATTATTTACCACAAAGTCCTACCTGTAAATGAGTACTTTAATTTCAACTGTAATTACCTAAGGGCTATCAACAGATTCAAACTCAATGTAATTTGCTCTAATCTTGATTGTAGGAAATATGACTTCTGCAATAGAGGAGTAAATGTCTGGAACAATTTACTTGATCCTGTTGTTGGTCTCTCTAATCCCCATATCTTTTACCTTAAACTGTCTACCGTGGACCTTTCATGTTTCTTAAGAGGTCCATAAGGGGGCGTGCATAAGCGCACCAGCGTGCCTACCGTCCCTGTCCTATTGTTCCCATTTATATGTAATCATTCTATGTGTTTATGGCTATGTTTTGCCTATTTATATCCTTTTATTTGTGCCAATTTTTTTCATGGGTCCATGTCTATGTCTATACTGTTACTTGTTTCCTTGTACTTGTTGATAAATAGATAGATAGATAGATAGATAGATAGATAGATAGATAGATAGATTCCATGATCAAATTATTTTTATTGTCACAAAGTTTTTTTCCAACGTTTCATGAGAATTTGCCTCCCTGTATCTCAAACACATTACAGCTAGTCTTCGCTTAGTGATGGCTTGTTTAGAAACCATTTGCAGTTATGAATGGTGATGAAAAAATAACTTTGTAGTCAGTCCTTGCCTTTATATCCTTTGTTGAAGACAGACCATAAATATAGCAATAGCACTTAGACTTGTATAGTGCTTTACAGTATAGTGCTGTACAGCCCTCTCTAAATAGTATACAGAGTCAGCATATTGCCCCTAACAATCTGGGTCCTCATTTTACCGACCCTGGAAGGATGAGTCAACCTTCAGCCAGTCAAGATTGAACTCTTGGCTGTGAGCAGAGTTAGCCTGCAATACTGCATTCTACCCACTTAGCCACCATCGTTCTTATACATTCACAGTTTTACTTAAGGATTGCTTTGCTTAATGATCAAGTACCATATTTTTTGGAGTATAAGAAGTTCCAGACTATAAGACGCACTTACCTTTTTTGGGGAGAAAAACAAGAAAAAAAACTGCCTCTGCCTCCCAGCAATTTGTCTCCTTGCAGCAAACAGCAAACAGCCTGTTTCATTTTCATTTTTAGCACAGTCTGATTAGCACAAGAAAAAAAAATCTGCCTCTGCCTCCCACCAATTTGCCTCCTTGGAGCAAACAGCCCGTTTCAGCTTCAGTACAGCCTGATTAGCACAAGCAGGTGATTGTTGGTTGGACCGGCCTCCCGAAGATCAGCTGTTTCAGGCTGCAGGGATTGCCATAGCCTATTCCCGCCTCCGTGCATCCCATTTTCCGGGGGGCCAGTGAGTGGGCAGGCTACATTCAGTATATAAGATGCACCCAACTTTTCACCCTCTTTTAGGGGGGGAAATAGTATGTCTTATAATCCAAAAAATACGGTAGCTGGTCTCAATTATGGTCACTAAATGAGAGCCACCTGTATTTGAAACCTAGTGAATTGAATGAAATTTAGCTGCTTTATTTATATACTTCTGTGGAAGTAACTTTAACATCAATAACTTGAGCAGTGCCTTAAACATTGCCTTCTGTTTCCTTCCTGACATGGGCTTATACACTCCACAAAGCTGGAATCAGTGATAGAAAAATATGGATAAAAGATGTCTGATCACACATCTGGATTTTATTTTATTCTACATGTGATTATTCAAAACAGTTAACTGAAAAATAAGTAGACATGAAAATGGGTGAACATTTCTCGATAACAGCTTAACCAGGAAATGAAAGCTATCTTTGAAATCTTCAATTAAGAATGAACAATGCAGGATTTTAGTAGGTGTGCTGCAAAGCTATTATCCCCAAACAGTCAATTATTCCCCATGACAAGCCCTCTATTCAACTGAGCACATTCTGTATTTAAGCAACAAACATTATTCGTACCAGCTTGCTGATCTCTGCAGCTGAGAACAAAAAGCAGCAATTCAAGCACAATTTTTAAAATGTCAATTTCTGCAATTTTTTTTGCAGAATATTTCCCCAATAATAGAATGGGATGCTCTTGAATAAGTATCAAGTCTACCATAGCATCCTATAGACTGTAAACTCTTTCTGCAAATAAATGATCACAATTCTAACTTTAAAAGGTGCCATGATTATTTAATCGGTCTAAAAGTGGTTAATAGTCTTTCACATTCAGAGGCACATTCGGTTTCAGTTCATTTGAAACTTCCAGTCTGCAGCTGTATTTGCTGGTATCTTAACAAAACATTTTGGATTGGTTGGATTCACCTTATTTAGAATAAAACCCCATATCTCATCAATTTCAACAGATCTACCCCAGGAATGACTAAATATGGCTTTAATCAGGTCAAAAGACTATGATGTTATGAAATTAAATTCATTGGGAATTACTGCAGAAAAAACAATTACTACCAACCTGCCTTCCATTGAGGACCTGTATACTGCATGAGTCAAAAAGAGGGCTGTGAAAATATTTACAGACCCCTCGCATCATAAACTGGACATAAACTGTTTCAACTCCTACCCTCAAAACGACGCTATAGAGCACTGCACACCAGAACAACTAGACACAAGAACAGTTTTTCCCCGAACGCCATCACTCTGCTAAACAAATAATTCCCTCAACACTGTCAAACTAGTTACTAAGTCTGCATTACTATTAATCTTCTCATCGTTCCTATCACCCATCTCCTCCCACTTATGACTGTATGACTGTAACCTTGTTGCTGGTATCCTTAAGATTTATATTGACTTGTTTCCCTATGACTATCATTAAGTGTTGTATCTTATGATTCTTGACGAATGTATCTTTTCTTTTATGTACACCGAGAGCATATGCACCAAGACAAATTCCTTGTCCAATCACACTTGGCCAATAAAGAATTCTGTTCTGTTCTGTTCTGTTCTGTTCTGTTCTGTTCTATTCTATTCTATTCTATTCTATTCTATTCTATTCTATTCTATTCTATTCTATTCTGAAGATATACACAGAATTGTGCTGCAAATGATAAAGTGGTAGGATAATTACTTAATACATATGCATTGCACAGTATTGTATTTTTCCCACTAGTTTTGTCATCAGAGATCTTCTGATGTTAATTTATAGTGAAGACATTTGTCTGAATTCTGTCTGGCAATTCATAGGGTTCACCTCATCAGAAACTATCCATATTAATCAGTTGAGTTCAGACACTCACCCAATGAGACAAAAAGTGTGTTTACTGCTTGCAAAAAAGCAACAAGAGTGCTACATGTATTGCAGGTGGGAGGATATCTTATAGAACAGTCAGAATGATACTTCATCCATGTCCCATGTCCTTTTTTGAGGAATACAGGATATGGACTGTCTGTAGGACCTCTCAAGATGTTTGGACTGGATAGCCAGAATTAACCTCGGTAAGGCAGTGCCTGATGTAACCTGGTAGCATTCCATTATGGATCTTAATGATCAGCATTCCAAATTTCACCCAGAAGCTTGTGAATAACCTCAAAGTTGGTTTTATCCGATATTGGTTGGATTTCATCAGTTTATCTGGCCACTGTATTCTGGACCATTTGTAGTTGTCAAATAATCTTCAAAGGATATTGACATGGAGCACATGAGTCTAAATACCTGGAGACTGAGATATGAATTACAGACACCAAGGCTGTAATCTGGGTTCAGGTAGGGTGGCCTAGCAGCTAAAGTTGAGCAAAGATCTCTTGACCATCACTTTCTTTTGCTGTTGTGATACCAAGAGGTATTATATATTAAGGTAAAGGTTCCCCTCGCACATGTGCTAGTCGTTCCTGACTCTAGGGGGCAGTGCTCATCTCTGTTTCAAAGCTGAAGAGCCAGCGCTGTCCAAAGATGTCTCCGTGGTCATGTGGCCGGCATAACTAAACGCCAAAGGTGCACAGAATGCTGTTCCTTCCCACCAAAGGTGGTCCCTATTTCTCTACTTGCATTTTTTACGTGCTTTTGAACGGCTAGGTTGGCAGAAGCTGGGACAAGTAACGGGAGCTTACTCCGTTACGCGGCACTATGGATTCGAACCACTGAACTGCTGACCTTTCGATTGACAAGCTCAGCATCTTAGTCGCTGAACCACCTCGTCCCTTTATATATTACCACCCCCATAAATTCCATAAAAAGCCTGAACTAGTGTAGGAGAGTTGTTAGAATCTAGATGAGATGAAAGAAGCTCAAACTAAATCTTACCAAGGCCAGTTTGTTTTTTATCAATGAACAATCAATGATCGGTAATCAACCTCATTTAAACCTTACCTCGTATTAAGAATAGATTTCAAGCATTGCCTTTTTGCTACCCAGTTTCTGCTTTTAAAAAACATCACCGTTCATAATACAACATGCATGCTTCATTCTGTATGTCATTTCCAAGTAGATCTTTGTTTAAAAAGAATACTTCAAACAAATTTAAAGAAGAACACCAAAGTACACCATGAAAGCCAAAGGCTCTTTCTAAATGATAAAGATCCACAAGATTACAAATACGTATACATGCAGACTCTCTATTGGATTTGCTGTCAATGAATTTTATGGCTATAGTTCAATAAAGTTTATCTTGCAAGGAGAAAAAAAAATACGTTTTTTTCAAAAAATAAAAATTAAGTAGTTCTTACCTGGCTTTATGAGGTTTGTCTTTGCTTCCTTTTTATATCGAGCCGGCTGATGAGTTCCATCTGCCACTGTTCCTGAATTAAATTTCTTTCTGGCATAGTCTCCCCCATCACTGCCTGTACAGAAAGTGATTGGACTGTTTCCCGTATCTGGTGGAGTCTTAACTGGAGATACTGATTGGCTACTGGGGCAACCTGTGTCATCTGAAAACAAGAGAGGGGCAAAAGTTACTTGCTGGGTATCTCTCTCTTCCTTCTCCTCCACTCTCCCAGCTTCACTCTGTAAAGGCATTCTGTAAAGCAATGAAGCATGCAGCCCTGGCTGAAGTTGAATGCCTTTTTCTTTTCAGTGGAACATTGCTGTGTCACCATCTGATAAGCATCTTTTTAATCCCCAGAGCAGTAGCTTCTAGTTCACCCATGTTTGAACTCTGCTCTCCAACACAGAGGGACAAAAAAATGAAGTTCCCGTCAGCAGTGAATGTCCGGCAAAGGGGGTTCATTTCCCACCTCACTCATTCAAAACAGGGTGTCAGGGTTCCGATGGATGCCCTAATTAAATCATGAGCCTTGAGCCAAACTTCAAAAGAAATCCAGTTTTTTTGTTAAGAGCTTCATGTCGGCATGTCCCCCATTGAAGCCAGCTCTGACTCTATATAATTTACAATCCCAATCATGACCCTGTTTCTCTCTCCCCCACCCCAAAGTGTGTCATTAGTTACATTCCCCAATGGAGCAATTTCATGGGTTGTAGAAATCACTCCCCTCCGACAGCTGTGAGTAACCCTGGGATACAGCCTTGAGAGAGATAAGTGTAGAATGTGCATCTGTCTTTGGCTGCCATCCCGTTACATTGGTTTCCTATCCCCCTTGCTTATGGCAACTCGAGAGTAGGCCAGGGATGCTTTGTGAGTTGACAGGGGGATGGAGATAGGAAAGGGAAATAGGTGTCTAGGTTCATGCCATCCAAGGACTTCTCAAAGTCCTTGGATGGCATCTTCGAGACCGCCTGCTGCTACCGACAGCCTCCCATCGACCTGTGCGCTCCTACAGAGAGGGCCTCCTCGAGGTGCCATCAGCCAAACAATGTAGGCTGGTGACCCCCAGAGGGAGGGCCTTCTCTGTGGGGGCACCTACCCTCTGGAATCAGCTGCCCCCAGAGATAAGGAGAATCCAAGACCTTGGTGCCTTCCGCCGTGCCCTTAAAACCTTCTTTTTCCAGCAAGCCGGGCTGGCCTAACACTTTTTTTAAATGTTTTTAATTGTTTGTTATTGTTTTTAATCATGGGGCCAAATTTATATATATCTTTTTAATTGTATTTTAATGTTTGTAATTTATGTTTTTACTTGGCTGTTCACCACCCTGAGTCCTCAGGGAGAAGGGCAGTATACAAATTTAAAAATAAATAAATAAATAAATAAATAAATAAATAAATAAATAAATAAATAAATAAATAAAGAAAGAAAGAAAGAAAGAAAGAAAGAAAGAAAGAAAGAAAGAAAGAAAGAAAGAACCAGTTCCTGGCTTCATGCACTGTGTACAACCAACGATGTGGGAAAACACACAGGGAATGCCACAAAAACAAGCTGAAAGTTTAAAAAGCCTTGCAAGATCTAAGGACCACTGATACGGTTGCTGACAGTATGGCCAAACTGAGTAATAAATTAGAACTCTTTATTGGCCAAGTGTGATTGGACACACAAGGAATTTGTCTCCAGTCCAGTGCATAAGCTCTCAGTAGACATACAAGCAATAAGTGTTAAATCACGATCATAGTCATCGTAATGGAGCAGGTGTTACACACAAAGTACTTCAGATAGTCCTCGACTTACAACCATTTGTTTAGTGACCGCTCAAAGTTACAACAGCCCTAAAAAGTTATTTATCACCATTTTTCACACTTACAAATGTTGCAGCATCCCCATGGTCACCTGATCAAAATTCAACTGACTTGGCAACTTGCCATGTCCAAGAGTCACGTGATCATCTTCTGCAACTTTCTGACTAGCATCTGAATTTTGATGCTTATCAGTGGGGAAACCAGATTCCCTTAACAACCGTATTACAAACTTAACAACTGCAGTGACTCACTTAACAGTTGTGGCAAGGAAGGTCATAAAATGGGGCAAAGTCCACTTAACACTGTCTTGCTTAGCAACAGAAATTTTGACCTCAACTGTGGTCATAAGTCGAGGACTCCTTGTACATTAGCAAAGGAAGAATATCTGAAGCCTACAAGCCAGTGGTGGGTTGCCCCTGGTTCGCACTGGTTCTATAGAACTGGTAGTAAAACCGGCGGGAGGCTCCGCCCACTGATCCCGACATCATCAAAATGCTTCTACGCATGTGTGGGCGGCCCTGTTGCGAACCAGTAGTAAAGGTAAGTAGAACCCATCCCTGCTACAAGCATATTTTCCATGTTTCTCTTTCAGAGAAGAAAAGTCTCCCTTTATCCCACGAGGGGAGAGCAGGTGGTTTTCAAAAGATCTAAAACAACCAAGATGGAAGCTACTTTTTGTTTTTGTTTTTTAAAAATATACTTTATTAGTTTTGTAATTAAAAACATCAAATCTCTACTAAAATCAGAAGTGCAGTGTTTGTACATATTTACAAGATATACATCAGGTATATTTCACATTTAAATTGAAAGAGATAAGCATACCCTGACATCATGATTTTATCCTATTATTTAACCATTCGTACCACTTTCCCCATATTACATGGTGTTTTGATTTCTCGTCATTATTTAGCTCGTTAGTTAGTTTTGACATTTCTGCGCACTCTAAAATTTTATTTATTAAAATTTCCTCTGGTGGTATGGTTTTATCTTTCCAAAATTTCGCGTAAACTAATCTGGCCGCTGTTGTAATATGAATTATAAGTTGGATTTTATCTTTAGTAAGCCCATTCCTAATTATTCCCAAAAGAAATATTTCAGGGGATAGATCTAATTCCTCATCAATTATTTCCCGTAACCAAATTCGAATTCTAGACCAAAACCTTTTTGTCATTGAACAGGTCCACCACATATGATAGAAGGTGCCAACCTCCTTACCACACTTCCAACAAGTTGCTGAAGCATTAGGAAACATCTTCGCTAGTCTGGCTGGCGCTAGGTGCCACCTATGGAGCATCTTATAGTGGTTTTCCCTATATGTTGCAGCTTTAGTCATTTTATAATTTCTATTCCAGGCCTCTTCCCAATCGTTAAAATTTAAGCTATATCCAATGTTTTTTTCCCAGATATTTAACTGGTTTCTAGCTATATCTTCTGCCCTGTCCTTGTCTAATAAAAGGTTATATGTTTTTGCTAACATTTTCTTTTCCACCCCCAACAAAATTTTGTCTAAATTTCCATGCTTTGCTTCTATGCCATATTGATCCCTATCCTTCTGGTACCTTGAATTTATCTGTAAATAATTCCACCAGTCTAGGTTAAAGCCTTGATCTCTCAGTGTGTCCAGGGGTTTGAGGTTCCCGTTTTCATCTAATAAATCCTTATATGTGCCAAATTTTGTAATGTCTCTTCTATTTGGGGAGGTCAGGGCCTCCATAATAGAAAGCCAGTTTGGTACTTTGGTGTAGAACCGCTGCCTAATTACCTCCCACGTTTGTATAAGGGTCTCCCTTACTTTATGTTTGTGATTTTTTGATTGCATACACAAACTTGCCTGGCAAAATTCTAGTCAAAGTAAACAGAGAAGGGATTGGTCAAACATCAATTTTAAAACAACAACAAATGATCCGAAACCAAAGAAACAGGAGAGGTAAATTGAGCAAACATGAATGTCTTCTATCAATGCTAAGCATGTACAGCTTGTTTCTCATGTACAAGAGTGGCTAACCTTGGCCTCTCAGAAAGTGCCCATCACATTGTCGTGACATTCTACACACGTGATCCCAGCAGAAGTGGTATTCAGCCAGTTCAGACCGGTTCAGGCGAACTGGTAGCGCAAATCACGGGTGGGCCTGCGCCGCCCCAGCTCTATGCTGCCCTATTTAGGCATGTTTTTGAGGCCGGGCGCATGTGCGAAAGGCACGTACATGAGCAAAGCGCATATGTGGAAGGCCGGGTGCATGTGCGGAAGGCAGGCGCATGGGGTGAACTGGTAGTAACAAAATGTGAAACTGTTGTGGCCCATCAGTGGCCTGTGCGGATTGTAGCTGATTCTGACAGCGAGAAAGCTGGTGTGGTGTTGCTCCAGCAGCCTGTGCAGCTGGCACTCGAGTCAGACAATGAGGAGGCTGGAGAAGATGTGGTGCCAGAGGCAGGGATTCAGCCAGGGCCTTCAGAACCTCCAGAAACTCCTTTAAGTGAAGAGGACGAAGAGGAAGAGCCTCTTCTCGATGCACGGGTGCACAGAGTGGCCAAAAGGCAGGAGTGGCTCCTCAGGAGGAGGTCTCCTCAAGAGTAAGGCTTGGGGCTAATTGGCCACTCCCTTAGCCTATTTAAGGGGGAACGCCGACTGAAGCAATTTGTAGGGAACAATTTTAGTTCACTCTATTTTGCGTCTGGATTCTCTGCAAATTGCTTCTGGGCTTTCTGCCAACCTTAGTAAGATTGTGATTACTTTACCTTTGGTTTCTTGTAGGCTGTTAAGAAAGTTTATTAACAGCCTTTGTTTTGAAAAAGACTGAGTTATTTTAGTAAATTAAGTTTTGTACAAACTTTGTGTGTGCTGTGTTCTTTGGGATCCGTAGCTGGGGCAGAACAGAAACCCACTGCTGGATCCCAGGTCCTCTATGCCAACAGCCCCTAACTTTTTTTGCTACCAGGGACTGGTTCTGTGGAGAGGTTTTTCCATGGACTGGAGGGGGCATGGTTTCACATACTGCCTGTATCCCACGGATGGGGCTTCGCTTGTTTGCGTGGCCTGGTTGCTGGCTGGTCCACGGACCAGGGATTATGGACCCTGGTCTATGCTGAAAGGAAAGGAGAATGCACAAAGCATCCTTTTTGCCTCCAAGTCGGGTTTCTCAACTTTGGCAGCTTTAGGATCCGTGAACTTCAACTCCCAGTATTCCCTAGCCAGTGTACCCTAATCAGGGAATTCTGGGAGTAGAAGTCCATGCACTTTAAAGTCGCCAAGGTTGAGAAACATTGCACCAATCAAAGCAATTCCATATCTTTGCATTTTGAAGCTGGTAGCTACAACAAATCTCCATGCTTTTCTTTTTAAAAAAACACAGTTAAACCAGTGGTGAAATTTTACTACCGGTTCTGTGGGTGTGGCTTGGTGGGCATAGTGTGGCTTGGTGGGATGGCTTGGTGGGTGTGGCAGGGGAAGGATACTGGAAAATCTCCATTCCCACCCCACTCTGGGGCCAGCCAGAGGTGGTATTTGCAGGTTCTCTGAACTACTCAAAATTTCCGCTACCGGTTCTCCAAACTGCTCAAAATTTCCGCTACTGGTTCTCCAGAACCTGTCAGAACCTGCTGGATTTCACCCCTAAATTAAACCCTCATAGATTCACCTTCTCACTCTGAAATACTGCTTACAAGAGTTACTTACATTACTTACCGCTTTGCTGATTTTCCTCAATTCTTTAAGATTCAGTTATCTGTACCACTATCATTGCCACAGTCACTAATCTTCCATATCCTTATCATTGCCTAATTCTTTAAAATACTTGTGGCACCCAGTACATGCATTGAGATGAATATGAGAAAACATTTCCACACGATCAGAGACTATGCTTTATTAGGTAAGTTGCAGTATCAAGAAGTCAGGTTGAAAAGGAAAAAAAAAACCCACAAGGATGAAGTTCCTTACAAGGAATGTAAAGCCTCTTTCACTTTTCCAATTTGGAGTCCTATTAATTCAAAAAGAAACATCTTAAAATGGTTATAGGCAGGACTCTTCGAATTACACAGAAGATTATGTTCTCCACAGGGGAGAATCAGGGCTCTTCAAACTTGGCAACTTTGAAACTTGCGGACTTCAACTCCCAGAATTCTGATTTTTCTACAAGTCTTAAAAGTTGGCTAGTTTGAAAATCCTGGTTTTAATCAATAGACGATTTACACATTTGTTGAATCTATACTGGAATTCAATTTACAAGGAGTGAAATGCTTAGACGCTTTTAAAAAGTTACCCTGACTGGGCTAAGTGGCTAGAATTTTGGGATACCTTTCCAATTGGCTTTTCCCAGATGAATACTTGAAACCTGAAGGATGGTAGGTGTAAGGATCCGACTCCTGATAAGGCAGCTATTACTATGAATTCTAAAAGCCTAAAAATGTCTAGAATGGGAGAAAATCAACAATATGACTCCATCAATATGTAGCAGATCCTGTTTACCCTTCGATCGCTTTCTCAGCTCAGTTATAACATATTGAGAGCTTCTTATTTTGCAGCAGAAGGAATGGACAGACCTATGCATTATTATATTAATGGGTCAGTTTGCTCTCAGGCCAGAGGTGTTCATTCAGCAGGTTCTGACCAGTTCTGGAGAACCGATAGCGGAAATTTTGAGTAGTTCGGAGAACCAGTAAATACCACCTCTGACTGGCCCCGCCCCCATCTATTCTCTGTCTCCCGAGTGCCAGCTGATCAGAAAGAAATGGCGATTTTGCAGTAACCTTCCCCTGGAGTGGGGAGGGAATGGAGATTTTACAGTATCCTTCCCCTGCCACGCCCACCAAGCCACGCCCACAGAACTGGTAGTAATTTTTTTTGAATCCCACCACTGTCTCAGGCCCTTTGCTTTCATCCTTGTCAAGTCTATCTCTTAACACCTCCATAAGCCCAAACACAGCCAATCTCCCTCCCTCCCTGCCTCCCTCCCTCCCTCCTTCCTTCCTTCCTTCCTTCCTTCCTTCCTTCCTTCCTTCCTTCTTCCCATTTTAATAGCTCACATCTAGGCCATTGTGGAAAACATAGATAATGGTGACAAGGAGACCTGACAGCAACGATATAGGAAAGCTTTCATCTGAATAAAAGGGGTATTCCAAGCAACCTTTAATAGGTCTTCTTAATCCTGGATCCAGCCCTGATTTCTATTATAACTAAAACTGCTTCAGTTCTGCAGCTTTCATGGACATCAAGCTGCTTATCATAGGAACAAAGCGATCTTGGCATGGAAAATCATTCTTCACTTGGCTCATGTTATTAGTGACCTTTATACATACCAATAACTCAGCAGGCTTTTGAATTCAAGCTACGGACAATCCAAGGGTCTGTTGCATACAATCCCTCTTTACCAATCACCGTATTGTTATTTTTATCAAACTATATAATGGATACCAGGCTGGAGTATAACACTCTTTCTCTCTCTCTCCCCTCCAAATATTCACAGAGAAAACATACATCAGTATAGTCATGTTCCCTCTTCCACTCTGCCAGAGGACATTTTTTCCTCCCTGTACATTAGTATCAGATGAGCATTTGATCACTATGTCTCCTGCAGGATCAAAATTTTCACCATTACCAAAACAGCAGCTGCACAACTCCCAGCACTGTCGATCACTCAGGTCAAAGTCATTCTGTGACTTAGACAGAGGTTACACTGCTGTACATCAAAATGCCAATTGCAGGAAGGCTAATGCCTTTTCATTTCTTTTCTGGTCCCCATCATCCAGGACTGCTGGTGGATTAGTAACTATTGTCCACAACTCCTCCCTTCGCAGGTACATCTCCATCTTCACATTCCAGGAGAGGTAGTTTGTCTCATTCAGCCGAGACACCAAAACACTTCCTCCTATTACGCCAACGGAGGCCATGCTGCCTGCTTTCTTTCACTAGCCACTAACCACTATCAAACCATGTTGCACAACATCTCTGGCTCTGGTGCAAGCTCCCACTGGGTTTCTCCTCTCTCTAGTCACTCTGGCCTTCTCTTTGGACTGGGCCCATAACCTGTCAGAGTATTTACAGCATGACTACTATTTTGAGACAACCCAGGAGCAAAATACAGGACACAGAGCAGGGATGAAATTCAAAATTCTTCCCTACCGGTTCTGTGGGCATGGCAGGGGAAGGATACTGCAAAATCTCCATTCCCACCCCGCTCCAGGGGAAGGTTATTGCAAAATCTCCATTCTCACCCCACTCTGGGGCCAGCCAGAGGTGGTATTTGCCAGTTCTCCAAACTATTCAAAATTTCTGCTACCGGTTTTCCAGAACCTGTTAGAATCTGGTGGATTTCACCCCTGACACAGAGGTTTTGTCATTACAAACAGTGGTTTATATACAAGACTTCTATATACAGACATACACGTGGTAGGCACATACCAGGCAAGCAATCAACCTTCAACTCTACATGGAGAGTTACAATACAGATAGAACACGAGGAGGAGAGAGATACACAAGGAGAGAGATACACAATGAGCCTCCCATATATATAACCCTGCTGTCTCATCCTCTGTCTTAAAGCGGCAATAACCCTGCTGACTAATCCTCAGTTCATCATCCTGGTCCACAGCCTTACAGCGGCTGGTCAGCTTTAAATCTGCATTACACTGATAGGTAGGTAGGTCATCTTTGGGTATAAAAGGACTGATTTATCTTTCTGGACAGAAAGTAAGTCTGAATTTCCCTGTGAATCTCTGGATGGTTTCAAAAGATTGAAATAGTATCAACAGATTACCAATTTCTCTTAATTATATTACTGAAATGAAAGAAAACTGGATATCATCAAAAACAATTCTGAAATTCCATCATTTCCAGTTAATCATCCTCCAGATTCTAGGAGGAAATAAAAGTTCCAACAAAACCATCATAGTTTGTCTAACTGAACAACTATCAGAATATTACGATTGGAGATACCTTCTGCATGAAGGTCTGTCAGCTTCAGAATTATTTTAAAATAGATACACCTTAGCAATAGCACTTAGGCTTATATACAGCTTCACAGTGCTTTGTAGCTCTCTCTAAGCAGTTTATAGAGTCAGTATATTGCCCCCAACAAGCTGGGTCCTCATTTTACTGATCTCGGAAGGATGGAAGATTGAGTCAACCTTGAGCCTGGTGAGATTTGAACTGCTAAATTGCAGGCAGACAGCAGTCAGCGGAAGTAGCCTGCAGTACTGCACTCTAACTACTGCACCACTGTGGTTCAGAGAGAATAGCACCTTTTAAAATGTACAGAGATATTGCCTCTAGTTCACTTTCTCTGAAATTTGATACCCCCTTGAAATATCTGGAGTCACATCTTTAATATTTAGGAAGATCATTAATTTAATTCTTTTCTCTTGATAAAACCGAAAGAACCTTCACCTTATTTTCTATACTTTTAGATTATGCTTGTGCTAATATTAAGAAATGTTTTATATTATTACACTGTATTAGGAAATACTAATTATTCTGTTTTTTTGTTGGCAATATTGGTGATATTGTAGATTATTTTAAATCACCGGTACTGCTACTACCAAGTAGGCAGAGATGATACACGGGTCTCCTTACTTAACCTTTCCCTTAAAACGAAGATCTTCTGCATTTCAATAATTATAATAATTATTATTTCCATACACAGAAGTTAACACATACTTATTTTACGTAAACCTTCTTACTTCTCTACCTTCCAAATATATTTTTGATATTTTGATCCTTTAACTTTCAGCACAACTTTTTCAAGGAAGTTAGCCCGAATAATATTAACTGGATTAAAATTATTAAACGAGCTTGATAGCTGAGTAGAGTTTTGAACTCGGTTTACATATTGCTGATTTGACATTTCTATTTATGGCACCACCTTGATTGTACCACATTGATACAGGATATCTGTAATTTTATTTTTTTAAAAAAATTATTATTTGCACAAATTAACATATTAAAATCATGTCCATATAGATGGAACCCCTGCCCCTAAACACAGTGATGCTAGTTTGCTGAAAGCTAGACTTTGTTCTTATTCTGCATAACCAAATTTTATGATGCAAAATTGTGATAAGCTATTGTTGGAAGAAATATCCCGGTCTAGTTCCAAGCTGGGCACTGGAGACAAAATGGAGGCTGGAGGCTGATTGGAAAGAGGGTCCATTTATTGATGATGCAGAACCACATGGGTGGTTCTGAACAGCTGACCACATGGAGTTGAGAGTGGGGGGTATTTATACCTTCTCTTGGGCTTTGCACTTGAACTTCCTGTTCCTGTGCAAGAACATGTATTCTATTGGGGGTTATGTAGGGGTCATAGCTGGCTTTCTAGGTTGTCTGAGCTAAGTTTGGTTGACGTTTGGACTGCTGATGCAATGAAGGGGCGTTGGGCAATTCCTATTGTGGCTGAAGGCTAATCCTACCTTTGTTGGATCTTGGGTGAGGGTATTTGCTTAAGAATAAAGCTATCTATCTGTTTATATCTTAAGTGCTGATATCTGCTGTGGGCTATTAAGGAGGGTGGGGGATGCTTTCCAAGAGCATGTTTCTCCCTTTAGGGAAATATACTATTCTGCCTTTTTAATATTTCCTAAAATATTTCATACTTCTAGGACAGTGGTGGGTGCGGGTGCTAACTTTCTACACTATTTAAGAATTTAAAATGCTACCAGCCTCTATAAAAACACTTCAGCAAAAATATGAATCCTGATCAATTTTTTTTATAGCATTGGATTCAGGCCTATATAGGTAGTCCTTAACTTACAACTAATTTGTTTAGCGATCATTCAAAGTTACGAGGGCAATGAAAAAAGTGACTTACAAACTGGTCCTCACACTTACAATCATCGCAGGATTCCCTGTAGTCGCATGATCAAAATTTGGGTGCTTGGCAACGGGCATCTATTCCTGATGGTTGCAGTGTCCCTAGGGACATGTGATCGCCATTTGCAACCTTCCCGACAAGCCAAGTCAATAGGACGAACTGGATTCACTTAACAACTGTGTGATTCACTTAACAACTGCAGTGATTTACTTAACAACCGTGGCAAAAAGAGTTGAGAATTGGATGCAGCTCGCTCAACAACTGCCTTGCTTGGCAATGAAAATTCCCTGTGGTTGTAATTTGAAGACTACCTTTAGTTATCCATTAAAAATATTTTTTGGTGGGCCAGGGTCGGAGGTGAGAATGAAGTCACCCAATCCAGTGGTGGGATTCAGCCAGTTCGCACCACTTCGGGAGAACCGGTTGTTAACTTTCTGAGCAGTTTAGCAAACTGGTCGTTGGAAGAAATCATTAGGGCAGAGAACCGGTTGTTAAATTACTTGAATCCCACCACTGACCCAATCCATAACACAAAAAATTCCTACGTAAAAAGTCTGTTGAATTGTAAGAGCAAATTTGTTTATGTTCCAAGAAGTAGAAGACCATCTTTGTTCCACTACTGTTTAGAAGCTAAATCAATATAATGTGGTTTTGATCAACCACAGGCTGCTCAAACAGCAGACTCTTCAAAAGTTGTGAGTTTTTTAAGTGCAGGGTAAATGAACACCTGGCAAGACGAGGGACTAGCAGATGTCTTGTATTGGTAAAGGACTGGACATTTGAAATCCAAGTTCTGAAATAAATATGGCTTCAGCTTCAGTTTCAATCCTCTTGTCAAATGAAGACTATGTTTATACTGACCATTAAACCAAAAAGAAAGAAAATTGACTGAACTGAAATCCATTCATATGTAGTGGATGGACTGGACAGGTAGATATAGAGACTGCTTAGGCATTCAAAGAAAGTTTGCTAAAAGACATGCAGTAAAACGCAATAACAACCGATTAATAATTTTACTTAGCAATTAGCCAACCCCTTTTGAATACACGTGCAGTTGGAAATATAATTTTTAACAGCCCCATAATAAAGACAATCATTAATGGAAACTGCAGATCATTAAAAAAAGGGGGGAGGGGGAATAATAACATCAGCAAAAATGTGTTTTCCTTAAAGCTACTGAGTTTATGATCAAGATAAAATCTAAAATCAGCCATCACAACTTACAGCTCACTGAGCAGCATCTCTTACCTTCACGAAGACATTTGGCACAAACGAAAATGTTCTTTACCCCAATGCAAAGCTTACCATTATTTGCCAAGATCTCCATTCAAAAGCTCTTGTGACCAGCTTACATCCCTCTTGCCGCAGCGCCTTCACACTTTCACCTTCCTAAGTGACTGCCCAATAAATCATGATGAGCAGTTGGCTGCCCCCACGGGTTGACTCTCGAGTGATTCTTGAAAACTTTCCCTCCCACACCTCTAAGTTAAGCGGCCAGATCTTACCACTTGCCCCCCCCCGACTTGCTAACACGCACTATCTCAAAATGGAGAATGACTTATCTCTAGAAGCTTCGAAATGACAATGACGAAATTATGAAGTCACAAGTGGGAACGAAAGGAAATGTAACCAGAGATAACTTTGTCCTTCAGAGTAACGCCGGCTAACCGTACCACCATAAGTTTTGCAGAAAAATCAGACGAGAAAGGGAAGCAGAAGACTGGGGGATGACAGCATGTCATGAACTTAACAGGATCACTTCCCGCTTCCCAGTTTTATTTGCTTGATCATAGCATACTTTACTTTTTTTTTTTTTACAAGAAAGGAAAGAAGAAATCTGCCAACTCGCAGCTCGTGCAACTTGGCAGCACATAATTTTGGACAGCACAGAATGTTTTCCCTCCTCCTTTTTTCCCCCCACCAAGCCGTCAGTTACAAACCGTTCCTAACTAGTATCTGCTCTAACATGGTTGGTGGCTGTGGCATAATAAAGCATTTAAATTAACGTCTTAGCAAAACAAGCCTTTCCACATCCTCAATTCTCATGGAATGAAAGACATGCTATTATCTTCTCCACTCCCATTCCTCTGATGTCAAGATTTCAAGATAATAAACAGAGACAATCCTGGTCTTGTCCGCTGATGGGTTTACAGAAAATCAGTTCCTACATCCTTAACTCTCAAACTAAGTTGTGATAAAATGTATACAGGTATTTCTTGACTTACAGTCATGGTTAGCAACCGTTAGAAGTTACAACAGCACTGAAAAAAGTGACTTATGACCAGTGGTGGGATTCAAAATTTTTTACTACAGGTTCTGTGGGCGTGGCATGGCTTGGTAGGCATGGCTTGGTGGGTGTGATCAGCTGAGATTCGGGAGACTTGGGAGGCAGAGAATAGAAGGGGGTGGGGTCAGTCAGAATTGGTATTTACTGGTTCTCCGAACTACTCAAAATTTTCGCTACTGGTTCTCCAGAACTGGTCAGAACCTGCTGAATGCCACCTCTGCTTATGACAGGTCCTCGCACTTACAATCCTTTCACTAGCATCCACATGGTCACAGAATCAAAATTTGGGCAGATGGCAATGGTATTTGACACAGCCGCAACATCCGAGGGTCATGTGATCGCCATCTCCAATCTCCCCAGCCAACTTCTGACAAACAAAGTCAATGGGGGGGAAACTGGATTCACTTAAGAGCTGTGTGATTCATCTAACAATTGCAGTGATTTACTTAACAAGAGTGGCAAAAGAGGTCGCAAAATCCCAGGTTGAGGCAGGATGAGTTAAAGGAAAATCACTCTGTTGAAATTTTTTTAAAAATAAACCAGCCTCATGTACACAGGGGCAGAAGCTTGGCTTATCTCAGAATTGCAAGAAATCTAATAAAGGAGAATATTTGTAGCTTTGGGTTGACATGAGGGGGTCCTTGGTGCTTTCTGAGCTTGCTTGTTTCCTTGCAGACCAGTGGTAAGTTTCAAATTTTTTACCTCCGGCTCTGTGGGTGTGGCTTGGTGGGCGTGGCATGGCTTGGTGGGCGTGGCAGGGGAAGGATACTGTAAAATCTCTATTCCCACCCCACTCCAGGGGAAGGATACTGCAAAATCCCCATTTCCTCCCGATCAGCTGGGACTTGGGAGGCAGAGAATAGATGGGGATGGGGTCAGTCAGAATTTTTACTACCGGTTCTCCAAACTACTCAGAATTTCCACTACCGGTTCTCCAGAACTGGTCAGAACCTGCTGAAACCCACCTCTGTTGCAGACATTTCATTACCCTAACTAGGTAATATCATCAGTGTTATGGTAGTAAGGAGTGCTGCTTGCTGTCAGTTTATATTCTGGTGACTTGCCTGCCCTGCCTGGGTGGGTGGAGGCAGTCTTTGAAATTCTTTGGTTGGGCTCTTTGGCAGTTTCTTGACTGGGGAATTGTTTACTTGATTTTTGGTCTGAAGTTAACCTTGGATTTAATCCATGCTGATCTGAGTGCTGATAACTGGAGAGATGCTGGAGTCTTTTTCTCTTTTGGGCTGGTTGCTTGTCTCTTTTACATAATCTATTGATGTTATTGTCTATGTATCTATTGATGGCTGATTTGTCAGAGTGCCAGGCTTCTAGAAAATTCCTTGGCATTTTTGAACTTGGCCTGATCTACCATAGGATTGTCACATTTTCCCAATTGAAACTATGGTTGAATCTGTCTATATGTTGTGAAATTAAAGAATTTTTGTCATGTTTTCTGACTGCAAGTTGGTGTTCATGAATCTGATTGAGCAGGATGCAATATTTGGTTTCATTGTTCTCCTCACGTGATTGTTAAAGGAAATAGAAAACAAAAACCGATACAAATTGGGTTTTGCCCCCCTCCAAAAGGAGGATGCCAAAGAGGGATTTCTATGTTGTGGCACCTCAGCTTTTGGATGGACTCCCTCTGATGAGCATGGATCTTCTCTAATTATTATTTTTTTTTTTGCTTTTTGATGATCCATCCCCCAAGATTTGAGGCCGTAGCTTCACAAAAGCTTTTGTTCCTAGTGCCTCTCTATCAGCATTACAATTATTGTTATGAGTTTTAACATACTATTTATCCCATTTGGGTTTTTTTTTAATCCTGCTTTTTGATAAACTCTATCATGGCAAGTCGGCCATACCTATTTTAAATAAAGTTCAGGGTTTGCCAAGAAGAAAAGAAACTCACTGGAACGAGGATTTTAGATTTTAGATTACAATTTTTAAGATCCATCTTTATTATTTTAAACTCAAAACTCAAAGCAGTCAATTTTTCTCCTATTTTTCCCACAACAGGTGGGTTCAGCTGTAAGAGATTGTTTTTTGACAGACAGTGGTCTTAAGTTTTTTTTATGCATCAATAAATATTTTCACTATACTTGATAAAAATATTAGCAGGCATAGTCAGTCTCCCTTCCTTAGCTTTGTTTTATGTCAGGCGGCCAGCAGCTACATCTAGTGAAGTGCTCTTCACCATTCAATTGTAAAGATAAATTATTACTGCTTTTTCCTATTTCTTGGTGACAAGATAAAACAATTCCCTTGAAGAAGTTTTTAAGAATGGAATGAAATAAGCCACCAGTCCTAAGTACACTGAAAGTGTGCCTTAATAAAAAAAAATCTCATTACACAACAGTGATCCGGCTTAAAGGAATTGGCTTCACGCTGCTTTAGCATTTGGGCTGGATCCTGTTTTCAACCCTCTGCCTTGATTCCTATGTGTAGAAAAGAAAACAGGTGACGGGGGCAGGAAGGATACATAATTGATAGGATGATTGATGAGCGAAACAGATGAAGACAGAAGTCAAGGTCACTGACTTGGCTTCCCAAGTAGGCACACAGGACACCGGCATGGGGGATAATCACTTATCAGAAGAGCTCATGCTACAAAAAAAAATCAGTCATCCAGGTGACAGGCAGAGGCTTAAAGGCTGAATTTATGTACAGTCTACCTCTAGAATATTCACTGGAAAACTTGCTAAATTAACAAGGTTTAGCCTCTAGCATTCACAAAATCGTAGCCCAGTGGCACATTCTTATCAATGACTTTTTTACTAGAAACATATGTTTGTGTTGCAGGTTTAAAACAATGAGATATACAAGAAATAAATTCACCCCTCAAAAAACCCTTGCTTTTTAAAAAGTCGATATTTAGATGACAAGATGAGAAGAATTCCTGAAATGGCTTTCTCCAGAATATGATTTCGATCACGTTCTGATCAAATCTATACGTGATTTACATTTGGGTGCTTGATAACTGATTCATATTTATGACGCTTGCAGTGTCCCGGGATCACATTATTGTCTTTTGTGACTTTTTGACAAGCAAAGTCAATGGGAAAGCCAGATTCACTTAACAACCGTGTTGCTAATTTAACAACTGCAGTGATTCACTTAAGAAATGTAGCAAGAAAAGTCACAAAATGGGGCAAAACTCACTTAACAATTTTTTCACTTAGCAACATAAATTTGTGGCTATAACATAAAATTGTGGCTATTAATCGAGAACTACCTGTATACCTTCCTCCTCCTATTTTCCTCACAGCAACAATGCTATGAGGTGGGTTGGTGTCAGGTACAAAAGATCTACACGTCCAATTAAACTGATTTATTGGTAAACTGCCTATCCACAGGAATCTTGTCAACAGCTACCATCCACTTGGAGTTAGATAAAGGCCAATGGGATTCAAGGGGAGTTGGAGTCAAGTAGTACTGCTTGAGACTATGTAGGGATTCTAGGCTGATCCCTCTTTTAACTCCGCCCCAGTTTCTACTACTCCTTTTCTTACGGTTGGATTGACAGAGACTGACTGGCTCCCAGATGGGTTTCATGGCTAAGGTGGGAGGTGGCTTGTTTGCTATATCCCATAATGCAGCTGCATGTTGTCTTCTGGAACCATTTGTGGTCTTTCTGCCCCAGAAAACTGCAACCAGGACTGGTGTTAACATCTTTTTTTTAATTGCTTGGGGATAAATCAATCCCTCCACAGGTTTATTTCAGCACTCATTATACATGAGCTCCAGAGGGTCAATGTCATTGTCCAGAGGATCATTGGTTGCCCTCTCTCCTCTTTGGAAGAGCTTTATAGCTCCTGCTGCCTTAAGAAAGTTCAAAAGATCCATCTTAAAGATCCATCTCATCCTGGGCACCCTTTTTTTGAACTTTTACCATCTGACAGATGGTACAGGACAATAAAAACAAAGACAAATAGGCTGAAAAACAGCTTCTATCCCAGGGCAATAACCATATTGAATTCCACTGTATAATGCAATATTAATACAATATCAGGGGTTTTCAATTCAATTGCATAGAATGTGAAGGATGTGTGTTTTTGTTTTATCCTTTATAGCTTTTCTTATGTATGATATGCACTGAAAATGGCATTTAATTTCGTTGTATGAAGTGCAATGTAGTGGTGGGATTCAATTTTTTTTTACTACCAGTTATGTGGGCATGGCTTGGTGGGCGTGGATTAGTGGGCATGGCAGGGGAAGGATACTGTAAAATTTCCTTTCCCTCCCCACTCCAGGGAAATCCCCATTTCCTTCTGATCAGCTGGGACTCGGGAGGCAGAGAATAGATGGAGGTGGGGCCAGTTTGGAGAATCGGTATTTACCGATTCTCCAAACTACTCAAAATTTCCGCTACTGGTTCTCCAGAACTGGTCAAAACCTGCTGAATACCACCTTTGGTGCAATGACAATAAAGTACTACTGCTACATTCTGGCAAAATTTGTACCTTGATCTCTTGTTCCAGAACCCACAGTAGCTTTGCACATACTTTCTTCTATTTATTTAATATAGTTGATTTAAAAATAACTATAAATGCATATATATCTACCTGGATAAAAAGTAGTCCTTGTTTAGCAACCTCAACTGGAACAGGCAACCCAATAGTTAAGCAAAGTGGCTACTAAGTGAAATTGCGACTGTGCTTGTGATCTTACTTCTGCTTCCCTTTGCTTTACAGCAGGGGTGTCAAACTTGATTTCATTGAGGGTCATATCAGGGTTGTGTTTGACCTCAGGGGGGCAGGGTGGGTGTGGCCAGCTTGACATCACTCGTGTGATCAAATGTGTCTTTTGCTAGTAGTTTGTCTTGCTAGCACTCTGCCAACAAAAACACAGCTTGTTAGGGGGGCGCGTGCCCCTCCTGGGGTTCATTTTCATCTGCACCGGCCTCCTGCAGCACTGTGCCAGTGAAAACAGAGCCCAGGAGGGCCGCCCTCACAACTTCCGTTTTTGCTGGCAGAAGCATTGTGGGCCGGTCCTTTGCTGTTTCCAGGGTGGCCTTGCGGGCCAGATCTAAGCACCCCATGAGCCAAATCTGGCCCGCGGACCTTGAGTTTGACACCCCTGCTTTACAGACTTGTGAAGGTTGTAAATGTCAGGACTGGTGGCAAAGTTACTTTTTCATCACCGTTGTAACTATGAATGATTAAGGTATGAGGCAGTTGCTGAACAAGGACTACCTCTATCTAGCAAATGCATGTGTGTGTATTAACCCATTCTTTGCAATATACTGTATAACATTTAATTAAGTGGATCTTATGTATTCACTAGGCATCAGATTGTGTGCCATTTTTGAGGTGCGACTTCTTCGCTAAAATTAAATTACTAATCTGCAAGGCAGCAAACACAGCATAACAAAGAATATATGGCACATCTTATTAGAAATATCTACCGTGATAGGTTAATAATAGGCTTAGGGATCTGATACACAATATTATACTGCTGGAACATTTAAATACATTTCCTTTAGTATCTTGCTTTCTCATTCTGGATCTCTTAAGGTAAATGGCTTAACTTTTCCAAAATGAGCAGAACTTACTTTTTATTTCATCTATTCGGAACAGCTACCTTAAAGCTCAGGTAGCCAATATGCCTCAATCTACATGAAAAATGGTTCCAAAGTGGCTGTGCAACTTATAATGAAAACAGAACTAATACTGGAAAATAATCTGAAGTGAACGAGCCAGCTGAAATGTTTCTGGTGAATGTTTTTTCTCAGCTTGACATATGAATCCTGCAGCTGAAATCCAAACCTAAGGGTGGAAAAGGGGCGGAGGAGGTAGAGAAGAGTATCCAATTCCTATTTATTCAGTTTTTCAGAATGTTCATACCCAGTTGGAAAAGGTCTGTTCATTTGTTTTTAGTGAAATCTAGTTAATGGGATTCAGATGCAATGAGAATTGGCAAAATGAAAATGTTCTCTTCTCCAACTGCCCGAACAAGTATGTCCTAGTATAGTTCCTTCTAGCAACACCTCTTTTGCAGCACAGCTGAGCCTGGACGATGCTGCCAAGAAAGGTTGGCATCAAATTTCAACTGTGGACACATTGTGTGGTCAGAGCATTATTGAAGAATAGAAGCCATCTAAAAACAGATTAAACCAGAACGTCAACTCTTCTGCAGCACACATCAATTCTGGATGTATCCTTTAAGCATCCTTTAAGTTGAAGCCTTTTCTGCCATTCATCTAGGCAGAAAAGTCCAAATTGTAATTGCAACCTTGTATACCTCATCATGTTAAGTCTCAACCAATTTGGCAAGATCAAGAACATAAGAACTATGGCCATAACCCTTAATGCTCATCTAGTAGAAACACAGAAACTTGAATACTATAAGAAAAATGTATCAGCTTCAGTTATGAAGATGAAGGATATGAGAACTATGGCCATAACCCTTAATGCTCATCTAGTAGAAACACAGAAACTTGAATACTATAAGAAAAATGTATCAGCTTCAGTTATGAAGATGAAGGATATGAGAACTATGGCCATAACCCTTAATGCTCATATAGTAGAAACACAGAAACTTGGACATTATAAGAAAAATGTATCAGCTTCAGTTATGAGTTAATTAAGACAGAATCTCTTTGAATGTTTTCAAATGCTTCCAAGATTTTTATCCACCTGGATCAAGTTGCCGTTTATGCATTACTTGTAGTCCTCGCCTTACAACAGTTTGTTTAGTGACCAAGTTACAACGGCACTGAAAAAACATGACTTATGACTGTTTTGTACACTTAAAACCATTTCAGCATCTCCATGGTCACATGATCAAAATTCAGACCCTTGGCAACTGACTCATATTTATGACAGCGGCGGTATCCCAGGGTCATGTGTTCAGAGTTTGCGACCTTCTGACAAGTCAATGGGGAAGCCAGATTCGATTAACAACTGTGTTATAACTGCAGTGATTCTCTTTGCAACTGTGGCAAGAAAGGTCATAAAATGGGTCAAAACTCACTTAACAACGGTCTCCTTAGAAACAGAAATTTTGGACTCAATTGTGCATGCAGTTCCATTTGTGCAAGTGGCATGAGTGCCTACTGCTCATACAAATGGAGCACCCGTGCATATGCTTGCCTACTACTCGCACAAGAATGCACACACACACACGTGCTCGCCTGTCATTTCCTAGTGGGCTGCAGCCTAGAGGTTGGAGACCCCTGAGTTAATTCATCTGCTCCTATCTCTTGATTGTTTATTACTATGTGGTTGCTTTCTTTTTCCAACCTCTCTGCAATCTCTCACACATCAGTTACAGATCCCTCTTGATACCGCTCAAATGGTTTGGTCTATAACGGGTCGGCAACCCGTGGCTCTGGAGCCACATGCGGCTCTTTCATCCCTCTGCTGCAGCTCCCTGTCACCAATAGGGCTTTTAGCTAGGACAGGTAGAGGAAAAAGGACGCCATACTAGGAGGAGACTCTATGGTGGGGGAACCGGACTTCTGGTCGGCAGCGAAAAAAGGACACCGCGCTAGGAGGAGACTCTATGGTGAGAGAACTGGACATCCGGCTGGCTCCAGAATTGAACGGGGGGCTTCCGGTTGTGGCTCTTTGAGTGTTTAAGGTTGCTGACCCCTCTATAAGCATCAGAGTTCCCAGTCAACATAGTGATGGTTGGGCATTCTGGAGATTGTCATTCCAGTACATTTAGTGGTTAACAGGTTGGGGACAGGTGGAGGACTTTATTCAAAATGCTAAATACTACCTCTAAACATCTTTATGAACATTTTGCAAGCCAATCTTATTTTTATCATTTCTTTTTTCATGTGTAGGCCACAGTTACTTATGAGGCCACCTGCCAAAGAATAGATACAAAATGCAAGTCAAGCAAACATTTGATTACAGAATTCAGCAATGTTACTTCTTCTAAAAAGCATAGCCTGAAGCCATATCCTCAGGACTAGAGCTGAAATAGCATGAGATGCAGATGAGACAACTTGTGACGCTAAAATTGTCAGGCACAAATAACCAGGAGAATTCACTTAGTTCAAAGCACAGAAAAGGTTATTATTGCTACCTATACATAGGAATCTGGTAACTAACAGTCAAAGCTACATTGGCACTAGAGATAAGAGTCAATAGAATTCATGAGGGAGGGAGTTAGACTTAGATCTCTTGTGAGAGTGTAAAATGTTCCATACTGATGACATATTTAACTCTGCCCTCCAGCTCAGCCTGTTCCTCTATTAAAATTTAGAACTACTTCCATCTATTACACAAATACCTAGGGCAATGCAACCCTATATTCTGGAAGATACAAAGGCAGGTTATATAACATTGCTCAGCAACTGAAAATATTTCTTTTATTCTAGAACTGTGATGAGTTAATCTAGATTGATTGCCGTCCGGAAGTAACTATTCAGTTCACTGGCTGAAAGCATCATAAATGTGATAATTAACTAGCAAGTTTCAAAGTATAAGCAACCAATTTCCATTCTGTCACAGACACATTACCATCTGAAGCAATTATCTAGACTGGGAGCGAGTGGCATGATTTTCTCATATTCTTACAGCACATCTGTCTATATAATTTGGTATGTTTTAAGTAATCTTAATTTTAGTTTCTGTGTACCTCATTTGAAGCCATAGTAATCATTTTGCAAGATTTACCATGTTATGCTTATGCATATTCATATTCATCAAGTGTGCTTTTCTGTTACAGTTTTATTGTGATACACAATAGTCTATATTATTCAAAGTCAAATGGTACGTGTTCTGGAAATAGTGCTATTCTAGTTTGAATTTCATAGAATAGTAAAAAAAAAAAGCATTACTTGCAATATATTTTCTATACTGGAGTACTGAAAAATATGTGGCTATTATAGAATCAAATTAATGACATTTGATTAAGTTAGAATGTTCGTATTGATTTGGAAAATTTGGATGTCCAAATCAGTTCAGAACAAATCTCTGATTGGATCAGTTTTGATTCATATTAATTATGATCTTTTAAAATATTAGTGTGAAAAACATCCAGATCGGTTTGAATTGATTTAGACTCTTTGAGTCTTTTGATCTGAACTAGTTTGCATCAATTCAGAAGGCTAAACAATCATCCAGGCCTCGGATGAATTCATTGAGAAGGAATAATTTCCACTACCAGGAATTATTTAATAGCCATTGCTCTTTCTGAAGAATTCCTATAAGGACTTGTTTCGAATTTCCATCACCTTTATTCACTCTTACATTCTTTGGTAGAAGCCATTGTAATTAAAGGGACAGAAAACTATGTATACTTGCAGCATATATACTTAAAGAGTCACTTCTGCGTTGTCATATTTCTCCTTTAGCAAGACTTCCCAAATCTTACTTGTATGGAACCATCCTTGCTATGTTGTTATTATAAAAGAATGTCTCCACTTCAGAGGTGGGTTTCAGCAGGTTCTGACCAGTTCTGGAGAACCGGTAGCGGAAATTTTGAGTAGTTCAGAGAACCGGTAGTAAATATTCTGACTGGCCCTGCCCCATCTATGCTCTGCCTTCCAAGTCCCAGCTGATCGGGAGGAAATGGAGATTTTACAGTATCCTTCCCCTGCCACACCCACCAAGCCACGCCTACCAAGCCACACCAACAGAACCGGTATTAAACATTTTTGAAACCCACCACTGCTCCACTTATGCCATGTGTATGTTATATCTTTCTGTTCATCCTCAAGTATCTCCAGATATCACATAATGCCTCCAAATTAATCCTCACAGCAATCATATAAGGCAGGTGAGGCTGAGGTTCTCCCAGTAAACTTCATGGTGAAGTTGGATTGAATTTGGCATTCTTCAGTTCTAATCCACTAATCCAGCACTCGGCAACCTGTAGGGCTCTTGATGTCAGTGAAATATAAACTCATCCTTCCTATTTCTAACATGTTGGTTAGGTTTGCTGGATAACATTGGACATGCAATACTAGTCAGGGTTAGGGTTAGGCTTCATTTATGCCCCATCCTAGTTTAAGCTTAAGGCTATGTTTGATTTGATCTCCGAAATGAGCTTTGAAGACCCGGGAATGCAAACAAGCATCTATTTGGAACAGAGGTCTCCAACCTTGGCAACTTTAAGCCTGGCAGACTTCAATTCCCAGAAGTCTGGCTGGGGAATTCTGGGAGTTGAAGTCCTCTAGGCTTAAAGTTCCCAAGGTTGGAGATCCCTGATTTGGAACACAGTTGTCCTTTTTGCAGGATCACAAGGGTACCTTCCACAGTTATAAATTTTTAAATATGCTACTGACAGGTATTATGTTCTAAAGCACCTTTCAGAAACTGAATCCACAGCACCCTTCAAAATCATCTACAAAGAAGAGAAGGATATTCCCTCATATGCACACTACAGCTACCAGAATCATCTCTGCTGACAGATTTGATCATTGACTTACAATGGGTTAGACACAGAGGTCTTCAAACTTGGCAGCTTTAAGACTTGTGGACTTCAACTCCCAGAATTCTCCAGCCAGCTATCCTATGCTGGCTAGATAATTCTGGGAGTTGAAGTCCACAAGTCTTAAAGCTGTCAAGTTTGAAGACCTCTGGGTTAGAGTTTGTTTCTGGTGGATCATTAATATTAATGAGTTAAATAAGTTAAACAGCATTAACGGATTATAAAATCAGAAATTTGTAATTCCTTCCATCCTGATGCCCTTGGGCAGCAACGTTTATCCCTCAGCCAGGAAGGGCAATCTGGAATCTATTAAGCTGGTGAAGGCTGGATAAGCCACATATTTTATACAGGGTGACCAAAGAACATCAAACATCTGTCGACAATGTATAAACCCCAGCATCGTGAAAGAGCTATGCCATCTTTTCAGGCAGATTTTAAAATAATTGTCTACTAATTCAAACAGCAGTACATGGTTTTAGCCAATGGAACATCTCATCAACAATTATTTTAGCTCTACCGCAGGTACTGAAGCATAACAACACTTGGAAGACACAAGCAATAAACAAGCTGTGCCTCTTGGGAAGCATGTTTTTGACAAACTAAATGATGGTTATCACTCACCAAACCAACTGATTCTCCATAGGTTTAATTGGCAAGGAATGGAACAACTGCCCCCAAGTGACTCTATAAATAGGGTTAATTTTTTGATGGTATTGATAATTCAATATTTGAAATGGTTGGCTAAAGCAGTCCTTTTTATCCAAAGTGGAACATTAACCAGTTAAAGTAATGTTTGAATAATTATTTCTGTGTTTTCCAGTCACAGTCTCATTAAGTAGGCATCAGTGGGTGAAAAACCCTGTAGAAAAAGATACTGAATGGCAAAAATGCAATGAAAAAAAGGAACTTGGAGGATGTTTTGCCCATAGACAGGGGTGTCTGTGGATGGTGGGGGATTAAAGACCAAGATGGTGGATGCAACTGTATAATCAAAGCCCTGCTCCTTTGCATATGTACTAGTGATGGGTTCCTCCTGGTTCGGCCTGATTCGGCTGAGCCAGTAGCGGTGACGATATGATGTCACCAAACTGGTTCTCTTTGTTCAGGAGCTGGGCCCTCCTGCGCCCCCCCCCCATTATTCTTACCTTTTATTTGGCCCCGCCCCCAATCTATTTGCTGCCTCCCAAGTCCCAGCTGATCAGCTAAAAGGGAAAAAACTGTTTAAACTCTTGCCCCCAGGCTTCAAAGGGCCGCCCTACAGCTGATCAGTGTTAAAAGGCAGTGTGGTGGTAGACCAGGGTGCTCGAAAAACAAATGGGTAGACCGGTGCCTCCAAAAACAAATGGGTAGACCGGTACAGCTCTGCAAGCAGTTAAAAGCCTGGTAGACCAGTACCTCTGCTAAATCCTAAAGAATTGTCACATGACAATCAAACCACGCCCACAAAATAAGTCACGCCCACAGAACCAGTAGTAAAAAAATTTAGAACCCACCCCTGATATGTACCCATATGTGGACATCTCTTCCCAGTCCTTCTAGAGTTTTAAAAAGACTCTACCATAGTTAGTATGTATAGGAGAAAAGCGGGCAGAGCTAGGGAGGAGTTAAGTGAGTCATCAGCCTAGAGTGATTATGTTACCACAAATGACCCAAATCCAACCCCTCTTGAATATCATTGACCCTTATCTGGCACCAATTAAGTATTGCTCATTAGTTGACCAGATTCTTGTGTACAAGATTGAGCAACAAATCTTCTGAACTGAAACTAATGTGTGACCTCGATCTTCATGACTGATCTTGTGACCTTCAACTCCTAGGATTCCCAGTTAATACCCCCTTCCACGCATCTAGAATTGGTTGGTTAAGGCTGGTCTATTCACGATCACCAAATCCTTTGCAGTTTTCTATCTTGGGGAGAAGGCAACATGGTGAGTATGAAGCTGTGGACCTTTCTCATGTCACTAAGAAAAAAAAAAACTATGTGTGCAAACTAACATTTGGACCATTTCTTATCCTCTGAGAAAAGAGAAAAATAGCCTCCATTGCTACCATTTGGTTAGGAGGAAACTCAGAGAAAGCAGGAGATGATCCTATAAAAATGTGAAGAGAAGGAAGAAGTTGACCCAATGGAATGGGCAGGAAGTAGCTGAGAGACCTGGGTTAGAAGAAAGGAAAAGGTTCTACCCATGCATGTTTGAGTATGGGTATCAGAGAGGTATCAGTCAGAGATGGGTTTCACATATTCTTACCACTGGCTCGCCATGCACCTGCACGTTTGCTTCGCGTGTGCACCTTCCACGCATGCACCTGGCCTTCCGCGCTTGCGCTTTGTTCATGTGCGTGCCTTCCGCGCATGCACTCGGCCTTGAAAACGTGGCTAAATAGGACAGCATTATACCGAGGCCGCTATCGGTTCCCCCCGAACCGGTTTGAACCAGCTAAATACCACCTCTGGTATCAGTAGTATGTGTCCAGGGAAGGATACAAAAATGAGAGAAAGACTTCTGCATTCAAAGAGATGGTCTACTGCAGAGGTCTTCAAACTTGGCAGCTTTAAGACTTGTGGACTTCAACTCCCAGAATTCTCCAGCCAGCATAGCTGGGTGGAATTCTGGGAGTTGAAGTCCACAAGTCTTAAAGCTGCCAAGTTTGAAGACCTCTGGTCTACTGTTTTGAGGCTCAAACCTCATGTCTATTGGGCAACTTCTTTACAAATCTTTCTTTCTTGGGCAATAGATGGGCAAATGGCTGGATTCAAAGTTGTTAGTCTGCATCTGGGGCTCTGCTCTTAACTTTTGGCATGCATCCCGATTCCTAGACAAGTTACTTGATTTGACCAATAGTTAGACCAGTTTTCCCTTCTATGAAATAGGTATTTTATACAGGCCACGCCCATCACAGCAACATTAATAGCACTTGCTTACACTTCCAAATGTGCCAGAATGGCTATGGAATTTTATAGTGTGGAAAGGAGATGATTTTCTCCCCCAGTTATAAAGACCAGTTTTCAATAATGATCATCAGTTTATCGTTCTGGTAATGAATTCCATACAGGTCATCCTCAACTTATAACCATAATGGAGCTCGGCAAACCATCATAACTCATGACGGTTGTAAAACAGGTCCCCAAGTGACTAGAATTGATTTTACAACCTGTATTGCAGTGGTCATTAAATGAACATGCTGCTTATAAAGTGAATGTGATGGTTGTTGAGCAAACCCATTTATCACTATGAGGAGTTTTGTGTTGGAAATTGGAAGTAAATGCTGGCTTCTGACAAATTCATTGTAAATTATGGTTATGTAACCATAAGGCACTGCAAACAGCCGTAACTGCAGGCTGGTTGCTGAGTGTCCAAAATATAGTCATGTGACTGCAGGAACCTCAAAACTAGGTTGTAAGTAGATTTTTGGGATTCAAACGTAATGTTGAACAGTTGTTAGTAACGTCGTAAGTTGAAAACTACCCATACTTAGACATCTTTAGATGGAGGTTTGATAAATTCATAACCGCTTATCCCCAGTGGTGGAGAGAGGGCAACTGTCAGTGCGGTCATCCTGCTTCACTTCATTTCTGTTTTGCTGATGCCAGACTGCCATGAATCCAGGAGGAGGGAATGAGGGAGGTAAAACCAGAAACTGAAACAACTGCAAGTGCCTGCCAGAAACATTGGTCAGCCGTCACAAGTCTGGGAATGGAATGTGGACCATCGCTGAGCCCGCCAAGACCATTACCAAAACAACCTGTTTGAATTCAATCGGACACTAGGGAAATAAAGGGGGAGGGAGGACCAGGGAAAGTAAGGAGGTAGATTTTGTACGCAAACCTCAGATCTGGCTTTTTCCCTATCTTGTAACCACTTGGCTTTAGTAAAAGTAAACATTTCATGATGAACTTAAGAAAGAAAGTTGAAAGCACTTTATTTCTAAATGACCAAGATAGGAGAAGCCTGACACATATACACCATGTTTTCCCCAAAATAAGACCCGGTCTTATTTTTTTTGCCACCAAAAAAGGCACCAGGTCTTATTTTTGGGAATGTCTAATTATTGACTCACCTCGTGGCGGTGGGACTGAGCCCACTGCCAGCCCACCTCTTCTGCAGCTGCTTGCCGCTGCTCACTGGGCTCCATTTTGCCATCAGAGGCTTTCCAGAAAGCCCTCAGCAGCCAATAACAGAGCTCTGGATTGGAGGCAGGGACGACACGTGCAAGCAAGCAGCCGCAGGAGAAGTGGGCCTGCAAGGCGAGGCAGATGTCAGGGTGTGTGAAGCCTGGTAAGTAGGGCAGCTCCACCTCACATCCCCCCCCTAGCTTTTTACCCGTGTGCCTCACTCTACCCTGTACACCTCAGAATGGGCAGGGGGTCTTAACTAGAGCTTATTTTGGGGATAGGACTTATATTGGGTGCACATCTAAAAATCAAGCTAGGGCTTACTTTCAGGGTAGATCATATTTTCAGGGAAACACGGTAAATGAAAGTTGCATGGGGGGGATTAGAAGACCACTAAGACCTTTCAATGATGATAGTATAAAAACAGCCAGTTATCCTAATTGATGTACATTCTTTCTTTAATACCTGAGCAAAAACTGTTGCTGCTGATTGTCCTGGCAGACCTTCCAGATGAGCTTAAAGGGTTGAATTCTTTGCTTTCCTCTTCAGAAAAGGGGGATTCGGATGCTGGAGACACCTTCTGGTATTGGAAATGTTGCTGGGGGAGATGAGGCCGAAGTACCAGGCGAGGAATCCGGCTGCGGCAAAATTCCTTGTCCTGCATCTTGTGATCCTTCTAAAGGGAAAAGAAAGTAGTGTCACTCGTATGGATGATGCTACCTAGCTGGGTAATGGGTAACTTCTGCAATCAAACTACCACATTCAAAGAGCACTGAGAATTCCACAGTTCATATCAGAACTATAGATATTTTCTTCTATTGAAAGTTGGATCAATCACTACTGTCCCAAAGGTGTTTTTTCAGGAGGCAACTTATCAGGGTGGCAATTAATTCCATTCTGCTTTTGGGTAATTGCACCTTGATTAGAGAATGGATCGTGACCTTTCCTTGAAGTAAACTTTAAGAAAATAAACCCGAAGATATATTTTCTAAGAAAAACTCATTTATTTGCTATAAAGAAAATAAAGCATCTTACTAATCTAATTAGTTACATCTTGGCAGCGTTCCTGCTGGACCTCTTGGCCGGAAAACAAAGAAAGTTAGAAGAAAGTGAAAGAATGTAGACATGCGCAGTTAGCTTAGAGATAAGAACTTGGCAAGCTACGGTAAGTCTGAAAGTTCAAAAATAAGAGCTCATCTGGTAAATACAAAAACGCAGGGACATAACTGGACTTTCTTGTTTTTTCTTTTGAAGATGTTTCACTTCTCACCCAAGAAGCTTCTTCAGCTCTGACAGGATAGTGGGAAATGGAAGGATCTAAAAGACTTTTAGCTCTACAATTTGGGATAAACACCCTTTGAATGGAGTAGGAGTAGGAATGGATTTCCAGAGGAAAAAATTGCAGACTACAGGAACCAGGAGCACTACTCAGATGACCCTGAGGACACAGATAAATGTCCAAGTGCTTCAACAACCTGCTAAGAGGATTCAGATGACCAGTTGTCTGCAAGGAATATAAATCCTTCCATTCCCCACTATCCTGTCAGAGGTGAAGAAGCTTCTTGGATGAGAAGTGAAACATCTTCAAAAGAAAAAACAAGAAAGTCCAGTTGCCTCCTGAAAAAGCACCTTTGGGACAACCATGACCTGGATGACTGAGAATCTCTACAGACATATATGTATATTTAGACTACATTCTGAGCACACATTCAAAACTATTGAAACCAGTGATGATGATGTTCTGCATCATTGAATGCAGAGAAGGCCTTTGATATGGTACCATGGCAATTTTTGAAATAAATCCCATGTGGATTTTCTTCTTGCTTTAATTGAATTAATACATTGTATTATATTTCCTTTGCTAGGGTTATTACAAATGGTATTAATTGTTCATTTAGCAGGATACTTTATAACTTGTAAAATACCTCCTTTATCTCTGATTTGTAAAACTGAAACAATTGGTCTGTCATCAAACATAGGAGATTTTCAGTACGACACTATTTGAATTGAATACAAATTATTCATAAATGTTATACTGTATTATATCTTATTACATCTTATTTATGACTACCTATTTTTCTACACCAATATTTACAGTTTGATAATTTATCAGATTACTTAATTAACTGAAGTTCCATATCCTTCTTACAGAGTCTAATATTTCTATAACAATTTGTAATAATTGGCTTTCAATCACTGCTTGAATTCTGTAAATATTTATTCCGAGGAAAGTTTCTTTATTAGTGGATATAAACATATTTTTGATCATACACAAATAGCTATAAATCCTAAGGTAAAAATATAATGTAAAAATGATTATTACTTCTATGTAAAAATATTCCTAATTTTTAAAAATGGATTGAGAAGATATTAAATTTTGCCATTTTTTTATATACAGAAAGAGCAACCTTCTAGATTTTTAAAATCTACTTTGCAGCTACGATATAGTAACTGAATCACCTCTGATTTTCAGCTATGGTCAAGGGGCATATTCAGTATTTTAACCTTGCTATGGAACGTAAGTGATTAAATTAAAAGAAACACACACTATGATCATAATTAGAAAGTTACTGTGTGACCTGTTCAACATTATGGGGCAGTTTATCTCTATTTCCACCTATTTCCATGATTCATTAATCATTTTTACATTAGAGGCTGGAAGGCACATTTGGTGTCCTCTAAAATTCATGATTCATTAATTCATAAAATTCATCATCACTTTGATGGTTTCCCAGAAAGCCTTAAAGACTTGGCAGTTTTCCAGGTTGGATGGAGTCCCTTGTTGAACATGTTTTTGTCTATGATTATGTATAGAGGGAATAAATCCCATCTTATTTACTTATTTTGCATTGTGTTTTAATCTATTTACAATGTTATATTGTGAGCAGCCCAGAGTTGATTTGAAGTTGGGCAGCACCCAAATATAAATAAATGAATTTGGGACAGAAATGTATTTTTGATCCTTATTCCCAAGACTAACTTGTATTCCTGAATGATCCCAGTTGGAAAATTATAGGTATGGAACTTGTGGTCAGCTAGAGGTATTACTACTTCAAATCAGCTTTTTGCCATTATCTGACTTATTGTAAATGGCTTTTGAATTGTCTAAAATTAGAATTGGCTTCTCATCTTCAGTTAAAGGATATTGTTTTTACTCTTTCAAAATGTACTGGACAAAATTCCATATCACTTTAAATATTTTCCATGTTTCGATGATGCCATACCTATATTTTTCATACACAAAGAGGATTTCAAAGGTGAGTATTAGTTATTTCCAGGAATTCTGGAATAAACAATTGCAATATCCAATTGCAATATAAAGGATTCATTGATAAGAGTCTTAAAGCTTTATTTAATGATTCTCATTTATCATTTTTCTTCTAATTTATTAGAAATCCCAGAAAATGTTTAAGAAACTTGGCAAACAACATCATTTAATTGGAAGTGTAAATTAAGCATGAATACACATTAATTGATCGGGTTTGACCCATGATAGATCTCATTTTGGTTTAAAAAGTGCACTTAAAAAAAAAGTATGAAGAATTATGGATTTATCAAGAATGGGAATGAGGGGACAAATAAGTTCAGTTTTATGTGTTGGGAAGCCAATGTCATTCCAAATTTACTGTTTTGAATTGCCAATATGCATTTGCTTTAAATTTACCAATTTCCTTACTATCAATGTAACTGACTGATCAATCAATGTACAATCAATAAACAGAGCTGTGTTTAAGCATTAGGCTGAATGATTTCCTATATGTATTTCTCATTTCCTTTTTTCTTTCTTTCCGCTGCTTGTAACAATGTGTATGTCTCTGCGTTCTCTATCTTCTTTTGTGAATTAATTATTGTAATCATAATTAATTAAATTTAAATTAAAAATTAAATTAATGATTTTATGAAAGCAGTAACTTTGTTTTCTTGAAAGAGAAAAAAAAGAAAAGTTTGTGGCTCAGCAACAGGATGAGGGTTTTCCATCTATAGGAGCCACTTTCCATCCTTAAACATTTTCATACATCTTTGAAATAACACAGATGCAGCTAAATCAGCTTTTCCCAATGTGGTATTCCACAGTGGATTCCTTAGCTCAGTGATTCTCAAGGGTGATAATCTTAAAATGTGTGGACTTCAACTCCCAGAATTCCCCAACCAGCATGTGTTTGATGGAGTTGATCCATACATCTTCAAGGTGCCAAGGTTGAGAAACACTGTCCTATCCAATACAATTGAGACAAGAGGTCCAACTCTAACATACACACCTGAACAGCATCATATTGTCAGGTGTATTAGATGTTCCCATGACAGAGTAAGGCTAGAAACAAAATGGTTTCATAATCTATCATAGTAATCTCATAGGTAAATCTTTGAGCTAAATTTGACTCCTGTTGACACATCCAAGCTGTTTTCTCCATAGCAATACAGAAGTGGTCCACCATGGCTTTCACGATGCTTTCCCAACCCCCCAATTTAGGTTCCAGATCTAGAATTTTTTCTTTTCCACTTGATCTAGTTTAACATTTTTAAGATTGGGCAAGGGTTGGCCTGGTGTTTCCCCCGGTCAACTAGAACTGATTTTAGGTGGATCTTAAGCATTCATTCCATTATAAACTTCGGCATTGGGCCACTGGATCAGGGGTGAAATCCAGCAGGTTCTGGATAACCGGTAGTGGAAATTTTGAGTAGTTCGGAGAACTGGCAAATACCACCTCTAGCTGGCCCAAGAGTGGGGAGGGAATGGGGATTTTGTAATGTCCTTCCCCCGTGGTGGGGTGGGAATAGAGATTTTGCAGTATCCTTCCCCTGCCATGCCCACCAAGCCACGCCCACCAAGCCACGCCCACAGAACTGGTAGTAAAAAAATTTGAATTTCACCACTGCACTGGATGCTTTAATAAGTCAACTCAGAATTGATAAATATGACAAATGTGCATAAAAAGGGGTCCATGAACATGTTTATCATATTAGTTAATAAATAAATAAATAAACAAGCTGAAACTCAAGAGCTGCACGTAGTTAAGAGCTTCTCTAGCAGTTATCTCCAAATGTTAATGCAACTAACAGGGTGGTAATAGTTCTGTAACCTTAGTCTTTATTTCATTAATTCCTTTATCAAATTATCATTTGATTTATCAATCAATCATTATCATTGTATCATTACTATAATATGATTATCAATCATTCATTTATGTTTCATTAAATCAAGTGTCATTTCTGTCTAATTTTGGCAGTGGGCCTTTTGGCACATGATCAAAGTCAAGAGTGGTCCTTGAGTCTACTGAATTATGAACATTTGATAGGGAACCACTCATGACGGGGCTCCAGTTGAAGATACGGCCTTTCATTGACGGTTAATCTTTGAGCAAAGAATTGTTGCAACATCCAAAAACCTCTTACGGTTGATACAGGGATCTGATCAACCTCCTTTCCTTTAGCTCTTCTGCAGTAAATCCACATATATTTCAACCCACCTCGGAAAACCAAAAATAAAATAAAATAAATCACATTATATTAATTGATCTTGGCTTTGTTTTCTTTGGAAGGGGCTCTATTTAGACATGAACCCCCAATGTCAGATGCAAAGAAGGAAGATACATTAACCTTTCAAAAGAAACTGTTCCCCAAACGAGAGACTTGGAGATCACCAGGGAGGAACAGTAATGAATATATTATGCTAGGCATCAGCTGGAAGAGGGACTCAAAACACAATTATCAGAGAGAGTGAGTCCTTCTCTGTCTCTTCACCACCACTCTGGAATCCCAAAAGACTCGGGCCACACCGGGAAAGGGGTGGGAGACAATCCGGCTTTGAGCTGATGTAATATGTTGAGCTCCATTCTCTACTCCCCTTTCCCCTCCACCCCAGCCCACCCCACCATCACCCCAACCCCGCGTACCTTTCTGAGCTTTGGGCTGACGTTATTTATTTTTGAGCTTGATCCCACCCAACCATTCTAGGGAAAGATCCGCAGGAGAGGCAGAGCCACAGAAAATGATGTCAGCCTCCCTGTGTATGTGTGTGTGCGTGAGGGTGGTTGTGTGAAGGATGCACACCTTCAGCTGGGGAAGGATCAGGTTCAGCTTCTACCCCCCCCCCAATAAGGGTGCCCTGCAGCCCCATCCCCTACCACCCCACCCCCCCAACCAAATATTCAATCTCCCCATCCATCCATCCATCCATCCATCCATCCCATGCAGTCTCCCATCGAGGGACGAGGGGCTGACCAACACGGTCGAGGGTGACGGACGAGAGTAGCCCCCCCTCCCCGGCATTGAACGCCGCTACTCGAAGGGCATTTTTGCGTGGACAGAGGGAGGTTGGGCGCGGGTGAGATCTCTTCTGCCTATATATATATATATATATATATATCCACGCGTTTGCCCATTCCAAAGAACGTATATGCACGCGTGTGTCTCTGGGCACGAGTCTTTAGGTAGCTTATACGCAGGCAGACGGGCGGGTTGGAAACGAGATCTGGCTACACCTGGGTTTTCTCCCACCCTGTAAACTCTCCCCCCCCCCCACCGCGGTTGCTCCTCTCCTTTCCGTCCCTGTCTCTCTCCCCCCCCCTCCCGTCCGCCCCGTCGCCGTCTCACCTTGCAGCTTTCCTTGAGGGGCCCCATCTCGCCTTGGCCTCGGCGGTGACAGCCAGCCGGGCTGCTGGCGGCGCGAAGGAAGGCGAGGAGAGAAAGCGGGTCGCTGCCAATGCCGCAGCCGCTCCCAGGCGCCCGAACCCGTGCTTGGCGCTCCGCAGCCAGAGCTCCGGCCAGCCCCAGCCCCCGCCTTCGCCGTCCACTAGCCCCGCCCTGACACGTGGAGAGTCCGACTCAGTCGCCGCCGCCGCCGCCGCCGCTGCTGACTGTCGGCTCGCGTCAGGCGGTAGGCTTGATGCTGGCTCCGACGGGGCTGGGTAGATCGCGGTTGCCGGTGTGTGTGTGTGGGGGGGGGGTGTGAGTGAGGGAGACAGAGAGACAGAGACGGGAATCGTGCCGGCCGCCTATTGACACAGAATAGAATAGAATAGAATAGAATAGAATAGAATAGAATAGAATAGAATGGAATGGAATGGAAGGGAAGGGAAGGGAAGGGAACGGAACGGAACGGAACGGAACGGAACGGAATAGAATAGAATAGAATAGAGAGTCCACTAGGAGAAGGGCGGGATATAAATTGAATAAATAAATAAATAATAGAATAGAATAGAATAGAATAGAATAGAATAGAATAGAATAGAATAGAATAGAATAGAATTCTTTATTGGCCAAGACGCACAAGGAATTTGTCTTTGGTGCATATGCTCTCAGTGTACATAAAAGAAAAGATACATTCGTCAAGAATCATAAGGTACAGCACTTAATGATAGTCATAGGGAACAAATAAGCAATCAAATCATATTGGGAAACAAAGGATACAAGCAACAAGATTACAGTCATACAGTCATAAGTGGAAGGAGATGGGTGAAGGGAACGATGAGAAGATTAATAGTAGTGCGGACTTAGTAAATAGTTTGACAGTGTTGAGGGAATTATTTGTTTAGCAGAGTGATGGCGTTAGGGGAAAAACTGTTCTTGTGTCTAGTTGTTCTGGTGTGCAGTGCTCTATAGCAGTGGTCCCCAACCCCCGGTCCGCGGACGGGTGCCGGGCCGTGGAGTACCTGGCACCGGGCCGCACAGCGGCCGGGGGACATGAACGCTGCAGCGCAAAGGCTCCTGGGCCGTGCGCAAAAGCTCCTGGGCCGTGCGCAAAGGCTCCAGGGAAGAGAGCCCCGCGCAGGTACGCACGTGTGGCCCAAAGCCCCCACCCCTGCGCGCGCTCAGCGGGCCACAGTAAAATTATCAAAGGCTGATTGGTCCGCGGCGATAAAAAGGTTGGGGACCACTGCTCTATAGCATTGTTTTGAGGGTAGGAGTTGAAACAGTTTATGTCCAGGATGTGAGGGGTCTGTAAATATTTTCCCAGCCCTCTTTTTGACTCCTGCAGTATACAGACCCTCAATGGAAGGCAGGTTGGTAGTTATTGTTTTTTCTGCAGTTCTAATTATCCTCTGAAGTCTGTGTCTGTCTCAGCGCTTTCTGAGATAAAAGGAGGGGGTGCGCAGTAAACGGGGAAGGTTTGGAGGGGGGATTCCTCAGTCTGGGAAGGCGGTTGCAATGTGCTCCGCTTCCGTTAGCCCTGAAGAAACGGGCGCCAGGTTGCAGAGTGGCTGCCTCTAATTTTTCTTTGCTTCTTGACGCCTCCCACCCCAATTTATATTCTTGGTTGACCCTCCCCACTTGTAGCTGGCTTCCTGTGGCTTTTTGGCAGGTGAGAACCAACGGGGCCTGGCAGGGGTGTCCATGAGGGTGGGGGGGGGAATCGCTTAAGGCAGGTAGTCCTCGACTTACAACAGTTCATGTAGTGAGCGTTGGAAATTACAAAAAAAGCGACTTCTGACCGTGTTTCATGCTTATCACCGTTGTGCCATCCCTGTGGTCCCAGGATCAACATGCAGATACTTGGCAACTATTTATGACGGTTGCTGTATCCTGGGTTCATGTGATCACCGTCTGACAAGCAAAGTCAATGGGAAAACCAGATTCACTTAATGACTGTGTTACTAATTTAACAACTGCAGTGATTCACTTAACAGCTGTGGCCCAAAAAAAATGCCGTAAAATGGAGCGAAATTTATTTAACAAAGGTCTTGCCTAGCAACAGAAGTTTTGAGCTCAGTGATGGTCACAATGTGAGGACTACCTGTATATGACACACATTAAAAAGAGGTGGGGTGGATTGTGACTACCCTCAAGAATTCTTTAACAACCCCTTCCCCCCCTATACTTCCTCCCTCCCCCCCCCACAATATACTCCTGCATGTCTGAGCTGGGAATCTTAAGTAGGGTAAGGCTTGATTAACCCTTAGAGAGGAGAGCCCAGGCTGCAAGGAAAATATAGAAAATATAGGGGAAATATAGATGATACCTAGAAGGAGGTAAGGGCTAAGCCTGGCAGGATAACGGCACGGTTGTGTTCATGGTAATCTTAATATTAAAGGGTGCTTACTTATATATTTCATTTGTGGCAGTGGTGAAATCCATTTTTTTTTATTACTGGTTCTGTGGGCGTAGCTTGGTGGGTGTGGTGTGGCTTGGTGGGCGTGGCTTGGTGGCCGTGGCAGGGGAAGGATACTGCAAAATCTCCATTCCCTTCCCACTCCTGGGAGAAGGATATTGCAAAATCTCCATTCCCACCCCACTCTGGGGCCAGCCAGAGGTGATATTTGCTGGTTCTTCGAACTACTCAAAATTTCCGCTACTGGTTCTCCAGAACCTGTCAGAACCTGCTGGATTTCACCCCTGATTTGTGGGTGCTATTGGATTGTGGCTGCAGTTACACAGGATTGTTCATCAGGAAAGTTGCAAATACAGTGGTATGAACAATTGCTTGGATCTTGCTTGAGCAAAAGCTTTCCTCCATTAAAACAGACCCTCTTTTTCCAAACTTTCCATAAGTCTGAAAAAAAATGCTGCTTTAAGAAACCCATTCAACTAAATGGATGAGATTCTTGATCATATTTTTTTTCAATCTCATGGAAAAGCTAAAAAGAGTTGGACTGTTTTAATGAATAGCAAAGAACTGCTAAGTGTGGTTGGAAACACTTCTTGCCAATCATGTTTGAACACTGCCCATCCTTAATTGGGATGAATATCTGATTGGGTATTTAACATTGGCTTGATTGTTAGTATTTAGCAGTGAAGAGTGTGTATAACAGGCCATTACTTCTGCTGACTGCTTGCCTCTAGTACCCTCTAATGGCTGTTCCAGAAATGCAGCTTTCCTTTCTTCAGGAATAATATAGGCTTTTACAACAGTTGAGTTATGGTGCCCCAATTTATTTATTTTTCATTTATTTTATCCAGTTTCTGTAGCTTCCTAACTCAGCCAATTGACTCTGCATGGCTTGCAATTCTAAAAATTATAAACATTAATTCTACAGAGGAATTATTGAGTCTGTCATCTGCACCTCTATAACTGTCTGGTTTGGCTCTGCAACCAAACAAGACAGACACAGACTTCAATGGACAGTTAGAATTGCAGAAAAAAGCAATTACTACCAACCTGCCTTCCATTGAGGACCTGTATACTGCATGAGTCAAAAATAGGGCTGTGAAATATTTACAGACTCCTCGCATCCTGGACATAAACTGTTTCAACTCCTATCCTCAAAACGATGCCATCACTCTGCTAAACAAATAATTCCCTCAACACTGTCAAAATAGTTACTAAGTCTGCATTACTATTATTCTTCTCATCCTTCCTATTACCTATCTCCTCCCACTTACGACTATAACCATGTTGCTTGTATTTTTACCATTTATATTGTTTGGTTTATTTCCTAGTATGATTTGATTGCTTCTTAGTAACCTATGACTATCACTAAGTGTTATATCTTATGATTCTTGATGACTGTATTTTTTTCTTTTTCCTTTTTTTCCTTTTATGTACACTGAGAGCATATGCCCCAAAGACAAATTCCTTGTGCATCCAATCACACTTGGCCAACAAAGAATTCTATTCTATTCTATTCTAAAACAACAAAGACATCCACAAAGTTTTTAAAGCATTGTGAAAAGCCAACAGGGTTGAGATCCTTCTAAATTCTAAGGGGAGAATATTTAACAAAGGAGGGGCTACAGCAGAAAAAGCCCATCTTCTAGTTCCTGCCGGTTGACACTCCTTGGATGACGGGATTTGCAACATGGCCAGTCTGTTGGATCAGAATGGATGGGTAGAAACTGTTGGAAAAAGATGATACTTCGGGTAATCCAGTATCTTACAGACCCCTCGCATCCTGGACATAAACTGTTTTAACTCCAACCCTCAAAACGATGCTATAGAGCACTGTACACCAAGACAACTAGATACAAGAACAGTTTTTCCCCAAATGTCATCACTCTGCTAAACAAATAATTCCCTCAACACTGCCAAACTATTCACATTAAGCTGCATTACTATTGCTATTGGTCTTCTCATCGTTCCTCTCACCCATCTCCTCCCACTTGTGACTGCGTGACTGTAATGTTGTTGCTTGTATCCTTGTGATTTATATTGATATTGATAGTTTCCTAGTATGATTTGATTGCTTATTGTACTGTATGACTGTCACTGGGTGTTGTGCCTTATGATTCTTGACGAGTGTATCTTGTCTTTTTATGTACACTGAGAGCATATGCACCAAAGACAAATTCCTTGTGTGTCCAATCACACTTGGCCAATAAAGAATTCTATTCTATTCTATTCTATTCTATTCTATTCTATTCTATTCTATTCTATTCTATTCTATTCTATTCTATTCTATTCTATTCTATTCTAGCCTAGCCTAGCCTAGCCTAGCCTAGCCTAGCCTAGCCTAGCCTAGCCTAGCCTAGCCTAGCCTAGCCTAGCCTAGTCTCTAGCCATGTAGGCTTTATTGGCTTCTCTTTAATGTACCACAATGCCTTTTTATCTTGTTTATAACTGAGCATAAGATTTGAGAGAAGTATTTGGTACAGGCTCATATGGGAAGAAACCCAGTTAAAACAAAATCTTTAATCCCACAGGGAAACCTTCAACCTTCTCTTTGCCTTGTAACTGTAGTGGGAGATAAGAGAAACCTGAGCAAAAATAAACCCATTTCCCTAGCTTGAATAATTTAGATGCATATCAAATTTTTAAAATCTTTTCTCATTTAGGTTGTGCTGACAAATGAAGTAAGCTTGCATCAATGAGTGTGTCATATTGCCATTCCATCTCTTCCTCGGTATCATTTATTTATTTAGAGAATCAGCAGTTCTTCTGTAGCTCTCAGAAGTTCTCAGAGAACTTAGGTTTATGTATGGTTTATGTATGAAGTTTAGGATGAGAAATGGCTAAATGCCCATTTGGTACCAGCTATTCAAGAAGCCATATTGACCAGCTGACTGACCTACTTACCTATTTATTTATTTATTTATTGTATCCCACTTTTATTATTTTTTTTACAAATAACTCAAGGCAGTGAACATATCCAGTGCAACTTCCTCTCCTGTGAGTTGGTTTGCACTGAGAGAGAATAACTGGCCCAAAGTCACCTAGCTGGCTTCCATGGCTAAGGCAGGACTTGAACTCATCGTCTCCTGCTTTCCAGCTTGGTGCCTTAACTACTAGACCAAACTGGCTCTTCTTGACCTTTCCCATAACATCCATGACCAGGCAAAGCAGTGGGTTGAGCAATCACTGTTTTCTTTCCCAGATTCATTGGGGCAGCGAGACAGATAGAACAGGATCTTGGATCTGACATCCAGGGTACCACACCCTGCAAGATAGAGGTCCAAATCACCACAAAGAGGATTGGGATGGGGCAGTGACAAGCATGTAAGCCTAGCTGATGTGAGCAGTTTTCCAGTATTTGAGGGGCTGCCACAAAGAAAAGGGGGTCAAATTATTTTCCAAAGCATCAGAGGGCAGGACAAGAAACAACGGTTGGAAACTAATCAAAGAGAGAAGCAACCTGGAATTAAGGAGAAACTTCCTAACAGTGAGGACAATTAACCAGTGGAACAGCTTTGCCTTCAGAAATCATGGGTGCTCCATCACTGGAGGTTTTTAAGAAGAGACTAGACAGTCACTTATCTGAAATGGTATAGAATTTCCTGCTTGAGAGTGGTCTGCACTAGAAGACCTTCAAGGTCCCTTCCAGCTTCTATTCCTATTCCTATGCCTATGCCTATGCCTATGCCTATGCCTATGCCTATGCCTATTCCCATTCCATTCCATTCCATTCTATTCCATACCATTCTATTCTATTCTAATGTTGGACCCTCTTCCTCTTTACTAATATTAAATATTAATATTAGTGATATAGGGATAAGTGTCTTGATATGCATTTACAAATGGCCTTTTATTATTTATTATGTTCACAGTGAACAATTTGCCAAATATTCCCAATTAATAAATGTCATTTTTTAAAAAAAGTGAAGAGGAATGGCAGAGGTGGGTTTCAGCAGGTTCTGACCAGTTCTGGAAAACCGGTAGTGGAAATTTTGAGTAGTTTGGAGAACCGATAAATACCTCCTCTGACTGGCCCTGCCCCCATCTATTCTCTGCCTCCCGAATCCCAGCTGATCGGGAAGAAATGGGGATCTTGCAGTATCCTTCCCCTGGATTGGGGTGGGAATGGAGATTTCAGAGTATCCTTCCCCTGCCACACCCACCAAGCCATGCCATGCCCACCAAGCCACACCCACAGAACCAGTAGTAAAAAATTTGAAACCCACCACTGAGGAATGGCATAGGATCAGTAACTAATCAGTAACTGAGTCCAGGAGCTACCTTTTGGAAGATAGTGTCTTTCCCAAAGTTCAACAAACATGTAGACGGCAATATTTGAGTTCAATATAATCTACCTTAAAACTAAATAATGAAATAGTTTAAATCCAGGAAACCTGAATTTAAAAAAACACACAGACCCTATTTGTCTACAGAATCCAGTGATGATTCTGACCTTGATTAGCTCACTGGAATCCATTTAAGGAAGAAAAAAAAGTTGTTGATAATCAATACAAGTAGTTCTCATTTAGCAGCTGCCTCAGACACTGACTATTTGTAGTTAGGACAGTGATGAAAAAGTAATTTGGTGACCAGTTCGTATGTTTACATCCTTCAGTCTGTAAAGCAAAAGAAAGCTGAAATAAGATAGTAAGAACAGTCACAATTACACTTAGTGACTGCTCTTCTTTAATGGCCAACCTGTCAGTCCCAATTGTGGTCACTAAATGAGGGTTATCCCTAGAAACCGTATTTGACATGTCTGGTTTCCAAAGTTTTCTGAAATAGGCATATTTTCCCTTTTCCCACCTTTGTTCTTTTTTTGGGGGAACAGAACTGTTCCCTTTTCTTTGGCAGCCTGCTATCTGTTCACACTTTTCTTCTTTCTGCTGCTTCTGTAAGTGCTAATTTTATCTGACAACTTCAAGCCAAATGCCCTTGATTAATTAAAAACATCGAGAAACGATGCCTTTTCAAATTTCTTCTGGAAAATGCAGAGGTTTGTTAAAGGCATTATTAGTACAAACTAAGTGTGATGGTTCTTGTTGGGTTTAAACAGTGTTCTGCAAACTGATGCCCTCTAGATATTTTGAGGTCTTAAGAGTCCCTCTTAAGGGACTCTTAAGACTGGGCTACATTTGATCTACACAGAGGGGGCGGGGGGATGTCCATAATGTTTGCATTTTCTTTTTTAAAAAAGACAAATCGGTGCGACACAAACAGCAGACATAATTTGGATCCAGATTTAGTCTGTTTCACCCTGACTCGTTAAACCAACACATGCTGACCTGAATTTGTGGGATTTACTCACCTTTTGGCATTTCAGTACCAAGGACAGGGTAGATAGTTCTCCAAGCAACATAAATCAGTCAGCTGCGATGTTGTTCCAACAGCTTCCGGTTATGTTGAAACTGTCTAATCGGAATGCTTGTCAACATTCAGCTATGCATTTAAGGTGATTTATGTCCCACAAAACCAGTGTATAATTAAGCAGTACATTAAAAACAGCAATTAGCCCAGATTCAAATAGAACAAACAATAGCACTTCAAACCTGAAAGGAATAATTGCAACGCACGATAAAAAAAATATTATAAAAAGAGGGTGGGTTGATTTAATCCAAGTTCTGAATGGGAATTAATTGCCTCGGTGGTGCAGTAATCTTTTTGCCAGTCACCTGCCTCTGTCCTTAAAGCAGATTACTTAGCTAGTAGAGTTGGAAAAAAAATAATAGAAGAAAACATGCTGAAACAGTAAATATAAAAGGCAGCATAGACTGAATGTCTAACACTAAATTCAACAAGAATAGTGAGCATCCTGGGTCTCTCTAAATAAAACTGATCTACAACTCCCAGCACATTGTAATTTGTCATGCTGGGCTGCTGGAATTTGAAGCTCAGCAGTATATGGAGAGTTACAGATTCTTAACTATGCTGTACAAGACTGATATTAAATTTGTATCATCCACTTCACCAGCTAAGCAGGCTGCACATCCATGTGGATAGATTTTCAGATCATCAGCAATTCTCAGTGACAAAAAAAGAAAAAAACAAATAAGGAAATTGAGAATGGTAAATAGCAATCTCTGTGAGATGGGAAATGAAGATAGCAAGGATTACTTTTTGAATGTATATAACCATTCAAAGGTATTTTATTTTGACTCTCATGGCTCATTAAAGACTAATATTCTTCACCCTGACCTATAGCAAGTCCCTAATTTTACAGTGGAAATTTTTGCGATCATCTGCTTTCCAAGATATTTGGGTTAAAGTTGAGGCCATATGCATATAAAATGTTCCTTTTCCTTTGTTATGTCAGTATCTGTTTTTCTCTAATAAAGAGTCACTTAGTTTATAGCACTGGCAGCCACAATTGTGGTTTATCTGCTTATCTATTCATTTTCCTGACTGACTACCATGTAAATGATCTGGCTGAGACATGGAATAAAGGAATATCTCAGACACAGACTAAGACTTCGTAAATCTGAAATGGAGGAAGCCAAAGAGGAAGATGATTTTGTTCTTGCATCCTTTTTGCTCTGTTGCCATGGTGAACAGCATTTGCTGCTACCAAGCTTTTTTTTTGCGAAACTGTTTGAGCTCATATGAAAATGGCTGTAAGATCAGCCTAAAAGACTGAGCAGTGAGAAGATCACTTTTTTTTTTAATCCAAGTCTCTTTTCAGGGTTGAACTTGAGGATGGTTGAAGGGGTATCCCATTCTTCTTCTTGTGCCATATCCATCATTGGATGTCAGTGAGCATGTTGGCAATCCTATTTTTATCAGCAGCCACACGAAAAAGTCCTGCTGAGTTTTGTCCAAACCAGTCCCTTAGATTTCGAAGCCATAATGTTCTTCTTCTGCCTGGACCTCATTTGCCTTCAATCTTTCCTTGGAGGATTAAGTGAAGTGTGCCGTATTTTTCCGGGTGTCGCATCACATGTCCAAAATATTCTAACTTTCGCTTTTTAATGATTTTGATGATTTACCTTTGCTTTCCCAGGCGGCTTATCACCTCCTCATTTCTGATTTTGTCAACCCAGCTTATAAGTAACAGCCATCTATAAATCCACATTTCAAATGCTGGTATCCCATTATGGCTAGGAATACCCTTGTTGGATTTTTACATTTCTGAAAGGTGTTGTGCATGGAGTACCAGGTTGGTCACTCCTGGTTCAGGCAGAAGACTCTCACTGCAGATCTGTAAATTTACATTTCTGTTTCTTTATATGCAGTATTCATAAAACACCCACTCACAATAAGCTTTGGAGGCAGGTAATGCAAGAAACTGGAACCACTGGGATTTCTGCAAAGACCTAAGTTGTTAGGCAGGTGAAATATTGAATCTTGAAAGCCACACCTTCGCTTATCTGAAAAGCTGAACAGGCTCAAATTAGGTTATTAACTGGATGGGAAACCACTCGGCAATCCCAGATTAGTGTACATAGTCCTTGATTTACAACTGTAATTGAGGGCAGAATTATGGTCATAAGTCATGCTAGTCATTAAACTGGTAAACACCTGATTGCACCCAATTTTACAGCAGTCATTAAGTGAGTCAATTGTCCAAATGGATGGAGTTTTTTGCTGGAAACTGGAAGTAAACACTGGCTTGTGATAGAGGAACATCATAAATCGTGATCCTGTAACTGCGGGACAATGCAAAAAAGTTGTAAATGCCCAAAATGCAATCAAATGACCGGGCTGTATGTGTTGAAACTTTGAATCCAAGTCCTAAGTAGCCATGGGGAGGTCCCTCAGAACTGAACATTCGCTAAATGACTAGTTGTAAGTTGAGCACTACTTATAGCTGATTTAGGAAATAAAAAAATTGAACCTCGGAAAAAGACAATGGCAAACCAATTCTGTATTACTGCCAAAGGAAACTAAAGTGATGTTTGAGCTTAAGTTAAGGGAACCTTTCCTTTTTATTTATTGCCCATTACTTACAACCAGGGGTGAAATCCAGCAGGTTCTAACAGGTTCTGGGGAACTGGTAGTGGAAATTTTGAGTACTTCAGAGAACCGGCAAATATGACCTCTGGCTGGCCCCAGAGTGGGTTGGGAATGGAGATTTTGTAATATCCTTCCCCTGCCATGCCCACCAAGCCACGTCCAGGGCTTGGTAGGGAAAAGTTTTGAATTTCACCCCTGCTTACAACATGTTCTCATCCCATCCTAATAAAGATGGGTTGGGCTCCAGAAACAATATGCCATTCATAAGAAACTACCTGGTTCATTTAAAAAGCACAAAGCATAGCCATTTTTCATTCATATAGCTGCATCACCCTGCTACCCTATTGGTTACCTCTAGGCTCCTATGAAATTCTCTCTAGAACGCATAACAATCACATTCGGTACAGCTGCCATTGCATTGCTCCTGGCAACAGCAGTGCTCTGGGTGACGTAAAACAGCCTGCCCTGAATTGGTGATGAACGGAAGCAGACAATGCTTAAGATGCATGCTTAGAAACGAAATAAAATCCAGAGTAGCAAGATGATTGCACGCTGACCCTATTCTGTCAATATTTTAGTACATTTGCTGTGGCTGTGGGGACATAATGGAGCCCAACTGAAAAAAAAAAAACTTTGAAGAATTTTTTATCCTAAAGAATCGGTCTCATATATATGCAGGTTGAGATTGAATGATTCTGATTAGCTTTAATTATGGCTCAGCAAATAAAATATGCTTGGTTTACCATGCCTATGATCTAACATACATACATACATATGTACATACATACATACATGTGTGTGTATACACTATGTATGTATGTATATATATATATTATATTTACTCCACACATACACATACACACACATACATATTTGCATCAGTAGTGGGTTTCACTTACCTTCACTACTGCTTGCTTCGCTCAGGCGTGGCACTTCTGCACATGCGCAGAACATGTGCAGAGCATCCGTGATGACGTCCAGGCAGGTGGGCGGAGCCTCCCACCACTGAGTTGCATGCATCAAAAGATGGACATTTAGTGAGAACCTGCAAACTAGACCTGATAATGACATTTAGGATGGGTTAGGTTAAAATGTTCATCATTGTTAGGAAATGATTTTACTAACTTGTTGCAATATATAAACCATGAATATTGCTTTAATACTTCTGTATTGTTGTATTGCATCATACTGTGTCCTGATTGTAGCCAATGTCCTTAAGAGGGAGCTAGAAACCTGGTTTGTTTGTTTCTCTTTGCTGCTCTTACTGCTCTTTGCTGTGTTTGCTACTGTTTGCAAATATAGAAGAACTGTTATTGTGTATGACTACAACGACTGGTAAGAAGACTTTGTTATTGGATTATCCCTGGACTATTGTTTGATATCTACTGCTTTATACGTGTATGACCTAGACTGTTTAATGGACTGTGCCTTATTACTATTTCCTGAATGTAAACACAACTCAGTGTATCTCTGTGTTGGCTGTGTTATTTCCTAACTACTCTCAATCACTTTCATGTGCACACCCTTGCTACTCAAGGGTTACTCTGCAAATTCCTTAACAATCATCATCATCATCATCATCATCATCATCATCATCATCTTACTTGAAAGTTGTCCTTTGCCCTGATTCTCAGCATTTTGGTGGTCTATAAAGTTGCATCTTCCACCAGGCTGTGAATGACAACAATTTAGTATTAGTTTTATTGTTAAATTTAAACTGGGTTTCTAACTTTTTATATTGTGATTGAATTTTTAACTTTTCTTAGATAAGTGTTTATTAGAATATCACAGAGAAGAATAAATAAATAAATAAATAAATAAATAAAAATTAGAATTACGTAATTATATGCTGTGGTCTGATCGATTGTTACACTCAATCGTATTTCGGGGGAAAAATGGTGAAATTTTGTGAAAGTGACAAACTTTTTATTTATGTATTACATTTATGGACTGCCCATCTTACTGCAGGGTAATTGCATAAGGTTTTGGGAGTTACAAATTCTTGTGAGCTTTTCCTATTCTTGTCCTGAATATTATGGGATGTTCACATTGTTACTCCAAATCTTATGCTTTTAATTAAAAGAAGGGTTTACAACTGACCCTCTGAACTGTAGTGGTGGCTTTACAGACCCTTATATACAATTATCAAAAAAAAAAAAGGATAGACAAATAGAAATGATCTAAAATTCGGACATCATTTAAATTGTTGTCAAAGGTATCATTCCTTTTAACAGAAAGGGTTCAAGCAGATGTAGACATGAGGTTGGGGACAGTGGTGGGTTCCTCCCGGTTCGGCCCAGTTCCACCAAGCCGGTAGCGGTGACAATATGATGTCACCAAACCGGTTCTGCCCCCCCGTCCCCGCATTATTCTTACCTTTTATTCGGCCCCACCCCCAATCTATTGCTGCCTCCTGAGTCCCAGCTGATCGGCTAGAAGGAAAAAAACTGTTTAAACTCTTGCCGCGGGCTTCAAAGGGCCGCCCTAAAGCTGATCAGTGTTAAAAGGCAGTGTGGTGGTAGACCGGTGCCTCCAAAAACAAATGAGTAGACCGGTGCCTGCAAAAATAAACGGGTAGACCAGTGCCTCCAAAAATAAATGAGTAGACCGATGCCTGCAAAAATAAACAGGTAGACCAGTGCCTCCAAAAACAAATGAGTAGACCGGTGCCTCCAAAAATAAATGAGTAGACTGGTGTCTGCAAAAATAAATGGGTAAACCGGTGCCTCCAAAAACAAATGAGTAGACCGGTACAGCTCTGCAAGCAGTTAAAAACCTGGTAGACCAGTACCTCTGCTACATCCTAAATAATTGTCACATGACCATCAAGCCACACCCACAAAATAAGCCACACCCACAGAACCAGTAGTAAAAAAATTTAAAACCCACCCCTGGGATGAAGGGAGGGTCCAACATGTCCAAATGGCTGTCAAAGCAGCATAATTGAAACCCCACTCATTTTTTAATTTAATACTAAGTCTACAGCTTTAAATAATGCAGAGGAAGCCTGTGCAGATAGTCCTCAATGTGTGATGACTATTGAGTCCAAAATTTATGTTGGTCAGTGAGAAATGTGTTAAGTAAGTTTGGCCCCATTTTACAATTTTTCTTGCCACATGGATTAAGTGAACCACTTGCAGTTGTTAAGTGAGTGACACGGTTGTTAAGTGAATCTGGCTTCCTTATTGACTTTGCTTGTCAGAAGGTTGCAAAAGGGGATCACCTGACCCTGGGAAATTTTAACCGTCATAAATATGAACCAGTTGTCAAGCATCTGAATGTAAAGCACGTGATCGTGAAGATGCTGCAATGGTCATAAGTGTGGGAAAAAATCATAAATCACTTTTTTCAGTGCCGTTGTAACTTCAAACGGTCACTACGCGAACTGTTGTAAGTTGAGGACTACCTGTACAGAATCTGAAATGTTCTATGTAATTCCTAATGAAATGGATTGTATGTAATATACCGCTTAAATATAGAATTCACAATTCCTGTAATGGGATACACATTGAACACAACACTTTTAAAGTTGCAAAAATAAATTAAAAAGTTGAAGGTCTTTTGTTTACATGCCAGTGATGCAGAGGTGGTATTCAGCCAGTTCGGACCAGTTCGCCTGAACCGGTAGCAGAAATTGTGGGTGGGCCTGCCCATCCGCCCCGGCTCTATGCCATCCTATTTAGGCACATTTTTGAGGCAGGCCGCACGCATGAAACGTGCGCCTGTGAGCAAAGAGCATGCGCAGAAGGTAGGTATGTGTGTGAACCAGGCGTGCATGCGGGTGGCGAACCAGTAGTAACACAATGCGAAACCCACCACTGCAGTGATGGCATCATCTCATTATATTAATCTTTTAGTAGGAATATTCCTAAATTGGCCATAAGATGGAGTGTGAATAACGTTAAAACCCTGGGATTGCATTGCCCACCTGCTTGTTCCTGAATAATAAAAATATCAGCAAAACTTACAATGAAATTTTAATGAAATCAGACTTGATTTCTTGATTGGGGTTTAAGTTCACATTCAGGAGGAACCATTCCACCTCTCCTATTAGTAACAGATGATCTTGATGATTAGAGATGTGTTATATGTGCCTGAGCAGAGCAGGGTAGTTGAAATTTTAATTTATAGAAGTTTCTTTATTTATTAAAGAAAGTTATATGGCTGCCAAACTCATCGATGGTGACTCTGGGAACCTTACAAGGTTTAAACCTCAAATACAAAACCCAATACGTCAGCAGGTGACAACATTCAAACATGGGATGATGGGATCCAAATCAACCTGGGATCACCAGACCCACTGGCAAATCCATTTCTTCAGGTCCTTTCAGAAGAGTATTAAGAGTATTAAGGTTGGAGCACTTTATGGGGATGAAGTTCCATAAGGAGGGAGCCACCACAGGAAAGGCCTTTCTTGGTCCTACTTAGATAATATGTTCTGCTTTCCTGGTGAGTTGGGTAGATGTATTGGGAAAAATACATTCATACATGTGTTTGGGAAAAGACGGTTCTTCAAATCAAGAGCCTTGATAGTACAGGGGTTTAGTGCACCCTGTTATTAACACAGCTGCCTGCAATTTCTGCTGGTTCGAATCTCTCCAAGGCTCAAGGTTGACTCAACCTTCCATCCTTTCTAAGGTAGGTGAAATGAGGACCCAGTTTGTGGGGGCAATAAGCTGACTTTGTATAAAACATAAAAAGAATGAAGGCTATTGCTTAACGCATTGTAAGCCGCCCTGAGTCTCCGGAGAAGGGCGGCATATAAATCAAATTAAAAAAAAAAAAAAATCTGGTCCCAAAGATAGGGCTTTGAAGATAATAACCAGCACCTTGAATTGCACCTGGAAGCAAATCGGCAACCAGTGCAGCTCTCACATGACGTGAAATGTATTCAGCCTTTTGCCATGAGAGCTGACTCACTCGAAAAGTCAATCATGCTGGGAGTGATCAGAAAAAGGAGAAGGGGCTGCCTTAGTACCTGCTGTCTGGACACTATAAAAGCAGGACTGTCAAACTCAAGGCCTGGGGGCCAGATCCATCCCATGGGGTGCTTAGATCTGGCCCGTGAGGCCACCCTGGAAACAGCAAAGGACCTCCCCGCAGTGCCTCTGCCAGCAAAAACAGAGCGGGTGGCCATCGCGAGCTCCATTTTCACTGGCAGAGAGCTGCAGGAGGCCGTCGTAGCCAAAAACAGAGCTTGGGAGCCCACTGAGAGAGCCTGTAGTACAGTGGACTAAAGCACTGTTATTAACATCTGCTGCTTGCAATTACTGCAAGTTCAAATCTCACCAGGTTCAAGGTTGACTCAGCCTTCCATCCTTTCAAAGGTAGATGAAATGACCCAGATTGTGGGGGCAATAAGCTGACTTTGTATAAATATACAAAAGTATGAAGGCTATTGCTTAACGCATTGTAAGCTGCCCTGAGTCTCCGGAGAAGGGCGGCATATAAATTAAAGCAAAAAAAAAAAAAAAATTCGCTGGCAGAGTGCTGGGGCCACCATAGGTGCCCCTGACACGAGTGATGTCAAGCTGACCATGCCCATCCTGGACCCCCAAGGTCAAACACAACCCTGATGTGGCCCTCGATTAAATCGAGTTTGACACCCCTGCTATAAAGGATGACACTGGGATGACCATGGCATCTCTGAAAGAGGGGCATGGAGAGTTCTGATCCACGAGTAGCTGAAAGTCAGACATGACTGAATGGCTGACAATGATGGCCTTTTACTCAGCTTGATAAGAAGATTTATTATACCCATTTACCAAATTAATGAACTGCTTGTGTTTTAATTAGTTTACTTGATTTTATCTTGCTATTAACATCAAGTAAATCTCCATTTGTAATGTTAGCTCTTCTGATGGTTATTTGGTGGAATAACAGGAGCCATTCTAACAGTGGTTAGAATGCAGTATTGCAGGTTAACTTTGTCCACTGTCTGGAGTTCAATCCGGACAGGCTCAACTTTTTATCCTTCCAAAGACAGTAAAATGAGGATCCAGATTGTTGGGAGCAATATGCTGACTCTGTAAACTGCTCAGAGACAGCTGTGAAACCCTATGAAGTGGTATATAAGTCTAAGTATAGACTTATATACCACTTGCGCCCCTTTCTGGATCAGGACTCCCTATGCACGGTCACTCATGCCCTCGTCACTTCCCGCCTCGACTACTGCAACGCTCTCTACATGGGGCTCCCCTTGAGGAGCACTCGGAGGCTCCAACTGGTGCAGAATGCAGCCGCGCGGGTACTTATGGGGGCGACATGGCGCTCCCACGTGACACCTCTCCTGCGCGAGCTGCATTGGCTTCCGGTGATCTTCCGAGTGCGCTTCAAGGTGTTGGTTCTCATCTTCAAAGCGCTCCATGGCTTAGGATCCGGTTATTTACGAGACCACCTTCTGCCTCCGATAACCTCCCACCGGCCAACATGCTCCCACAGAGAGGGTCTCCTCAGGGTGCCATCTGTCAGGCAATGTCGGCTGGCGACCCCCCCGGGGAAGAGCCTTCTCTGTGGGGGCACCCGCCCTCTGGAATGAGCTACCCCAAGGGATACGACTAATCCCGGACCTCCGTACCTTCCGCCGGGCCCTGAAGACTTTTTTATTTCAGCAAGCCGGGCTGGGTTAAAATTTTTAATTGGGTGAATTTTATGGGTAAGGGGTTTTAAAATTGGAGAAGCCAAAGATAATTTAATTTTGTTTTAATGTATTTTAATATTTGTATTGTGTGTTTTTAATTCTGGCTGTTCACCGCCCCGAGTCTTTCGGGAGAGGGGGCGGTATAAAAATTTAATAAATAAATAAATAAATAAATAAATAAATAAATAAATAAATAAATAAATAAATGCTATTGCTAATATAGTATTTTTTTAAAAAAAACCAAACAGGGCACATTTTATACATGCCTAAAGGTAAATATCCAAATCTCTCTTCAGACATTTTCCTCTTTATCCTATAAGGGAGAAGAGAATCACATTAGCATGTCCCCTTCCCTCTACTAAAATAGACCCAGTAGTGGACTGCTGCCAGTTTGGACTGGTTTGGCCAAATCAGTAGTTCTGACAATCAACTGGCCCCACCCACCCACCCACCCACGCCCTATCTTGTCCTATAGTTCCTTCTTTCTGGATCAGCTGATTAGCGGGGCACAGCTGATTTCCGTGCCTTCGCTGTTCTACTTAGTGGGGCTGCCTTAGAAGGTAAGCAGCTGAACGTCAAATTTCTGTATTTTGAACGCTGCCCGCAAGCAGGTTAGGCGAAGCACGCGCTCACCGAACCAGTTGTTAAACCGGTTGCAGCCCACCACTGAATAGACCCCTTTCTTTTTATCTCCTGTTATGTATGTAGATTTTGGGCGGGCAGTTTGAATTAACTGACTGTCAGCTGATTGGCTGACCACCACAGCTGCAAGGTATATAAAGGGAGCTGTTTCCCCTGGACAGTTGCTGGGTTCTCACCCTACAATAAAGAGCTGTTGTCACTCACTGCCTGGTTTGCTGCGGTCCTCATTCACCCAACTTAACATCTCCAATCTCTCAGCTCTTAGGACATGAATTTACAAAGAATATGTAAACTCTACTTCAGTGGAGTAATTTACAACCTTCCACCAAGTACATTAACTGGATTAATTATTTCAGTAACTATACCACTCTTTTCTGTAGTCCTTTAGACAATGTGTGTGCTGTCTATGTTTTAGAAGATAATAGGCAAGCACCAGTATCTGTAGCTTCTTATTACATTTGTAGGAAAGAAAAAAGCTGTTATGCTGGGCAAGCTCCATCCCTTTGGAAATCCATGCAACACTGCTGTGCACATAGTAAAGGGATGGGGTCTGCATCAGTGGTGGGTTGCTCCCGATTCTGTCCGGTTCTATAGAACCGGTAGTAAAACCGCCCACCTGCCACGACGTCATCATGGGTGATCTGCGAACCAGTAGTAAAGGTAAGTAGAACCCACTCCTGGTTTGCATCGCAATGCTGCAATACTACACCTGCACACACTCAACCCCTCCAACACCACAATGAGCAAATGAACTTTGAATGGGCTTATAGAGCGGTGGTTTGTGGTTTGAACTATGTCTGGAGAGGCTCAAATCTGCTAACAGACATGTAACTTTTCTGGCAACTGAGCAGGCTACTCAATTTCATCCTCACAGAATTGCTATTCAAGATAAACAAACTGTACTGTGCCTTAAGCTCCTGTAAGAAAGGCAGGATATATTTCTAAAATAAACAGAGAAATATTTATTTTCTCTACTACTCTTGTTTCCCTTATATAGGTCAGTTATTCCACTATATTCCTGCAGACAATTAGATGGTAATTTCATCTTCCAACGAAGGCATCTTTAAATGCCCAGAATCCAGGCTTTTTGCTGTAGCACCAACATGTAGGGATTTTTTTTTTACTAGAAAAAGACTTGCTAGCAATTTCCTGTTCAGATTCCTCTGCCAAATGTCTGTTTCAGAAAGATCTTCCTGGCTGTAATGCAATTGCTATTTTGGCTTTCCAAATCTACAACTGCTATGATTCTGATGCTGTTAAAGATGGTTATTATCTGCTGCTGGATATATTTTAAAGAAGCTTTCAGTCCTGTAGCTGGTTATTGAAATTATCTTTCCAATAATCTAGCTTTTCCCCCTACAGCCAATCTTGGTAGTTTCTGGCAAAGAAATTCCAGGTAACTATAAAACACGTGGGAAAATTAAATTGCAAGTTGAGTAGTCAGAGTTGATGTTGCCAGATGGTGGCTTTTCATCTGAAACATCTTCAGTCAACATAAATCATTGAAGTGTCCTCCTAGAGCTCAGCCCGCCCCTGGGATTTGAGTAGTATTAAGGCTAATGTTGTACCAAGAGGCTTGAGCATGAAAAAGAAAATTTCAGAATGATTTGCAAGTCAATTTTCCAATCATCTGGTCCAGCTGCATGACTTAGAGCTGCTGCTTTTAATTGCTTATTAGATGTCAAAGTACACTGGGGGCCTAGGGTCAACATGTAATATGCGTGATTAATATACTCGGAGCAAAAAAATGAAACACATGGCATTGATTGCTGTTTGCCACCAGGATACTAGTAGATCAGGGGTGGGCTCTACTTACCTTTACTACCAGTTTGCAATGGGGCCATGCGCAAGCGCGTCATTTTGATGACGTTGGGGTCAGTGGGCGGAGCATCCTGCCGGTTTTACTATCGGTTCTATAGAACCGGTGCGAACCGGGGGCAACCTACCACTGTAGTAGACCCAACTTAGTTTACTTGGGTTAATAGACTTGCATTTAGAGTAGCTACAGATTTTCATTGCTTATGAGGATGGAGCTCAGGAAATAGGTCATTTTATATTTGTTTATTTATTCACTGGGCTTATATATACTGCACCAATCAATACTGACTCTGAACAGCTTATTTACCCTTTTTAATAAATAAGGTTAAAATATATAGGGATCAAAGAGGACACGGTGGCTCAGTGGCTAAGATGCTGAGCTTGTCGATTGAAAGGTCATCAGTTCAGCGGTTTGAATCCCTAGTGCCACGTAACGGGTTGAGCTCCCGTTACTTGTCCTAGCTTCTGCCAATCTAGCAGTTCGAAAGCACATAAAAAATGCAAGTAGAAAAATACCTTTGGTGGGAAGGTAACAGCGTTCCATGCGCCTTTGGCATTTAGTCATGCCGGCCTCATGACCCTGGAGACATCTTCGGACAGCACTGGCTCTTTGGCTTTGAAATGGAGATGAGCACTGCCTCCTAGAGTCAGGAACGACTAGCACATATGTGTGAGGGGAACCTTTACCTTTATACAGGGATCAGTAACTATACAACATTGTAGACACATCGGTTTAATGTCAAAGAGCAATAAAAATTCAATTTTAATCACACCTCAAATGAGAACAAAACAGTTTAGAACATAGCAGCCAGCAAGGCTGGGAAAATAGACAAGCTTTTAATTACTTTTTTAAGTCCCAGCAAGGTTTGGGCTAATCAGATCAATGATTCAAGAGAAACTCTGTGACCCCTGATGATGGAATTCCCTGAATGAATAGAATGGATCTAAGAAATAGAGGCAGGCAGAAACAATTGGGAAGTGGTGGCCCATAAATACCAATGTCCCAACTCATAAAGGGGTTTAAAGCTCACACTACTCGCACCTTAGCTGCACCCAGAAACAAAGTAATAAGCTGCACAGCCCTTGAAGTAGCAGAGGTACTGTAAAATACCTATCACCATTCAAGTCACTGTCTTCTGAAACAGCTGTAGCCTTGGGGTTGTCTTCAATAGCAGCTCCATAGAGAATGCAATTTGTGCTTGAATTCACAGGAGAGGTAACCAAGTTAGAAAAGACCTTCTGTTACAAGGAAGGCCTTATGTGGTATACTAGATGGAATAGTGCAAAGGCCCTACCCCTCCATCTGTCATTTGCTCACTGAGTTTTCAATAGGGAAGCAAAATAGCACTTCTATGTACTGTATTTGCAGAGTAATTTTTTTTCCCTCTAAGAAATAATGAAAGTAAACCTTTATTTTATCTTGAATTGGGAATGGCAGGTAGATCAAAGTTTGCAGCCCTTATATTTTTTCAAAGATATTTTTTAAAATAAATATTTAGATTTATTTTAAATATTAGGTGTGTACTTAATCTTTAATGTTATTTTTCTGTTGCCAATTATGAACTGGCTGGTGAAAGATCTGCCGTTGATATGTGCAGGAAGTTGATCAAAAAAGTGAATGTAGCACAGCCATGTAGCACACATAAATGGGTGGGACTTCAGTTACATGGTTGTGTTCACCTTATTTACATCTGTTAATCCACCCCCCCTTCCTTCTAGGTATCCCTTAGAACAGAGGTGTCAAACTGGAGGCCCTTAGGCTGGATGCATCACGCATAGGCCATGCCCAGCCCAGCTCCGCAAAGGCAAAAAAGTCTCAATATGTCACATGATGTCACGTAACATGATTGAGTTTGACACCCGTGCCTTAGAACATCAGGTAACAGTATCTAGCCAACCTTGGGGGACAGGAGAAGGAGGAGAAAGAAGAAAAGGAGGAGAAACAATAGCAAAGCAGGGTTGAAAATACTTAGTACTTGAATGAGAAAACATCTGGAAATCCTAGGCCGTAATGTGACTGAGAAGTCAGAAAAGTAGCATAAGGAAGGTAGTCATGTTGTCAAGAAAGCTACATGGATGTGTAAGTGTAGTAACCAGCTTGACTGAACTTGACTTTAGTTGCCTTTGCTTTTTCAATGTATAAAGGTCTCCATAGTGATTTAGAACCACCGTAGACTATCTCCCTCAATCTTGTATCATGTCCCTTTCTCTTTCCCAGGATTATAATCAGTGGTGGGATTAAAATAATTAACAACTGGTTCTTTCCCCTAATGACGTGCTGGGCGGGCGTGGCCATGGTTGCCATGGCCAGAGTGTGTGACAGGCAGCACTCGGTTTCCTGTACCCCTGGGAGCAAAAACGGGCCACAGGGGGGCGTTCTGCCCCCCGTGCCCCATTTTGGGCCTAGGAGGCCTCCCTGAAGCCTCCTGGGAGTGAAAATGGGCCACAGGGGGAGCATTGAACCTCCCCATGCCTCATCTGGGTCTAGGAGGCCTCCCTGCACTTACCTGGGACCCAAAATGGGGCACGTGGGGACTCCTGGAAGGGCGGGGCAGGGTGGGGCCAGCCAGCAATTTAATTACCTGTTCGCCCCAAACCGGCCTAAACCAGCTGAATCCCACCACTGAAATCATGGATGATCTGAATGCCTGACTGGGCTTCTGAGGAGGGAGCTTCAGCTTTTACTAAAAGACATCAAGTGTAAGAATATTTTCACGAAAGGGAACAAGGAATCTCTTGCAAAACTGAGAAAGTCCTGAGTGAGGTTAAGGGAAGGGTTGTAAGGACCTGATGAAGACATTTGTCTGTAAGAAGCCTCTCAAATACAAGCCCAGAATCTGCCAATCACAAATAATTTCTGGAGGAAAACAGCTATTTAATTTCAAACCTGAAGAGGATGTCAGTTTGTTTTGTTTTAATACTGAAACAGAGTGATTGCCAGTTGAACAAAATGTCAAGATTCTCAGCCATCCAGCTCATGGTTATTCCAAAGGTGCTTTTCCCAAAAAGCAACTAGACTTTATGGGGTTTTTTTTTTTCTTTGAAAACGTTTTGCTTCTCGTCCAAGAACTGAGGAAGCTTCTTGGATGAGAAACAAAATGTTTTGAAAGAAAACCCCCACAAAAAGTCCAGTTGCCTTTTGGAAAATGCATCATTGGGACAGGTCTAACAGAACAAAAAGGGAACAAACTTTATTCGATCGGTGACTAGTGCAAAAAAGCAAAAAAAAAAAAAAAAAAAAAGCAAAATGGCTATGCATTGTATATATTAGACAAAGTAATATTTAAAAATTAGCCTTTAAAACCTGTTAAGCTGATTTAGTTAAGTAAACCTATAAAACCTATTTTTGATAAAGTTTATTTACTTTTGTTAGGGTGCACATCACAGTAAGTAAGAAAAAACAAAACAGTAGCATCATCTCTATTATGCAAGTGGATAAAAAATAGAATTTTGCCTTGTTAAGCTTGTTGATTTTTTTTTTCATCCATTAGACACTTATGCTTTTTAATGGCTTCAGAGTAAAATCTTGCAACTTGTGCCAAAATATTAGGGGATTTATCGTTCAGCAATAGGTAAAGGTAAAGGTTCCCCTCGCACATATGTGCTAGTTGTTCCCGACTCTAGGGGACAGTGCTCATCTCCATTTCAAAGCCAAAGAGCCAGCGCTGTACGAAGACATATCTGTGGCCGGCATGACTAAATGCTAAAGGCTCACAGAACACTGTTACCTTCCCACCAAAGGTAGTCCCTATTTTTTCTACTTGCATTTTTTACATGCTTTTGAACTGCTAGGTTGGCAGAAGCTGGGACAAGTAACGGGAGCTCACCCTGTTACGTGGCACTAGGGATTCGAACCACTGAACTGCCGACCTGACAAGCTCAGTGTCTTAGCCACATTTAAAACATCATAAACAGAATTATTATTTTTTTGGGGTGTTCAGTTCACTCAGACAAGGGTATCTTAGAAGAATGTGAGCCACTAATTCTATAACTTCCTTTCTACATTTCAGCAGAGCCTTTAAAGTTATATGCAATATTGTAGAGGGGTAAGCCCATATTGTAGAGCGGTAAGCCCATCTTTGAAAAGGCCCATCTGTGTTTGTTTAAAAAAAAAATGTAAATAATTGGCTGGGTCACCATTGGTTCCCAAGTGTGGTTTGGGCCAGCAACTCTTTTCTCAGTTGTGCAAATCTTTTCTTTAACCATTCTTACGGAATGGGACAACTTGCCATGGCCAACTTGCCCTGAGGCAATTTTACAATTCAATTTAATGGTTTAAAATAAATTTTAAAATATTTTAATTTTTGCAATTCACATTTCATTTTGTCCCTCCTTTTGTATCCTTTCTTTAATCATTCTGTTCCACAATTTCTTTGATATTAGTATAACTCTTGTCTCTCAGCAAGTTAGCCGTGGAGAATTGGCTGTGGTGAGTTGGCTGCAGCGAATTGTCATAGACCCCTATTTTTATATTCCAGTTGGCCAGAGGTGAGGAGCTATAGGTAATGAATAGGTTATTCACAAATTAATTGCCAGTTACGTTGAATAGCAATGGTGAATGTGTGAACTAGACCTACGCTAAATTTCATAATTGTGTTTCTCGTATTGGTTATGATCACCCGTAATCATCTTTTTTTAGTGACATTTGCTTTCCACTCTCCATTTGGAATTTTGTTCTAATTAAAGCCCATTGCTTCATTATCTTCGCTGTCCTTCTTCATTAGCCAATCTGCAGTAGACATAATTAACTCTTTTTCTTTAGGTATTTTATCCTTTTCTTGGACCCAAACATAGCATCAGCATTTCTAATTAACCTTGTAATATAATCCTAATATCATTTCTTTCAGGACACAACACTATGCTAAGGGGTACTAAGTTTTTCCTTATTAGTTGCAAATGATGGGATGTGGAGCATAACACTCCTGAAGGACAGTGAATTAGGGAAGAAATTGTTTCTTCCTTGCTCTAGAAGGAATATAGAAATGAAATAGAGAGATAAAAGGAAGGGAAAAATTAAATAATGGTCGAAATAGGAGTTGAAGTATAATTGCTAATATGAGGAAACAAAAACTATAGAAATAGAAGTGGGTACACAAGTATTGTATATGTAAATAAATGTATAAATATTAGAAGTATATGTATAAAAGATATACTAAAAATAAGGGAGGAAAAAATGTGCAAGTATTAAATTTTTGACTGATGTGAAACTGTTGAAATAGAAAAAGTGTAAAAGCTTTCTTTTTGTTTTTAAAAAAAGTTTAATAAAAAATATTATTAAAAAAAAGAAATAAAATATTTAGTTATTTAGCTTTCATAAATTATTTGTGTTCTTAGCCATTCATGATTGGGCTACCCCTTTCTGTAACAAACACAATTGCATTAATCTGGGTCGTCATTTTACCCACCTCGGAAAGATGGAAGGCTGAGTCAACCTTGAACCTGGTGAGATTTGAACTGCCAAATTGCAGGCAGCCGGCAGGCAGCAGAGGTACCCTGCAGTACTGTACTCTAACCACTGTGTCACCACGGCTCATAAGATAGAAATGGAATGAAAAGCATCATTATATTTCTTAAATTCATATTGCAAACAATGGCTGTCACCTAATGAACATGGCAAAGGATCAATGAATAAATACATTTTAGGGAGATTGCAGTAATGGATAAACTAACATCTCAAATATAACAAGAAGAACATATGCAAGTTATACTTTAAGAAAAATTAACGTTGTTCAGAACTCAGTTTAAATGGATCAAGTTTCATAATAAGAATAACAGCTACCAGTGCTTTGTACAAGTCCTTTTGCATTGTGATAAGTAGATGTAAGGAAGAATTGTTGTATCCAGGGCCGGATTTTCCTTTAGGCTAACTAGGCTTCAGCCTAGGGCCTCAAGATCAAGAGGGGCCTTAAGATCAAGAGGGGCCTCAAGATCAAGAGGGGCCTACATTCAAATTGTTAGCAAAATTAAAATTACACTTTCACTATAGGTGAAAGGGCCTCATAAGTGGAATAGCCTAGGGCTATTGTATCCACTGTAAAAACACTTCTGTCGTCTTCTTTGCTGAACAGGTTTGAACTTGTGGTTCCCCTATCTAAGGAGCACATTTTAATTACTAGACTATCCTATCTATATTTTGGTCAGCTGTATAATTTTGGTCAAAGTCAGTTGCATGCGTTTTAACCATTGGTGTTAAACACAGACATTTAACACCAACTACAGATAGCTCACTGATATGGTATGTTTCATTTTTTGCATGGAAGGAAGTTGTAGATTATTAGAGTAGCAACCAAGTTATTGGGGGGGGGGAGGTCATGCAGATCTGCAACCTCAGAGATGGGCATCCCAAAAGTAGGTGGGACATTTATCACATAACGTCATATGGAGTATAACAATGCATGCCTTTTAGAGAATGGGAGGTGGGACAGAAGCAGACAGATAGACAGACAACAAAGATCCTATTTAAATTAACAATATAACATATGACTTTTAACTGGTATGGAAAGAAGCTGGCAATGGAAGGCTCCAGTTGAAGAGGTCTTTGAAGTTGTAGCTCATATCATCCATCCCAAACAATCTGTACCAGTGGTGGGTTGCCCCCGGTTCGCACCAGTTCTATAGAAAGAAGGTAGTAAAACAGGTGGTAGGTCCCACCCACTGACCCTGACGTCATGAAAACGCTTCTGCACATGCACAGAAGAGCGCACGCGCAGCCCTGTTGCAAACCGGTAGTAAAGGTAAGTAGAACCCACCCCTGATCTGACCTTCTAAATTATTCTTTTTCTTGAGAACTACAGTAGTGGCCAAAATGGTAGAAACCTTTTGGGAAAAGGGTATTTTCTAAAACTAGCTAATAACACCACTTTTTTTTGGAGTGGTACCATAAAATTATATATCAATGGAAAGATAATTTAATCAAGAATGTAATGCAATAACCTTTGTGAAGGCTTTGCTATTAGAATAGCAGTTACAGTATAAAGAAGAAAAGTGAAACACGTAGAAAAAACAAAATATACAAAAATTATCACCATAGAAAAAATGAGATATACAAAAATTATCACGTCAGTTAATACTTAGTTGGGTAACCTTTAGCATGAACTGTTGCCTTACAATGTCTTCCCATGGAGTGAACCAAGTCTTTTAGTTCTGCAGCTGTTTTAATGTGAAAGCAAGACTGAATGATTGCTTCTATTAACTGGGTTTTATTTCTGGGTCGTTTCTGACTAACAAGTTTCTTTAATTGGCTCCATAGATAAGGTGACCAGACGTCCCGCTTTTGGCGGGACAGTCCTGCTTTTGAGCAATTTGTCCCGCGTCCCGCGGCGTTTCAAAAAAGTCCCGATTTTTCTTGAGCCCCAGCTGATGGCTAGAAGAAAAAAAAACTGTTTAAACTCTTGCCCGGGGCTTCAAAGGGCCGCCCTACAGGCAATCAGTGTAAAGCAGTTTTTTTTCCCCCTAGCTAAGCTTCAGAAACGAAAACGAAACCAGGGTCTTTGGTGCAGCGTGACAAAATGAGGCAGAGAGAGATTTATTTTTATTTTTATTTTTCCTCCCCAAAAAAGGTAGGTGAAAAACTGCAATCAATGGGAAATTTAGGAGGAGAATTCAAGATTTTAAAACACAAAGGAAAAAAAGCTGTATTTAACTAGGGAATTGTAATAATTGAGATACTATTAATTGTATATTGTGTTGAAAGCAGAAATGGTTAAGTTGTGGTTCGGAGGAATATATGGGAGAAATTATTTGGTTTATTATTATTGGTAAATATAATTAATTGATTTGTAAGAAATTGGATTGCATGGAAATAATTGGAATATTCATGTTCATATTGATTAATATACAAAAAAGATAGTTTTATAACTAATTGATTTATATTAAAATGTTGAATTTGTATTAAACAACTGTATTACATAATTACATAATTAAACCATGTGAGGATGGATATAAAAATAGATGACAATGGGAAGGGGTATAATATAGAATAGAAGGGAAAAATTGAATTTGATTAAGATTAGAGATGAGGATGAAGGGTAATATTGGTTTTTTTAAAAAATAGATGAGGAATAAATAAGGCAAAAAGGAAATATAGAAATTGTAAATTTAATTGAAATGACTAAACGCTGTTTAAATTTGTGAACCAGCCAAATATTCTGTTCAAAGAAAATACATTGTATGTTTGTATGTGTGTTTCTAATTATTGCTATTTATTCATATTTGTTCTCTTTTATTCTTTAAAGTTTAACAATTCATTCTTTATCTTAATATCTTTATATTTGCTTGGGGTTGGCTTTCTTCCCTTTCATCTTTTTTATTGTACAGCAATCTTTCTCCTCAAACCTACCACCTCTCTCTTTTCTTTCCTTCTTGCTTTCTCTTCCCCCCACCCTCTTTTTCTCCTCCCTACTTCCTCTTTCTTTCTCCTTCTCCTCCTCTCTTCCTCCCTCTCTTACCCTCACTCCTACTCTAATTTCCATTCCTTCATCCCTCTCTATTGCTGTAATCCTTTAATGCATATGGACTACTCAGAGGGCTGAAAAAGTTATTTTTGACTGGTCCTCACACTTTTGACCAGTCCTCGAACTTATGACTGTCCTCACATTTTACATTTTTGCCCTATCTTGTCATCATGGTGAAGAGAAGCAGTTGTGAAATGAGTGACATGGTTGTTAAGAATGCTGCATGGGCATAAATGTGAGGATGGTCATAAGTGTGAGGACCAGTCAAAAGTGCGAGGACCTGTCAGAAATGACTTTTTTCAGCCCTCTGGTTAGTCCTTTTGTGCATATGGACTACTCAGAGGGCTGAAAAAGTTATTTTTGACTGGTCCTCACACTTTTGACCAGTCCTCGAACTTACGACTGTCCTCACATTTTACATTTTTGCCCTATCTTGTCACCTTGTTGAAGAGAAGCAGTTGTGAAATGAGTGACATGGTTGTTAAGAATGCTGCACGGGCATAAATGTGAGGATGGTCATAAGTGTGAGGACCAGTCAAAAGTGTGAGGACCTGTCAGAAATGACTTTTCAGCCCTCTGAGTAGTCCCTATACACATAGCCATGGCCACCCGGTCACATGACCAGGTAGCCACGCCCACCCAGTCACATGGCCTCCAAGCCACGCCCACACAATAAGCCACGCCCACAATGGTGTCCTTCTTACCAATGTTAAAATCTGTTCACCTTACCCTATAGACATAGCCATGGCCACCCGGTCACATGACCAGCTAGTCACGCCCACACAGTCACATGACCAGCTAGCCACGCCCACAAAATAAGCCACGCCCACAATGTCCCTCTTTACCAATGTTAAAATCTGGTCACCTTATCCATAGATTTTCAATTGGGTTAAGGTCTGAGCTATTCCCAGGCCATTCCAGCAGTGGAATATGATTATCTTGACACTTCCCGAAAACAGTGGTTTTATTAGCCATCAAACCTCAAAAATACACTTTTCCCAAAAGGGTTCCACAATTTTGGCCACTACTGTATAAAGTGCCAAGCCCAATCCAGAGATGACACTGCAAAGTCCAGTGAAATTCGATCTTTTATTGGAGATTGAAGAATCTTGTCAAACTAACTTACTCGATATATCCTGAGAGATTCTAGAGTGTGGTCATTACCCTGAACCTCTCCACTTTCCCCCTTCCAGCGCAGGACTGCAGAATTGCTTAATCCAGGACTCTCCCTGGAAAAGCTCTACATTGCAAAACTTCCTTACTGCTCTTGCAGGTGCACAACAGGGGTGGGTTCTGCTTACCATTACTACCGGTTTGCAATCAGATCGCGTGTGCACCTTGCTTCTGAGCATGCGCAGATCGCCGATGACGACATCTGGGGTGGTGGGTGGGGCCTCCTGCCAGTTTTACTACCAGTTCTTGCAAACCGGTCTGAACCCGGAAAAACCCACCACGGGTGCACAATCCATCACATCAAGAATGGTTATAGTATCTGACTCTTTTCTGTTGACTACTGGGCAAACTCTGCAAAATATGATTATTATGTGAGCAGCCTTCTACCATGAGCTAGAAATAGAAATAACGGAAGAAAGAAGGGTCACTATAAGTATGATTCTCTTCTTTGATACAGCTAGGACTGGAAGAATAATTTAAAAATAGGGAGATGCACAATAGGATTAAAAGGAAGAGTGGAATTTGGGGCTGCTTTTCTACCCAACTGTAGATACTGTTTGAAATTAGCAGGCAGTTTCTACAGCCAAATTTCAGCTCCTAATTAGTTATGCTATAAAAGGCAAAATAGGAATGGGAATGTCTTTTGATTAAAAACATAAACACTGTTTCTAGTGTCGCTTCTATCTGAACAAAGATAAACTGATTTCTGTCTTATAGCATTTGCTTCTTATGCAAATGTCGCTTTGCTTTCTTGTTAATTAATCATGAGGATGTATTGTTGATAATATTGTTTAGGACATTCTATTACTCCATCTTCTTGCTCCTTGTCTGCATTTAATGTAAGAAAGATTCTGTTCTGGGAAAGCAGACACTAGCAACAACACCGGGACAGAAATGTGAAGTTGTTAAAGACCTATTACCCTTGATAATTAGTCTTGCACAGTAGAGAGGAAATTGTTTATATGATTAGAAAAAGTATATTAATTCTGGCTTTCCTCCTTTATCCACACAGTAATATTTGAATTGGAGCTGCATTGTACCTGTCTTCATATGTTGGAGAAAAAATTGTGAGGCCATAATTTTGCTATTTGCCCTGATTGGTTTTTTAAAAGCTAGATGAGAGTTTTAATTTCTGAATTTTACTTACCACTAAATTTTGAGTTTTTATGGTGCCTCTCCAGCTACATTATTAATGTCTTAGCATTCTAGAGTCAGGACTAGGGAGGAAAATGGACACCCGAAAAAAGTATGTGGAATTTGCTTAGAACAGAGTGAAAATATTTCTGTACACGAAAGCTAATGCATGTGACTATGTTTACTACTGCTAATGGAATAATGAAAGGAGGTAATCCTATCTCCAAAGTCAAAGCTAGAGATGGATCTAAGGTCGTGCTGATATATCCATTCTGCCCCCCCATCTAATGAAATTAAGAGGAAATGAACTAATCTACTCCAGAAAAGTCTCTGGTTGGCAGAGTGATATTTCTAAACCAGGAAGACTGAACATTCTGCAGATCTGGTACCTCTCTTATCATACTAATCAAGTCCATCTGTTGTGCCTCCATTTCACATCTCCCAAAGTCAGAATTTTACTATTGGAAATTATAGCACAGAAGTTGCCATGATGGTTTAATTTAGATGTGCCTAACCATGGCAACTTTAATACTTGCGGATTTCAACTCCCAGAATTCCCAAGTTAGCATAGAATTCTGGGAGTTGAAGTCCACAAGAAATGGAATCCGTTCTCCTTCTCCCCATATCACAATGGTTCTATATCTCCTTGGGAGATATGAAATATTCTGTAGTGTTTGAGACACCTTCACAAAGGACCATTGTACTGAATCTTGAGGGGACTAGCTAATGCAATTTTTTTTCTTAAGGAAAAAACAATAACTGACCACTCTTAATGCACACTTTACATAGCATGTGGATGCAGAATAATAGAAATGATACAGTCCTAACAATACAGAGGTTAACATTGGAAGGATATGATATGCAAATAGGATGGCATGCCTTCTTGTGGGATGGCAGACATAAAGCACACCAGTACTTCCAAAGGCATCATGTCAGATGAGCCATTTTTGAAGTTTGGACAAAAGTTAAGCAACAGAACTATATGGCAATCCCAGCCTGGCTGTCTACTTTAGAAGTGTTAATGCACCCAAACTTTGTGAACCTGGGGAAAGTAGTTACATAGAAGGATATTTTAAATGAAAGAGGGGAACTAAAATCTAGAAAAGAATTACAAGATGAAGGGGTAGAATTGGAATGGTGGGCATATCTACAGATCAAATCACGCTATGTGAAGGATAGAAAAGAATGGGGTATCAAGAAAGACTTAACGGCGCTAGATAAAATTTTATTAGGAATGGATGAAAAGGCAATAAAGAAAATTTATCAATATCTATTGGAATTCAAAATTGCAGAAGAACAAGAGCCTTGGTAGTACAGTGGTCTAAGGCACCCTGTTATTAAGCTGGTTATTAAGACCAGCTGCCTGCAATTACTGCAGGTTCGAATCTCGCCAAGGCTCAAGGTTGACTCAGCCTTCCATCCTTTCTAAGGTAGGTAAATTGAGGACCCAGTTGTGGGGGCAATAAGCTGACTTTGTATAAATATACAAAAGGATGAAGGCTATTGCTGAGCACATTGTAAGCCGCCCTGAGTCTCCGGAGAAGGGCGGCATATAAATCAAATTTAAAAAAAAAAAGTGAAGGAAACTATGGTAGTGTGGGCCCAAAATTTTGGTTATAATATTGAACTGGACAAATGGCAAGATCTGTGGGAGAGAAACAGGAAATTAACATTAGCCACATTAGTGTTTTTAATGTGTACTTAATAAAAAAACTTAATTTTTTTTTAAAAAAGAAATGATACAGTCCTCATGCCATATTTGAACACTTTTAACTGAGAGTAGAACTTCAACAGAAGTTACTGGTTGACAGAGATGCATTAGATTGCTTTTAGCTTTTTAATGTTATGCAATTTAGATGTCTGAACGATGCATACTATTATTTATTGAAGACTTTTTACTCATATAATCCCCTCCCTTAAAGAAGCTTATGAAATATAAAAGCTCATTAACAAGCTAAAAACAGCAGCTTGATTTCTTTCTACGTGATGAACCATGAACATTCGATCGAAATAACTTTGGGCTGAAAGGGAGTGCCACCCATTTCCACAGATGGCTTTCTGCAGGGGGAAAAACATGCTAATAAATAGCATATTATGGATTTCAGAGTGATTTTTCACCAAAAAAACCCAATCATAGTTGTAAGAGCATACTCCAGGGGTTGGTAAATCCTTTTAGCTGAGAGCATGTTTATACCTAATACCATCAAATATTAAACATTTAAATGTGGCTAATCCTATAATTTTCATCTATCTCATTCCTGAAGATCCCATGTGATTTCATTTTAGGATGTAACACCAAACATTATCTTACCCAAGTTTTTTATCAACTTGAAATCTAATTATGTAGCTTTTATTCTTGTTAAACTTCCCCAGAGGTGGGCTGCCGGGAGTTTGCAGGGGTTTGGGAGAACCTCTAGCTAAGATTCTGTGCAGTTTGGAGAGCCCACCCCACCCCACCCCTTCTCTCTCGCTCCACCCCTCCCCTCCCCTCCCAGGAGTCCCCATGTGGCCCGTTTTGGATGCAGATAAGCGCAGGGTGTATGCGGAGGCTCGGGGAGGGCAAAAAAACGGAGCTACCGGAAGTTCAGGAAGGGTGGAAACAGGGCCATTTCTGGCCTCCAGATGGCCTCCAGAACCTGGGAAGGCCATTTTTGCTCTCCCAGAGGCTCGAGGAAAGCCTCCGGAGCCTGGGGAGGGCAAAAACGACTCCCCCTGCCGTGGTGCAGGAGGCTGACAAGGCCACACTTACCATGGCCACGCCTACCCAGCAACTGGGCAGAGAACTCCTTGCTAAAATTTTTGAAGCCCACCCCTGAACTTCCCCATGTGTAAGAAAATTAATTATCCTTTGTATCCCTCTGTTTTCTTTGATTACAATAAATTATTGTATTCAGTGCCATATTTGAGGCATCAGTAGCTCATCCAAATCAAGGGGTACTATAAGAATCCTATTCAGCAATCCTGCCAGGCAAGGGAAGAGCTCATATGGATACTGCCATCTGTGAAAAGTAGATGTAAGTTGAAGAATAAAACAGATGACTTTTTTTTGTAGGAGTTGATTTTGCAGAATTACTACCCGTAACTTTTTCTGCATTAGAATATAATGGAAAATAGAGGTTTTTGTGAGAGATGGGAGGATGCTTAAGCTAAGCTGAAGACAGTCTGATTTCCAAAATAAAATGGGGAAAAAAATGAAGATTAGTATCCCAATAGTGTGCATATTCAGAATGGGGGTTGGGGGAGGGAAAGAAGTAGGAAGCAGAAGGAGAAATAAGTTAGAGTGTGAGAGGAGTGTGTTCCAAGGACATCATTTATTTAAACGCCCACTTTTAAATCTGTTGTGCTTTGTTATGAAGCTGAGCTCTTTATTCCACCTAATATTGAAATGGAATCTGTAAACTACTATATTTTCAAAGGATGTTATGGAACTAATTGTAAAGCTTCTGACAGCAATCAGGCTAAAGAACGGCAAGTATTATTGGACAAGCCATTTAAAAGGGTGGACCAGTAAAAGAGTTATGGAAAGGGGAGATAAAAGAAGGAAGTCCTACAAGAAGAACCTCTGAAGGTGGCATAGGAGAATACTATGGGCAGGAACAGCAGAATGTAATAGAAATAGCTTAGTACAATTGCAATTTAGTACAATTTGAGTCAATCACTGGGACCAGAGGTTTTGTCTTCCGAGCTTTCAGATGCATACTGGAGCCCATTTTCAGGAAACTTCTCTCTAGCAGAGTGTGTGCTTTGGTCTGTTCTGTGTGTGGTATTTATACGGTGTCCCAAAGGCGCTTTTTTTTTCAAGAGGCAATGGGACTTTCTCATTTTTCTTTGAAAGACATTTTGCTTCTCATCCAAGGAACTTCTTCAGCTCTGTCTGACTAGATGGTGGGGAATGGAAGGATTTATATTTCTGGTAGACAGCTGGTCGTTTAGTTTAGTTTAGTTTAGTTTAGTTTAGTTTAGTTTAGTTTAGTTTAGTTTAGTTTAGTTTAGTTTAGTTTAGTTTAGTTTAGTTTAGTTTAGTTGATTTATATACCGCCCTACTCCCGAAGGACTCAGGGCGGTGAACAGCCAAACAATAAAATACATAGATACCAAAAATTTAAAAACCAGATAAAATCAAATTAAATCATTTTGGCCCAGACATTTGGCCCACCCCAATAATTGGCCCACATTTGGCCCACCCCAATAATTTAAAAACAGATTAAAATTTACATATTTAAAAAAGGGAAGAGATTAGGCCAAGCCCACCTGATGGAATAAAAAGGTCTTCATTTATATGAATCCTTCTATTTCCCACCTCTCTATACAGTTGCTTCTTGAAAAAAGCACCTTTGGGACTTTTCGTTTTTAATTCTCTTTTGAACTTTGTGTCTTCTCCTGCACAACTCCTTTGTGTATCTGACAAGATACAGATCCTCAATTTATGGCTGCTAAAACATCTCAAATTCTAATGATATTTCAAGCTCCAGATTCTTCTTTAACTCTGTAAAACTGCTAATGGTTCCCTGTGCCTTTCCATTGCTACAATAATCCTTCATTATTTGAAATATGCAGGAGAATTCATAACACATTAGCAATTTCTCAACTGAATTTCTTAGTTCTTCTCTCTGTGCAGCAGAGAGAATCATTCATGGATCATCATTCATGGATGGGATAGGAGCCCATCCATCATTCGTGGATGGGAACCAGAGCCTCCATCATCAGCCCTGACCAAATTAAATTGATGTGTTTATATAAGGACAGTAATTTTGTTTGGCCAAATCATAATAATCTAGTACAAATTTTCCAGTTATAGGGATGTCCAGAGTTCTGATTAGATCATTGTGTCTGCATCCAAATGTGTGTATCTTCCCCATTAATCTAGGGCTGAAGTCTACATTCTCAGCTCTCAACCATAGTTAGATTGAAAGTATGGTTCAATCATAAATTATCTCCCCAACAGTGAGCTAGTAATTGCAATCCCTGTAGATCTGGGGTGTCAAACTCACATCATCACAGCAGCGTCACATGATATATAGGGACTTTTCCCTCCTTGCTAAACTGGGCGTGGCCTGCGCGTGACGCATCTGGCCTCTGGGCAGGGAATTTGACAGCCCTGCTATAGATCAACCTTAAAAAAAAAAAGTTGGTATGGATGTGAGATTTAAACCACATTACTGTTTCGTTCAACGCTGCTTAGAACATTCAATAAGACAACCTGTTGAATAGGATGCAACTCATTATCCGATGTAAATCCTAATTACTAATCTTTCATTAATTTGACATCAGGCTTGGACCTGAATTGAATTTTCCAATTCCTTTTCTTCCCTGCAACTTATTACATTTCTAAACCTCTTCTTTGGACACTGGGAATTCTCTAGAATAGCTTGCAAAGTAATATGAAAAGCTCAAGTGATGGAAGAAATAGAACAAAAAAAAAAAATTGCCAGCCGATCTACATTCTCCAACAGGATTCTGGATCCCTCTGCCTGTGGGAGATATTCGAAGAAGGATACTTCTGGAATCTGACCCATTGACTTTTCTGGGTCACATGAAACTGTCTTGTAATTATCACATCTAATTAGATTAATTAGTATACCTGATACTATCTGTTCTGGCTGTCAGTTCTTACAGCTGCTAGCAGATTCGAGATCCTTAACAAGATATAGCAAAAAGGAGACTTTCTTCATGTATTCAGCATTCCCAGGTAAGTCAGACAGGAAACATGACTAGATGAATTAAACCAGTGGTGGGATTTAGCCAGTTCTGTCCGGATCGCGCGAACCAGTACTGGCGACTGCGGGAGGCTCCTCCCACCCGGCCGAATGTAATGCGCGACTACTGCACATGCGCAGAAGGCGCATGCACTCACATTTGCGAATCAGTAGGGAAGGTAAATGAATCCCACCTCTGAAACCTAATTTAATGTAAAGCTACTGTACATTAACAGAACTTTACAAGTCTGAATATATACACTTTCTGTTGCCACCTTTAACATCCGATCAATTGCAGTGGGTCAGTTCTAAGTTTCTTTCTCTGACCTCTAAGCCATTAGGGGCTCCCGCTTTTCTTGCCTGATTCTTTCCTAGGCAGCATCTCTTTTCTTCATCTCCCAAGGCAGTGATGGGTTTCAAAATTTTTTACTACCAGTTCTGTGGGCGTGGCTTGGTGGGCATGGCGTGGCTTGGTGGGCGTGGCTTGGTGGGCATGGCAGGGGTAGGATACTGTAAAATCTCCATTCCCACCCCACTCCAGGGAAAGGTTACTGCAAAATCCCCATTTCCTCATGATCAGCTGGGACTTGGGAGGCAGAGAATAGATGGGGCAGGGCCAGTCAGAATTTTTACTACCGGTTCTCTGAACTACTCAAAATTTCAGGTACTGGTTCTCCAGAACTGGTCACAACCTGCTGAAACCTGCCTCTGTCCCAAGGCCATCCACACATACCATTACAAATGTTTCTTTTCTTTAAAGTTTGCATTACTTTTGAATTCTTCATACTCCTGCCAAGAGGGAAGGTTTGAAAAAAAAATCAGCTTGTTATAGGTAGCAATGGGTTCTAAGGAGCAAAACAGAAACCTTAAAACTTGTAAAGGCTTAGCAAGAGGCTCATAACCAGAGGTGGTATTCACAGGTTCTGACCAGTTCTGGAGAATCAGTAGCGGAAATTTTGAGTAGTTTGGAGAACTGGTAAATACCACCTCTGACTGGCCCTGCCCCCATCTATTCCCTGCCTCCCGAGTCCCAGCTGATCGGGAGGAAATGGGGATTTTGCAGTAACCTTCCCCTGGAGTGGGAGGGAATGGAGATTTTACAGTATCCTTCTCCGCCACACCCACCAAGTCCCGCCCACCAAGGCATGCCACGCCCACCAAGCCATGCCCATAGAACCGGTAGTAAAAATAATTGAATCTTACCACTGCTCATAACAGTTTCAAAACATCCAGTCATTCATCAAAATACCCTTCTTTGAGTCTTCTCCCTATTTGTTCTTGGAGTTAACTCTTAAACCTCTTGTTCAAAGCCTAGTACGATCCTTGAGTTGTCATCTTTGACTTAGTGCAATCTGTGAACCTATCTGTGGTGGATTAAATAATTGCATCTTAATGTGCTCGATGAACCCAGCCACATGGTGTTATTCAGCATTTAACAAATCAAGGATAATATGAATTTTATAGGGAATTCACATAAGCAGAACCTCTGAAGAGAGACTGTAGGAATAGTTTGAAGAAATATACGTTCACAAAGAAGCTTAAGGTAGGATTTAGAAATCCTGCATGAGCTTAATATGTATTAATATGTACACAATAAGATTTATCGTTTACTATGAACTTAATATGTCTTTCATTAGAAAGTAAGATTTAGCACTTCCCTGTCTAACAAATATTCTGGAGGAACTGTGCATGAGGAAAAGGAAATCCCAAATTTAAAGTTTAATGATCCAGAGTATAGTAAATGATTCATATCCTGATTGAAAATCTAATAATAAAGGATATTATGGATAAAGGCAATCACCTCCTGCAATTACATAAAAACTACACCTTAGTAAATCCAGTGTTCTTGCCACAAGGTACAAAAATGACAAACACTAAACATAGAAGAAGCAGGAAAATAGCAGCAGATGTTCTCATTTCTCTTCCCGCTTCACAGATCAAAAGATTCCATATCTCACTCATGTTTTATAATTAAATAGAATTTTGTTCTGGGTAATCAGTACTTATTATGACAGTGAGCAATGTAATACTTTCAGAAATACCATTTTTCATCCTAGAGGATTGAAAGCAAAAGAAGGAAGTTAGAAACACTTGTAAGACACAAATCCTTATTGGTCCAAAGTACCTAGTTGGAAGTTAGCTACAGAATTTTTCTGAAGTTAACATAGCCTTACTCAACATGGGCTGGATTTTATTTCCATAATCCTCAGTCTGTTCTGCCCCAGCTACTGACCCCAAAGAACGCAGCACACACAAAGTCCGTACAAACCTTAGTTTACTAATTTAGGACTACTAATGAGCTTTCTTAGTAGTTGTTCGAACACAAATACAGTTTAAATCAGTCTTTTCTGAACAAGGGCTGTTAATTTAACTTCATTAACAGCCAACAAGAATCCAAAGAATAATAACTCAATTCTGAGGCACAGTATTTCAGATAACCATAATCTTACTGTGGTTGGCAGAATGCCCAGAAACAATTTGCAGGAAAACTGACAAGAGAGAAACAAAAGCCGAATCAAACGTTTCTGGAATCAAGACGTGAAGGAATATGAACGAAGTTGTTTCCTGCAAATTGCATCAGTCGTCGTCCTTCCTTAAATAGGCTAGGGGAGTGGCCAATTAGCCCCAAGCCTTACTCTCAAGGAGACCTCCTCCTGAGGAACCAGTCCTGCCTTTTAACAGCTCTGCACACTCCTGCATCGAGAAGAGGCTCCTCCTCTTCTTCCTCTTCACTTATGGGAGCTTCTGGAGGTTCTGAAGGCCCTGGCTGAATCCCCGCTTCTGGCACCACATTTTCTCCAGCCTCCTCATTGTCTGACTCGAGTGCCAGCTGCACAGGCTGCTGGTGCAGCACCACACCAGCCTCCTCACTGTTGGAATCAGCTACTAACTGCACAGGCCACTGACGGGCCACAACACAGTCAGTCAAAGGCAATGCTGCCTGAGAATGATGGGTTTTGTGGACTAAAATAACTGTAGACCATCAGGTTGTGGAACAGTGTTCCACGTTGCACTAGCAAGTGTTTCTCCATTATCTCCAACTTTATAACTGCCCTGTTTTCTCGAAAATAAGACATCCCCTGATAATAAGCCCAACCGGGCTTTTGAGTGCATGCGCTAAAATAAGCCTCCCCCCGAAAATAAGCCCTCCCCGAAAATAGTTAAATGCAGAGCTGGAAATCAGGTAAGACAGCAAGAGGAGCCCCATTTTGCTCCACCTGTCCCAAAATAATAAGACCTCCCAGAAAATAAGGCCAAGTGCTTATTTCGGGGTTCAAAAAAAAATAAGACAGGGGAAACACGGTATCACAATCACATCTCAACAACACTTGTATCATTTCAATTATTAATTCACTCTTTCAAGTTACCATTTTGTATTGTTGGGTGGCCCTGGGTCCTATTTTTAAAAAGAGAAATGCTACATTGGAAGCAAAAGTAGGTTCTGTTTAAATCCATCTTAAAGACTTGGACAAACCTATCTTTAAATAAAGGAAGAAAAGAGCAGAATTCTCAAACTTGCTTCCAGAAAGCAAACTTATAGGCATACTGATCACCAGCCAAAATTTCCCCCACTGTGGTGAGTTTATTTAAATCACAGCAATTATTTCTATATTCAGCATCAATACCTCTAAATCGGCAAAAGCAAATGATATCCAAATTTGTGGTACCCTTTGAACCACTTTCCCCCCCCTCTGTGCTTTACAAATGTCCACTTCTCACAGGCAAGTGGAAGAGCTTGAAGATATGGGCTGATGCTCATACCTGAAGACATTTTATATGACCACACTGAGGACTATTTGGGAAGACCAGGGGGATGTTTAGACATGCAACTGTATCTCAACCCTCAATTTATGCAGAGAAGCACTTCTTCTATGACCCATGTAACAAGTTTTTATTCATTTTATAGGCCAACCGACTCCTAAACAACTCATAAATGTGGAGTCCGCTCTGAGCTTGGTTGTTTTCCTTGCAGACATTTCATTACCCAGCCCAGTGATATCATCAGTGGAAGTGAGTGTGGGGGATCTCTCCTGGTTTATGTGCAAGTTACAAAACATCCACAAGCAAACAACAAGCTCAGGGAGTATCAAGGACTTCATAGTCCATCCAGTAGCTATAGATATTATCTTCTATTGGAATTTCTAAATGATTAAAGGGGTACAGCTCAAGATGCATAATTGTAAAAAAGTGTGCTTGGAGAAAAATCAAGAATTCCTGCATTCCATGTTTACTGAAGTAATGTGAGAATGAACCATCCAGAAGAAATAATGGGTACAAAGTAAAGTTAGATAAAGGAAGGGACTGCCACTAGGGGTAGATTTTGAGCAGCATTTCTAAGGAATTACAGATGGCAGAGAAATGCTAACCACATGGATAGGCACATAATAATGTAAAACACATACCTTAATTCTTATTACTGTTGCATATAATTCTTGACTGAGAGAAATATGTTTAATTAAACTGAACTATAACATTCCATCCATTACATGTCATGCTTTGATAAGATTGACAGAAAAACTACTTAGAAGATTTCAGAGGATCTAAATATGTAGAGTTGGTATTAAACTCGAGTTGGGGAAGCTTTAGGTAGCTTCATTTCAGTGCTATGCTAACTAAATTACAATAGGATATTACACACAAAAAAAGAGGGAAGAATCCAAAGCATTTATAAGTCAACTTTCTGTAAAATCTGCTTCCTAAATACTTATCTTGCTAAACTGAATTGGATAATTTAGTATCAACTCTTAGGAATATGTTTCACTATCTTAAAAATGGACTTTACATAAATACAATCCTCCAAAATGGATATACTAATGGATTTAAATGAAACTGTTTTTGCCATTGCTTCAGATGGTTTCAGACAGTTTCTTAAGAATAATAACATGTTTTCATCCCTGCTTAAAAAAAGTTGACTAAGAGAAATGTAGAGAGGACAAAAATATTTGCACAGAACACACTTTCCTCTCATAGGATCTTCAGATAAAATAAACAAATGATGATAAGTAAAAATTATTTCCTGAGACTCCCACAAGCACCAGTGTACACAGACTTTATGAAACATTTTTTAAAAGAGTCTTTTCAGTATAAGGAATTAAAAGATAAACTAAAAAAATAATAATAATAAAGTCAGGAATCCCTCAAGTTGAGCTCAACTCCTTGTTGATTACATTTTTCTATAATGTAAAAGTAGTTTGACATGATCTTCCATGATTTTTGTAAAATAAAACTTTCCAATCTAGTCTTCAGGCTGGAGATTGCTATAGGTATGTAAATCAAATTTAAATCTGCTTAGCTTTTTCAAACGCATCCAAGGTCAGCACACTGCAGACAAAAATATCTGCCTTAAGCATAATTATTATTTCCAATAAAATGCAAGAGAGAATTATTCTTAGGTAAAAAAAATGATAGAGCAGAACTTTTGTGCTTTGTTTTGAGGTCAGGCTAATAAATGTGTATTTTTAATTTATTGTGCCCATCATATACCATGCTCTCAAAATTCCAAAAATTATGCCCATAAACATTTAGAATAGTTTGTTTGCCAATTTTCTTTTGGCTTTTATAAGAAGTATTTGTGGCTGTATGAAGCATTTGTTCAATAGTACTTTAGACATGAGCATTGATCTGCTAAATGGAGGGGTGGGACTGGTATAGCTAAGTATAGGAATGCCTCCTTACTCCTGACAATAAGAATTACAAAGCCAATTATGCAGCTTGACCTCAGAATTGAACCAGGATTTGGGGAGATTAAGCAGTATTGCAACATCTTAAAGTCATTGAAAATGGCAATAAATATGGAAAATAATTTTTTTTTTCAAAAGATCTCTCAACTCAGACCAACTCAAATTGGTATGGTAAAGGATCATTCAGTAATTGATTCAAAGAAAATTAAACAAAGATGGAAGGAGTAACAAATGCGTTCCACAGACACAAAAGGAATCTAAAAGGGCATATTATAAGACAAAGCCTGATGAAAGTATAGAAACTTGACAAGAAAAATAACAAGTCAAACAATTTCACCATTAGTTGGTCCCCAGATGCTTTTCATGTTGGAGATAATTGCAGTATTATAAGAAAAGTGTAATTACATATGCAAACATGATCTCCCCAGACACCATGAATTTCTGGAGCAAAAATTACTCAGTAAAGTCTGGAATTTACCATGACTGACATAAAAATGGCTAGAAGAGTAAAATCTGATCTCAGAAATAAGTATGGAGCATTAAGAAAAAAGGCAGAATTGGAAATATCTATATTCTGCATAGAATGTATGTAATGGTGTAGAATCAAAACCACCTATTAGCCCATATAAACTTTTATTTAAATACAAAAGAGGGAGAGAACAAATTAAAATATGTATAATAAATTGGATGCATAACTTCAGAGAAACAGTTTCAATATAATAACAGGAAGAACTGTAGAACAAATCTATAAAATTTACCCCAAGCTTTCATTTGAGAGAATAGCAGTTTTCCAATATTTGAGGGGCTGCCACAGAGAAGAGGGGGGTCAAGCTATTCTCCAAAGCACCTGAAGACTAGACAAGGAATAATGGATGGAAACTGACCAAGGAGAGATTCAACCTAGAAATGAGGAGGAACTTTCTGACAGTGAGAACAATCAACCAGTGGAACAGCTTACCTTCGGAAGTTATGGGAGCTTCATCACTTGAGACTTTCAAGAAAAGACTGGACTGCCATTTGTCAGAAATGGTGTAGAGTCTCCTGCTTGAGTGGAGGGTTGGACTAGATGACCCATAAGGTCCCTTCCAACTCTGTTAATCTGTTAAAAATCTGTTAAAAAGAGGACGGATACAAAATGTTTTACATATGTTACACAATTCCATCAATTGCCAAAACGAACAAATTGTATCATAAAAAATTCTGGGAATGCCGTAAGGAACATTCTATCATAAATGGTGGACATGCAAAACAGCTCCGAAGTTTTAGAAAAATATAGTATTTTAGAGATTAAATTTGAAATGAAGCCACAATAAAAATGCTACAACTTGTTAAGATGTATATAAACTATGCAGAAAAATCAAGAATAGATACGGAATAAATAGCAACAGGCTAAAGCACATATCCCCTGTTTTCATCGAAGAGGTCATTAAAGAATTTTGGGTCATTTGTTTAAACTTGTTTTTGAACCAGCCAAAATGCACATTGGGAGAATCTAAGCAACCGCAAGAATTCTTGTCTGTTATCAGGCTAGACAGACAGACAGACAGAGAGAGAGAGAGACATAACACTGGCACCAGTGAATTACACAAAGGAAAACAACAAACTTTAAAATGTTGCTTTCTTCAGCTAGTAATTGATTTTGGATTGCATTTATTCTCAGTGGTTTGCTTGGGGTACAAGCTGCTCTGATAATCAAGCCTCTCAGAAGTACATTTCACACTGATGCACAACACTAACATTGCCATTAGAAAATAAGAGGATAAAGACATTTTATGGACTCTCATAAATTATGTGCAATTTCTTTCCATTAGGGTGTTGTTTTTTGAGAAAGACAGATAGCCTACTATATAATGCAATCCAAAATCAGTTTTAAAAAAAGGATACAGACTCCTTAAGTGAAGTTTTAGTCCTAGTGACCATGTACACATCAGTGTGTTCTCATCAGGTATATAGAAATGGTTTGTCATTACCTTCTTTAAGAAGGGTCTAATGGTTAGGGCTAGAAACCAAGCAGTGTTCCAATATCTCAGGGGCTGCCACAAAAAAGAAGGGGACAAGCTATTCTTCAAAACACCTGAGGGCAGGACAAGAAGCAATGGGTAGAAACTAATCAAGGAGAGAAGCAACTTAGAACTAAGGAGAAATTTCCTGACAGTTAGAACAATTAATCAGTGGAACAACTTGCCTCCAGAATATTGGAAGTTTTTAAGAAGAGATTGGACAACCATTTGTCTGAAGTGGTATAGGGTTTCCTGCCTAAGCAGGGGGTTGGACTAGAAGACCTCCAAGGTCCTTTCCAACTCTGTTATTCTATTATACACCAAGAGTCTGTGAGTTCTAGTCCAGCCATGGGCATGAAAACCAGCTGGTGGCTTTGGCCAAGTCACTCTCCACCCAGCTAGTTCATAGGGTTGTTGTGGTGGGGAAAACAGGAGGAAAAAGGAGTATTAGGTATGTTCATCATCTTGAGTTATAAAAATAATACAGGCAGGATTTTTTAAAAAAATCTAAAAAAATACTTGGATAGTAGAATTCCAAATTCTACGCAAGTTTGCTCTGCATGTCTAACCAAGGCTGAACTTATTTAACTTCTGCACCCGGACTACATCAGCCAGATGTTGCCACCTGTCCTACATATTGCTTCAGACCTAAAAAGTTGCCTGAAAAAAAATTGTTAAGTAAAAAATTATCTAGACCAGGGCTGTCAAACTGGTGGCCTGCGGGATGGATGCGTCATGTGCAGGCCCCGCCCACCCCAGCTCCGCAAAGGGAAAAAAATGTCACATGACAGTAATGTGACGCCACGAGTTTGACAGCTATGGAGCAGCTTATTATTTCGGAGCATGTTACTTATAATTAATTGAAAAAAAACAGCACTAACTAGCCTGGCATTTGTGTCAGGCCATTTTGCAGAAGAACAAAAGCAAGACAGCCCCTTCTTTAAGCTTTGTTGTCTAAACAGACCTGGCCAAAAAGTAAGAGGGAGAGAAAAGGAAAAAAAATGGAATATCTATCACCAAAAATTATTGTCATCAATTTTGTTGTCTTCGTTGACACTTCTTCTCTGCTTTACATACCTTTAGTGACCCTGAAAATCAAAAGCATGATGGATATGTATGCTTCATAAGCTTATTATTTTTTGCATTGATATACTGACTTTTGTCTGCAATCTCAAATTTGCAGGCTAAAGAAGAGAATCTTTAATTTCTTGCCCACAGCAACAATATGGTGACATATATTTGGCTGAGAGAGGATAACTTGCTCGAAGTCATTCGCTGAATTTGTATTTCCACACTTGCAATTCAATCCTATTATTGCAATCTTACCTTGGCTGTTGTGGAACCCAAGGAAACCTCTAATGCTCCTAAGCAATTAAAAATACTGCAAATGTCTTAAATTAATTGCATGCTTTATTATTCATCCTTTATCCAAAGTATTTTCTTTCCATTGTGAATTATTGCTCAGGTGGTTAACTTTTGCAAAATAGAACAAAATCATTTAATACAAAATATGATGCAAGCACTTTAATAAGGGAGGAAACAGTATAAGAACAGGACTTAGCCACATTGGAGAGAATGATCTACATATAACTATTAGCTAATCAAGGAAAAACTTTGAGTGTCCCTAACCATGGCTTTTCCACATAACTGGTGATTTGGCTATAGCAAGTAGACATTTCATTGCTCACAAATTTATATTAGTGTGCGTGGCATTGCCCCAAAAGGCCTAGGATATAAAATCCTAGATAGATATAAGTATTTGGTATGACATTCCAAAGAAACAAATCTAGTCTGAATGCGATATAGGTGGCACACTTTCAAGCTATCAGATCCGAGATGCAAAAAATTACAACAGGCATTTGATGGCTGTTGATGCACCTAAGACTGTATTGGCCTTTTTTTTTGGCAGCTGCAGCTTGCTGCTGGCTCATACTTACATTAAGTGGTTGTGATCTAGGACTCCTAGATCACTCTGACAGTTTAACAAAATAACAGAGTTGGAAGGGACCTTGGTGGTCTTCTAGTATAACCTCCTGCTTAAGCAGGAGAATATATACCATTTTAGACAAATGGTGGTCCCAATCTCTTCTTTAAAAACTCAAGTGTTGGAGAACCCTCAACTTCTGGAACCACTGATTAATTGTTCTAACTGTCACAAAATTTCTCCTTAATTCTAGGTTGGTCTTTATTAGTTTCATCCCATTGCTTCTTGTTCTGCCTTCAGGTGCTTTGAAGAATAGAGTGACCACTCTTCTCTGTGGCAGCCTATCCCTAGTTCTTCTTTTCATTAAACTAGACATACCCAACTCCTGCAACTGTTCTTTATAAATTTTATCTTCCGGACCCCTAATCATATTTTCTGCTCTTCTCTATACTCTTTCTAGAGTCTCAATGTCTTTTATATATTGTGACAATCAAAACTGGATGCAATATTCCAAGTGTGGTTTTACCAAGGCATTAAAGTGGTATTAACACATCATGTGATCTTGAGTCTATCCTTCTATTAATGCAGCCTAGGATTGTTTTGGCTGTTTTGACAGCTGCAGCACATTGCTGGTTCATATTTAAGTGACTACAAAATCCCTTTTGCAGTTACTTCTGTTGAGCCAGATAGTTCCTATTCTAGACCTGTGCTTTTGATTTTTCTTGTCTAAGTGTAAAATCTTATTTTTCTCACCACTGAATTGCAGTTTGTTGAATAGGGCTCATTGTTCAAATCTGTCAAGATCTTTCTAGATCTTGAGCCGACCTTCTGAAGTGTTGGCTATTCCCCCTAGCTTGGTGTTATCTGCAAATTTGATAAATTGATAGATTATGAAAATCTGGCATCCCACTAATGACAGTAATAAGATTTGTTTCTGCAGAGAATAAACAGGAAATGCGCTGATATTCTGTCAAAAGAACCCTACAGAGACTCAGTGTCTCAGCATTTGAATGCAGAAATATTAGATTGCCCAAAGTATTAAAGCAATGATATTTTTTTCTATCTTTTCTTACAAGGATATGTTACTTTGGAGAATTTTGTATATCTTGAAAGCAAAAGTTGCATCTCTTTGTTTGCAAGGAGGTAGATTTAACTTTTTGGAAGAGAATGTGGGGTGCCTTCTCAAAGGGCTGTGCAATCTTCCAAACACTGTTCTGAAGAATTTTTAAAATTGATTTATGGCTGGCTGGCTGGCTGGCTGGATTTATATTGATTTATATCCCATCTTCATTATTTTTACATAATAACTGAAGGCGACTAACGTATCCAACACATCTTCCTTCTCCTATTTTCCTCATAACAACTCTGTAAGATGAATTTGGCTGAGAGTAATTGGCCCAATTTTTCACAGTAGCTTTTAGATGGGACTAGAACTTATGGTCTCTAGTTTTCTAGTGTGGAATCATATTCACTGGACCAATCTGGTTTTCTTATGAGTATCTATTTCTAAATCAAAAAGCCATATCTTCTCCTAGACTCACATGGTGGCTTTGTAAATTGCTTCCAACTGTGTCCACCTGAGCGAGCATTTTCATAGCTCCTTCATTTCATTTATTTCCCAGCAAAAAAAATGCCTTTGGATTCTGCACATATAGAGACAGAATCTTAGATGAAACTCTTCTCTGCACTCTTATCTTAAGTAAATGGATGAAACAATGACAGAAATCTTGACAGTATTACAAATATTTGCAGCCAATCTAGCTTTATTGGGACTCTTGACATCAGTTAAAGTATCTTCTGTCATCTACCCCTGTGGATCAGGTGTCCATATGTCTTAAAATTGCCAAGTTTGAGAAACTTAGTTCAGGAAGTAGGAGTTGAATTTTCACTGTAACGTTCTACTAGAACGTTGAGACTCTAGAAAGAGTGCAGAGAAGAACAACTAAGATGATTAAGAGGTTTGGAGGCTAAAACATATGATGAATGGTTGCAGGAACTGGATATACCCAGTCTAACAAAGAGAAGGACTAGGAGTGACATGATAGCAGTCTTCCAATATTTGAGAGGCTGTCACAAAGAAGAGGGGAACAATTTATTCTCCAAAGCACATGAGGGCAGGACAAGAAGTAACAGATGGAAACTTATCAAGAAGAGATCCAACCTAGAACTAAGGAGAAATTTCCTGACAGTGAGAACAATTAATCAGAGGAACATCTGGCCTTCAGAAGTTATGAGTGCTCCATTACTGTAGTTTTTACAGTGGAGTTTGGACAGCCATTTGTCTGAAATGGTATAGGGTCTCCCGCTTGAGCAGTGGGTGGACTACAAGACCACCAAGGTGCCTACCAACTCTGTTATTCTATATTCCTTCCAACCTCTTTCCACAGATCAGGTTCCAATGACTAAATCCCCCTCTGTAGCCATGTTTTGAAATTCACCTCCTCTCACAGCCATATCCTAAGACAGGAAAAGGAACTTGCCTTGCACCATATCTTCACTTCCTCCACAGTAAATTGTCAAGACAGTGTTATTCACCAGCTTTATCAACAAGTCAGGCTTAGGAATGGTAGGTGAGGCAGAGCAAGTTTATACAGGTAGTCCTCAACTTACAACAGTTCCTTTAGTGACCATTTGAAGTTACAATGGCACTGAAAAAAAGTGACTTATGGCTGTCTTTCACACAGCCATTGCAGCCATCCCTGTGGTCACATTATTAAAATTCAAATGCTTGGCAACTGGCTCTTACTTATGACAGTTGCAGTGTCCTGGGGTCATGTGATCAGAGGTGGAATTCAGCCAGTTTGGACTGGTTTGGGTGAACCTGTAGCTCTGACAATCAGCTGGCCCTGCCCACCCGCCCCTGCCCTATCCTGTCCTTTATTTCCTGCTTTCTAGCTCATCTCAATCGCACGGCAGAACTGATCCCCCCCCCTCGCTGTTCTACTTACCATGGCTGACTTGGAAGGTAAGCAGTTGAGCTTCTAAATGCTCTCTTTTCAGCGCAAAGCGTGTGCTCACCAAAACCGTTTGTTAAATCAGCAGCATTCCACCACTGCATGCGTTCTCCTTTTGACCTTCTGACAAGCAAAGTCAATGGAGAAGCCAGTTTCACTTAACAACCGTGTTACTCACTTAACAACTGCAGGGATTCACTTAACAACTGTGGCAAGCAAAGTCATAAAATAGGGCAAAATTTCACTCAACAACTGTCTCACTTAGCAACAGAAATTTTGAGGGTCAGTTGTGGTCGTAAGTCGAGGACCCTCTGCACTGCCTGATATACTTTGTTGCTATCTCAAAGATTGGAGGATGGCATATTAAATGAGCTGCCTGGTTGTTCTTTTGGTTTGTTTAATTCTATTCCATTTCTGGAGGGTAAAATAAGCTTCCATAATAGCCTTTTGGAAGGCTGGTTTTGAAATAATAAAAAAAAATATTTGGACAAAAATAAGCAAACAAAATCTGGCCGATGCTCCTCCAGCTATCTTTCCTTTGAAACCCTTCTTGTATTTTCCGGTGGCTTGTTCACTACTCACACATTTCCTTTGTGTGGCTGCACAGTTTATCTTTATCTGAGGCTCATATTCTGAGAGATGCTTAACCCAACAGACAGGTGTTTGGATGGTATTAGAAAACATGTCATCATGATATCAGAGATCTTGCCATTTAAAGAAAATAGATTTATCTTGAAAGTTTTCCGTGAAAACCAGAGGGCTGTTTAAACAGATTTTTTTTTTTTTGAGATAGATTTGTGTACTCAAAGGAAAAACATGTATTTCTAATTAGCCTGTTTAATGGGATCTTTTAAAGACATGCTGCTGTGATAAGAAATATCAGGGTAGCTGTGTTTAAAAATAACATTTTCAAAAAGACTTATCTGTTGTGGTTTTGAGCTGACTGAAGATTTTTTTCCAAGGATTGCAGGCAGTGGTGGGTTGCCGCCAGTTTGGACCGGTTCGCAAGAACCAGTAGTAAAACCGGCGGGAGGCTCCGCCTACTGACCTGGATGTCATCATAGGTGATCTGCGCATGCGCAGAAACTTCTGCGCATGCACAGAAGAGCGCGTGTGGGCGTGATGCGACACTGGTAGTAAAGATAAGTAGAACCCACCCCTGATTGCAGGGTATGTTTCCTGACTATACAGATATGCATATTCTAGACATATTAGTATATAAGCCCCCTACAATCATATTTATTTGTTTAATACATAGAATGCTCCATCTCAGTGATTTCGGTGGTTCACCTGATAATCTACTTCTGCAAAAATCATCTTCTGAAGGAAATAAAAGAACAGAAACTTGCTGTGTATCCCATTCTGTTTGTAATGAGAAAGTGAAAAACTAGGGATAGATACTGAAGCAAATGTATCACGTGGTCCATAAAAGTGCAGGATATGACTTAAGCGGGTATGCTTTCCACTGCTTTTTTCCAATCTGGCTGTAGCCCAACTATAACTGGCTACAATATCAGGCATTACCTCTTCTCCCAAAGGCTGATCTTTTCCTTGTACAACCATTTGGCCCTGGGTTCAGGGGTGGGCTTCAAAAATTTTAGCAAGGAGTTCTATGCCCAGTTGTTGGGTAGGTGTGGCCATGGTGGGCATGGACTAGTTGGCCTCCTGCACCATAGAGGCAGCGAGAGGGGTGTTGCCCTCCCCGGGCTCCGGAAGTCCTTTGGAGGCTGGAAACGGGCCCATTTCTGGCTTTCCCGAACTTCCGGTAGGCCCATTTTTTGCCCTCCCCGAGCCTCTGCGCGCGCCCTGCACTTACCTGCATCCAAAATGGGCCGTGTGGGGACTCCTGGGAGGGGCGGGGAGGGGTGGGCGGGGCCAGACAGGAGTGGGATTTGGGGGTTCTCTGAACTGCACACAATCTTAGCTAGAGGTTCTCCTGAACCCGTATGAACCCCCAGCAGCCCTCCCCTGCCTGGGTTGCCATATTATCTGCATATTATTCGTTATAATCTTGCAGTTGATAGCCCATGCCATTCAACCCTGAACAGGGTAACTGTGTTTAAAAATAACATTATAAACATTAAAAATAACAGATATCTCTGTTGAGGGTTTTGAACTGACTGCAGATTTTGTCAAGAATGTCAGATGTAAATGCCTTATTCTCTAATATGTAAATAATGTATATATGGAACATCAGGGGTTAACTTATTCTTTAGACTTTAATGTATTCATAATTTACCACTCCCATTCCTGGCTCCACCCCTTGTATATATAAGGAGCCATCCTCCCCATTTTCCTTGCTTCTATCTTGAATATTCAGCGAATATAGAATGCCTATTATGATTAAAGAGAATTATATTTAAATCTCTAACTTCTATTATCTTTATTGAGTCTGATCCTAAAAATATTGCAACAAGCTGGTAGCAGAGGATGGTTAATTGACTCAATAAGTAATTAAAAATGTCCAAGAAAGATAGGCCCAACACCAGGGCCTACAGCAAAGAAATAGAAACTGATCAAGAGATGATCAACGAATCCACTAATGCGATTTCGAGAGAATCCGAAGAATACACCACTGAAGAAGAAGAACTGATGAGTGAAAATAACGACCAGGAAGAAATTGAGATAGAAAATAACGAACTCAGGTCAGAGATATTAAAGATACTAAAAAGCCAAAAGAATGATGAAAGCCTCATCGCGGACCTCCAAGAGATGCTGAGGAACAGCGGAGCAGCGAGAGAGAAAAACGTCATTAAAGAAAAACCCAAAGATCAAAAAACTGTGAGTGAAATGACTACTGAGAAAATAGTTGTAAAAAAGAAAAGATGTGACCTCGCGCGAAATTTTGAATGGCAGCCATCTTGGTTTCAACGAACTTCAAAAGAGAGTGAAGCAGAGCCAATCAAAACGCTCAGTTCAAAATTTCTGGCGCGAAAAACGCTATCAGACGAAGAAAGTGAAAAAGAAGTCTCAAACTCTTCAGATGAATCAAAATCAGAAAGTGAAGACGATTTAACAAAGTCTCAAGTAAAGTCAGCAATGAAAACGCTTTTTGCTGCTTTTGGGCCAAGATTGAAAATTTCCAAGACATCAACGAAGAAGCAAGAAATCAAACCGACAACTCAAGACCTGCACGCTCCCATCCTGACTTCAAAAACGACGACACCCGAGCCCAGAGAGCCATGCCGATTCCGTCCTACACCGCAGACAGAATCGAGTGCCAGCGCACACAAGAGAAAGAGAAGAACCGTCGCCATCACCAAAGCCCCAAAAACCGAGCCAGAGACCGACTCATCTGAAGAGGAGCGGATCGAGAGAGCTGAAATGGAGAGAACCTTCCACAACGGCGCCAAAGAAGAAATGAGCAACGCGCATGTGCAAAACTACGTAGACGGCCCCGAAAGACTTGAACTGGCCAGAGAACCGCGCAGACTCGTTACAAGCATCCCAATGCCGTTCTGTAATTTCCTGCACTTGAGAGACCACGGACTGCCTCAGGTTGTAAGTAATGGACAAAATAATGTGGGGAACTTACCCAGTGACTTCCCAAAACTTAGAGTTGATGGCATTAATTTACAAGAGTGGTACCAACAGCTTCAGGTTATTTTCATGAAAGAAAATTTACTATTCTTTATAACTAGTCCTCCAAGAAGACCTTGGACTTTAAAAATAGATTGTTTACATCATAGAGCATTTTTCATAATAATTTCTAGCGTGTCTCCTGCAATGTATCATAGCATCAAACCAAACCTAACTGTATCAGAAATAATTCAATGCATGTTTAATCTATTTCACAGCGATAGCGTAGCCACAACCACAAGAATGTCTAAGGATTTCTTTTCTTCTAGAGTGAAACCAGGGGTTTCTATAAGTGAGCATTTGATAAATCTAAACAAAATAAGAGCTGAGCTGCAATTGAGGGGGGAAGTGATTTCAGATCAAACAATGAAAAGTGTTATTATCAATTCACTTGATCCATCATGGGATAGCTTTATGTCACACTTAGATACCATTAATTTGGGATATTTATCAATAGAAAGTCTATCTAACAAATTGATAGCAGAAGACAATTCAAGAAAAAATCGTTCCAGTAACCAAACAGAACACAAATCTTTTAGGAAAGTAGTCTTTCAAGATAAATATAATGAGGCCTTTAGATGCCACAATTGTGGATCCAGGGAACACAGTAGAAGAGACTGTCCCAAAGTCCCAAGGGAGAGACATAGGCCAGAATATAGGAGCAAATACAATTACAGACAATCTTCCACAGATAGACACAAATATAGAAGTCCACCAAATTACAGAGAAAGTAGAGGGGGTAGAGAAAATTCAAAAGAGAGAAAATCTGGGTCACTAAATGGGCTAAATAAACAAGACAGCACCAGAACACAACAAGATGAGAACAATAATTGGCTTATTGATTCTGGTGCAACAAATCACACCACTAACAACAAAAGTATATTATCTTCATTTACAGAAGATAAGTTTGTGATAAAGGTAGCTAATCAAGAAAAGGTTCAAGTATTAGGCAGAGGAAATGTGACCTTGCCTGGTTTAGGGAAAATAGAGGGGGTATTATTAATCCCAGAAATACCTCACAACATACTGAGTGCCATAAAACTAAGCAGAGAATCTGGCATCAATATAGTTTTCTCAAAGGGGAAAGCAACTATAGAAAAGAACAAAACAAATGTAGGTACTGTGATGATAAAAGGGGGTCTACCCTATCTGATAACCAAAGAAAGATGGTTACATAACATTGATTCAAATATGGAAGATTGTATTGAAGCAGATGATGAAAATGTCAGTAACAGTGACAATGATGAATGTAAAATAACTCATGATAACAAAAATACACACAATGAAAAGAAACCAAAAATAGGTAAACCAATTCATGATGAGTGTGCTCACATCTTACATAGGAAGTTAGGACATGCAAGCTTTCCCGTAGTACAAAAAATGACTGAACACGCAGAAGGTGTCAAAATAAAAAATTGTGAAAATTATTTGGAATGCTCAGTATGTAAATCCACCAAACTAAAAACCAGTCCCAGACCAAAAAAATCTAACAGATCAACTAACAATATTTTTGATTTGGTACATATGGACTTAGTTGGTCCATTAACTCCATCAATTACCTATAGAAAACGTTACTTCCTAACAATAGTGGATGATTACAGTCGCTATGGTTTTGTTTACACATTAAAGCACAAGGATGAAACCTTTCAGAAATTTAAGGAATTCTACAAACGCATAGAAACACAGCATAATATCAGAATAAAACAAATTATGACAGATAGGGGATGTGAATTCATGTCTAAAGAATTCTCCCAATGGTTAAAGGATAGAGGGATGCTACATTTCACGTCCAATCCATTTTCTGCATTTCAAAATGGGATTGCAGAGAGAAAGAATTCCACACTACAAACCATGATTAGATGCACATTAGAGGATGCTGGTTTAGGCAAACAATTTTGGTCAGAAGCCTTACATTATTCAAATTACACTCAAAATAGAACATGGTCCAGTATTGTGAATAAGACACCATATGAGGTGATGTACAATAGAAAACCCAAATTAGCACACATGCACATATTTGGAGTTACTGCAGACGTACACATACCTAAACAATTGAGGAGAAAGGGAGAAAACGTATCCAGGAGATTAAGATTCATGGGATACGAAACTGGAACCAAAGGGTACAGATTCATTGATAATAATAACAAATTTATAGTATCCAGAACAGCTGTGTTCCATGAGCAGGCCAATTGGTCTAAATTGCACCTTAATGAAATATTTCCTAATAAAAGCAAAGATAATATATCTTGCGAGGAAGGAACAACAGAAAATCAAAATATTAACAAAAGTAAGAACAAAACCAAAACTTGGACAAATAGCCAGCATAAAATAAAGACAGACACATTAACAAAAAAGGAAGCCAGATATTTGCATGACAACCATAGCAAACCTGAAAGAAATATTAGAAACAATAGAAACCAAATACCAAATAAATACAAAGATTACATAATGCATATGGATGGAGAACAAATAACACCTAATACATATGAGGAAGTATTGAAACTTCCCCGTGAAGAAAGAGAAAAATGGGAACTAGCTATGGAAAAAGAGATGGAAAGTTTACAAGGATTAAATGTATTCACACCTGCGATCGCACCTAAGGATAAAACAATTATAGGTACCAGGTGGATTTATAAAATTAAGAATTTAGAAGGAGGTAATACCTTATACAAGGCCAGACTAGTTGCACAAGGTTATGCACAAAAATATCCAGAAGACTATACTGACACTTATTCACCAACAGTGAGAACAGAGAGTGTCAAAACAGCTCTTGTAGTAGCATCTGCACTCAATCTGGACGTGTTTCAATATGACATACAGACTGCATACTTACACGCAAAATTAGATAAAGAAATATATGTAAGAGCACCACACAGTCAATACACTAATAAGAACGAAATTTGGTTATTAAATAAGAGTCTGTACGGATTGAAGCAATCTGGCAAAAGATGGTACGATTGTTTGGTAAAGGTACTTAAGACCATGGATTTCAACGCCACCACTGCTGATAACTGTTTCTTTGTAAAAAAGAGTAATGATCATATTGAATTTGTATTAATTTATGTGGATGATATTTTATATATTGGAAAGCATAAAGAGAGCAGGGAAATCTTTGTAAATAAGTTAAACGAACATTTCTCATTGAAATCACTAGGTAGAGTGAATAAATACCTTGGTGTACAAATTAACAAAACTAAAAGGGGATTCAAACTTACTCAGAAAGATAAAATCATTGAACTCCTAAACAAATGTAACTTAAATAATGCCAAAACATGTGACACACCTATGCAAACTGATTTTCTTAGAAACACTGATGAATCTTCCCCTGAGTTTAAAGACAACACATTTTACAGATCAGTTATAGGTTCACTCCTTTATATATCTAATTGGACTAGGCCAGATATTGCATTACCTCTCAATTTATTGTCAAGATATGTTAGCAAACCAACCTTGTATCATTGGGAAGCTGTCAAAAGAATTTTAAGATATCTGAAAAGTACATTAGATTTTTGTTTAATATTGGAACCAAATAATGACAAAGAACCAAAAATTACTTGTTATGCTGATGCAGATTGGGCTGGTGATACATCATGCAGAAAGAGTACCTCTGGTTATGTTTTTCTTTTGAACGATTGTCCAGTTTACTGGTATACTGGTAAACAAGAACTGGTAGCCACTTCTACCACAGAAGCGGAATATGTTTGCTTGTCTAAAGCTGCAAATAACCTTGTATGGTTCAATGATTTGATCACAGATGTTTGGAAGAAACCTACTTTACCATTTATTATGCATGAAGACAATAAAGCGGCCATTGAAATATCTAGATCCGATGCAATTGGACAAAGGTCCAGGCATATTGATATAAAATTTAAGCACGTGAGACAACTATCTCAAGACGGATTCATCAAAGCAATACATTGTGATACTTCTGAACAATTAGCTGATATATTAACAAAACCCTTACCTTCTAAACAACACAAATATTTAACTTCTAAATTATATGTATTATATTGTCCTGAATCTGAATGTAACTGGTGTTGTATAACGAACCGGCATTTAGAGGGGGATTTGTCAGATGTAAATGCCTTATTCTCTAATATGTAAATAATGTATATATGGAACATCAGGGGTTAACTTATTCTTTAGACTTTAATGTATTCATAATTTACCACTCCCATTCCTGGCTCCACCCCTTGTATATATAAGGAGCCATCCTCCCCATTTTCCTTGCTTCTATCTTGAATATTCAGCGAATATAGAATGCCTATTATGATTAAAGAGAATTATATTTAAATCTCTAACTTCTATTATCTTTATTGAGTCTGATCCTAAAAATATTGCAACAAAGAAGTTCAGGGTATGCATCCTGAATATGAATATATAGATATCCATCATCATTTCCTTTTAATGACCCCATAATCCCTAGCAGGGTGGAGTCTGGACAACTGAATGGAGCAGAGTGTTTACTGGCCGGATGCCCTTCCTGGCCGGATGCTCTTCCTGTCGCCAATGCGGAATTTTATTCAGCAGATAAATTCTCATTGTGCCGAAAGAGAAATATCTGTCTCTACCTAGGATTAAACTCACAGCCTCCTGATTGTGAGGTGAGAGCTCCATCTCTAGGCCGCCGCACCACTCCAAATATATAGATATGGATATTTTGTACATATAGTATTAACCTATTAGCTCCCTACAACTATAATTTAGTGATTATGGTTTCAGTTTCTATTCCATTCTCCCCTTGCCTTCCTACTTATTGCCCATAGTTCTGCAAAACTTCCTTTCTTTTCCTTTTTTAAAAAATATTTAAATTGTAAAGCAGGAATATTACACCTTTGTTTCTATGAAGCCAAACTATCATTGCTTTCTTGCCATAAAAATGCACCTTTTTTAAAAAAGAACCAGGTAGGAAGGAAACCACAACCTGCTCCCTATTGTTTTGATTGTGGCATCAGAGCAACCTGTTGGGATGGGGGAGAGAAAAAAAAATGGATTGTGTTAATGTAAAATGAAATAAAGTGGGAGGGGAGAGGGGAGGCATCAATGTGTGCAAATATCTGGGAAAAGAAAAGAAAAGGCTTAGCATCTAATGACTCTGGAGCAATTGCTAGAATGAAGATGTAGGCCATGGCAGACCTGTTCTCACAGGAGCCAGCCAACAACCTTGCCTGCACTATATGAATAAGAAGGACAAGAAGCAGGTGGCAAAGTATCATAAAGAGAGAATAGTACTGTTTAAAGATAAAGAGGTGATATGAAGAACCCCAATACGTGGGGGGGGGGAGGAGGAATAAGTACAAATTGGGAAAATAGTATGATATATATTGATATATAAAAGAAAATAGAATAGAATAGAATAGAATAGAATAGAATAGAATAGAATAGAATAGAATAGAATAGAATAGAATAGAATAGAATAGAATAGAATAGAATAGAATTCTTTATTGGCCATGTGTGATTGGACACACAAGAATTTGTCTTGGTGCATATGCTCTCAATGTACATAAAAGAAAAGATACATTCGTCAAGAATCAAAAGGTACAACACTTAATGATAGTCATAGGGAACAATAATATATTATAATTATAAAGAGCATATTAAGGTTAGAAGTTGGAAGATAAAAACTATGTATAAATAATTGTATTCATCAGCAAGAGAAAAAGAAACCCCTGTCCGTTTCAGCTGTCAGGGTTCTAGTTAACACACCCAACTGAATCAGGCAGGCATATTCCTCAAAGTACAGATTTATTAGGCATGTCATATTGGCACATCTGGGTAAAACCCGACTCTGAATGACCTGAGGTTTTTCCCATCCAAATCAAACCCCAAAGTTCTTTCCCCCCCCCAGGTCTCACGTCTGTCATACGTCCAACCAGGTTGCAGCCACCATCTTAGCTGGCTTTGGTCCATGCCTCTCCAGCACCTGGTAGAGCATCCTTGGCTCCCATGCGAAAGAACGTTGTTTTGGCTACACATCCAGCTATCGCTATCTTCCCCCTTATGTTCCCACAGCTCCAACTGGCCTTGCTGTGGCAGCCCTGAAGATGCTCCCAAAATGGCTTCAGAGCTGACATCAGCACGCCATGATGTGGAAGGCAAGATCAACCAGAACTTGTTGTCACAGTCCAGACTGATTACCTGCTCCGCCTTGTTGCTAGTCTACTGCAATAGAGACAGAAATGTCTAAAAGAGTTGGAATAGCATGGGAAATCAAGAGCTTTGGTGGAACTGTCCTGTGGATTACAGTGGGTAGAACAATTCTGCAAATTTTGGCTATCTGAGTCATACACCTGGGAGCATCCAGGCTTTTCTGCTGCCTTCCAGGATTACTGCTGTCTGCTGTCTGCTGTCTTCCAAGACTTACCCTACAGTTTTTATGTGTGTAATGCAGTTTATCCCAAAGATGCTTTTTCAAAAGGCAAGTGGACTGTTTTTTCCCCCTTGAAGATGTTTCACTTCTAATCCAAGAACAGTTCTTCAGTCAGAATTGAAGAAGCTTCTTGGATGAGAAGTGAAATGTCTTCAAGGAAAGACAAAGTCCACTTGCCTTTTGAAAAAGCACCTTTGGAACAACCATGACTTGGATGACTGAGAATCTTCATAGACATAATGCAGTTTAGAACTTTTCCATAGTTGTGCTAGGAGGATAATCCATGATCAACATTTTACTAATCTCAAATCTTCCCACATGAACAATCTTTTGAAAGATTCTATGATGTGTATGAATGTATCCCAGGGATGTTTCTTAATTGTTGTTAATTTAGAAGGTTCTCTTTCCCTTCAACAATAAAGTATAAATCCACAAGTATTGAAAACGGCATCAGTGCTTGGGATATATGGAAAATTCACTTACGAAAACATCTTTTTAAATTTTCCTTTTGCTGATGATGCTGTCATAGCAACGTTTTTAGCACAGCCATGTTGGCAAAGATGAATCTGCTAAAGTCACATTTTTATTCTTATTTTTCAAAATCATTGCACATGTTCAATGTTTACAAAGTCGAGAAACTGTTTCAGTCTTTATTGGCTTTTCTGTTCAAGAAAATGAACTGTATGGTCAGGGTTGTAAGTCCTTACAAGGAAGTTAACATATTTATCAACATTCTCTGGAGAAGTGAAATGGTGTTGACCTGTTCTGGTATTCTTTGGCCAAGAGAATGCTGTGGTAAATGTAAATGCATTTTATAATCCCAAAATGTCTGGAACAACCCCTGAACACTGTTGGCATTGAGAAAATCACCATCAGTTAATTGCAAAAGGCAGCTTTACTTGGTACACCTTACAATATATCTTATGACTTTAGTATTATTAAATAACAACATCTGTCCATCCCAGGTCCCTCGATAGGTGGATAAAAATGCCAAATCCAAGATAAACATCTGGCTGGCTGTGCAACGAATCATAATAAGTGGTAGAGAGCTCGATTTGTAATAAGGAAAGCCACAAAACACAATGAAGGAGTTAATCTGAATTATTTCAACTGTTGTATTCTTTATTTTAAAAATAACACAAATTCACTAAATGCAAGCATATCTCTAATGTTTGGCCTTCAGCTTCTGATTAATGATGTTAACAGTTACTTTTTATTTTCTGTGACAGGAGCAGTGACTTCATCTGTATGTTTATGGTTTGGGGTTTTTTGGGTTTTTTTTACAAACGTTCCTTTTCTCTGTGGTTTTTGTTGAAATATTCTGACCACCCAAACATAGGGCATAAATGAAAATGATTTCACTTTCCAAAAGGCCCAAGAAAAAAAAGGGGGTGCTAAGCACTTTCTCCATTATTTTAGTTCAGAGCTGTGTTTTTGAGATAAGCATTTACCCACCCTTATCTTTGTTTATTGCTTCTTCTTCTCCAAACTTGGCTAAGGATAATTGTTTTTGTGTTCCACTATCTACGCAATAGTTTTCTTTGCACGTTGAACAAATGAGAACATAAGCTGAGTAGACACACTCCTTATATGCTATGCGTACTTAACACTCTCTTCTCATCCTCTCTGCTTCAGAGATTATTGCATTGGGTCACAATATTTTGGAGACATCCTACTTTCTGACAGATTAAATTAGTGATGGCGAACCTTTTTGGCACCAAGTGTCCAAACCGGAACGTGCGTGCATCAGGGGTGGGTTCTAAATTTTTTTACTACTGGTTCTGTGGGTGTGGCTTATTTTGTGGGTGTGGTTTGATGGTCATGTGTCAATTCTTTAGGATTTAGCAGAGGTACTGGTCTACCAGGCTTTTAACTGCTTGCAGAGTTGTACCGGTCTACCCATTTGTTCTTGGAGCGTTTTAGTCTACTCATTTGTTTTTGGAGGCACCGGTCTACTCATTTGCTTTTGGAGACACTGGTCTACCCATTTGTTTTTTGAGGCACCGGTCTACCCATTTGTTTTTCGAGCGCACTGGTCTACCACCACACTGCCTTTTAACACTGATCAGCTGTACGGCGGCCCTTTGAAGCCCCACAACAAGAGTTTAAACAGTTTTTTTTCCTTCTAGCCAATCAGCTGGGACTCGGGAGGCAGCGAATATATTGGGGGTGGGGCCAAATAAAAGGTAAGAAAAACACGGTTGGGGGGGAGGGCCCAGCTCCCGAACAAAGAGAACCAGTTCAGTGATGTCATAGCCTCACCACTACTGGCTCGACCGAATCGGGAGAAACCCACCACTGGCGTGCATGCACATGAAAACGGCCAGAAAAATGGTCTGTTTTTTGGCCATTTTCCGGCACTCCGGCACCTGCAAAGACCAGCTGCCCGGCGTGCATCTGCACACTGGAAACCAGAAGAGCAGCTGGTGACAGCGTGTGTGCCCACGTAGATGGTTTTGCGTGCCACGTCTGGCACGTGTGCCATAGGTTCGCCATCCCTTGATTAGATAGTACAACCCCCTTTATGGCTGGACCTATTTTATCCATCATAATGAGGACTTGTTACTTATTTCAATTTTTATCCTGCCTTTATTACACAATTCAAAGTGGTGACCATACGTAATACTCCTTCCACCTCCTACTTTCCCCACAACAACAACCCTGTGTAGTACGTTGGGGTTAGACGGAGTGACTGGCCCAAAGTAAGCCAGCTGGTTTTCATGGCTAAAGTGAGACAGTCTAATGGTTACTAGGCCAACACCTTCACCAATAGACCAATTTGGACGTACTCATTTCCAAATTAATATGTCTAGAAATTCCATCCATAAATGATATCCCTCCATACTGTCCTTACCAGGCTGAGGACTTTGACAAACCTACCAGTAGTTAAGGACTGGGGACAGGGATGGGTTCTAAATTTTTTTACTACCAGTTCTGTGGGCGTGGCTTATTTTGTGGGTGTGGCTTGGAGGTCATGTGACTAGGTGGGTGTGGCTAGCTGGTCAGAATCATTTCTGGAAGGTCCTCGCACTTACAACCAGTCCTCGCGACCCAACTCATTTGTTTGCTTTTAACACTATCAGCTGTAGGACGGCCCTTTGAAGCCCCGCGGCAAGAGTTTAAACAGTTTTTTTCCCTCTAGTCATCAGCTGGGACTCAGGAGGCAGCAATAGATTGGGGGTGGGACCAAATAAAAGGTAAGAATAACGTGGGGGGGGTGGGGGAGTGGGAGGGCGGGGTGGGGAGAACCGGTTCAGTGACGTCATATAGTCACCGCTACTGTCTCGGCCAAACCGGACCGAACCGGGAGGAACCCACCACTGACTGGGGATCACACAGAGTCAACAAGGCAGGTTTGGGATACTCAGTGCAGAAAACCACAGAGTAGATTACCTTTCAATATAAGAACTATTGTTTCAATACCTGCCTTGACTGAAACCTTAAGAAAGCCAGAGTCAAGTGATTCCTTAGGTCCTTAATAACATAGAACTTGAAGAATTCTCTTGAAGAGTTCTCTTGAAGAGTTCTCATTCTGAAGCCCAAGTCTCTTGCATTATGAAAAACATGCAGAAATAATGGCAAACTGGAGCTTTCAGATGTTAAAGTATTATCATCATAGACCAGGACAATTCAAGTCAAAGGCTTTGAATGACATCACCGGAGTTCCAGTTGAGCTTCTGATCCATATGGCATGATTTAAGATGAAGACTGAGCACAGAAGCATCCACAGAGAAATGACAATGCCACAATCCATCATGCATTGCTACATGTTAAGCCTGAGCCCTTATAATTTAAGAGGAAATTATGAGCAGGACTTATCTCATGTTCTCATACAAATTTAATGCCATGAAGTAGTTTACTTGCTGTATTGAGCTATGATTTAAATATCTCGTTGAGGCTGAATTTTCAGGAAGCATTTTAAAACCTTTTTAAAAAGCAAAGACTGATTGGTTAAGCTTTGATTCTGCATTCACTTTATACATGTTCTTATGTTTCATTATTTTAATGTTCATGCAGCTAAGAACACCAGCAAATCATTTCATTTTTGTTGTACTTTTACTCTTCACCCCCAAATGCAAGGAAAAATATTAGTAAAAAGTAATGTTTCCCTTTATTGTCTTGCACCTAGCAGATAGGCAGACTAAAAAAAGATGTGCTAAATTGTTACTTGATTTTGATTTTGCTAAGTAACTGCAACTGCAGTGCCAAGTGAAAAATTGAAGTATTGGTAACATTAAGAAAACCTCAAGAATGGAAGTTATTATCTGTATATGGATGTCTGGTTGTTTTTGTTTTTTGTTTGTTTTCAGGCCGAAAGATGTGTTATTTGAAAGAAATGTTAAAGATATTACCTCTTTTCTTTTGTATTCTATTGGCTCAGTACCAGAGGGCTTATTTAAATTATGGAAAGGACTTCTCCTTGAAATAAGAATAATGATGGTTGAACTGATAACATATTCTATTAAAAAAATAACAGACTTTTCAGTGAGAAAGATCAGAACTGTGTTTCCATTTATTCTAATACTTTCTAAAATGTTTTTAAAAATCATCTGTTTGTATTTCAAGCTGGCAGAGTAGAAACAAGGATCGCCACCTGTTTACTCCTACAGAACTACGGTGCACAACAGAGGATCTAAGAAGTTGTTCTTAGTTCTCATTGTGTTCTATTGTCAGAACACTCAAAATGTTTTGATTCTTTTGTCTTCTTGCAACTTGAAACATTTTGATGGAAGAGTTCAAAACAAAATGTGCATGCCATTTCATGAACCCCTCTAGGAAATCAAGGATTGTATTTAAATCTAGGCAAACGTATATTGTCAGTGCTTGAAATAAGAACATCTAGGACATGGATCAAGTTTGGAAGATTGTAATATTAAGAACATTGAATAAGGCTCACAGCAGTAACCCTAGAAATGAGTTAGGTGGGTGGGTGGGTGGGTGGATAGATAGATAGATAGATAGATAGATAGATAGATAGATAGATAGATATTCCCTCTCTCTTTTTCTCTCTATCAGAAGCATCTTCTGCCTTGAAGGGAACAATAGAGTGGTAATCTTGTACCTCCAAAATGATAATTTGTTTATTTAGAGGAGGATACAAAACTCTCATATCCTATGTAATACTATGTTTTTGGTTTAATGATATTTAAAACTCCCTTTTTACTATGACCCTGAAATCCCTTAATTCAGGATAGAGTCGGGCCAATTGGATGGAGCTGAGCGTTTACTAGCTGGATACTCTTCTTGATGCCTACATGGAGTTTGCAGCAGATTTTTTTTCTTTCTACCCTAGGCGAGAAACATCTGCCACTACCTAGGATTGAACTCCCAATCTTCCAAGTGGGAGGCAAGCATCTTTACCACTAGGCCACAACACCACTCGGTTTAATGATCTTTACACTGACTGAAACCTACTTTCTGGTGAAAATAAGTGTAACTATTCCCAAAGATAAGCCAACAAAGAGGCAGATGATTCTTATTCTCCTCCTGCTCCCAAAGAAATCAAAATGCTTGTTTCTTTGCAGATCAGTCAACACAAACGAATGCACCATTACATTATCTTCATTATTCTTGTCTTCTGTTCAATTACTTCACTTGCCAATTCTGTTTTGGTGCTATATGTATTCCGTCTGGCTCCTTTCATATGACGCTCTGTCTTTTCTTTGGAACTCTCTTGTTATGACAATTATTCCAAAGTAATTGGAAATCTTCTTGACTACTGTGTTTGCTTTTCACTGCTGTTGACAATTTATATAAGTTGCATTACAGATTTTGGATGAGTTCATATTTTCCACAGCTTCTGTTTCTTGCGTGTTAAAATGACCCTGGGAACCAGTTGTTTGTTTCATAATTGCAACATAATGAAAAGTGAAGTGTATTTTTAAGCAAATTAATTAATTTTTTTTCCTTTTGATCTTTCTCTTGAAATAACTAGTGAAAAATGATCCATTTAAATCTTTGTTCAGAACCATTTTAGATGATGATAATAATATTTCAAATCCCATTTATGGAATAAATATAAGATTCTTGTGATGCTAAATTCAAAGGACAAATTATATACCAAGCAAAAAGGTGATTGATGACAATGCCTTTAATACTTCCTTGCATAGTTCTTCAAGACATTTTTTAAAAGATTATAGAATTTCTTAACACACACTGGAAACACTGACTGGATGTAAAGTTTTGGCCTCCAAAGAAGAAAATTATTGCTTTTTTCTTCTTAATTCACTGTTGTACACTGCCCACAGTCATTTTTGTGTGAGATAGCTGGCCATATAAATATGACACATAAAATAAATAAATAAATAAAAATAATTGGTGAAAAATAGAAAGAAAAATTATGATGACTATGAATTATAGGAACATTTTACAGTTATGGCATCAAGCAGATATTGATTGTATTTGAAAAAGTTAAATAGGGTTAGATTAAGTTACATTTGAAAGTTTATAGGAAATTCCAGAGTGAGGGGCAAAGCTGGGAAGTCAAACAAAGCAGGAATGTCTTCAAGGCAAGACAAGATGGCAGCCACGTCAATGAGATTGAAGCTTTATCTGTTTGTTTGTTTTTTAAATGTGCCTTGTATATGCAACAATAATCACATCTTCAATTGCACTGTCATGGCTACCATCTTCATTTAATTCACCATGCCCAGCAGACACTCTACCAAAAGATATCTTAGACAATAACAAGGCTAAACCTCTTTTTTATAGTAGCTAAGGACCTAATTAACTAACTGACTGACTGACTAACTAACTAACTAACTAGGAACTAAGGAAGGAAAAAATCGCTTGGTTATGTGTTAAATACTGTGATAGGATTCCAATTTGCCATGACTGATGGCATCAGGAGGGCTGGTTCGGTGCCTTCAGTCAGTTCTCCTTTCTTGAGAGGGTCTATTTTACCAGTATAGTCATTACTCAGTAATCTCTTGCAAGCTCCCTGTCAACTTGCAAAGCATTTCTGGTCTGCTCTCGAGTTGCCATGGGCAGGAAGGGGGGGCGCCATGTTCAAAAGCACATTCCATGCATACCTTTCTCAAGATTGGATCTCAGATTACCAGAGCCGGCCTATGAGGGTGTTTTCTTTAGCCCATGAAAGTGCCTCTTTGGAGAATGTGATTTATGACCCAGCCTGAGAGGAGGGGGGAAACAGGGAAAAAACAGGGGAAAAATTTCAACAGTGGCACTAATTACACAGAGTTGTAGAGGTCTTCTCTTTGCGCAGATGGGTAGATGAGCTAAGATTGGGTAGCCATCTACCTGAAATGCTTTAATTTTTAATCCTGCCTCAAACAAGTGGTTGGACGTAACAAGTTCCTTCTACCAATGTCGGTCTATGATTTGATGATACTTTTTACATGGGGAAGGAAACATGGCTTGTTTTGTGACAGTTGCTTTGATCCTTCTGATGTTATGTACCAGGCAACTGAATGTGATATTCATAAAAATGAGTAAAAAAAAAAAGTTATACTGATATTTTTAAAATGACAGACCTTGCCTAAAAAGGATAATCTAATTAAAGTCAAGAGAACTTGTATAATAAAAACCTCTATAAGTTATGAAATTTCATTTCATTTCCTCGCATTTCTTTGTCAGGGTCCTTTTTTCTTGGTATTATTTGAATATCAAATAGTACTGAACCAAACAAAAATGCAGTTAGATGAAACCTGTAGTCTTTGTCAAAACGCTGATTGGCTGGGAATTCTAGGACTTGTAGTTCTAATATGATTGAAGGGTGCTGATGAAAAAGTTTGATTAAAATGTGGAACTGAATGAGGAGGAATCAAGAGTCAGAATTCTGCCATGGGCTCAGTGGTGAAATCCAATTTTTTTTACTACCGGTTCTGTGGGCGTGGTTTGGTGGGCGTGGCAGGGGAAGGATACTGCAAAATCTCCATTCCCACCCCACTCTGGGACCAGCCAGAAGTGGTATTTGCTGGTTCTCTGAACTACTCAAAATTTCCGCTACCGGTTCTCTGAATTGCTCAAAATTTCCGCTACCGGTTCTCTAGAACCTGTCAGAACCTGCTGGATTTCACCCCTGCATGGACTACTTGAGTGATGCCATGGATATCCCATCCCAGTGCATGAAGGCTTATGAACAGTGGTGGGATTCAGCCAGTTCGCAACTGTTCGGGACAACCAGTTGTTAACTTTCTAAACAGTTTCTAAGGAGAACCGGTTGTTGGAAGAAATCTTACTTTGTTTTTTTCCACTTTACAGGGCTGATCCTGTAAGAAAGGCAGGAAGGAAACATTCTGATGTTGTTTCTAGCCTAATCTTTATTTCCCTGCTTACAGAAACTGCCTTTCTGGTTAACCCTTATTACATTGTAACAGCTAAGGCAAAGCGCCCATCGAGTGACATTGAGTGACATTGAGTGACATTGAGTTGACCACACCCACATGGTCACATGACCACCGAGCCACACCTACCCAGCTGGTTATTAGGGCAGAGAACCGGTTATTAAATTATTTGAGTCCCACCACTGCTTAGGAGCCTAGATGGGGCACAATGGACTTTGACTCAACCTAAGCAAGAATGAGTAGCTTGGGTATTTGGACCCTCAAGTGACAAGGCTGTTCCACCTTTGGTTCTTGGTGGGATAGCACTGTCCCAGATGGGCCAGTGGAGGTCCTCTTACATTCATGGATCCTGCTAGAAGAGCAGATGGCATCTGTGGCTAGGACAGCATTTGCACATCTTTGGGTTGTATGTCAATTGTGTCCATTCCTGGACCAGAAGGCCCTGCTCACAGTCATTCACTTCCTCATGACCTCTTGTCTGGATTACTGTAACGTGCTTTTACATGGGCTGTTCTTGAAAAGCATTTGGAAGCTTCAACTGGTGCAAAATGAGGTCACTCTGCATGAGCAATATTGGTTGCCTGTGTGTTTCTGAGTGCAATTTAAGGTGCTGCTTGTCACCTTTACAGCTTTCATGGCTTGGGACTGGGTTATCTGAGGAGCCATTCTGTACTATATTGTAACTGTTTTGTAATTGTTTTATGATTGTTCATTACCCAGCATCACTTGTTTAAGATGGGCAGCTATAGAAATTTAATAAATAAATAAAAGTATAGAGGATACTGAGCTAAAATCAAGGAAATTACATTTGTGATGGTGCGTGAACCAGTCACAATCCTATCAGGGAAAGGGAGGGACTCCTAAAATTTGCCCAAGTGTATTCCATGGCTGTCATAATGTGGATGAATTCTTTCCTTCCTACAATTACAAATGCTGCAATTTATTCAATTATTACTTGATGATTACTAATCAGAGAATTATTAAACTGTCGTCTCATGACACAAAAATGGCAGGAAAACATGCTGTCTGTCAGCTTTCCGCAATCATGATCAGACTGGCCTTGACAGACAGTTCCTAAAAAGGAACTGAAGGGACATAAAGACTCCAGGCCCTCTGTTGCTCACTGCTGTGTTAAAGGGTGAGGTGATACCTCAGTGTTTTGTTTCAACTCCTAGCTGTCTGAATGAAAGATATCCCAGATGGTCGTACATTTCTTCTTAAATGAAAAGATGTTGCTCATTATTCTTTTTTAACTTTTACCTCAGGTGTGTGGTGCAATCCTATTTGTGTCCTCACCATCAGGAACTCCAGAAGGCAGCATGAATTTATGGAGGCAACTGTGCTGACACCATCCTGATATGTAGAATTGAAACCAAGCAACAGTCTGTGCCCAAGCTTTTGGAATGGAAATGCCAACAGATGATACCATTGATTCGGTGCCAGACAGCGTTCATGTAACATAGAAATGGTGATGGGGTGCTGAAAGCAGTCATCAGTCATACAGCAGGAGACTAGGCAGGAAGAGTCTTGATGAAACAGAAACCACACAGAAAAAGCAACATCCTCCTGATCACACACCAAGAGCTTTCAGCTACTAGGATCCACTGTATCAATTAATCATGTACAGATAGTTCTTGACTTATAACAGTTTGTTTAGTGACTGTTGAAAGTTACAATGGCACTGAAACCATTGCAGCATCTCCATGGCCATGTGATCAAAATTCAGACACTTGGCAACTGATTCATATTTATGACGGTTGTAGTGTCCCCAGGTCATGTGATTCCGTTTTGCAACCTTCTCATGAGCAAAGTCATCGGAGAAGCCAGATTCACTTAACAAGCATGTTACTGACTTACAGCTGCAGGGATTCACTTAACAACTGTGGCAAGAAAAGTCGTAAAATAGGGCAACATTCACTTAACAACTGTTTCACTCAGCAACAGCAATGTTAAATTCAATTTGTGGTTGTAAGTCAAGGATTGCCTGTATAAAATTCCAACATCGTTATAAGGAGCAGCTTCTACAAACTGTTTGTTTTGGGACCAAGAATATATCTGGAATGTACAGGAGAAAAGAAGGTGATTGGATATTATAAGAGTACCTAGTGGCTTGACTTAGTGAAGAACACAGAGACAATGTGTCACCTTTTCTCTTTTAGGGCCTGTGTCTCATCTATGGTTCTTAGAAGCATTAGAGGGAAAATGTTGATTGAACTGATTTATTACACCACCGGGTGTCAAACTCAAGGCTCAGGGGCTGGATCTGGCCTGTGGGGTGCTTAGATCTGACCTGCTGGATCCCCCTGGAAATAGCAAAGGACCAGCCTGAAGTACCTCTGCCAGCGAAAACGGAGCTCAGGAGGGCCATGTGCTGAATCAGTACCAATGGCTGGCTGGCCATGCCCCCGAACCGGTCACTTGGTCTCCGCTCCCTTGCCCCGCCTGCCTGCCCAATGCTCGCACACTCAATGCTCATTTGAGCTCCATTTTCACTGGCACAGGATTGCAGGAAGCCGTCGCAGCCGAAAACAGAGCTCAGGAACCCGTTTTCACTGGCAGAGTGCTCGGGCCACCACAGGGCCCCCTGACACAAGTGACGTCAAGCTGGCCATGCCCTTCTTGCCTCTCGCGAGGTCAAACACAACCCTGATGTGGCCCTCAATGAAATTGAGTTTGACACCCCTGTATTACACTAAGCCACAATGTGATTGTTTTGGTTTTGGCTTGGTGGACTCATTCACTGGGAAACCACTGGAAAATAACACCGGGATCCAGCAGGAACAACCTTCTTTGCGGTACAATCAAAAGCCACATAAGAAGCTGCTTAAGATTTTGGGGAAAAGTTGCATCTTTGCTCTCAGAAGAAACTTCTATGGGAACTTAGCGCTTTTTGTGAATGAATGTTGCCTTTCCATTCACACATCTTGGATCTGACTCATTGCTTGAAAAGTCGCACACTCCTTTCAGAATTGCCATTTCTGAAACCTATCTATTTCAAACAGACAAGCACATACCCCCATATACCTCATTTGGTGTGTAAAAAGCTATATTTATTTGTGAAGAATAGGTGAATGAAGCACATTATGAGTTTAGAGTCTTAGCAGTTAATCCTAGTCTTAAATGGCAAATCCCTTAGTGAAAGCAGGAATTCAAATTGCATTATGAAAGAGCAGCCTCTGATGTACATAAGGGTTCTTAGCCAACTCATTTGAAGCATACCAAAGAAAACAAATATTAGCGTATATTGCAATATAGCTCCCTCCCTCCCCAGAGAAGCGCTGTTAATGTCCTGCAAAGACCACTAATACGATGGAAAGACCTACATGTACACTGCAAACATTCCCTAGCTTTTTTCCCCCTGCATTGTACAAAAAATTAAGATGGGTAAAGCGTTTGTAATGCTGTGAATGGTATATTCATTCAAAATCGCTTTACAAAGGAACTCTGTTCTCTTGTTGCAATAGAACAGAGGTCTTCAAACTTGACAGCTTTAAGACTTGTGGACTTTCAACTCCCAGAATTCTCCAGCATAGCATAGCTGGCTGGAGAATTCTGAGAGTTGAAGTCTACAAGTCTTAAAGCTGCCAAGTTTGGGAACCCCTGCAATAGACAGAAGCAAATTTACTTCTTTGTTTGGCTTTATTTGCTTCTGGGACCTTTTACCCTTCCAGTAGCCAGGAGAGGTTACCACTTGTCAGGAACCCAAAGTGTATTGTATCATGCAGAATTGTGTCATCTCAAATAGCCTCACCTCTGCTGTTCAAAGTACTTTGTTGAAGCAAAGCAAGAATTTCCGTACACAGACTTAGTAGAAAGATGCCAATGTTGATATCCCCATAAGTATTCTTTTGCTATATCTTTGCTACTACTTCTAGAATATGCTGCTCGTCAGTGGTTGACTTCTACTGTTTTAGGAGGCATTTTCTTTCTTTCTTTTATTTTAATTTCATACCAATGCAGCAATAAACATTTTTATGTTGTTAATCTTTTATTCTTTTCATAATGGAATGAGCATAAAAGGGTTACAGCCAAAGAATGGAATATTAATCCACTGGGATAGATCCCCCCCATTGTTTTCTAATGAAAGATGAAAACGTTAAAGAGAATTTGCATTTATGTACCCTGAGAATATTTTTCTTGTTTTGTTTTACTTTTTAATATACCTTTGGACTATATTAGTTGTTCATATGCTCAGCAACTTAGATAAGCAGATTTGCATGGGGGAAAATAAAGAACCATTAGCTTTGCATTCATTGTTGTTATTAAAGCTATTACCACCTTAGGCATCTCTCATACTATGTGTGTATGTGTTTGTGTGTGTGTGTGTTTGTGTGTATGCATGTACGTGTGTGTGTCTTCAAAACCAAAACTCATCACCAGCGCTACTCCTAGTACTTGTTCTTTCTCGGCTTTTGAACTTCAACACATCCATTACACTTCGAGCATATACATCTCGCAAATTAATGTTGATATTAGAGTCACTCGACATATTCTTTGTGAGCTTCTTTAGGGCTTCCCGCTGGCGAAGGGCAGCTTCTTTTATCTTCAGGGTAAAATAGCAGGCAGAAAAGCGATCATTGATGATGGCAATTGGTAAAGCTAGGACTAATATTCCAGATAATATGCACATAAAGGCCACAACCTTGCCAACAGTTGTATCTGGCCTAATGTCTCCATAGCCAACAGTTGTCATGGAGGTGGTAGCCCACCACCAAGCACAAGGCACACTTGTGAAGGTTGTGTCATGGATACCTTGCTCAACAAAGTATTCTATGGTGGAGAAGATGGAGATGCCCACAGAGAGGAAAAGGAGAAGCATGCCAACCTCTTCATAGCACTGAGCAATGGTCATCCCAAGGGAACGCAAACCTAAAACATAAAACAATATTTGAATTAGCAAGATATCCTCTTACTGCTTTTCTTCTTGAGCAATGAAGCAGAGTGGGAAGAAGTGGCGCTCATTCAATCAAATTATCTTTTCCATTAAGCAGTAAATGGAAGATTCCCTCTCTGATTTGTATTCTTCCAGATATATTGGGTTTTTACATTATCCGTCTCCAACTTGGCTAGGAATTCTGTGAATTGTAGACTTGACACATCTACAGATGTCAGCTGGGAGAAGTAACATATAAAGTACCCATTTTATCACCCTATTAAAAGAAGGTTGTCTTGCTGTGCAATAATCCAGAAAATTTTCGAATGTGCAGAAATGGACAAACTTACTTTAGAATTAAATAAAAGGAAGACTCGGAATACTACTTAACTTGGGAAAATTGGTATTAATGGATAGAAATTAAAAATAAGGAATGTATAGAATAAAATAAGATATAAAATGGGTTTAAATATGTTGATTAAGTAAGAATATGTGGGAAAAGTTGAAGAAAGTTGAGAATTACATACTGTCAGAAAGACATTGAATTGTATAATTATTACGGATGTATTTTTGTTATAGATGTATTTTAACTTGTATTTTTGGATTTTAAATGTTAATAAAGGTTTACAAAAAAAAAGAAGAAGGTTGTGTTGAATGTCAGCCCTAAGCTTCTCCAACTTGGATGCCCTCTAGTAGTGTGAACTTCAACTCCCAGAATTCTTAGCAATGGTGATGCTGGCTGAGAAATTCTGGAGTGGAAGTCGACACATCAGATTTCCTAAGGAAGCACTTGATGTATCTGAAACCCTTCTCAATATGTGACTTCATAACTACGCTAGGTCTAGAGCTGAGGCTCCATAAAAAGGGTTCATTGAAATTATTATCTTACAGTTGTTGCTGGTTTAAGTGAATCATAAAAATTCATGAGCCTGATGTAAAAAAAAAGTGCTTTGTCCTTGGCTCTTAGATGAAAGCTTTAACATCTTCTCAGGAAAAACACATGAAAACTAAAAGTTTTGCAACTTTTAAAATCATATACATCCATTTCTAATCTTAAATATACATCACATTTTTAAAAAACTACACAACTGTAATAAGAAATAAATGGCAAAAGTCAATGTTTAATGACAAAGAAATCTACCATTCTTTTATTCAAACAATAAAAATGCACATCACCCTCAAATTCCTAACACAAAACAATTCTATTGTTGGTGTTCACATTATTGTTTTGCTCATTGTTTAATAAGAGAGTAAGCCCACAACAACCACGATGTTCACATTATCAAATGACCTGCATAAGGCCAAGGCACTGTTTCCTTGACATTACTAAACTCAGTTCCCACCATTCTGCTTTAATAGTTGAAGCAGAAAAACAGATTCGGCTTTTATTATGTATAGGCGTCAAAGAGTGCTCAAAGGGAAACAATTTCTTCCTATACAAATACTTTTGCATAATCTGCATTTTCGTATGCCCTTTAATAACAGCATCATACTGCTGACTCATATTTATAGTAGCTTTATTGGTTTAATCGTCCCATTTTTCCTTTTGCCATTTAAATCTTCTTCCCAGCAAGAGTCTGACCATATGCTGGAAAGGAGAAGAAAAAATAAGAATCTCCCTAATCTTCCCATCGATTCCTCGCTGTGTTCTCATGAGAATAAATTTTCATCCACACATGGTTATTTGATAACCAAATAAGAATAATCCTCCTTGGGGAGAGGGGAAACTTCCTCTCCTCTTCTGTTGAGAACCATGGCAAACAAACATTCTCTTTTACAGCAGAATGGTATTATGCAGTGGGACCGGTAGGTAGGGGATGCAGGCTTCCGACTACTGAAATTCTCTCTGGATCAAGGAACGATCTTTGAGATAGCCCATGTGACTCCATACAACCATTCTTTGTGAGTATACTGCAGGAATCATTGTTTTGCAATTGACTTATGAGTTCAGTAGTTGGGAGTTGAGGGAGGAACCATCTTTACTCACAGTCATGAAGGTACCCTTTTTAAAGGACATAAATCAGTGGTGGGCTGCTACCAGTTCTCCCCAATTCGGGAGAGCTGGTAGCGGAGATGGTGAGGTGAGAGCGAACCAGTTCTCTCTGACAGTTAGCTTGGCCCTCCCACCCAACCCTGCATTATACATACCTTCTATTCAGTTGTTTTTAGCCAGCTGAAAGGCGCGGCAGAGCGGATTGCCGTGTCTCAGCTGTTCCTTAATATAATGTGCTTGCACAAAGTGCATGCAAAGTGTGCCCGAAGCGCATGCATGAAGCGAACTGGTGGTAACACTGATTGAAACCCACCACTGACATAAATGTTGATTGAGTCTGATTTTTTAATCACTTTGAATTTGGGGGGAGGAGGGTTGGAAATATTAAGATCCTTTGGAACAACAAATACTGCTGCAATTACTAGGTGAGTCGCCTTTTCCTGAGAAAGAATCTTTAATACAATTTCAAAGATTGGGGATAAATAGAATTTTTTTTGGCTCAAACAACTAAAGGGTGCTTAGAATATTGATTTTCATAATAATGGATTAAGGGTCTAGTTGAAGTCTGAACTATAATCTTAAATTAATTGAATCCTTCTCATGGGAAATTACAATTGTTTGGGTTTTCTGAAGTGAAAACAAGATATAATGGAACTTCAAAGAGTGGACACAAGAGGGAGCGAGAGGTTAATAAAGGTTACAATTTTAAAAAAATTGAGCAAAATATCCTATCAGTGAGACTTGGGATGGATATTTATGAATAATTTTCTGCTAGTATAGATAAGTGAAATGGTAAGGAAGCAAATGGTAAGATGTTTTATTGCCTAAAGAAGATATGCAATCACAAAACCAGAAAAGAGATATGGGTATTTTTTTTTTTTACTGGATATATAAAAGAGGCCAGTTAAAGTTTTGAAGGATTTTTTGAGAAGTGATAAAAAAAAAAAGAAAAAAGAAAAAAAGAAGAAGAACTTTTTAAGGAACAAGGCTTTTGGATTTCATTTTCTAATTAACAGAAGAAAAATGGTCTGAAGAGAATATATGTTGTAAGTTAAAGGATGATGATAAATTAAATTGTCTGTTTTTGTTGTGAGAGTCAACTATGCTAGCAATCAGATAAGGTACCAACTGATTGGCTCATATTTCTCTAGTGCCCACCCTCTGTTCCCATCTCCTGACTAATAGTATCTACTTTTTGGGTGTACTTTAATTGTATTTGCCAATGAAATTGTATTTGCCAATGATGTCATGATTTTCTGACTGTAACCCTTTAAAACCCATTTCTTTAGCACAAATCCCTGCGCTTGTTTTTGACATTTTAATTCCAAATTCTATTTTTTTTCTAATTTGCTTACTTAATTTGGTAAATTGCTGCAGGCAGGTCGACTAATAATATTCCTGCTAAGGTTTTTTTTTTTGACAAAAGGTTTACCTCAGACTCATTAGCATTCATTATATTAGAATCAGAAAAACAAGCAAAATGACACTATTGTGAAAAGTATTTGGGAAGGGATCAGCGAGCAAAGGCAAGAACAGATTTTGCATATAGAAAAGCTGGTTAGAAGGAACAGGTGGTCAATTAGAGAGAAAGATTTCTGCTTTTCATTCTGAAGGGCCTATGTCATTATATTATGTTTGTTAATTCCCTTTCACTATTGGTAATCCAAGACCTTGGATAGAAGAGATACAGCTTCTGGTGTTACAGGTACTTACCTTCCTTAAGGTAAAGGTAAAAGTTCCCCTCACACATATGTGCTAGTTGTTCCCGATTCTAGGGGGCAGTGCTCATCTCCATTTCAAAGCCGAAGAGCCAGCGCTGTCCGAAGACGTCTCCATGGTCATGTGGCCAGCATGACTAAATGCCAAAGGTGCATGGAACGCTGTTACCTTCCCACCAAAGGTATTTTTCTACTTGCATTGTTTATGTGCTTTCGAACTGCTAGGTTGGCAGAAGCTGGAGTTCACCTCATTACGCACTAGGGATTCGAACCGCCAAACTGCCGACCTTTCGATCAACAAGCTCAGCGTCGTAGCCACTGAGCCACCATGTCCCCTTTACCTTCCTTAAGTTAAGCTATTACATTCTGAGGAAAGGAAAAAATGGAGCCGATTGGAATAATGGCAAACCATTGAGTCTTTGACAAATGTTGCCCAAATTAAATGACTACAACAAGCTCAGCTTGTTGCCAGAAAATCTTCCAAATGCGTACACTGTTCAAACCCTTTTGAGCTGTAGAATGTTTGTGACTCTTAATCTTTACTGACAACATTCCAGCTATTTAAGATTTATTCCTTGTACCAATAAAGGAGAATATTCGTAGCTCAGGGCAGAAATGAGGGTCCTTATTTTCCTGCAGATGTTTCATTACCCAAACTACGTAACATCATCAGTGCTAGTGCTAATGTTGATGATATTACCTAGTCTGGGTAATGAAACATTTGCAAGAAGATAACCAAACTCAGAGAATAGCAAGGACCCTTCACTTATAACTTGCCTTGGGAATAAATTCAGAGAAAGAAATAGGTGTGCATGCCAGTTGAGATTTGCACCCACCATAATCTGAAGGCTTGATTTTGTTGCTTGGGATGGAAACCTATTTCCACTAAAATAGGTGAGTTAAACCTTTGAAGGAACCTCCAACTCAACTTGGCCTGACCCCCCTCTCTCCCACCCCCACCCCCAAAAAAACCCACCATGAAACTAGTTTATAAAGTCCAGCCTCAGAACACTTTTGGTAAAGTCATTAGAAATTGGTGGGGGAATTAAAATAATGCCTGCATAGGCTATCCCAATGAAAAGGCAAAACTAAGATTCTCACTCATCCAAGACACAGTTGTCCCAAAGGTGTTTAAGAACTGAAGAAGCTTCTTGGATGAGAAGCAAAATGTTTTAAATGAAAAAACAAAGTCTAATTGCCTTTTGGAAAAGCACATTTGGGGTTGGTGATTTGGAATAGTATGTTTTGACCTAAGCTTCCCAAGACCATGAAGCAGACTCCTTGTCCTGACAAAAACCCCTTTTTATTAAGTTACTGTGAATTCTTCTCATTCACATCCAGCAAAGTCTTTCAAGGGAGAATTTACAGTCACAGGTCTTATCTGCCTTGGGGAGCTGCCAGCCGATATCTTCAAAACTTGGCAAGGAGTCTCGGAGAGTCACAAACCAATTAAGCAAACTAATTGTCTCCTGCAAACTCCACTCCCCTTTCGCTCCTTTTTTATTCCCTCTGGGAGGGGCCATTCATCGTCCACCTGTGGCCTTACTCCCAAGTCAACCCTTGCTCTTTAGCTGTTCCCTTCATCTGGCAACTCTGCACATGCACACACTGGGAACAGGCTCCAGCTGTACATCTGCCTCACTGATGTCTGACTCCGAAGGCAGATGATAACTGGCACACGGCCCTGGCCCCCTCTCAGCCTCCAATGCACAGCCCTCATCAGAGCCTTCCCCAGACTTCAGGACTGGCCCTTGTTCCTCCCTAACCTCCTCACTGTCTGAATCTGCTACCAGCTCCGCTGGTGGACCACAACATAGTACAAGTACAAGCAGCTTTTGAGAATTTTACCTTATTTTGTAATTCAGGTTTTTTTAATTCATCCCCCCCTTCTCTGAAGTCCCCCAAGAAGAGGCTCCCAACACCTCATGGATTTACCTGTTGAATGCCTGCCCAACTTCAACATGCGTAGACCCCTCAGCAACCTCAGCACTTGCACAATACGTCCCATGTTTTCCAGCTCCTGGGAGCTGCGTTCGCCTCGCAAGCTCTCCACCAACAATGTGATGTAGAAGGGCAAAATAGCCAGAAGGTCTATGATATTTGCTATATTCTTTAAAAAACGGCATCGATTCCGCGCACAGAGAAAGCGTAACAAAAGTTCTCCTGTGAACCAAGCAATACACACATACTCCAACGTATCAAGTAGCTGGGCTGGCATCCAGGTCAATTCCACTGAAATCAGAGCCATGTTGGCAATCGAAATGATGACAAAAATCATGGAGATTGTGCCAAAAGTCCTGGCAGCGACAGAAGAAGTTGGTTTTTCTAAGACTTCCCATAGCTTTTGTCTGGTGGTAGAACACAGACTTCCAGAGAAATCTTCTTCTTCAACTTGGGTCTCCACTTCTTCAGCATCTTTTTTGATATCCAAAGTTTCACTCAGCTCTTTCCTTCTGAAGTACCTGTGTAGGGCAGTCAGCTATTAATATTACACCACTGGAAGTCCATAAGTAAAATCAGTAGAAAGCATTTTGAGATATCTATTTCTGAACTTCCTTGGTAGGCAACATTACTAGAGTCTGTGAATGGTGGGAGACAATTGGGCCAAGATTACTTTTGGAACAGGGGTGGGATTCAAAATTTTAAACTACCGGTTCTGTGGGAGTGGCTTGGTGGGTGTGGCATGGCTTGGTAGGTGTGGCTTGGTGGGCGTGGCAGGGGAAGGATACTGTAACGTTTCCATTTCCTCCCCACTCCAGGAGAAGGATACTGTGAAATCCCCATTTCTTCCCGATCAGCTGGGACTCGGGAGACAGAGAATAGATGGGGGCTGGGCCAGTCAGAGGTGGTATTTACCGATTCTCCAAACTACTCAAAATTTCCGCTACCAGTTCTCCAGAACTGGTCAGAACCTGCTGAATACTACCTCTACTTTGGAAATGAATCCTGGATTAATTTTCTCAAAGGATCCCTTCTCTCATTATAAACTGAGCCAGACAACAAAAAGAGGCACAAAATGTTTAAAGATCTTGAAGAAAGAACCAGTAACTTCTAATATGAGTTTTGGAGAAAGAATAGGAAGAAAATTCCCAAGCAACAGCATACTTAATTTGAATAACAAGTAGGATGTTAAGATGATATATTTCGAAGCTGAATTGCAAACAGAATTGTTATCCAAGGTATCCTCATGCAGATAGGCTGCATTTGAGAGTCATCATAAATGTAATTAAGTCTTGATAAAGGAAGAATTCAATTTAGTTCTTTAAGTAATTCACCATAAACTCACTTATCAAAATAAATACAGACACCATACACTTAATCACAGGGGTTGCTCCACAATACCACTGAAAATGATGTGAGGAAGTTGCAACACACAATTGAGAAAGAAAATGTGGGAATTTCCCCCCCCCCATATTATATATGCAATTTCAGATCTAATTTTACTTCTGCAAGCTGCTCTAGTACAGGATAATTCTGATAAGGATTAATGTAGAATAATTTCAGGGAGAAATAAAAATTGAGTTGCCATAAACGAACACCCGTACCATTGTGTGACTTGAGTTGGAATAAAGGTTGATCATTTATCAAGGCAATATCCCTGCCAAACATCCAAATTTGCTTTAGAATACCTACGTGCGACTTGTCAGTGGGAACTTTTGCATTTCAGAGGACATTCCCAGATGGGTTTATGTTGCTTTTTTTTTTTTTTTTTTGCAAATATCAACATTGACTTGGTTTTAAGTTGGTATTTTCCAATAGCTATTTACTGTACTTATGGATCTGGTTTTATTTTTCCCATATATTATTATAGTGAGCCATGTGAAGTTTCTGCTTAAAGAAATAGTGGTCATTTCAAATAAACAATTGAAACAGGTAGAGAATAAAATTCACATGTGGAGTAAGAATTAACTTTGATATTTTTGATAGATGGTAACACAAGAATGGATCTAGTCTACCAAATCCAAGTTCAACATCAGCACAATTTAACTTAGTGAACATCACTTTTTCCATCAAGACCCCGTTCTAGGAGAAAACTGATGGAACCAGATTTCATGCCAGTAGTAAACTGAGGTAAAGGGATAGATTGCTGTTATCAAATATTTGAAATAAGTAAATAAATAAAAATAAAATAAATAAATGCTTGCTTACAAAGGATTTCTGAAATCTGGATGACGATTACCCATCCTTGATTAATCTCATAGTATGAAATACCAACAGGTTTTTTAAATCTTTATTTGTATAGTCCAGTAGTGTCAAACTCGATTTCATTGAGGGCCACATTAGGGTTGTGTCTGACCTCAGGGGGCCATGGTGGGCATGGTCAGCTCAATGTCACTTGTGTTGGAGGCGCCTGTGGTGGCCTGAGTGCTCTGCCAGTGAAAACAAGCTCTTGAGATCTGTTTTCAGCTGCGACGGCCTCCTCTGCCAGCAAAAGTGGAGTTTTCCATTTTCACTGGCAGAGGCACTGCGGGCCAGTCCTTTGCTGTTTCCAGGGTGGCCCACAGGCCAGATCTAAGCACCCCATGGGCCGGATCCATCCCCCGGGCCTGAAAGTTTGACACCCATGGTATAGTCCTTAAAACTGTTTTTAAAGACAGAGAACATGATGGTCAAGAGAGGAATCTCTGAGAAAATCACTGTTTACAAATCACAGTGAGTCATTTCTGGGCTACTTCTAATCTTTCTAGTTTGAGAAAACTTATTTTTCAAAACTCACTTGTAAAAAACCTGAGTCATTATCTTAATTTCATGCCAGCAGCCCAAGTCAAAAAGGCTTGTCAGAATGAGCTGTATAATATTGCGCATAGGAATCAGCCTTGAATCTGGTGATTGCTTGGACCAGTCAGGCAGTTTTCCTTGCAACATTTTCAGTAGTGGTTTGCCATTGCTTTCGTCCTAAGCCTAAGAGAGATCGACTGGCCCATCACAGAAGACTATATAACTCATGATTTCCTGGTTTGTGCACCAGTGTGTATAGCTAGTAGCCCATATTGTCTCTCAATAATCCTTAAAATACTATATATTCAAGCACTAAAATGCAATGTTGGTGAATAACTTTGTAACACGAGCTAAGCACTTTCAATTATAGCTGTTGACCTATGGGCCAGATTGATGTATCAGATTCTCTACCCTTATTTTACTATACTGCATATGACAAAATATATAGAGTAAGCACTTTTCTTAATAGCTTTCTCTGTTCCCAACATGCCCTGTGGAATTGTGTAGGCCACCACTTTCCCTCTTGAAAGTTAATAATGGTAGAAAAGAGTAAAATTAGTTATGAGAAACATCTAATTTTATTTAACATTTTATTTAACAGGTTCATCTACCACAACACTTTAAAAAAAAAATCTAAATTTATTACAGAAAAAAATACACTGCTCAAAAAAAAATAAAGGGAACATAAACAGAAGACATCCGAGATCTGAATGAATGAAATAGCTTTATTAAATACTTTGTTCGTTACATACAGTAGTTTTGTGTTCCCTTTAGTTGTTTGAGCAGTGTATAAACTACTGTATGTAAAGAACAAAGTATTTAATAAGGCTATTTCATTCATTCAGATCTTGGATGTCTTCTGCTTGTGTTCCCTTTATTTTTTTGAGCAGTTGATATGTATCTCTCATACAGGGCTCAGTTAACATTCTTCTGCCTCTATTCATTAGCAAACCTGAAGGCTTTAACTTTTCCAGTCTGCTACCCCGTATTTTACATTTATTGCTTCTCTTTTCAATTACCACTAACTCATTACAGATGTAATATGCCTGTTGCTATGTTATCTAGGGTGGTTGGCTGAACCAACTGCTGGTGTATGTTTCTCTAACTTGTGTTAACTTTGCCTTTATATCTTCCTACAACCAAATTAAATAAACCACTTGGATGAATTTCTGACCCCCCCCCCACAATTGCTCACCTGTCCCTGCAGCAGGAATCGATCATGAGCTCATCCAGCCCCCAGTACTGGATCTCCTGCAGGAAGGAAAGTGCACACAGCTGATCCATTACATGTAGCCTGCCGGTTTGGTAATAATTATGGACATAACTGAATGCTTGAGAGTTCCGATCAAAAAAATATTCATTCTCCACCAAGTTGGCATCATCACAGAGTTCCAAAAGGCTGGAGGCAACATCCCGGGCAGCTGAAACCATTACTGCTAGCTTGCCCAGCCGAGTGTCCGGATAGCAACAAAGCTTCTTCTGGGACAGCACAAAGCGGGCACCTCCAACGTTGACGGTCATGCAGTCCAAGGATGGAGGTATGTGCTGTAGCAAGCATCCTGGCCCTTCCTCACTACAGAAGACACTGGATTCCAAAGAATCAAAGGATGTGCTCTCACCTAATTCCTCTCCAGAGGCCCCAGAAGAAAGGGACAAGCAGCAAGGAGATGACTTCATCCTTCAGCTCCAGCAGCAGTTTTTGGTCTCCTATAGAAAAGTGTTAAATTAATGATGAAAGCTGATTCTGAAGTTAAAGGGAAAAAATTAAAGAATAGAATAGAATAGAATAGAATAGAATAGAATAGAATAGAATAGAATAGAATAGAATAGAATAGAATAGAATAGAATAGAATTCTTTATTGGCCAAGTGTGATTGGACACACAAGTAATTTGTCTTGGTGCGTATGCAAGAATCATCAAGAATTATAAGATAAAACGCTTAATGATAGTCATAGCGAACAAATAAGCAATCAAATCATATTAGGAAACAGTCAATATAAATCGTAAAGATACCAGCAACAAGGTTACAGTCATACAGGCATAAGTGGGAGGAGATGGGTGATAGGAACAATGAGAAGATTAATAGTAATGCAGACTTAGTAACTAGTTTGCAGTGTTGAGGGAATTATTTGTTTAGCAGAGTGATGGCGTTCGGGAAAAATCTGTCCTTGTGTCTAGTTGTTCTGGTGTGCAGTGCTCTATAGCATCGTTTTGAGTGTAGGAGTTGAAACAGTTTATATCCAGGATACAAGGGGTCTTTAAATATTTTCACAACCCTCTTTTTGACTCATGCAGCATACAGGCCCTCAATGGAAGGCAGGTTGGTAGTAATTGTTTTTTCTGCAGTTCTCATTATCCTCTGAAATCTTTTTTTTTTCTCAGAATATCCTAAGGATCAGGGTTATAACCATTATTTTCATTCATTGCTAAACTACGTAATTATGGAATCTGGCACTAACGCCAACCTATGAGAACTTCAAGGTTTGTTTGTTTTTTAGAATGGTTCTGAAAATTAATCATACAAATAAATAAAAGATCTTTGCCTATTTAGTGTTGAAGACCAACACATCTGGAAGGTATCAAATAAACTAAATGATGGTTCTTTACAACCTCCATGTCTTTGTTCTCTTCACAGAAGCAGTTTATGATAATCTTAAATCTGAGCATATATATGTAATACGGAAAAGCATCGTGATTTTCAAACAAAAGCATTCAGATTTTTGAGCCTGAATTTTGTGGATGCAAGAATGTTGGTGAGCTTGGCAGAGGATATAGATGTTTGAAACCAGTCATGGAGCTGAAAGCAACCAGATATAAAAGTATTTATGTAAACCTTTTTAACAGGACTGGAGGGAAAAATCTGCGGTTTAAACCACAGATTTATCTATTTTTTTTGTGCCTCTTTTTTATTTTCAATGATGCAGAAAAGGTCATCTGTGGTTTTAAACCCCAGATTTTTCACATTTTCAGCATTTTCCCTCATCATTTCCCAATTTCCAGTGCTGTTGAAAAAGGTCATCTATAAAAGCATTCTGCACTGGATGACATCATCTGGAGGGTAGCAGGCAAGACTGTTCTAAATCATATAGGAAGCCTACGTAGTTAGACCTCATGTAGACATTCAACTCAAGGGAGTCTTGGCTTCAACTTCACCTCCAACTCTGGAATCCCAAAGGTGCTTTTTCCCAAAAGCAACTGGACTTTCTTTTTTTAAAAAAAGCATTTTGCTTCTCATCCAAAAAGCTTCTTCAGTTTTTTTTCAGCTTCTTGGATGAGAACAAAATGTTTTCGAAGAAAAAAAAGCAAGAAAGTCCACTTGCCTTTTGAGAAAAAAAAAAAACATTTTTGGGACAACCATGACCTGAATGATTGAAAATTTCTATAGACACCCAACTCTGGAAGTTCTGTAGGTGACTCTGGACCAGTGATGAATTCTCAACCAACCCACCCCAAACAACAGTTGTGATGAAAAATAGGAAGTACACCATATATCATCTTGAGATCCTGATAGGAACTTAGGATAATATCAAGTTCCTAATGGCAGCATATAGCAATAGCACTTAGACTTATATACCGCTTCATAGTGCTTTTACAGCCCTCTCTAAGCAGTTTAGAGAGTCAGCCTATTGCCCCCAGCAACCTGGGTCCTCATTTTACCCACTTCAGAAGGATAGAAGGCTGAGTCAACCTTGAACCAGCGAGATTTGAACTGTCGAACTGCAGCTAGCAGTCAGCTGAAATAGCCTGCAGTACTGCACTCTAACCACTGCCCCACCTCGGCTCTTGACCAAGGAGGGTAGATTGACAGAAAGTGTCACTATTAATGTCCAGAAAAAAGGGTGATATTACAGACTCTGGGAATCTAGACAAGTATAATTCAATGTTAATTTCTTAGTGAATACATTAAGGCAGAATCTGTGTGAGTTCCTTCATCCTTTTCCTCGTTGACTTCCTAATGATCCCAGATCTCCGTACTTTCCGTCGTGCACTTAAGACCTTTCTGTTTCACCAAGCTGGGCTAGCATAAATTTCTTCTAATTGTTCTAAATTTTATGCTGAAGATTCTTAACTGATGAGTTTTTTATCCAGATTGGTTTAATTATTTTAAATTGCTTCATTTCACATTTTATATGTATGTTTATATGTATGTTATTTTGACTGTTCACTGCCCTGAGTCCTTCGGGAGAAGGGCGGTATAAAAATTAAATAAATTAATTAAATAAATAAATAAATAATGAATGAATGGAGTCTCACTTAAGAGATACTGTATGGTTGAAATGCTTATCTGGTTCTCATCTGTCATGGTTTGAATACCTCCTTTTTCTTTCCTGGCTCCAAGAATGTCCTACTGTAAATCTAACACATAAAATATGAATGGAATGCATAAAATAGAGAAAGCAAGGCCAATCAATCACTATTCACTTCATCATCAATTGTAATCACGTAGCTTTGATATGTTTTCAGTGGATCTTTTGTTGACAGCTGCTGAGATCCCCAAATGCTTCTTTTTAAGTAACATCACTTTTTATACCTCTGGAAGTACTTCCTTTCATCTAAATTGTTCTCTTTTATAGTTGCAATCAGGATTTTACTCAGATTTCCCCAGCAAATGATCAGCCATTCAATTATCACCTGTCTTCCATATTTCATATTGTACAATGTTTGTGCAAACCTTTACAAAAAAAACATTTGTGCATACCTTCAACTGGTTATTCCTTGTCTAACCAAAATGGACAATTATTACCTTGATGATTATTATGAATAATAGATACTTTCTAAAATTATAAAAACCGATCACATTCTTGATTGAGGCAGGGAGTGGAGGGGTCTGGAATCTAAATGTCATAGTTGTGTTCAATCCAAATGGTATGTGATTATTTTTGAGTTCTTAAGAACTCTTTAACAGGCATAAGGGAGGGGAGGGGAGGGGAGGGGATGGAGGGGGGAATTCCAAAAACCAGGCTAGTTATTTTAAGCTAGGAGATCCACAAATTGAAATTACTCATGTTATCCTTGATATACAGTACTATTGAAGAAAAGTCACATGGTATGACATTCAATAATTACTCAAATCTCAAAATACCTACTATTTCCTTTAAAATTGCTGAAACATATTTAAACCGGGACATTGACAATTGACTTAATTTGAAGCATATTACATTTCTTCTGTAATAAGGACAATTCTCTTTCCATGGAACTGCAGCCCTATGCTCACTTCTTAGAGAGTAAGTCCTATGGAACATAAAGGGGTTCTCTTATCAGTAATGTGAGCAAGATCTTTATGGCTCTAGGAAGAGATTGCATTTACATTAAGGGTGCCGATAAAATTGGCTCATTTATTTTTAATTAGTAGTTCAATTCTCCATCTCCTTTTGTGCATGTTGTAATCGCAAGCCATTCTTTTGCCGAGCTTTATAATATGCCTTGCCTGTATTAGGCGAATTTTTTCCCAATTAGAAACAACTATTAGATGTTTAATGAAAATAATGTCTCTTTGCATTCATGCAGCTTTTAATCATACTCATTAACTATAATCGGTAAAAGAAAATAACAGAAGTTGTGTATTTTTTTTTTATTTTTGGCAAAAATGAAGACTAATAACTGGTCTGCACAGCGTACTACAGTTTTATCTCAAGCTACAGCAAAATCATCTAATACCTCTGGCTGCATAAGCCCTTATTGATCCAGAGACTGTAAAGTCCAATGCACATTTCCTTGGGAAGCCAATCTCTTGACCTTAACGTTTTGCAAGTGTGCAAAGAGGATTTCAGTCTGAGAAACAGATGCATCAATATATATATATATATATATATATATATATATATATATATATATATATATATATATATATATATATATTGATGCATCTGTTATATATATATATATATCTGTTTTATATATTAAATAATAATATATATTATTTAATATATAAAAATATATATTATTTTTTATTAAATTGGTATACCGCCCTTCTCCTGTTGGACTCAGGGTGGTGCACAGCCAAAAATAAAAAACATTCCAATACAAAATTTAAATTTTTTTAAAAGAATTACAGAACTTTGGCCCAAAATTTAAAACATCCCAACTAAAACCCATAGACAATTAAAAAATCTAATATATCAACATTTATATTTGCTGATAAAAAAAATAAAGGGAGACTAGTATAGATCTATTTCAAGCTCTTTAGTTCTCATCAGCTAGCCATACCCATACCCATACCCATACCCATACCTCTGTGTGTGTGTGTGTGTGTGTGTGTGTCAGAACTTGCTTTAAAGTTATGTTTAAGGACTCTAAAAAAAAAAAAAGTCAAGCTAGAGACCAGAGAATGCTACCGTTATATGTGATTGCAACTGATGGTGCATTTTCCCTCCAGAAGTGAACATCACTGAGCTCTCCATGACTTACTATTGAACAAGCTTGCAACTATCAGTCTAATATAAATGCAGGCAAACTGTGACATGAAAAAATAAATACCCGAAGCATTGTAGAAAATGAGAAGGAAGAAAAAAAAAAAGAGAGGGAGGGAGGAAACAAGGGAAGGAAGGAAGGAAGGAAGGAAGGAAGGAAGGAAGGAGAAAGAGACAAAAGAAGAGAAAGATGACTCATTTTTACTCCAACTACTAAAGGGCGCACTTTCCCATCCAAAGCTGAGAAGCGCAACGGGACTCCCAACTCACCTGCTTCCCTTCTCACGGCCCAGGACATCTGGGCTGCTGCAATCAAGCGGCTGACCCTTTGCCCGGCTCGCTTTCCCCCCCCACCCGCCTCCCCCCAGAAAAATCTTGCCTTTTCTGCTGGCTTTGCAGAGCGCTTCTCCGGGCGCCCGCTTCCCACCGCCGATCCCCTCCAGCTCTCAACTTGGGAGAGCGGCGTTCCAATGGAACGGCTGGGCTGATCACGTGAGCACGCGCGGTTTCCCCAACTCGGAGGGATTGGGGCGGCGGGGGGGGGGCTTTTTAATACGCCCGGCTTCTTTGCGAGACCCTAGTTAGACCGACCGTCGCTTCCCTCGAAAGGCGGTGAATGAAATGCGAGCGAGTCTCTTGGGGGCACAAAAGCGTTGCAAGAGATCTAGAAGCAGAATTTGGGAAACTGATGATGATGATGATGATGATGATGATGATGATGATGATGATGAAGATCAAATGGTTTGCAATCGCGAGTGGGTTCCCACGACGTCTAAGCGCTGGGCTAAGGGAATACAATTGCGGGGTCCTGGTGCATGGCAGATAAGGTATCTTGGTAAGCAGGTATTAGGGTTCAGGCAAACACGCAGAGCTAGAAACGATCCAACCCCGTTTTGAATGTGTGTGGTTGAATGAATCCAACCATGAGGATGGAGAGCGGTTGTGCGATCTGGGACTTTTCTGAGACACGGAGAAGAAGAGACACGGTGCAGAAGAACCAACTCCAAAGGTGCTTCTTCTTCTTCTTTTTTTTTTTCCCCAGGAGGCAACTGGACTTTTTTTTTTTTCTTTGAAGACGTTCTGCTTCTCATCCAAGAAGCTTCTTCAGCTCTGATGGAGAGTGGAAGGATTGATATTCCTTGCAGACAGCTGGACATTTGTATCCTTTTAGAGCAGTGTTTCTCAACCTTGGAAGCTTGAAGATGGCTGGACTTCAACTCCCAGAATCCCCCAGCCAGCGTGGCTGGCTGGGGGATTCTGGGAGTTGAAGTCCACCCATCTTCAAGCTACCAAGGTTGAGAAACACTGTTTTAGAGGGTCCTTGAAGCACTTGGAAGCTAACCTGTGTCCTCAGGATCATCTGAGCAGTGCTCCTGGTTCCTGTAGTCTGCAATTTTTCTCTGGAAAAAGCATTCCTACTCCCACCCCATTCAAAGGGCAGTCGTCCCAATTTGGATAGCTAAAATTGTACCACTTCTTGGATGAGAAGTGAAAAGTCTTCAAAAGAAAAAAAACAACAAGAAGAAGGTCCAGTTGCCTCCTGGAAAAAAAAGCACCTTTGGGAGAACCATGACCTGGATGACTGAGGATCTCTACAGATTTTCAGAAGAACCAATGTTAAATGAGAGTTATGGTCTTGGAAGTCCCTCAGGCCTTGCAAGGAGCAGCTGGTTCCAGGTGGTTCCAGGAAGCCATATAAACCAGGTGGAGAAGAGACCTACTGAAGTACACCAGCTGCCAATACAGTCACCTGCTTGCAATTGTCTGTCCTTCCAATAATGCAAGTCTAATAATTCAAGTAAGGGAGCTGTATATTTGGTCATTTAAACCCAACAATTATTTATCCAATAATAATGTTATCTCATATTACTTCAAACATACTCCAAAAGGTCTTTTCAACAAGCTTCTGCCATCAAGTCAGTGGACGTTGTTCTGTTGGGGATTTAGTAGTAGTTAACAAGTTTTTAGTGTCAAGCACAACTATGTCTCTATATTCTTTTTCTACCAGTTCTCATTTAATTTCATGAAAAGAAAATGGGTTTAGATTTGTTTTTTCCAAAGGAGAATATAATTACAGTGAAATTCTCATGGATGAAGAGTGGTTTCTCTAGTGCCTATTTTGTTATATGTTGTTGGTCTCTCTCTCTGTGTGTGTGTGAATGTCCTGTCTTTTATTGTTCAATTACCAATCCAGTGGTCTGCAGCCTTTCACCTTCTCAAGCTTTTGTTTATTCCACAGGAAAAACATCCATTGGAGTTTTTTCAGGTATGATGCTCCTGTCATTGTTAAGCGACAATTTTGCATTAGGAAAAATGCATTAGGAAAAAAAAATGCTCAAAAAAATATTCCTGATCCATTGAAGAGTTACAAGCGCAGTGATGGACCCAGTGTGATCCAGGATTCCATTTATTCAGGTTCTGGATTGTGTAGAGAGCTATTGTTGTTAGATTTCAATTGATGCAACTTTGGACTTCTGATCTGAATGCCTCATGAAGGTATCTGTGCACCCAGCCCATTCTTCATCAAGTCTCTACAGGTTCAAGTGAACCAAAATGAGCCTATTGTAGATTGCAAGGGATATGTAGTGCCCTTGAAAAGGCAAGATCCAATATGGATTTGTTTTTTTTTAAAAAAATTATTGAATATTTTACATTTTTAAAACTAAAAACATAATAGAAAAAGACAAAAAGAAAAAAGAAAAAGAAAGAAACAGAAAGAAAAGAACATACACATACACTAAATGGTAAAATACAAAACATAAATAACAACATTCTATAATATTTTACAACTTTCTGCATCGACAATTATCTTTACTTTTGAATTCAATCTTCCAAATCATTCTCTTATTCTTGTGTAACCATATTGAGCATTCTTATAAACTAAATTGTTATATATACTTACATACTATTTATTAACATAGTCGGTATTTTATCCTTCCCAGTATTCAATACTCTTAGATTCCAATTAATCAAATTTCAATTTACATTCTTATTTCTTGTTTTGATTTCTATTTTCTAGCCATGTATAGAATCTATTCCACACTTTATAGTAGTCCAAATCATCTCTTTCTTTAATCCCCATTGTCATTTTATCTATTTCAGCACATTTGAGGATCTTTTTAATTGCTATTTCTTCAGGTGGTATATTGATCTGTTTCCATATTTGCGCCAGGGCAATTCTGGCCACCATTAGTATATGCAATGTTATGTAGTACAAACCTTTCTCCATTTTCTTATCAATTATTCCTAGAAGAAACAACTCTGGTTTGAAATCAATCTTTTGGAGTGTAATCTCTTCTAACCACCTTCTGGTTTTATACCAAAATTTTTTAACACTGGGGCACATCCACCACATGAGGTAGCATGTTCCTAATTTATGGCCACATCTCCAACATTTAGGTGATAGATTGGAGTATATTTTTGCCAATCTCGCTGGTGATAAATGCCATCTTTAAAACATTTTATAGCTGTTTTCTTTATATGTTATTGCCATAGTCAATTTATAATTTTTTCCCACATTTTTTCCCATTTTTCCAATTCTATAGTGTGTCCAAAATTCCTAGCCCAACTTATCATCGTTTCTTTGACTGTTTCTTCTTCCGATTTATATCTTAATAGGTACCAATATGGATTTGTAACTGGTTGACCAACCGCAGTCAATGTGTGGTCCTTAATGGAACTGCATCTGCAGTGCGGTACCTCAAGGGTCTGTATTAGGCCCAGTAATCTTCAATGTCTTCATCAGTGACTTAGACAAGGGGATAGAAGGGGAACACATCAAATTTGCAGATGACACCAAGCTGGCAGGAATAGCCAGCACTCTAGAAGATACAGAAGGATCTTGACAGGCTCGAACATGGGGCTCTATCTATCAAAATAAAATTCAATGGTGAGAAAAGTAAGATTCTACACTTAGGTAAGAAATACCAAATACACAGGTATAGAATAGGTGGTACCTGACTCAATAGTAGTAACTGTGAAAGGGATGTTTGACTCCTAGTGGACAATCACTTAAGAATGAGCCAGGAGTGTTACTGCAGCTGCCAAAAAAGCCAATTCAGTCCTAGGCTGCATTAACAAAGGAATAATATCAGGATCAAGGGAAGTGTTTCTACCACTTTATAATGCCTCGGTAAGACGGCACTTGGATTATTGCATCCAGTTTTAGTTGCCACAATATAAAAAGATGTTGAGACTCCAGAAAGAGTGCAGATAAGAGCAACAAAAATGATTAGAGGACTAGAGACTAAAACCAGGGGTGAAATGCTTCCGGTTTGGACCGGATGGACCGATCCGGTAGCGATGGCAGTGGGTGGTTCGGAGAACTGGTAGCAAAAATCCCTGCCCCCCCCCACCATGCCCAGCTGAGCCGCAGGATCATCAGAGGCTTTTTTTTTTTACTTTTAAAAGCATTTTTTTCTACAACCTCTTCCAACGAAAAAATGCTTTTAAAAGTAAAAAAAAAGGCTCTGATGATCACGCGGATCAGCTGGGATAGTCAGAGGCTTTTCAAAGCATTTTTTTCTGCAACCTCTTGGCCGAAGAGGTGGTAAAAAACATGCTTTGAAAAGACTCTGACGATCCCAGCTGAGTTTCCTGAGCAGCAGAGGCTTTTCAAAGCATTAGAAAAAATGCTTTGAAAAGTTTTTTTTTTTTTTTTTTTAAAGTTGGCCATGCCCACCCAGTCACATTACCCTCCCTCCCCCAAGCCATGCCCACAGAACCGGTAGTAACAAATTTTACATTTCACCTCTGGCTAAAACATATGAAGAACGATTGCAGAATTATGTTTGCCTAGTTTAATGAAAAGAAGGACTAGGGGTGACATGATAGCAGTGTTCCAATATCTAAGGGGCTGTCACAAAGAAGACAGGGGGAGGGGGGTGCCAACCTATTCTCCAAAGCATCTGAAGGCAGGATAAGATGCAATGGGTGGAAAATAATCAAGGAGAGAACCAACATAAAACTAAGGAGAAATTTCCTGACAGTGAAAACAATTAACCAGTGGAACAGCTCGCCTCCAGAAGTTGTGAGTGTTCCATCATTGGAGGTTTTTAAGAAGAGAATGGACAACCGTTGGTCTGAAATGGCATAGGGCCACGATGGCGAACCTATGGCATGCATGCCACAGGTGACATGCAGAGCCATACTGATGGGCACGTGAGCTCAGTTCCGGAACATGTGCGCGCCGGCCATCTGATTTTCGGGCCTTCTGGGCCCACCGGGAGTAGGGAAACATATGTTTTCTGCCTCTGGGGGATGGTGAGGAAGGCCAGTTTTTTGCTCCCCCCAGGCTCCAGAGCCTTTCACCACTCCCCCCCGCTTTTGGCACGCGATGGCAAAAAGGTTAGCCATCACTGGCATAGGGTCTCCTTCTTGTTCATGGGGTTGGATTAGAAGACCTCCACGGTCCCTTCCAACTCTGTTATTTTTCTCTTTTCTCAGAATATTTACAATAGTGTTCGTTGAATAGGTGTGTACCATGAAAACAATTTAGCAATGATTCTTTCTCAAAAGGTATGTATGTACTGCATGAATTTGCTGGAACAATTCCAGTGTGGATAAATGAGATTTGAGTTAGGAAATCTTGCTGGAAATCATCCCTTGATCTCAATTCTATTCTTTGGAGCTTAGAAATGAGAAAGCAAAGTGTGTTTTCCCTTTGAACCTCAGTGATAAATGGAGCACCACCTGCTGAAATGCTTTGCATCTCTCTGGAAGACACGGGAACATCGGTTCTGCCATTTCAATTAAAATAAGAGGAACAAAGAGTATTATGCATGTTTGCTACCTTGAATTATTTATTAAAAAAATAATAAAATTGGGCCAAAAAAAATCTAAAATAAAGTTGGGAGAAGTTTCTATTTTATTTAGTAATGGAACAGTTTAATCATGTAGTGATACAGTGATACTTAAAACCCAAGCATTCAATAACTAATAGGAATTTGTCATAATATTATTTTAACCTGTCAAAATTGATAAAATGTCTCTATTGTTTTTCTGCCCTGTTTAATATCATCAGACTGATCTACAAATTTCCTTCCCTATTGGGACTGCTGTCAAGTTTATTCAGTAGACTTATAAGAGTTCTGCTTTATAAAAGTTCTGCTTTGAAAATTGGTGCTATAGACATACATGATTTTGGCATCTGTTGTTCATTAAAACAACACCTTTAATGTTATGATTCCACATACATTGATCACTGCTTTAAGGTATGGATTCATTAAAATTAAGAAATCAGAGCTAGAAAGAGTGCAGAGATGATTAGGGGACTGGAGGCTAAAACATATAAAAAACAGTTGCCGGAACTGAGTATGTCTAGTCTGACAAAAGAAGGACTAGGGGTGACATGATAGCAGTGTTCCAAAATCTCAGGGGCTGCCACAAAGAAGAGGGAGTCAAGCTATTCTCCAAAGCACCTGAGAGCAGGACAAGAAGCAATGGGTGGAAACTAATCAAGGAGAGAAGCAACTTAGAACTAAGGAGAAATTTCCTGGCAGTTAGAACAAATAATAAGTGGAACAACTTGCCTCCAGAAGTTGTAAATGCTCCAACACTGGAAGTTTTTAAGAAGAGATTGGATAACCATTTGTCTGAAGTGGTGCAGGGTTTCCTGCCTAAGCAGGAGGTTGGACTAGAAGACCTCCAAGGTCCCTTCCAACTCCCAAGTTCTAACAAGAGCCATTGGTATTGGGGAGTTGCAATCAGAAATGACTCTGTAGGGTTGAAGAGGGCTTTGGAACTTTTACTTTAATCAATCTCATTTTGTACAAGAGGAGGAGGAGGAGGAGGAGGAGGAGGAGGAGGAGGAGGAGGAGGAGGAGGAGGAGGAATAATAGTAATAGCTATTACCTGTCCAGTCAGGATCAAAGGAACCAAACTCCTGGCAGTGAGCAGAGTTATCCTGCAATACTGCAGTCTAACTGCTGCACCACGGCTCTTATAAGCTCCAGTCAAAACAAGTTTTAAGAGTTGAAAGTACTACTATGATTTTTAAGGTATTAGATAACTGCTTCTATACAGCAAGACATGATTGCTAAACCCACTGATTTGGACAGGGGCTTATCACAGTTTGTATGTTGTATAATGTTAGGTATTTATGAATAGAATAGAATAGAATAGAATAGAATAGAATAGAATAGAATAGAATAGAATAGAATAGAATAGAATAGAATTTCTATTCTATACATATTTCATTCACATAGGTTGGGTCTGCCTTCCTGATGGGTTGCAATTATAACATGAAAATAAATCTTTTGCCAAGAATGAATGAATCTCCCACAATCTCCATCTCTCATTCAAGTAACTGTGTTACAAAATGTTAAGTTCACAAAATCAAATTAACACAACAATCACAGTAAACCCAAAATTGATTGATGCCATTTTTAACCCCAAATTGATCAGAACCCATCAATTCCTAAAGACCCCCTGGAAAAGTCAAGCCTTAATAGATACCAGAATTGTAGCAGAGGTGAGACATAGGGCATCTTTAGAGGTATGTTGTCCCAGGAATAGGGAGCCAGTTCTCTGATGGCAACATTTCCTATGAATTGGGGCCTGCAACTCACTTATTGGGTGGGTAGAATCCATATGGAGGAGGTGGTCTTAAGATACTACTCACTCATTAATTGATTAAATATTGCATATAATTATTAAGATGGACAACTAAAGTGATGTGATCATTGCATTGGTTCAATTTGAACTCCACTTTGTGTGTTCCTACTGGGCAAGATGTTGATGCTACAGTTTTAGATACAGATACAGAAGGAAGGGACCTTGTAGGTCATCTAGTCCAACCCCCCACCGAAGCAGACCCTACATCATTTCTGACAGATGGCATTCCAGTCTCTTCTTGAAAGCTTCCAGTGATGAATCTCCACTAGGTTAATTGGTTAATTGCTCTCACTGTTAGAAAATTTCTCCTTATTTCCAGGTTGAATCTCTCCTTGTTCAGTTTCCATCCATTATTCCTTTGTCTGGCCTAAATGCTTGGAAAAGCATGATTCCTTCTCCTGTGCGCTCCCCCACCACTGGTAGGAAATATATTTAGGGGGAAAAAAACTATCTACTGCATTGATTTTCAAAAAATGTGAAAATAATAGTATAATAAATTATTGCTTAGAAAGGAAATTGCATACGGAACTGTGGAATCTCAGATCTGATCTCAGACTGCCATCTGCTGTTTCCAAAATAGTTTGCACATTTTATCCAAACTCACCTGTCCTGGACACTTTACAATATTTCATGCATCAGGCAGTAGTCATCCTGAGCTTTGGTACTACAAGTTGGTACTACTCTGTTGGAAACCATAAAATGATAAGTAAAGGTAGTTTTAATATGTAGACACTGGTTGAATTAACAATAATCTTCTTTCTTTTTTACCTTTAGTTTGTCCAAGCTTATGCAAATGAAGCATACAAATGAAGAATGCTGATTATATACACAAACTTATCTTCCAACACTCATTTTCCCCAGCCAGTAGGCAAAATATGGCAACCATATCTGGAAATAGATTTTGTGGGCAGAAAGAAATAACAATAGGGTTAGACTTATGCATGCTTTTCACTGAATTGCTGTGTTTAGAATGAAGAAGGATGCTGTCGTACTATCAGTCTAGATGAGGAGTGTCAAACTCGATTTCATTGAGGGCTGCATCAGAGTTGTGTTTGACCTTGGGGGCCCAGGTTGGCATGGCCTGGGTGGGCATAGCCTGGGTGGGCATGGCCATCTTGACGTCGCTCGTGCTGGGGGCACTTGTGGTGGTTCGAGTGGGGTTGGGGGATCCATTGTCTCCAAGACAATGGATCCCCCAACCATTGTGTCTCGGAGATCAGGGAGAGTACCAAGCCAAGGGTGGGCTTCAGATCCTTTAGCAATGGGTTGCTGCCCCATTGCTGGGTGGGCGTGGCCTAGTCAGCTGCCTGTACCATGGGGGGGGGGTTCACCCTCTCCAGGCTCCGGAGGCTTTCCTTGAGCCTCCGGGAGGGTGAAAACCCCTTCCCCCAGGGTCCGGAGGCCCTCCGGAGGCCGGAAACAGGCCCATTTCCAGACTTCTGGAACCTCCAGTAGGCCCATTTTTTGCCCTCCCCAGGCTCCGAAAACAGCTTCCCCCAGGCTCTGGAGAAAGTGTCCTCCTACTCTGGAGTGGATGTAGCTGTTGCTCTGTCTTGTCAGGAAGGATGGGGGGTTTTTTTGTGTGTGTGAAATTTGACTTATGATTGTTGTGATTGTAAGCTGCTTTGACCCTAGTTGGCTTGAGTGATGTATAAAGTGCAATATATAATCCAATAAATAAATAATAAAATATATATTGATGCGGGTGGGAATGAGCATTTGCTTTTATCAGAAACACTTGATTTCCACAATGGAAATCTAGACCAAAAAAAAAGCATCCCTCAAATAGCTCTTTCACTTATTTTCCATTCCCGCCCCCCATTTTTTTCACTTGCCATGACTGATAAGAGAATTTATCATAATCTTTATTCAAAGTAACTCAAATGAGCTTTTAACAAGAGTGTTTGTACTAAAAGAAATGGTCATGCTTCAGATATTGATGTAAATGAATCAGATTATATCCCTCCCCTCACAGTTGGAATGGCTCACTACTAGCAAGGGTAGTGAGTTGGTAGCAATAATTCACCCAATCTATTAGTTTCTTAGATTAAAGAGAATAACAACATTCAATTGCACAGTATGACATCCAATCTCACAAGACTCTTTTCCTGCCACCTTAGTACATGATAAAAAATATTTTCATATTTCACAAGCAAAACTGAATCCTCACGTCAGTTCAGGAAATGGGGAAATGCCCATTAAGAGCACAATAGCTGAGGAATTCTGGGAGCTGAAGTCCAGAACATCTTAAAATTGCCAAGGTTAAGAAACATTGCTGTAGCTAATTCAGATTCACATGAGATTTTAATTTATTTGACTGCTACCTTTGAACTTTGAAACTATGAAGTAGTTCTCCCATGCCTACAATATTCTATGTGGTAAACTATATTAATTCCAAAATCAATAATTACATTTAGTAGAGCAATACTAAAGCCTAAAATTGGTAGCTGAAATGTTATGACAGCATATCTATTTGCCAAAGTGGAACATAATCCAGATATTTGCTTCAAATGGGTATTAAGATCTCCCACTATTTACTCACTTGTGTGTATCGGTTGTCAACATAGGGAAGAACCCTAATGTGTAAAGAAGGCTAATAAAAGATTAGCATCCAGTATGAAGGGACAATAGAATAACCAGCATTCTTTAAGTCTATAGTCCTTTACTTACTCTTGAGAAGAAAACTTCATTAAATTCAGTGAAATTCACTCCCAGATAACTCTGTATAGGACTGTAGTCCCAATGGACTTGTTTACTACCTGCAGGGAAATTTAAACATTTACAAATACAGCTTTCATCTGAATACAAATTCAACTGGATGAGCTGCTGTCTGGATACTAGAAGTTAAGGATGAAGGTTAGGGCTAGGGACATTTTTGAGTTGCTCCATTCTGACCTCTAAATATATTGCACTGAACCAGCAGTTAAATCTTACATCAGGACAAAAAATAAGATGAGATGAGATGATGAAATGAGATGAGATGAGATAACGTTTATTGTCACTTTTTTTTTTACTTTAGTATGAGCATACTGGCCCACGTTAAAAATGAAATTCTGTTGCCTGCTCTTCAAGAAAAAGTGTCTATCTATCCAGCACAACTGCGGGTTGTGCGCCAGTTACGCCCTTTCCTGGACCAACAGTCCCTACTCATGCCCTAGTCCCTTCCCATCTTGACTATTGCAATGCACAATATATAATATTATATAATATATAATATGTGGCTGCCCTTGAAGAGCATCTGGAAGCTCCAGTTGGTGCAAAATGCAGTGGCCCACATGGTTTTGTTCAGAATCTCTACTGCGGGAGCTGCATTGGCTGCCAATTTGCTTCTGGGTGCAATTCAACATGCTGGTTGTAACCTTTAAGAGCTGAGGTGGAGCAGCGGTTAGAGTGCAGCACTGCAGGCTGCTTCAGCTGATTGCTAACTGCAGTTCGACAGTTCAAATCTCACTGGCTCAAGATTGACTCAGCCTTCTTTCCTTCCGAGGTGGGTAAAATGAGGGCCCAGATTGTTGGGGGCAATATGCTGACTCTATAAAACGGCTTAGAAAGGGCTGTAGAGCATTATGAAGTGGTATATAAGTCTAAGTGCTGTTGCTATTGCTATTAAAGCCCTTCATGGCTTGGGACCAGGTTATCTGAGGGACTGAACCCAGAGTGGGATGGAGCCCATTAAATGTGATCTGCTATCGCTAAGGTGGGGGGTGGAGGTGGTTTTATTATATTATATTAATTTATTTGATTCTTTTTTTTATCAGTTTAATTGTTTTAAATGAGGTTTTATATTCTGTAAGCTGCCTTGAGTTGCCATGTGTGAATAGGCTGAGATATAAATTCAATAATAAACAAACAAATTCCCCCCTTCCCCAATTTGCTTGTAAAATATTTTAAAACTTTTCAATAATAATAATAATAATAATAATAATAATAATAATAATAATAATAATAATAATAATATAAACAAACAAAACACACACACACACACACACACACACACACACACACATACATCAGAGGTGGGTTTCAGCAGGTTCTGATCAATTCTGGAGAACTGGTAGCGGACATTTTGAGTAGTTCGGAGAACCAGTAGTAAAAGTTCTGACTGGCCCCGCCCCCATCTATTCTCTGCTTCACGAGTCCCAGCTGATTGGGAGGAAATGGGGATTTTGCAGTAACCTTCCCCTGGAGTGGGGAGGGAATGGAGATTTTACAATATCCTTTCCCTGCCATGCCCACCAAGCCACGCCCACCAAGCCATGCCACGCCCACCAAGCCACACCCACAGAACCGGTAGTAAAAAAATTTGAAACCCACCACTGATATACATGCTATATGCTTACATGAATATATACCTGCACAATAGAGATTATGGTTCTCTGCTACTGTATATCACATGGCTGTAGAATAGTTTAAGGGATGCAGCACTGGTTACAAAATCAAAGTTCTGTCTTCCAAATATTGTTACCAACAATTGTCCTTGTAGGCATCTGGCAGAGCTAATTTTTAGGGCAAAACTTCAAAATGTAGCAGTATCTATTTATAACATGGCTGTATAAGTGAAATATACACAGAGTCTAAACTCTCTGTAATTCGTTACTTTATCTTCATGAATCTAAACTGAGGTAAGGTACTTCACTTGAAGTAAGGCTATCACAGGGAAGAGAGCATTGATTTACTTTCCACAGCACCTGAGGGCAGGATGGAAAGTAATGAGTGGAAGCTCCTCAGAGGGAGATCCAGCCCTAAAGTAAGGAGGAATTTCCAGACAGTGAGAATGATTACTCAATGAAACAGTTTGCCTCCTGGAATTGTGGGTGCTCCATTGTTGAAGAAAGATTGGAAAACCATTGGCCTGGGATGGTAAAAAGACTCCTGCCTTGGGCAGATGGTTAGACTAGAAGATCTCCAAAATCCCTTCCAGCCCTGTGACTCTAAGTCTTCACTATCATTGTATTTAGAATTCATTGGAATTGTAAACTGCCAAGAATCATTGATTGAAATGGGCTGCCATAGAAACTGAATCAATCAATCAATCATATTATCTGGATAGCATTGATATCTTTTTTTATATAAAGTTTTATTTTCTTTTAATACAAACATTTCATCATTCATTAAACAGTACAAATTTGGGTACAAATTTTTTGTGTCACAACAGTTAAAGCTTACCACCATATTCATTATTTATATCTACTCTTATTTTAATACTAATACTTAATACTTAACATGCTGTATCTATTATTGTAACATTTCTCTTCTTAACTTATTTCACTTTATAATATATTGCTGCCATATTTATTCTCTAACCATTGATAAAATAAATCCCATATATTATAGTAATCAAATTCTTCCTTTCCTTTAATTGCAAATGTTAATCTATTCATTTCTGCACATTCTAATATTTTCTTAATCACAGTTTCATCTGTAGGGATCTCTTCACCCTTCCAATTTTGTGCATTGATATCTGAAGTGGCAACTTCAAAATGTCTCTGAAGAAATTGGCTTCAGAGTCTTCTTGGCTTCACCCTTTTGGTCTCTCTGCTGGTTGTTCTGAGTAACTTGAAAAGGTGGGTCTTCCCTATAGCTTTGTAGAATTAGGAGAAGTGTAGGTCTCTGGTGTTCCAGTTTCCAGATCTTTCACTGTCAATATTTTACCTGCCTTTGCAGTAAAGAGTCTACAACTCAACCTTGGTAGTGCTGATGGCTATTTTGCTGCCTTCCCATAGATTTTGCTGTAGTTTGTTTCCTACCATTATTGCTAAGTGAAATAGCATACAACCAATATTTTCCTTGCACAGAATCTCCTAGATTTTTTGCTCTCCATGGGGTTGTTTATCTCCTTCACTAATGCTTTCTTTTTCTCAGCATGAGTTCAAATAATTATAAGGAGATTCTAATTGAATTTGCGTGGCTCTATATGTGTAATTAAATAACATTACTTTTCATCATCCTTCAAAGTTTCATTTGTTGTTTCTCTACCTAGCCAATATTTTCCTGAAATGGTGTAATTGTATAAGTTACATAACTTAGAGAGCAATAATTGTAATGTGTTGGAAGGGGTAACATTAGTGTATGGATAGGAACATTCCTGAGAACAGTATCTGACATTGACAATGATTAATGGAACAAATTTTATGACTAGAACAAAGAAGACATTTGGTTAAGGAAATACATCATAGAGATAGGCAGATCATAAATACCTAGCAAACTACATCTTACCAGATGGCAATCGCAAAGCAAAAGGTTGTGCGAATGTGCCTGATCACAAAGATTTCTTTTTTATTTGGAGAAACAAAACAACACTTCACAAATGCATGGCACAGCATAGGAAAACAAATCCATCAGGATAAGATTCAGCAGTCCATCTGCATTTGAAAGAGAAATGTCATTCTTTTGAGGACAGCATTGTCCACCTTCTGGACAGAGATGACCACTAGTTTGAAAGAGGGGTAAAAGAGGCCCTCTAAATTAAAATGGAAAAGTCCCCTCTTAACAGAGGGAGAGGAATACAAACCACCTATCTCCCATTTCAGTCCTTTCAGTAGTTCCAAGTAGTAGTTCCAAGAAGTTCCACACCCATTTTCACTCTGATTCGCCATGGCTCCATATTGTGCTATTTAGGCACATTTTCAAGGACAGGTGCATATGTGGAAGGTGTGTGAGCGAACCAAGCGCATGCGTGGAAGGCCAGGTGCATGCATGGACAGCGTGCATGTGCGCAAAGCAAGCAGTAAAGGTAAGGCACCAGTAGTAAAGGTAAGTGAAACCCACCCTGGCTGCCATAGAAACTGAATCAATCAATCAATCAATCAATCAATCATATTATCTGGATAACATCGATAACTGAAGTGGCAACTTCAAGATGTCTCTGAAGACATTGGCTTTTTTTTTTTTTTTAAATTTGATTTATATGCCGCCCTTCTCCGGAGACTCAGGGTGGCTTACAATGTGTTAAGCAATAGCCTTCATACTTTTGTATATTTATACAAAGTCAGCTTATTGCCCCCACAAACTGGGTCCTCATTTCACCTACCTTAGAAAGGATGGAAGGCTGAGTCAACCTTGAGCCTTGGAGAGATTCGAACCAGCAGTAAATTGCAGGCAGCTGTGTTAATAACAGGGTGCTTAGACCACTGTACTATCAAGGCTTCAGATTCTTCTTGGCTTCTTGGCTTCAGCCTTTTGATCTCTCTGCTGATTGTTCGTAAACTCTCGAGTCATCTCAAAAGCTCTCAGAGAGAGCTAATAACCGACCTGAGTGCTAATGATCAGATGACTGGAAGAAATAGAAATCCTTCCATTCCTCATCAGTCAAGACTGAAGGAGCTTCTTGGTTGAGAAGTGAAACAACTTTAAGGGAAAAAAACAGGAAGTCTAGTTGCCTTTTGAAAAAAGCATCTATGGGACAACCATGACCTGGATGACTTGAGTATCTCCATAGACATTAAGGCAGAGGGAAGTGACCTGGGATCAACAGTCTCATAAATAAAGGCCAGGAAGAAGGAAACATAAAAAGAGGATGTGGAATAACTCTTTGTCTATATCCACTGCTCCTTTTTGTCAGCATTTAGGAGATGCTTAAGTGCTGTTGAAGGCACATTTCCAACAGAATGGAAGGCATGGTTAGAATTTAAAATGAAAAAGCTGATTATTTCTGACAATAAAGGAAGGAAAAGCCTTACAAACAGCAGCTTTCAAGTCTTCAAATAAGATGCAGGTATACGGAGTAAGAACACTATAGGTGCATTAGATTCTGAAGCAAATCTAACTTTCTCCCTTTCATTCTCCTGAATGAATTGAGTGGCTTCTGATAGAAATATATAGAATAATATCAATCTCCTGGGACCCTACCAGCAAGCTTAATTTGCCAAGAAGAAAGCACAGATCAACAAAATCCTAATTATTTTGTAATGGTATAGTTAATGCAGGGGTGAAATTCAGCAGGTTCTGACAGGTTCTGGAGAACCGGTAGAGGAAATTTTGAGCAGTTCGGAGAACCGGCAAATACCACCTCTGGCTGGCCCCAGGAGTGGGGAGGGAATGGAGATTTTGCAGTATCCTTCCCATGCCATGCTCACCAAGCCACACCACACCCACCAAGCCACACCCACAGAACCGGTAGTAAAAAAATTTGAATTTCACCACTGAGTTAATGTTAGTGGGAGCTTTGATTCTATCATTTTAAAATACGTTCAAATTTTGCTTTGTTTTGCTCTGAGACATTTTTGAACCTTCCTTTGCCTTAATCATTCTCTAGTAGATCCATGACTTTTTGTAAAATATGAATAGTCTGTTTGTGTGCCTAAGGTGTTCAACATGGAAAATTGTAAAATGAAGAGTGTTTCAAATGTGTGAGGATAAAAATGAACAAAAGTTGAGGCAAAACAAGTTAAGAAAAATGTAAACCATTTGGGAAAACACAAGCTATTAGTTTTCGATTGTTTGCTTATTCCCTCAGTCAAATTGTACTACTAAAACAATATGCTTGATTATCAGCTCATTTGTTGTTGTTGTTAGTTGCGAAGTTGTGTCCGACCCATCACGACTCCATGGACAACGTTCCTCCAGACCTTCTTGCCCTCTACCATCCTCTGGAGCCCATTTAAGCTCATGCCTATTGCTTCGCTGATTCCATCCAGCCACCGCGTTCTCTGTCGTCTCCTTCTCCTTTTGCCCTCAATCTTTCCCAGCATTAGGCTCTTCTCCAGTGAGTCCTTCCTTCTCATTAGGTGGCCAAAGTAGAGTTTCATCTTCAGGATCTGGCTTTCTGAAGAGCAGTCAGGGTTGATCTCCTTGAGGACTGACCGGTTTGATCACCTTGCAGTCCAATCAAAATATTAGCTCATCTTTGGCTAATATCAAAAAGCTAAGCAGGGTTAGTCGCAGTTAGTATTTAAATAATATCAGAAAATCTCAGGGCTGTAGGTTATAATGGGAGTGGAGAAATTTCGGGGAAGAAGGAAATGTGACCTCTATTCATACTCTTCTTAAGAAAATTATATGGATATGCACATCATGTCCCCAAGAATTGAGCTTGGAGTGAATTTAATTTAGAACATACAAATATAAACCTTTGTTGGATTGAATCTCTGGCCCATCTAATCCAACAGCTTGCAAAAGGAAGCCTACTAGATTTTTTTTTTTTTTTAATTTGATTTATATGCCGCCCTTCTCCGAAGACTCAGGGCGGCTTACAATGTGCTCAGCAATAGCCTGAGCTATAATAGATGACACGCAGTTGTACATTTCAACCCCAGGCCACCCCAATGATGCCCTTGACGTGATGTCCCATTGCCTGGAGGCCGTGCGGATCTGGATGGGGAGGAACAGGCTCAGACTCAACCCCTCCAAGACTGAGTGGCTGTGGTTTCCAACATCCCGATATAGCCAGCTAACAACATAGTTGGCTATTGGGGATGAGATCTTACCCCCCTCAGAGAGGGCTCGCAACTTGGGCGTCCTCCTGGATTCACGGCTGTCTTTAGACAATCATATGATGGCCGTGGCCAGGGGGGCTTTTTATCAGGTTTGCCTGATTTCCCAGTTGCGTCCCTTTCTGGATCGGGATGCCTTGCACACAGTCACTCAAGCCCTTGTCATCTCCCGTCTGGACTATTGTAATGCTCTCTACATGGGGCTCCCCTTGAGGAGCACCCAGAGGCTCCAACTGGTCCAAAATGCAGCTGCACAAGTGATAATGGGGGCGATCCGTCGCTCCCATGTAACATCCCTCTTGCGCGAGCTGCACTGGCTCCCGGTGGTCTTCTGGGTGCACTTCAAGGTGTTGGTTTCCACCTTTAAAGCGCTCCATGGCTTAGGACCTGGTTACTTACAGGACTGCATTCTGCCACTGTTTTCCTCCCACCGACCAACACGCTCCCACAGAGAGGGCCTCCTCAGGGTGCCGTTGGCCAAACAATGTCGATTGGCGACCCCCAGGGGGAGAGCCTTCTCTATGGCTCCTGCCCTATGGAATGAATTGCCCCCGGACATACGCCTTCCATTGTGCTCTGAAGACCCTATTATTTCAGTAAGCCAGTCTGACAGGATAAATGATTTTAAATTGGGTTTTAAAATGGTTTAATATGGTTCTAATTGGAAGTTTTAATTTTGGCCAAAGATTGAATTTTTTTTTATATGCTTTTTAAATTCTGTCTTGTATGTTGTTTTATCATGGTTGTTCACCGCCCTGAGTCCCTCAGGAGAAGGGCAGTATACAAATATAATAAAAACTAAAAAAAAAAAAAGTAGTCCCTTAGCAGATGGACCTCCAAAGCAGAGGAAGTCAGATTGCCATCTGAATAACCCATGAAGCTATTCAGCCATTGAAACCATGACTTCCATGGATTGGTCCAACCCTTTTCTAAAAATTAAATCTTAATAAATTTCTATTAATTACATTTCTTAGTGCTTAATACACATCGTGTTATCTGGGTATTTAATTTGCTTAACAATACAAATGCCATTCTTACTCTCCACCCCTTTTTTCCAACCACTGGTAAAATAAGTTCCATGTCTGATAATATTCTGTGTCTTCTTTCTGTTTGATTTTCAATGCAAATCTATCCATTTCTGCACAGTCTAATATCTTCTTAATTATTTCTTCATCTTGCGATGTTTCTTCATCTTTCCAATATTGTGCGAAGATAATCCTCGCTGCTATTAAAACATGTAATACTAATGCATACTTTTCTTATCAAACTTTTCCAATATCATCCCTAATAAAAACAGTTCAGGTTTAAAATCTACATGTTTCCCTAATATCTTTTCTAGCCATCAATGTATTTTTGCCCAATTTTTTTTCTCGTTTTAGCACAAGTCCACCACTTATGATAAAAGTCCAACCCTTTATTTGAAGCAAGCCAAGCTGATAGCTAGCACCAAAACCTATTTAATTTCAAATAATAATAATAGCAATAGCACATATAGACATATACCATTTCATAGTATATAAACCAGTAAGTGAAATACGTCCTTAATATCTTCTAGATTAATCATTTTTTTAAAAACGGAAGTGCTAATTTTTATTCGTATCATTTATTTTATATCTAATCAGCAACTACATTTTTTTTCTTGGTCAACTATATTTAGATTTGACATGAGTTCTTTTAGAAATAGCACATCCTAACTATGAAACATTTTGCCAAGTTTCCTTCTGCCGATTTGGGAAGAATCACTTTCTTCTGACTCCTTCTTCTCTTGCCAGCTTGTTAGATGTTTTAACCGGAGAGTTAGTTTTATCTTTGGCACTTGCCTCTTATTTTATTCAGAGCTCATTTTTTTTTAAAGTTCTGTTTAACTATTTTTGACAGTGATATTTTTTGGTTTTTTGGAGATGCAGTTGGGGGCACAATGCAGTGAAATTGTGATTGATTTATGGTAAATATTTCTTCAGTAGTTAATGACAGGATTGAAAAAGTAGCATAAATAAATATCATGATGATGTTTTCTGTGAGTGTAAAATAAAAAAGAGTACACAAGAATATGGCAAAAATCCAGTCAACAGATTTTAGCAGTCTCAAATTCTTAAATGGGGGAAAATGAAGCAGAGGGTAAATCTGGATCAAAAGCTGCTTGTCTTTGATTGATCCCATCCTTAGTTTCAGACACAAATATAATGCATGTGACATTTAAAACAATTCTCAAAGCAGAATAAGCAATCTGCAAAATAGAGCCAATGTTCAGAAACAAAAGCAGAAACAAACCAACAAAACAAGGCGACATTGTGATGTAACCCAAATCATGGCCATTTTTATAAGATGATTTCATTCATTTATTGTTAGCAGATGAGAGTCAAAATCCAAAATGGCTGGTTTTGCACGTCATCAAATTAAGTAGCAGTCCTGTATTCTTTTACATTGTGATAGAGAACAAGTTTAATGTAGCAGTTTAGAAGTTGGATGCATGCTGAGACCTGGGTTTGAGCTCACCAGTGGTGGGATTCAAATTTTTCTACTGCCTGTTCTGTGGGTGTGGCTTGGTGGGCGTGGAGCGGCTTGGTGGGAGTTGCAGGGGAAGGATATTGTAAAATCTCCATTCCCACTCCAGGGGAAGGTTACTGCAAAATTCCCATTTCCTCCCAATCAGCTGTGACTCGTGAGGCAGAGAATAGATGGGGGTGGGGCCAGTCAGAGATGGTATTTACCGGTTCTCCAAACTACTTAAAATTTCCGCTACCGGTTCTCCAGAACTGGTCAGAACCTGCTCAATACCACCTCTGGAACTCACCCCTAGTTACACAGGGGTGACTATCACACTGTCAATCTCAAAGGGAGATGGTAGTGACAATTTGATAAGATGGGCTGCTCAGTTAACTCATTTTGAGGTCATGGAGAACAGGTGGGACATAAAACTAAGGAATAAGCAAATAGACCCATTTAAACATACATGGGAGCCTGCCCATCAAGGCTGTAAGTCGTGATGGGGGTAAAACAGTCTTGTGACTCATTTAGTTTTACTGACTTTTTGGCGATGGTTAACTAAATACTACAGTTGTTAAATGAATCACTGCTTCATTATGGGTGCAGTTTTGCTGACAACCAGGAAATAAATTCTGGGTTTTAGCAAAACCATTGTAAACCATAGTCATGTGACTGTGGGATGCTGCAAATGGCTACAAATATGGCCTGGTTGCCATATTTATAGGTTCAGGTGGCCATGGGAGGGTGTGTGTGTAACAGGGGTGGGTTCTACTTACCTTTACTACAGGTTTGCAACGGGAGCTCGCATGCGTGCGTGCTTCGCTCATGCATATGTGCAGGTCATCCATGATGACGTCTGGGTAGGTGGGCGGAGCCTCCCACTGCTTTTACTACCGGTTCGCAAGAACTGGGCCAAACCTGGAGCAACCCACCACTGGTGTGTAACCTTTGGAACTTTGAATCTAGGTCATAAGGAACCTCCTGGTAGGTCTTTTGGAACTTTGAACAATTTGTTAATTGACTTTAGGCTACAGTAAAATCAGTAAGTCTATTACATGATTAGCTATGGATAGGATAGGACAGGACATGACAAAAGAGAATAGCGTTACTGCACTCTTTGGATATGTTCTTCCTAAAGCTTCAAGCAAATGATACTACTAGCCTTAAATGTGTTACCACTGAATGAAATTTCAAGAGAAGGGGTTGTTTTTGTTCTGCTTATATCTCTCTGTATCTTTTAAGTATTTCATGATGCCAGCAGGCATGTTCTGTTTACATGTGTCTGCTCATGATGTGGATTAGGGGAAAACAGCAAAAACGGTTTTCAGCAAAATAATTTTCAGCAAAAACTGAAAAATGAAACTGTGTTTCTGGGATGCAGAATGACTTCTTCTCCCAGAGGTTATTCATGTGCATTCGTGATGCATACATAGTTGGTTATCTATGACAACGTCATTTGATCCTTTGGGGTAAATGTAATCCCATATTTATTTGGTGGCTTAATGAGGCATGAAAAATACTAGCTTTGTTTTGTTTGTGCTTTTTGCCCCAAAATATAACATATCAGATGTGTTCAGGAAGCTGAAAACTCCATCTTGTCCTGAGGCTAATTGCAGTTTTACCTCATGACAAAAGAAACTCACCCAGAGAAAAAAGAACATTTGGATTGTGTGGTGATGGGCTCTTCTTGGCTTCCGTTATATCTGTCTTTCTTTGAGGCTCATATCTCAGAAGGACAACAAGCCTCAAATATTCATGTTTCCTCTTATATCTTGTGCAAAGGACCAGAACATTTGAAGCCTACCAGCTGACACTGTACAGCATGAACAGACTGTTAGCATGAAAGGAGCTCTATTACTTGCTGCTGCTGTTGTTACCTAAGGTAAAGGCTAAAGGCTCCAGAAACAGCACAAGTAAAGGAACCACCCACTGATATGGCTTTGAAAACCATACTGCAAACTGCTAAGCCTCAAGACTAGGAGGTTAAGGATCTCTTTGAATAGTAGAGTCTTGCTCAGAGATTATTATTGGTTATTTACAATATTGGTGTCCAGGAAAAGGAACCAGCAATCTCCATGGGTTCAAACACTCAGATCGAGACAGATAGACAGATACTATCCAGACATCATGGAAGTAAACAAGAACCAAATGATAGTGATGGTGATAGATGTAGTGATGCCAAGTTACAGCAAATGTAAGGGCCTGCCTCTCCTCTCCAGTTCAGGAAAGTAGAACTCTTGGAAAAATTAGCATTTCAAAAGGAACCTTTTATTGAAAGAAAGGGATTGCAGGACAAAGGAAACAGGATCTGAAGATTCCTGCGCAATTCAGTTAGGATAAAGCAATTAGAAACCCCTCCCCTCAGTCCCATGTTGAATGAGCCAATCCACAGGTGCAAAGTTGTTTTGAGAATCACAAGCTGAGAAGCAATAGTGGAATCCAAATTTTTTTACTACCGGTTCTGTGGCTTGGTGGGCATGGTGTGGCTTGGTGGGCGTGGCAGGGGAAAGATACTGCAAAATCCCCATTCCCTCCCCACTCCTGGTGGAAGGATACTGCAAAATCTCCATTCCCACTCCACTCTGGGGCTAGCCAGAGGTAGTATTTGCCAGTTCTCCAAACTGGCAAATTTCTGCTACCGGTTCTCCAGAACCTGTCAGAAACTACTGGATTTCACCCCTGCTGAGAAGATGATAAGAAGTTGTTCTTAGGCATCTCTTGCTGGAGGCTTTGGAATTGATACAAAATAGATGGCATTCCCCCTTTACATTCCCAGGAAGGTAAATCAAAGTACAGGATAAATAGGCACCAGGAAAAAGGCTATAAACTAAAGAATGCACCCAGGCCTCCTCCTTATCAGAATGGCAGCATTCCGATGTATGGGACCTGTCAGCAACATCAGGAAGAAGGAGAATTACCAGGGCCCGAAGCAGGAACTGGGGAGGATATGGAAACTAAAGGGCAATGGGGTCTCAGAAGGGTCCTTGGTGCTCTCTGAGCTTGGTTGTTTTCTTGCAGATGCTTCATTAACCAAACTAGGTAAGATCATCAATGCATCGATAATGTTACCTAGTTTGGTTAATGAAGCATCTGCAAGAAAACAACCAAGCTCAGAGAGCATCAAGGACTCCTCATTTCAACCCTGAGCTACAAATATTCTCCTTTACTGGCAACATGGTCTCACTAGTGGTAGGGATACTTGGGGCTTGTCAGGGCGTTGATTAATCCCATCCTGGCTATGAGATAATCACCCTGATTAGAGGAGATGGATCGTGGCCTTTCCTTGCAAGTATACTTTAAGAAACAAAACCCGAAGAACATATCTCTTCTAAGAAAACTCATTTATTTGTTATAAAGAAAATAAAACATCTCACTAACTAAGAAAAGTAATTGTTACATTTTTGCAAAAGTTCGTGCCGGCTATTTCTCAGCCGGACCTTTCTGGCAAGAGAACAAAGGAAAAAAGTGTGAAACAAGTGAAAAGAATGCGGACATGCGTAGTTTAGCTTACTGATAACAATTCTTGGCAAGCTACGGAAAGTCTGATAGTCCAGAAATAATGAGCTCAACTGGTAAATAAAAAAAAAACACGCAGTGACAGGGCTGTGTCTCTTAAGTTGGAAGAGTGGCTTCAGAAGTATAGGAGGTGTGGATAGATGACCATCCTTCTGATAACATCATAATTACTTGTCATCTCTCCCCAATTTCAATCATATTATGCCCTTTGATTTTCCCTGTGCTTGATTCTCATTGGATGTCACTACTGGTGGGTTCTGCCTGGATAAATTACAGCAAAAAGGATTGTGGGTAAGGGAAATTGGATTTGTCTTTCTTGTTGCAATACGAATTATTGAAAAAAAATGAAGCTGTAAGCAAACTTATATCTAAGCTGCTATGGTTATTCATTCCGGAGTTCATTTCTTTGAACTGAACTCTGCCACCTCCTTAAGCTTCTCAGAACCATTTTCAGATTCAAAAGCCAAATATTGTTTGCAGTATGGAAACGGATTTAACTTTGTTTAAGCAACAGGCAAAGCACCATGCACCGTAATTATATAAAGTTCAGTTCCCCGCAGAGATGATCCATGTTTCTGTCAGAGGTACTCTTAGAAAATTAAATAAACAAACACTTTTCTTTATCAGTATGAAGGAAAAAGGAATGCAACATTTCTAGAGTCAAGGCTAGGCACATTTTTATAGATGAATTCTGATCAATGAACCTATGGAATTTAATCTATTTGATGTTTTAAGTAAAATAAAGTAGGTTTTTTTTTTTTAATGGCTTCTATTTTATATTAGAGGTATAGATTAGATTCAGCTGTACTCTTGATCCTAAGGAAGAAATGGAGTTTCAGAAAGGATTTAATTTGTCTATTGTGAAAAAATATAGGCTGGTGAATCAATTCTGTTCTAGTTCTAACCATAAGGAAACAGTGGCTTGTATTTGTTTCACCAGAACTTTACAATTATGTAAATAGCCTTCCTGATGTTATTTATGAAAAGACACGATGACTAGAAGGAAAAAGAGGCTCACTAGTAACTAACAGATCTTTGATCAAGACATTATCATCATCTAACAATTCATTAATATGCTCAAAGTATACATTGGGTATTTGTTGACGTGGGCTCTAGATTTCAAAAACTAATGCCATAATAACTATCCTGTCAAAGCAGAAAAAACTTCTTGAATGAGAAGCGAAACGTCTTCAAAAGAAAAAAAAACCCAAGGAAGTCCAGTTGCCTCCTGAAAAACCACCTTTGGGACAACCATGACCTGGATGACTGAGAACCTCTACAGACTGAATGCCATAATAAACATCTTAATCCTTAGAAACCAGGAGATGTGAGTTGTAGTTGTTCCTTAGGTATGAAAGCTGGCTGGGGGGTACTTTAGACTAGGACCCTTCTTTGATACGACGTGATGGTGTTGTTGTTGTGGGAAATCAGGAATTGGGAATATAGGTATGTATCATGGTGGGTTTCAAAATTTTTTACTACCGGTTCTGTGGGTGTGGCTTGGTGGGCGTGGCTTGGTAGGCATGGCAGGGGAAGGATACTGTAAAATCTCCATTCCCACCCCACTCCAGGGGAAGGATACTGCAAAATTCCTATTTCCTCCCGATCAGCTGTGACTTGGGAAGCAGAGAATAGATGGGGGTGGGGCCAGTCAGAATTTTTATTACCGGTTCTTTGAACTACTCAGAATTTCCACTACCGGTTTTCTAGAACTGGTCAGAACCTGCTGAAACTCATCTCTGGTATGTACTGTATACTGGTTTGAGTTAATGAACAATAAAGTGGGGTAAAAATGAAATAATGAATCAATCCTCATTGACACGACCATATGGCTCAACCAGCAGGACTCAGTTTAGAAATAAATGTAAATTACCAACGTGTGGGATTGTGATGATATTATAGCCAACTATGGCAACTGTTTCTTCAGTGCATTTTCTGGAGTATGATGTTCAAAGTTCATTGACTCAGCATGTATTTGTCTTTTCTGCCCAAGTTAGAGACATTTTCAAAGCTATTTATAATGATTGGTTGAGAATGTGTCAGGCTACTAATAGGAAAACCATACTTCCCAGTAGTCCTAAATGTTAAGTCCTTTTCAAGCGTTCGTTGTTCAGAAGGATTTAAATTTAGCTTGTGCAGAAAGCCAGGTAGGAAATCCATAAATCTCTGCAGTAAAGGATAAATAGTCTCTTTGCCCAATTCTTTCAAAAGTGGAACAGTTATCATAAAAATCACAATTTCCTTTCAATATTTATCTGATTGAGTGACCTTAGAAACAGCAACAGTGCGGTACTTATTCTACTTTTGGGGTGGAGGACATTGTGTGGGGAGAAGAAAAATAGAAAGCTGCAGTAGGCCGAAGGGCAAGCAGATTTTTAATGAATCCCAGACAACGATGCTTTAAACAATTCTGTTAGCTGAAAGGAAATGATACTTTACCGAATAGACAAAGATATATGACACAAAGAACAGGTCCAGAGGGCTCCTTGCAGTGATGTTGACCACCAGTAGATAATAAAGGACTAGTTTTATCCTTATTAGGTATCATGGAACCTACATAGTCAACCAATCGAACAGCTTGCCTTCAGAAGTTGTGGGAGCTTCACCCCTGGAAGCTTTCAAGAAGAGACTCGACTGTCATCTTTCAGAAATGGTGTAGAGTCTCCTGCTTGGGTGGGGGGTTGGACTAAATGATCTACAAGGTCCATTCCAACTCTGTTATTCTGTTAAAAGATGTTATTTTATGGGGGTTCAAACCTCAACTGCTAAGTAAACCCATGGATTAGTTTAGATGATTACATTCAGAATAGTAGCTTTAGGAGGTATCCAAATCTTTGTGGTCTTGCAGGAAGGCATTTACAGAATATAGAAAATAATATAATATAAGTAATCCTTGGTTTATGACCATTCATTTAACATCCATCTGAGTTATGACGGTGCTGAAAAATTGTTTTTTACAATTGATTCTCACACTGATGACCATCACAGCCATCCCATAGTCACATGACCAGAATTAAGGTGCTTGACAACCAGCACATATTTACAATGGTAGTAGCATTCCAGGATCACATGATTTTCATTTGTAACTTTCTCAAGGCGTTCAGACCAGTAAAGTCAAGCAAAGAAGCTGGTTTCAGGTAACAACCATATGATTTACTAAACTGTTGTAGACAAAATAACGGACTAGAGCAAGCTCTTCAATGCAGGAAAGAGTTTATTTGCGCAAGGTTCAAACAGTCCAAAGACAAGAAAAGGGTCTGAACGCCGATGGCTTCTTCTGGCCATGTATTTATACAGTTTAAAGGCAAAAGTATTACAGAGAGTGATGCATTTCACACGTAGAAGCTACCCTTTAATCTATCTCTAGGAAAGACATAACAGCCCTGTTCCCACAGGCTCAGGTTCTCAGCTCCGGAGCTCAAGACATAACAAAAGGAGATAAGAGGCTAGGAGACGCCTCAAGGGCAATAAGGAAGCAGCACCCCTTATCCAGGGATATGCATGACATTTGGGATGCAATAAACATTAAACAACAGAATGTATCTGTTTAGGGTCAGTTTGCCCTTTTACAATTCTGTACCTACGTCAAATACCGTTTGTCATCTCAGCACCTTGGCACGGAAGAGGCACTTCTGTCTTGACCAAAGATTTGGATTCCTAATATTTGAGTTTTATCCCAATATCGAATCTTAGCCTGGCTCATACCCCCCTTTGTGACTCATCTGTTCATCCAGACGAGTCACACCATAGGTCCTCTTCCTGCTGGAGCCGTTTGTAATCCCACATAGCCATCACCTGAGCAGTTGTCCTACGTTCCACCAGCAAGGATAGACTTTTAGAGATAGTTTTAACAAACAGAGGTAAAATACATGGGAGAAAAATACACTCCGCAGCTATTAATCCCACCAGGCCAAAAATGGCCGGCAGGCCAGGTAACCTTGGCCACCATCCTGAAAACATATCCTGTAAATTAAGACCTTTCCAAGTCTGGACTGGCACATGAGCTATTTTAACCATTTTGTCTGTTATTTCCTTAATAACTTTTCCGCTTTCATCAACTTCTATACAGCAGTTAGTCAAATTAAACTTTCCACATATCCAGTATAGTCCATCAGGAGCCAGCCATTCAAGGGTCTGATTATCTGGATCCTTTAAAAAGGATAACCCGTTTACTTTAAACAAGGCCATTTTATCAGTTCCCTCTGTGGCATTAGCTCCTGACCACCATACCTTACTTTCCCATTTTCCGGTACATATGAGGTTTCCTACCTGATAACAGCCTGGCACAATTTTCCTCTGAAAACAAACATTCCCTACCAAACTAGTAGTTAAGGTCCAGTCTCCATCCTTACCCTTATTATATGACAGGTTACCTTTCTGATCCATTTCTAATATTTTGGAATAATTTAATTCCTTGAGCTTCCCATGGCCATTTTTCTCCCATGTTAGTTCCTCCACAAACAAAACAATTCGATACATTCAGAATGTGGGCTATGTCTTCTGCCAATTTGACAAAGGTATTTGTTACATGACTAGGAATTTCGGGTATTTTCAGCTTTTCCATTTCAGATAATATTACAAGGGGACTTCTTCAGTATTTATTACCAAATAATGTACTAGCACCTCCTCTATAATTTTCACGTCCCACTCTACCTTACAGCTTATACATAAAACACAATCAATACAGTGAGTGCAACAACAACACTCACACGCACAATTACAAAACCAACACATTTAAAGAAAATTCTCTTTTCTGTTCTTTTGCATCAAAAGGCAGCTTCCAGGGTGTCCTAAGCGGGGACTTCTTTCATCTGTAAGAGGTTCACACTCCGCAGCCGGTTGGGGAAATATTAGGAATCGGAACGACTGAGAAATCAAATGGGCCCTGGTTGTCCACAAAACCATTGCTTATATCTGTAAAACACAATAATCAATAAAGCTACTACCCCAATTACTCAAAGTGCCCACACCCAATTTTCCTCCCACATGGGTCCGCAATGATCTTCAATCTCTTGTCAGGATCCAAGTTCCAGACTAATTCAAGAGAGCAGGTGCTCCATCCTCTTTTTAGCTTACAGCGGGTTACATCAGCAGATATACATCAAGGTAACCTATATATAGAATACAAAAGCTTTCTTTAAGCACATTCAAATGTCAGTTTTGTTGGATGTTGTTTGTCCACGGACACTTTCCAGCCGGTGTCAGCTGCTGCCTTGACTCATGTCCGATGGATCCATGATTTTGATTCTGCAATCTTAATAGCAAGTGGAGAAGTCATAATACCAATAAAAGATCCCTTCCATCTTCCACTTGATCCCCAGATTCAAATGAGTGACATTAAGTTACTAATCTAGGGGGTACTTATTCCATCACATATTGTTGGAATCTCTCAATTTGCTTATTAAGTTCTTGTACCATCTCCATATTCCAAACCCCCCCCTTTACGACCTAAATCAGGCCACCTAACATACATATTTACCTTATTTTACCTTTTTTTTTTTTTTTTACATGGTCGGGTGGAATAAACCTCCAATACCTGTAAACAATCATGCTCAGAAACAGACTCCGTAGGCAACAAAGTTGCTAGATTTAATCGGTTAGACACCACCAGACACACCTGTGGATTCTCACTCCTAATTGCCTGATATTTTGTCAGCCTTTGCCCACTAATCCACAAATGTCCCTTAGTATCCAACACAGACTGCTCCTCATGAGGGGAGTGCATGAGTATAGGACAAGAAAAAGTAAGTTTATTACAATTCTGAATCAATTCTGCACTTGCAGCCAGCACCTTCAAACAGTGGGGCCAGCTTTTTGGGCCCCCCCTCCAATTATTTTGACAAATAGGCTCCAGATTGTTGCCAACTTCCCAAAGGCTGGGTAAGTACCCAGAAATATTTCTATCGGTGTTTACGTACAAATTCAAAGGCAAATTCGATAAAGCCAGAGCTTTTCCTGTTCCCTCTCCCCATCCAATTACAGCAAAAGCTAGCTAGTCCTAAAAAGCTTCTCAGTTGTCTTTTTGTTTGGGGTTCTGCCAGCATTAGGACCGCCCTTTTCTGCTCTGGTCCTAAAGCTCGATGACCCTTATATTGTATCCCAAATATCTAACTTTCCTTTTCACCAATTGAGCTTTCTTTCTTGATACCCAATAACCACACTCTAGTAACAAATCTAACATCATCGTGCATTCATCTTAGTATTCTCCCAACATAAATCCTCTGTCAGTCCTGTTGATCCAAACATCATCAACATATTACAGTATTGTGTCTCCTGGTTGTTGAGGCACATAATACTGTAAGTCTCTAGCTACCGCTATTCCAAACAATGCGGGGGAGGTCTTAAATCCCCGAGACAGCCGAGTCCCAGTATATTGCATTTTCATTCCTGTGTAAGGATTCTCCCACTCAGAATGCAAACAGTGGCTGGCTTACGGGGTGAATGGGAACTGTAAAGAATGCATCCCTTAAATCAATAACAGAAAACCACTCAGCCCGGGGTGGAATTAAACTTAACAGGGTATATGGATTCAACACGGCTGGGTGTAAAGTTACTGTGCCCCGGGCTGTAAGACCCATCTAACTGTTTAATTGGGATAATTGGAGTATTCCAGGAGGACTAAATAGGCACCAAAAACCCCGCCTCCAAATCTCTGAATGCTTTCATAAATAACACAAATAGCTTCCCAAGAAACGGGATGCTGCCTTATACTCACAGACTCCACTCCAGGTTTTAGTTCCACCCCCACTGGAGGGTGGCGAGCTGCAAAACCCGGCAGGTTATCCTCAGCGCACATCAAACAACCTCCAAATCTCCTCCGGAGAATGCCTTATGGTCATTCTCTAACTATCTTCATCAAAAGAAATTGTTGCCCCTAATTTGCTCAGCATATCCCTGCCTAGCAATGGAATAGGGCACTCAGGAATGTACAAAAATTCATGCTGGATTTCAGCTTCCTTAAAAATCACACATCTCTGATTTCAAGACCTGCCGCCCCATAATCTGTCCTGATACCCCCTGAACCTGGATTTTATGGGATCCGGGGGGCTGCAATCTGCTTATTTACAACTAATCTTCCTGCTCCCATATTTACCAGAAACGTTCTGTACTGACCCCCTATTTTCATTGTAACTAATGGCTCAGGCGGGGGTTCTTCCAAGCCTGGTCCCCCTCAATCTGACCAAGTCATGTCTGCCAATCCAATACTTTCCGCTTTCTGCTGCCCTGCGCCCTCTCCAAATCCTCTACCACAACCCCAACCTGAACTTATACTCAAACCTCTCCTCTGTCCTCATTCTCCCCTTCTCCCTGCAAACTGCCCACGCATCCCTGACCCAAAATCCGCTCTTCTCCGCTCTTCAAATAATTTTATTTCTATACCACCCTTCTCCCGAAGGACTCAGGGCGGTGTACGGCCTATTTTGTTTAAAAAACAAAACAAACACCAGAAAGGAGAAAAAAAGTTTTAAAAGCATCTCTTTTCCTCTTTCTCCCCTCCAAAGGAAGGGGGGGGGAGAAAAACCCCCTTGCATCCCACTTCGCAGTACTCCTGCCAACAAACCAGCCTTTTTATTCATCCGTGCCTCCTGCTCTTTCTTCTCCACCTACAGCCCCCACAGCCTCCAAATCACCATCATCATCATCCCCCTCTCCCTCACTCTGACTGCTACCTCTAGGCGAATGACTCCCCTTGACTTTTGACTTCACGCCAGGATCACTCATATGCCTCTGATTTCCTCCTCCGCTCCCTCCAGCAGCCCCTTACTTTTCCTGCCTGCTCAGATACACATAACCCGACTGTTTCAGCCCTACATTGCAATAAATCCTCAGCTTTTTTCAACAGGGCTCTCACCCATTGATCAATATATTGAAATTGATCAGGATATTTATCCTGATTCACTACAATCACTCCCCACAACTTATCCACTGTTTCTTCCCTTAACTATCCCTGAGGGGGAGGGGATCAGCCCATCTCCCTTTGTGGCCACACATGTTTACATAAGAATTTCAATTGATCCTTTGATCCTTTCGGATAGGAAGGGTTGCTAAAATACTTGTCAAAACCTTTTAACATGCATGCCAACGGAGTATTTGGCACGCTCTGAACCCCATCCCTTCTACCACACTGCCGTCGACTCATAGCCCCGGAAACTCACAGCCACTAATGAGAAATGCGACGGCTTAACCACCCACACAACCTGACATGGACTTCATTAGGGTAGCCTACCCCGAGTCCGAGGGAGTGATCAATTCCCTCCTTCTGCTTTCAAATGAAGCAGGTACAATTCTTTTACAATATACTTACTTAAAACGCTCCCACTCCATAGTTTCCTGGCCAGGAATTTGTTCAGACCACCTTTCCTGCACCGCAGGGTTCTTGGACTCGATCAGAGCACCGTCGGGGCCATGGGGTTATCGCGGCTGTCTCCCGGAGACGTATCTCCGTGGCGCCTGGAGAATGTTCAGGAGCGACCTCCCGATGGTCTCGAGGGGTCAAAACGGTCCTCAGCGAAATATCGCCTTGCCCCCAGTCCCGGCGGCGTCGCCAGCTGTTGTAGACAAAATAACGGACTAGAGCAAGCTCTTCAATGCAGGAAAGAGTTTATTTGCGCAAGGTTCAAACAGTCCAAAGACAAGAAAAGGGTCTGAACGCCGATGGCTTCTTCTGGCCATGTATTTATACAGTTTAAAGGCAAAAGTATTACAGAGAGTGATGCATTTCACACGTAGAAGCTACCCTTTAATCTATCTCTAGGAAAGACATAACAGCCCTGTTCCCACAGGCTCAGGTTCTCAGCTCCGGAGCTCAAGACATAACAAAAGGAGATAAGAGGCTAGGAGACGCCTCAAGGGCAATAAGGAAGCAGCACCCCTTATCCAGGGATATGCATGACATTTGGGATGCAATAAACATTAAACAACAGAATGTATCTGTTTAGGGTCAGTTTGCCCTTTTACAATTCTGTACCTACGTCAAATACCGTTTGTCATCTCAGCACCTTGGCACGGAAGAGGCACTTCTGTCTTGACCAAAGATTTGGATTCCTAATATTTGAGTTTTATCCCAATATCGAATCTTAGCCTGGCTCAAAACAACCCTAGTAAAATGATTGCTTATCTTTTTACACAACTTATATAACAAATGCATCTCTTAGTTTTGGCTTCAATTATGGTTATAAGTTGAGTCCACCTTCCCATGCTATCAGAGAGGAAGGGAGGGAGGGAGGGAGAGACACACAAACACAGAGAGAGGACATTATGTCATGCCCCCACAAATGAAGTTTTACATTCATGTAAAAGAGGTTACAACCAGGGGGAGAGCATTCTCTGTGGGAGTGCCGACCCTCTGGAACGGTTTGCCCACCGGGCTTAGGACAACCCCCGACCTCCTCTCCTTCCGCCGTGAACTGAAGACGTGGATCTTTTATCAAATGGGCTGATCCATTGGGGGATTTTTACATTGAAATAATTTTAATACATTTTAATTGGATTTTAATTTTTATGTAATTTTCGAATTGTTGAATATTTTCTTTGTAAGCCACCCTGAGTCCTTCGGGAGAAGGGCGGCATATAAATTACATAAATAAATAATAACTCATGTAAAACCTCAACATAGGGGCATGACCTTAAGTATGTAAGAGGCCCAGTTTAATGTAGTGGTTAAACTACTAGACTAGAAACTGGGAAACTGTGAATTCTAGTTCTTCCTTAGGGTACAAAGCCTCCTAGGTGACCTTGGACCAGAGTTTCTCAGTCCTAAGAAGAAGGAAAATAGAAACTGCTTCCAAGAGAACTGCAGAGACTTTTGGAGTCCCTTGGAATCAAGACTAACTCAAAGGTACACACACACACACACATGTAAATAAAACTATCTTCCTTGAAGATGATGGCTAAGAAAGAGAAGAAAATAGATCTTTTGATAGTGGACAGCCAACTCAGGTTCTCTTCCCCCAGAAAAAACATATGCAACAGATATTTTCTACGAATCTACTATAAATTGTATTGAACCCAAATGTTATTGGGACCCATCTGTGAACATAACAGAACAGTTCTATTTAAAGACAGCCAAAAACTTTTATATGATAAAAAGTAAGACACCAAAATGTGTACCAAAATATGTACATCCCAAATCATCACTGGTTGATTTTGATTATGGATTATAGCTATGAAAATGACATTTATGAGCTAGCGTGAAGGCTTAGTTTTTCATCTAATAAGAGAATCTGCTTGATCATGTTTTACTTATAAGGTCATGAACTGTCTATTGAAAATAATTTGTACACATAATGTGGCAGATAAGACCCTTCAAAAGGACAAAATGTGCTAATATGATGAACCAAATAGATACAATCCAGGAATTTATAATAACAGGAGGTGGTTGATGCAAGCAGAAACAGGCCTGAATATCATAATCGCTGAAGATGTGAAACAAGAAATTATGAAATGGATAGGATTAATTTAATATATACGCCCACTTCTGATCCAAATTCATATCCACAACTGTGTGCTCAGCGATGCAAGCAGCCTCCAAAATCCAATGATGACACCCTTAGAATTCTCTAAAAGTTGACATCAAATTGCAATGTTTGATGTGATTAATGGGGGAAATTAATAAATGTATGATTATAGAATTAAATTGAATATAAATATACATTAAGTAAAACCAGTTTCTCCTTTTGATGTGGCCATTGCCCCCAGTTTAATGCTTAACTTGAGCACTGTAATTGTAACTGTAGCTCACATTTGATGGTGTATTAAAGACTGGGAATGGAAATTCCTTCTTTTAGGCCCTTAGTTTCCATTCTCTCTCTGTTTTGCCAAATGACAAGCAGTGATCAGGTGCCCAGGCAATCGGTTCCTTTGAATCCAGAGACAATAAACACACTGGTGAATAAAGATATTTTAACCTTTATTAGTAACTCAAGCAAACAGATTTAAAAGCATAACATAAAAAGCACATATACAAAGCAAAATGATGGTCAAAAGTATTTATGTCTGTTGGGACTGATAGTCTTTCAAGACCATCAGTAGGTTTAGATAGGTAGGTAGGTAGGTTTAAAACCTATCTAAGTTTCACTTTTATACTAAATAATACAAAGCTATATTAAACAAAATCCCATTTTATACTTAACAAAAATCTGTCAGAGTATAATCATGAACTGGAATAGGGCATAGCAACAGGTCAGCCAATGAGGGCTGTTTGGTAACCGAAACATAGTATTTGTTGTATGGGACCATATGAGACAGCTTGTAGCCTGGGTGTGGCTTAACTGTTCTATATATAAGCTAGAGCTTCTCATTCTTCCATTTTGCCTCTTCCATTTTGTGCTGTGTTTGTACTTGCTATTTTTCTTCTGTACAACATGGAAAACCCTACAAGGGTATTGTATGTCTTATGTGTTGTTATGTACATAAAGACGTTTTTGAATCCTGTTTAATAGTCTGCCTGTGTGTGCTATAACAAACTCTGACAAAATCAAGGCAGGATTATTCTGATTCCCACCCCCATGTTTCTCTCTTTCTTGGAACTGTCTAATCTCCTGAGCCCCCTAAATTGTTTAATCTTTCCTTCCCCAAAATTCAGCTCATGCTTGGTAGATGGCAGGTGAACAATCTGTTTACGTTAGATCACTTCTAGCAAGCACATTTTCTTAATCATTTGGATTATGTTCATTTCCCTGGTTTCAGTTGCCATCTTTGGCTTTAGTGACAAAATCAATGATGGGAATCTGCTCTCTCCAAAATGTTTTTCTAGGAGTTTTAAGTGACATGTGCATGATTTACACATACTGTTGTTCTATATTCATGTGACACATGTAACAGAATGTTCAGTTAGTTCCAACAGGTTTTCAGAATGCTAGTTGATTGATTATTAATGAATGGCATTTCTTCATGTGAGAGTAGAAAATGCCTTTTTCTGTATATTGTTGCAATCATACTCAAGCTTCTTGATTGACAAAGGAGCCTTTTTGGATTTTGACCAAATGTTTGTTTAAAAAGTATATCTCTGACCATGAAAGGATTATTTTTCTTTTTCAAACAAATAAATCTTACTATATTTATTGAGTCGTAATCTGTTCTTACTAGAAGAATCACTATTCTATTGAAAATGTACATTGGTCAGAGCTTCTTCTATACAAAAATTGCCACTAAACCCCTACTACAAAATAGAAACACAAATGAAGGTAATCATATAAAAGGAAGTTTATATCTGGGCAAACTCTTGCTTTAACATAATTACCTTCATTTCGACACACCTTTCCTCAGCCATCCTAAGGAATCTCTGTCTCTTTTTCTCTTACACACGCACAAGTCGCTGTACAGATTTTGATTATACAAATTTGGAGGCTAATGTTAATGGAATTTGTTTTTTGGTGCCTTATATGCTGTGACAGGACCAGTCTTTCAATCTGTGGCAGATGATTTTCAAATCTCTTCTTACCACAACTGTGCTATAATTTCCTCAGATTTGATCTTGTTTCCTTATCTTCACAGTGAGACTCCTTCGTTTTAGAATTTAAGCAGTTCCTGCATTTGATCACCTGGGAGCACTGTTCCCTTTCAAAATACGCTTTCTCGCAAAAAGACCAGAAACTGGGCAAATTATGTAAGTTACATTATTAAAGCATTGTTACAGGGAAAAAAAAAGTGAGGGACAAATCTTTACAGAACAACAGTTGGATTGAAAAATCGTATTGTTCTGTTTTCTATTTTGCTGACTTAAATATTTAAGTAATATTGCTTAGTCTTTGCATTATGTCTTATCATAGCCAAAAAAAAAAAAAAAAAAAGCCAGGGAATGTATATACTTCTGCAAATAGAGGACATCAGTTGCTTACACTTGAAATTGCTTGGAAAGACATGCTTGGGAAAAAGAGTTTCCTGCAAAGAGTTTGAGTTGGATTGTTTAGATCATTGTCAAACTCCTGGCCCATAGGCTGGATGCATCACACGCTGGCCATATCCGCGTCCGGTTTAGCAAGGGGGGGGAAATGTCCCCATACGTCATGTAATGCTACTGTGACAACATGAGTTTGACCCCCTTGTTTAGATGTATGCTAGACACCGTGTGAGGGAGCAACAAAGCTGGTCAGGAAGGATGGGGAGGGAGTACTCAGAGCAGTTGAGAGGTGAGATAAAGCACGGATTTTTGCCAATGGAAACTACCTCTTTGAACTTTCAGAAGAAATGCTGCCAAATTGCCCCTCACTGCATATTTTCTCAACTGAGTTCAGATTTCAAATATATAAGCAAAGCCCCAAGGATCACCAGGACTCTAGGCTGATCTTAGATTGAGGTAGTGTGTGAAAGAAGTCTTAGTGTGATTATGAGGAGAACTGATGCTAGGGCTCTACAGGGAGAGACCAGATCTCAAAGCCATCTTTTGCACTAGGCCTTCAGACCTGCCACATTTATTACTGTGGGAAACTGGAAGGGGGGATTGTATGGAGCCAGGGTGATATATAGACATAATAACATTCCTTCCTCAGAAAGTCAAGGACAAAATGCCCTGCACCTGGAAGGCTGAGTTTGGGAGGCATCTCCAATTGGGACGATGTTTGATTGGACCATGTGATGGACTTGTGGGTATTGGGCAGGACTTGATTCTTTCTTTGGATGGGGAAAATCTGGAACCTTTCAGATTCGGGTTTTCCCAGATGTGCCAATACGACATCTCTAATAAAATGTAGCTTTGAGGAACTTCAAGCCTCAGAGTTTTATTTCGTTGGGGGTATTACTTGGAACTCTGATACTAGCTTTGGAAACCACTCATGCAAACCAGGTACAAAATCAAAACTAAGTTCTATTCAAAAGCAAGTTCTAGTTCGGTGTCCATGGGCATGGTATCTCTATGGACCTCCTTTTCAAGGCACATGTGAATCACTCCATGATCTTTTCTTTGAAGAGAATATTTGTAGCTCAGGGTTGAACTGTGGGATCCTTGGTGCTCTCTGAGCTTGGATGTTTTCTTGCAGATGTTTCATTACCAAACTAGGTAACTCCATCAGTGCCACAAGGGAGTGGGTTTGCTCTCATTTTATATACTAGTCACTTGCCCTGATAGTGTTGGTGGGAATGGTATGGGTAGTTCCTTGATTGGGCTGTTGTTTATTGTTAGCTTTTCTTTGACAGCAGTAGAATCTGTATCATGAATAATACAGACATGCTTTTTAACAAAAAACAAAAAAAAAAGCCATAATTAGGAAGATGGAATAAATACAGCCACCCAGCGGTTCTGAATTAAAACCCATACTTTTCATGCAACAGAATCAATTCTGAGAAATCCTAGGAACTGTAGTTCAGCATTATTTGAAGAGACATTTGTACCCTACACTCTCACATAATGGTTTCAACAAAAGGGAAATTGTGACATGAATTAATTTTCTACTACATCTGTACAAGTCAAAGAAAATTGGCTAAAATAGTCTTTTTATAACCTTATAACTATATTTGCAACATTTAACATTTTTATTTCAAGTAATGGCAAATAGATTTTTTTTTAAATGCTATTTTAAAAGGACCTTTGTTCAGTTCTTGGAAATACTTAAGGAACTAAGAGCATAAGCTTACAACTATAATAACATTTTATTGTTGAATTTACAGATATAGCAGTTAAAATAACTCTATAATGTCTAGTCACCAATGGGCAACCATTGACTATTAACTGATCCCTTTAGGTTATTCTATAGCTTATTTTTACTTCAGTTGGTGTTCTCTGTTTTGTCCCTAAAACCCAGCAATCTGAAAAATCTCGTGATAAAGCCTGATGCTAATTTACATTGCAAGAGTTGCTATAGCAACCTTTGAGAATGTTACTAGAAGCACTGTATCAGAGGTAATCTTTATTTTAATGAAGAAAAATATCCCATATTTTGAAAGGCACATAGTAGTTAGTTCTCAACTTATTTTTTCCTCACAACCTTCAGTCTGTACTTGTATTCTAACATAACTTTTTCAATTTCATAATCTTTCAATGAATGACTAATCTTATGATAAGTGTCAGCATGGAAACTGATGAGTCAGTTTTGCCAATTTGGAAAAGGTAAATCAAACAGCAGATAAACTGATATTTACTAATTTTATTGTACCTTCAAAGGGATGGGCTAGTTTTTTAGGTTCTTGAAGTGATGAGAGAGTTTGGCATGGTGGTTAAGAACCAGGTGAGAAACTGGGAGACTGTGATTTCTAGTCCTGTCTGAGACACAAAGCCACCTGCTTGATCTTGGTCAGTTATTGTCTTCACACTTGGAAAGAAAGCAATGGCAAACCACTTCAAAATAACAACAGCCAAAAAACGAAACAAATACAAAACCCTTGTAGTGACTAGTTCAGGGGTCAGGAGTAGCAATAGCAATAGCACTTAGACTTATATACCACTTCATAGTTCTTTTACAGCCCTTTCTAAGAGGTTTACAGAGTCAGCATATTACCCCCAACAATCTGGGTCCTCATTTTACCGACCTCAGAAGGATGAAAGGCTGAGTCAACCTTGAACACACAGGCACCCAAACAAAACAAGAAGTCGTATCAGGTTAAAGAAGTTTAAAATGAGGTTAAAATGGAAGCTGAGGTTCAGTCCTCTCCCCTCTCTTGTTTAATATCTACATGAAACTATTGGGTGAGGACATTCATCACTTCAGGGTTTGATATCATCAGTATACTTTACCTCTTTGCCCTGAGTTGTGCAAGGAAAGCTGTTGAGGTGGTGACCCAGAGGAACAGACTTTGCTCAATTCTGACTAAGACCGAGTGGCTGTGGCAGGAATATCTCAATCATTGATCTTTGATAAGTTGGCACGTCTCAATTTCAAATTGTGAAAAACTTAGGGGTCCAGGTCTTTGAATTTAGAGCTACTGCTCAAAGAGTAAATGGCAGCTATGTCCAGGAGAGCCTTTGCACAGGTACATCATGTGTACCAGTGGTATCCTTTCCTCTACTGGGAAGCCCTGCAGATAGTCATTCACACCTGGATCACTCCATGATTCAACTATTTCAATGTGCTCTACCTGGCTGCCTTTGAAGATCACCTAGAAGCTAAAGATAGTTTAAAATGCAATGGACATTTTTCATTCCCATATCTCAACAATGACCGGTAGACACAAGGACCATTTTTTTCCCAAATGTCATCACACTGCTAAACAACTAATTCCCACAACACTGTCAAATTATTTACTAAGACTGTATTACTATTATTCTTCTCATCCTTCCTATTACCTATCTCCTCCTACTTATGACTATAACCTCGTTGCTTGTATCTCTACAATTTATATTGTTTTATTTGTTACCTAGTATGATTTGATTGCTTATTTAGTAACCTACAACTATCACTAAATGTTGTATCTTATGATTCTTGGTGAATGTATTTTTTTTTCTTTTATGTACACTAAGAGCATATGCACCAAAGACAAATTCCTTGTGTGTCCAATCACACTTGGCCAATAAAGAATTCTATTCTATTCTATTCTATTCTATTCTATTCTATTCTATTCTATTCTATTCTATTCTATTCTATTCTATTCTATTCTATTCTATTCTATTCTATTCTATTCTATTCTATTCTATTCTATTCTTTCTATCTATCTATCTATCTATCTATCTATCTATCTATCTATCTATCTATCTGCTGCAATTCAAGGTGCTAATTCTTTCTTTTAAAACCCTTCATGACATAAGACTTTATCTTTACTTGGAGGATGATAATGCATCTACAATTCTGAAATAATGAATTTATTCATAACTATGTAAAAGTCCAAACAAATAGCAAGAAATATACATTTCTTTAAAGGTAAAGGTAAAGGTTCCCCTCGCACATATGTGCTAGTCGTTCCCGGACTCTAGGGGGCGGTGCTCATCTCCATTTCAAAGCCGAAGAGCCAGCACTGTCGAAAGACATCTCCGTGATCATGTGGCCAACATGACTAAATGCCAAAGGCGCACAGGACGCTGTTACCTTCCCACCAAAGGTGGTCTCTATTTTTCTACTTGCATTTTTTACATGCTTTCAAACTGCTAGGTTGGCAGAAGCTGAGACAAGTAACGGGAGCTCACCCCGTTATGTGGCACTAGGGATTCGAACCACTGAACTGTGTCCCTTTTGTGTACATTTCTTTACACAGTGTTTATTTTGGGAACCAAATATTTATTCCATTGCTTAACACAGTATTTCTCAAGCTTGGGAACTTTAAGATGTATAAACCAACTCCCAGGATTCCCCAGAGTACACAGAGTGGCTGGGGAATTCTGGTAGTTGAAATTCACTTATCTTAAAGTTGCTAAGTTTGAGAAACAGTGATTTAACAATATGAACATTAACCATATTGATTAATAGTACTCATCAGAATGTCTCTATAAATTCACTAGTGGGATTTAACAACGATTGATAGAGTTAACATAAAGATTTAAAGAAATAACCCAGGTAGCTAATGATTTCTAAGAAGATTTTAATGATAGGCAGGATAATTAAATTATCACATTGATTTCACGGGGTCTACCACCACAAGTAACTTTCTCCAGACGCATCTCCAACATTGTTATTTTTCTTTCATTTGAGTCTTGGCTTCTACTGTGAAGCCCAAGCAATCTTGCATAGAAGGTAAAACTGTGCATTTGTTAGTTGATACCAGGTGTTTTGTCTGTTTCTCTCTATTAATAAAAAAATGCCTATTTCTCACAGTGATTTGCTGTAGGGGAGACTTTTGTGTTTACGTGATGGGCTTCTTAGATTAAGGCTATAGATAGTTAAAGCAGCACTTACCTTCGAAGATCAATAGATGAATTCAGTAAGACTGAACTGTGCATATTACTGTAAGGAAGAGAAGCAAAAAATAAAAGAAATCTGTCAGATAAGATTAGGAAGCACATTCTAAATAATAGTGAAAAGCATTGGGAAAATAATAGTGCACCGTTAAACAATTACTACTTTTCTGACCCTCTTTGAAAATTTCTGTCTTACTAATAGAACAATTTTAAAGTATATTACCTTAGTCTACACTTTATCTATCTATCTATCTATCTATCTATCTATCTATCTATCTATCTATCTATCATCTATCTATCTATCTATCTATCTATCTATCTATCTATCTATCATCTATCTATCTATCTATTTTATTTATTTATTGGTTCATGAGCTGATTCATAAATCTAGGAACGGAGTATTTAGGCTCAAATCCATTTTTCTTTTAGGTAGGGGCAAAGAGCTTAAAAGTGGGACTCATTTCTAAATACAAGGCTCTAAACTTTCTTCTCTTATTCTTCCCCGGAAAAAAAAAAAACATTTTATGTAATAACAGTCAGGAGTCATCGATCAAATAATAGGTTGCAGCTCATTTAAAATCTGTAAATTCCCACGTGGGGTTATCTGCAACACTTAGAACATTTTATGTATCTCCGTTGTAGCATTTTATATAGAGCACATAATGTGCCTGTGGTGTAACATTCAATTAATTAATCTGTCATTTCAATAGTACCCACTCTCCTAGTTCCTTTCTATTTCATCAGCAAACAAAATACTTAGAGGTGTCCCACTGGAGACATCTCCTGAATTGAGAAAAGGTTGTATTACTCCATATGACATAAAGATTAGTTTTGGGGGAACAACAGTCATCACAGACTACGAGCCGAATCCTGGGAGACGATGGTCATCATTTTCTATCATTAATTGGAAAATTCCTACTATTCAAATACCTGTAACAGGAAGGCAGAGATACAGCGTCTCAGAAATGTGTTCTCCCAAAGAGATGTCTCTTTTCGTCATACTTGAAGTGTGATAGTATTTATTTAAGATGGGAGAATCCTTATTGTGACTTTTTTCTGTGAACACACTGGCACACATTAAAAAATGAAATTCTGATGTCCACTCTCAAAAGAAAATAAATAGATAACCATACGCATGCATGCACATTCTATTCTATTCTACATGCATAGGGTTGGACAGGGTTGGAAGGGACTTTGGAGGACTTCTAGTCCAACCCCCTGTTCAGGCAGCAAGCCCTATATCATTTCAGACAAATGGTTGTCCAATCTCTTCTTATAAACTTCCAGTGTTGGAGAATTCACAACTTCTGGAGGCAAGTTGTTCCACTGATTAATTGTTCTAACTGTCAGGTATTTTCTCCTTAGTTCTAAGTTGCTTCTCTCCTTGATTAGTTTCAACCCACTGCTGCTTCTTCTACCCTCAGGTGCTTTGGAGAAGAGCTTGACTCCCTCTTCTTTGTGGCAGCCCCTGAGATATTGGAACACTGCTATCACGTCACCCCTAGTCCTTCTTTTTATAAGACTAGACATACCCAGTTCCAGCAACCGTTCTTTATATGTTTTATCCTTGAGTCCCCTAATCATCTTTGTTGCTCTTCTTTGCACTCTTTCTAGAGTCTCCACATCTTTTTTACATTGTGGTGACCAAAACTGGATGTGTAAACACATACACATACACACACACACACACACACACAGAGAGAGAGAGAGAGAGAGAGAGAGAGAGAGAGAGAGAGAGAGAGTATTCACAGTCCATTTTGAATACATAGCATGAAAAAGAGTCTTAAGAGTTAATAAGGTTGTTATTATATGGTACAAAGCTATTATAGAATCTAGATGTTCTGCTTTGGGTAGCACAAAGCCTCCTCCCAGAAGATAACAAAGAAAACTGGTCATGGAGAGAATGTGTAGCATCCCAGACAATACTGCGGACCCTGGTTCAGCATCGTGTATATGCCATATCCTGAATAGAAGGAAGTGAACAGCCGATAATCTTTTCTGCCGTCCTCATCATTCTCTGCACATCTTTCCTATCTGAAATGGTAATACTTCCAAACCACAGAGTAATACAATATGAGGGAATGCTTTCAATCGTCCTTCTGTAGAAAGTGGTAAGGATACTGTAGGGGAAGGAAGTTGTTCTCTTCTCATACAATGCAGAAAATGCAGATGCTGCTCTGCCTGCTTCACTAGTGTCTCTCTATTGAGCAACCAAGCTAACTTGCTTATCAACTTGACACCCAGAAACTTGATACTAACCACCTCCACAGTTGAATCATGAACACAGAGAAGTTATGGCTGTGCCTGTCTTTTCTGAAATCGACAATGATTCTTTTGTTTTGTCTACATTTAAAACCAGGCTGTTGTTGTTTTTTTTATAAAAAATGTAGAGAAAGCATAGAGGTGTTTTTAAACTTTCAGAGCGATCATCTTTAAAGCCCTTTATGGCATGAGTCCAGATTACCTGAGAAAACATCTCACCCCAAGTGGGATTGGCCTGCACCACCCCAGCAGAATACATAGGCCCCCTGGGAAAATCAAGAGGGTGAGGATGGATCAGTCAAGGAATTCCAGCTGGCAGGGTCTAGGAAAGAGCTTTTTCTGATGTGGTTCCTGTCCTCTGGAAAATATATATATGTGTGTGTGTGTGTTTTATTGGTACATTTTTTCTTTAAAAACATAAAAAATTCCATGTCTATCTGAACAGCGTGTTGTCTGGGCACAATAAATTTTAAGTAGAGACACAACAATTTCATTTTAAAAGTAGAGATACAGCGATAACCATAATCATACTAGTAATCTTAATAAACATATCAATATTAATCACAAAAGAATAATACAATTAGTTTGTCCATCTTGCAATATTTTCAATACAGATTTTTATTATCTTTTAAAATTCTTTTTTTAGATTCTGACCTCTGTTTCTGTTACTTAACCATTGGTAAAGTAATATTTCAGTCCTCTGAAATATTATGCCCCTAGAGGTGAGATCCATCCTCACCCTCTTGACTTTCTCAGGGGGCTTTAAAACCTGGTTCTGCCAATTGGCCTGGAGCCCGGTCATATAGGAGAAGGCTAAGGGACAGAGAGACCATTGACACCCCATCTGTACCTTGCTCCGTACTTAGACATCTTGGCTAATTTTAATTTCAATGTTTATTTTCTTAACATTTTCATATTTTACACTGTTGTTTTTAACTTTGTTGTAAGCTGCCCATAGTCCCCTCTAGGCAATATGGGTGGCATATAAATTTAATAAATAAATAAGAATTATTACAGGTAGCTATTATTAGGTAGCACTTCACTTATGACCACAATTGAGCCCCAAATTTTTTGTTCCTAAGCAGGGCAGTTGTTAAGTGAGTTTTACCCAAGCGTTTTTGCCACAGCCATTAAGCGAATCACTGAAGTTGTTACAGTAAATGACTCATGCCATCATTAAGCAAAACTGGCTTCCCCCATTGGCTTTACTTGTCAGAAGGCGGCTGGGAAGGTAGCTACAAATGATAATCAGATGACCTGAGGATAATACAACTGTCATAAATACATGCCAGTTGCCAAGGGCCTGAATTTTGATCATGTGACCATGGGAATGTAATGGTTTTAAGTGTGAAAACCAGTCATAAGTCACTTTTTTCAGTGCCATTGTTAATTTCAAACAGTCACTAAATGAACAGCTGTAAGTCAAGGACTACCTGCATAGTACACAAAATTATCTGCTATAACGTCCTACCTGTCAATGACTACTTCAGCTTCAACCACAACAATACACGAGCACACAATAAATACAAACTTAAGGTAAACTGCCCCAAACTCAATTGCAGAAAATACGACTTCAGCAACCGAGTGGTCAATGTTTGGAATTCATTGCCTGACTCTGTGGTTTCTTCCCCAAACCCCCAAAACTTTAACCTTAGCTTGTCTACTGTTGACCTCACCCCATTCCTTAGAGGTCTGTAAAGAGCCTGCATAAGTGCACCTGTCCTACTGTCCCCATTTATTCGTATCCATTTCATGTATTCATAATCATGTTTATACTTATATGTTATCTTATACATGCTTGACAAAATAAATAAATAAAAAGATAAATATCTCTTTCATTGGGAAACGTTTTCGGCCACTCATGTATGTTGTATTTGGAAAAAGTACCACAATAGAAGTCTCTTATACAGAGTTTTGATGGTGGTAGTGCTGGAGCTTAATGGAATTGTGAGAAGGCAAGGAGACTGCAGTGTGAACAACAGGGCATTCAAATACACCCTTCTATCATTTTGCAAGTAAATAAGAAGAGCTTCATGCTTTCCCTCGCCGAAAATGTCTTGATACACTTTGACAGACATTTGAAGACAGACATTATCTTCTCTGAAAAGGAAGCGGGGAAAAAAAAAACACCATTTCCATCAAATTGAAGGAGAATGACAGAACCAAAATGCAGAATAAATTTTGGCAGAGCATTAGCGATACATGAGCAATTGCTCACATCTCCTGCAGAAGTGAGAGGGAAGGAACGTGGTATTCAAATGACAGAACCTCGGTCGCATTGTGTTTCAGGAAGCTAAAGCAGGTCAATGCCCAGAAGGAGAGCGGTTCAAGAATTAGAATGACAGTCATGACATTCTTGCAGTTTTCAACCCATCAACTTGCCAGCTGAAAGCCCAAATAGAGCTAACAGATGCAAAGTGCAACATGGAAGGTAAATGAAAAGTCAGTCCAAAATGCAGAAGAGGAAGGGGCTTGTAGTAGTCCCACGCCAGTCCTTGGAGCAGAACATGTGGTTCTGGTATCCACATAAAAAAGTTCAGATACATCAAGGAGGCCCATTGGCAATTCACAACATACACATTTGCATCGGTACTGCTATCAGAAGGCATGCAACCCCATGATGGAGATATGAAACCTCGTGATGGTTGAGGAGAGAGAAAGAGAGGGGGCGAGGGGAAGACACAGAGAGAGAGAGAGAGAGAGAGAGAGAGAGAGAGAGAGAGAGAGAGAGAGAGAGAGAGAGAAATATAGCTTTTCTTGATGACCTTTCCTGTTGGCTATTGTAAAACTTCATATAATCCTACTCTTTTCAATAGGATTTATTGCAAACAACACATTTAGGACTATAATCCAGGATCTGTTCTAGGCTTAGCTGGATGTTGTTGCTGTTAGTTATAAGAGAAAACCTGCCGGATTTGTGAGTAGTGTATTGTCAACTGATGTAATTTTTTAAAAAATTGGAGTTATTCCCAAATAATATCCTGAGAAATGCAAGAATGAGAGTTAGAATCAGCCTACTTCTATTTCTTTTTCTACCCAACAAAACGGAAGGCAGTTGTGTCAAGGGGGCTTGGGACTCTCTGTCTGTTTGTCCATCCGCTGTTATGGAGAGGCAGAGGGTAGTTGTTGTGTTGAAAATTCTAGTGACTATTCCATTCTTAAGGCCCTTCTGTTGTCTTTCTTGGTCATGTGACCTTAGGCAGAGCATACACATCCTATTCCATTCTGTTCTTCACGTTTCTTTTTAATTTGTAACAGAAGAGACGAAGAAAATAACACATTACAAGAGTGATGATACAGAAATAAACCAAGTAAAAGAAAAAGAAAATAGAACAATTAAATAAATGATGGTACTCAAGCCTTAAATGTTACTATATTTTATTTAAGACTTGAGTGCCACCATCTACTTAATTATTCTATTTTTAATTGTTCTAAAGATTAAATTTGGACTACATAAGCAGATCTAGATGATCTCTTCCAAAATGTCAGCTGAAAATCAATTCACTATATGTATGTTTAACTTCAGTTCAGAACTTTAAATCAAGTGCACTAGTTTTCCAATTGGAGTAAAATGATTTCAGTTGCTAACCTCTTGTGGTAAACTGAGCTTTTTCATGCTTCGATTAGTTCCAATGTTTTCATATCTTCGAGTGTTATTTTTTTCTGAGCACTCTATTTACAACACTATGAATAATAAACCATGCTCTGGATCCCTTTAAGGAAGCAGCATTATTTGGTGAGTCCTAGGAAGATTAGATTTCCTTTCCTTTCTTTTCCTTTTCCTTTTCCTTTCCTTTTCCTTTTCCTTTCCTTTCCTTTCCTTTCCTTTCCTTTCCTTTCCTTTCCTTTCCTTTCCTTTCCTTTCCCTCCCCTCCCCTCCCCTCCCCTTCCCTCCCCTCTTAATTCATTTCCCACCCATCTTACAGTTCAGGTGAGTCTGAGAAACATATACATCAAGACAAAAAAAAACCCTTCAATGATTAAAAAAAGATAAAAGTGGATTAAAATTACAAAAAACAAGCTGAAAAACAAGGATTTGGAGGAGACATGGGCTGCCTTGTCTCTTAGTGTACTAATCACCTTCATCAGCATTTGCTCCTGTAGGACCCCGTGCCAGTTGGCATAACCAGATTTTAAGGCTTTTCCTGAAGGCTAAAAGAGTGGGGCAGATCTTACCCTCTGTGGAAAGCTATTCCAAAGAGTGGGAAACATGGCATAAAAGGCTCTTCTCCTGGATCCAACCTGCAGAAATCCCTTGGCTGATAGGATTCTCAGTAGGCCCCTTCTGCTAGCAGTGGACCAATCCCATTGGAGAAAGATGGTTCCGTAGATATCCTGGACCTTTAAAGGCCTTTAAAAGTAATAACCAACACCTTGAATTGCACCTGGAAGCAGAATTGCATGTGCTATCCTAGGGGTCTCCACAATTCTACATACCATTGCATTCTGTAGTGTAGCTTTCAAATGCTCTTCAAGGGTAGACTCATGTAGAGTGTATTGCAATAATCCAAGCAGGAAGCACCTGTTTTCTGGAATAGCCCCCAAGGTTTGGACAGTCCCAACCAGTGGTGGGTTGCCCCTGGTTCGGACCAGTTCACAACAACCGCTAGTAAAACCGGCGGGAGGCCCTGCTCACCACCCCGGATGTTGTCATCAGCGATATGCACATGTGCAGAAGCTTGGCACACGCGCGATCCCATTAGAAACTGGTAGTAAAGGTAAGTAAACCCACCCCTGGTCCCAACCCTTGCTCTCTGGGCAGCAAGGGTTCTGTTTTCTTGCAGATATTTCTTTACCCTGCTAGGTAATATCTTCAGTGCTCAATGCTCAGTGCTCAAGACATTGTTCAATGCTCAACCCTGCCTATTATTCCTGAAGGGTATGAAGATCTGTCTGTTTCTCCAGCCATGATCTAGTGATCCAGCCATGATATGTTTTAGGGGCCATAGTCTAGTTTCTTTTTAACTAGTTGTAAATTTGCTTCATCATTCACTGCCCAAAATGATATTGGGAGATGCGAGATTAGCTACATTTAATGTGTTTAATAAACACATAAATAAAATGAACAAGTCTAAGCAAAGATAATATACAGCAAGTCCAAAGCATGAGTCTATGTTTTTCTTTCTCTCCCTTCAACCAGCCTCAGAACTGTTCCAAACAAATCCAGCTACAAGGAGACCAAGGTTAGTCCACAAAACAATGGCCAATAGTCCATAAAACAATCAAAAGTTGCTCCAACAAATAAGTCCACCAAACAGAGTGGGAGATGTGTGCAGATGGACAAATTGATGAAAGAAATAGCCTGTTATTATCATTCAGCTGCCTGCAATTACTGCTAGTTCGAATCTCCCCAGGCTCAAGGTTGACTCAGCCTTCCATCCTTTCTAAGGTAGGTAAATTGAGAACCCAGTTTGTGGGGGCAATAAGCTGACTTTGTATAAATATACAAAAGGATGAAGGCTATTGCTTAATGCGTTGTAAGCTGCCCTGAGTCTCTGGAGAAGGGCGGCATATAAATCAAATTAAAAAAAAAAGAAAAGAAAAAAAGACAAAATGGAATATTACTTAATATGGGGAAAATGGTACAAATGGTTAGAGAACAGGAATAACAAACAAGAAAACATATAATAGAGATGATTTAGAAATCAGGAAGCATTAATAAAATGATATTAAATGTATAATATATGTAAAGTAACATATGAATATAATAGTATGTATAGTAAGTAAGGAGTAGTATATATAATATATAAGAAATAAGGGAACCACAAAAACAAGTATGTGAATATGTAGGGGGGAAAAACATAAACTGTGGATATACACTGATACGGAATTGTTGTAAAATGGAAATTTTTCTTTTGTTTTTGTTTTTAAAGAAAATAAAAAATAAAAAAATATTTTTTTAAAAAATAAGTCCACCAAACAAACTTAGCTCCCCCAGGCCAAACTGAAATACACTCACAAGAGCTCACTTGGCAAGAGAAGTTCAGGGTTTCCAAGGCACAAAATCAACCAGGAACTATAAGGAACACACAGGCATAAACCAAACACATTGTTTCCAGAAAGACATAGCCTCTCTCTGCCTGCCTTAATAAATAGCTTTTCAGTGCAGCCCATCAAGATGGGCAGTGCCATCTCCCGAGTAATCTGGCCGATCTCCATTGCTCTTGTCTTTTCTCTGCCCTGCATGCTCTCGGATCCACCATGGAAGGTAGCTCCTCCTCCTCCTCTTCTTCATTGACCTGCAAGCTGTCCCCAGTTGAAGCCTCCTGTAAATCTCTTCTGGCTGGCTGTTCAGAGTCATTAATTAACTTAGTTCCTGAAGGAATGAGCTCATCCTCCCTTGAGCTGGCCTCCAAGGAAGAATCAAAGGAATTGTCCAAGGGAGACATCACACTTTCTACCATATTGCACTTCCAATATGTTTCCCAGTGGCCACCTACACACAACAAACACAAAGGAATGCAAAGAGAGAAAAAAAAACATAGAGAAAATGCATGTTTGTCCACCCACACACATCCACTCTTACCACCACACAGAAGCAACTCACATGCACCCCAGTGATTACAGCGGGGGTGTCAAACTCAAGGCCTGAGGGCCGGATATGGCCCACGGGGTGCTTAAATCTGGCCCATGGGGCCACCCTGGAAACAGCAAAGGACCGGCCTGCAGTGCCTCTGCAAGTGAAAACAGAGTTTGGGAGCCCATTTTCACTGGCAGAGTGCTCGGGCCACCACAGGTGCCCCCGACACGAATGACATCAGGCTGGCCACGCCCACCCCAGCCCCGCAAGGTCAAACACAACCCTGATATGGTCCTCAATGAAATTGAGTTTGACACTCCTGGATTAGAGCATGCACATATATAGATCCAGACACAGCAGGCGACTTTGTTATGCTAAAGAAAATGCCAATGCCTCCCATGACTACTCCTGGTACAAGAGTTGGAGGGAATTGATGTTCTGGAAGCATTTCCTACTCTGCCATTAAAAAAAAATAAATCATCTGTTCTTCTCCCATATCATTTGCCAAAAGTGCTTTGTCATGACTCTGCGAACTCTCCTGCTAAAGGGAATGTCATTCTAACCAGGTCATTAATTGCACACGAGGCCAGAGAGGTTAAATCTCCTTGATGAATAATGAATGCTCATTTATATAAAAGAAACTCAACTGTTACCGGTATTTTCCATGTCTTTAGAGAGTCTCCCCATCCCGTCACTGAATCTCTGCTAATCTTTATTTGTTGTCAGGTTGGTTGTTGTTGTTTTCACCTGGAAAACAATTTCTAAATCTCCACTATCTGAGCTTTTAGAAACAAAACAAGAAGCCCATTAGCAAGGGAGACATTTTATGTTGTGACAATGTACTTCTTTCAAAACCATGGGGTGAAATGAACAGAGGTGAAATGTAAAATTTGTTACTACCGGTTCTGTGGGCGTGGATTGGTGGTGGTGGGGGTAATGTGGCTGGGTGGGCATGGCCAATTTTTTCTTTTTAACTTTTCAAAGCATTTTTTCTAATGCTTTGAAAAGCCTTTGCTGATCAGGCAACTCAGCTGGGATCGTCAGAGAGGCTTTTTAAGAAATGCCTCTCTGCCAATCAGGCAACTCAGCTGGGATCGGCAGAGACTTTTCAAAGCATTTTTTTTAACCACCTCTTCGGCCAAGAGGTTTCAGAAAAAAATGCTTTGAAAAGCCTCTGACGATCCCAGCAATCGCGCTGACCTGCGCGATCATCAGAGGCTTTTTTTTTTACTTTTAAAAGCATTTTTTCTTCAGAAGAGGTTGTAGAAAAAATGCTTTTAAAAGTAAAAAAAAAAAAGCCTCTGATGATCGTGCGGCTCAGCTGGGCATGGTGGGGTGGGGGGTGCAGGGATTTTTGCTACCGGTTCTCCGAACCACCCGCCGCCATCACTACCGGATCAGGCGATCCGGTCCGAACCGGGAGCATTTCACCCCTGCTTTAGCATTAGCATAATGATCCGCCCAAAGCAGAATGTTGCATCAGGTGACAATTGAAACTTATCACTGTCCAACGCAGTATCCCAGAGGGAAGGAAGAATCATCTGATTTCCGTCTTTATCTTACCGACCAGGTTTATATGTCATGTCAAGCCATTGTTTGTTTGGAACAATGGCTTGTTGAATAGAATTAGGAAATCTATATCGTGTTAAGTAAATAAATAGGGTATCAAATTATTATAAGTGAGAAGTGCTTCTAAGCCAAAGGCAATCAACTTTCTGGCTGAGCATTGTATGCAAATTTAGTCGATATGGATTATTCTCTGAAAATTACATAAGGGGATCATTACTTTTATAACAAATGCTCAATTTTTCATGGGTACAATTTTAAAATGCTAATTTCTAAACATATTTAAATTACAATTTAAATAAACCACATCTATTTAATATTTAATATTTTATATAATGCCTGGAATGCAATACCAGACTCTGTGGTCTCATCCCAAACCCCACTAAACTTTAACCTAAACTGTCTATTGTTGACCTCGCTCCATTCTTAAGAGGTCTGTAAGGGGTGTGCATAAGAGCACCAGCGTGCCTACCATCCCTGTCCTAATGTTCCCTTTAACTGTACTCATTTTATGTATTCAATCCATGCTTATACTTATATATATTATCTAATATGTACTTGACAAAATAAATAAATAAAAATAAATAAACGTCGTGAATGGAGAACTGTATTTAGATCTAGGCATAGGTGGCAGCATTGAGACATTCATGGTTGATCTCTGAAAGCTAAGCAGAATCAGTCATAGTTAGTATTTGAATGAGAGATCATTAGAAAATCCCAGAGACATATAAACTAGACAAGAAAATTAAAAATCATCCCAGAAAAAAAAAAAAAAAGATAATGGCAAACCCTTTCAGTACTGATGCTAAGAAAATTACATAGGATTGGGTTTGGTTTTAGGCCCTTTTAATCTTTACATTATACTTTGGGAAGTTCTAAAAAGATTTTTTCTTGGAGTACCCCAGTGGTGAAATCCAATTTTTTTTACTACCGATTCTGTGGGCGTGGCTTGGTGGGCATGGTGTGGCTTGGTTGGTGTGGCAGGGGAAGGATACAGCAAAATCTCCATTCCCACCCCACTCCTGGGGGAAGGATATTGCAAAATCCCCATTCCCACCTCACTCTGGGGCCAGCCAGAGGTGGTATTTGCCGGTTCTCCAAACTACGCAAAATGTCTGCTACCAATTTTCCAGAACCTGTCAGAGCCTGCTGGATTTCACCTCTGGAGTATCCTAACCCTAACCTTATTCCCTAAATCCTAACTTCTAAACCTAACCCCTTATCCCTAACTCCTACTCCTACTCCTACTCCTAGTCCAAACTAATCCCTAATCCCTAATCCTTTACCCCTAACCCTAACCGTTGACTCCTGACACCAGACTTCTGACTCCTAACTACTAATTCCTAATCATAATCCTTAGCCCCTAACTTCAATCCTAATCTCTAACTCTAACCCCCAACCCTAATCCTAACTCATAATCTTAACCTTAACCCTAACCCCTGTGGAGTATACCATAAACTGAATGAAATCCTTTAACATCTCCATATACAACACAGGGTGCCCATTGAAAACAGCTGGCAAATTTCTTTGAAAGAATCGTGAGTTTCATTCTAATCTAATACCACAGATGCCTGATATGTAAATAAAGTGTCACATTTTTGTACTGCTCATTAGAAATGACCCTGTTGTCATAGATCTGGTGTATGAGTTATCACAAAGAGGATAACTTGAGATCTGGAATGCATTTGTTTTCACATGAATTTTGTTATCATTTAATCCACAGAGATCTGAGAATGATTGTCTGGCACAGGGTCCCTTAGAGAGGCTCTATGGCTAAGTGTCCATTTTAGCTTCAGTATCCCTATCTTGAATCAAAACTCTAATTATTGGTTAGACTGTTCATCTGATTATGTTATTGAAACTATATGAACTTCATTTTTTTTTTACCACGAAAGTAATACCAGTGTCAAAATGAACAGAACTTTCACTAATTAGATGATTGTAGCAGGGGTGAAATCCAGCAGGTTCTGACAGGTTCTGGAGAACCGGTAGTGGAAATTTTGAGTAGTTCGGAGAACCAGCAAATACCATCTCTGGCTGGCTCCAGAGTGGGGTGGGAATGGGGATTTTGCAGTATCCTTCTCCTGGAGTGGGGTGGGAATGGAGATTTTGCAATATCTTTCCCCCAGGAGTGGGGTGGGAATGGAGATTTTGCAGTATCCTTCTCCTGCCATGCCCACCCACCAAGCCACATGTCCACCAAACCATACCCACAGAACCAGTAGTAAAAAAAAATTTGAATTTCACCACTGGATTGTAGCATTACTGGAAATCTGGCCCAGAGAAAGCAATCAAACTTTTACTGAAATCAGAATGGGCATAACCACAGACCTTGGCACTTTTATGTGAAAATCAGCTGCCAAATTTTAGAAGTTAAAAGGTTTTTTTTAAAACCATTAACTACTGTAATGTTGTCCATGTCTTGTCTGCCATGTTGTCTATATCTAACTCCTTATCAATGTCTTGTCTGCTTAACAGAGGAGAGGATGGAAACATGCTTTCAAACACACACATGTGTTTGAAAAGATGCCTGATGTCATCCAAGCCTGGATTTAAATCTCTGAGGTTTTCTTGGCAACATTTTTAGAAATGGTTGGTCATTGCCACTGTCATGCCTGCTCCGACTTGGTTCTATAGGCAAGAACCAACCACTTCCATTTGTAGTGAAAGGAACTGTATAAGTTACTAAAAGCCAAGTGGTTTATAGTATAGCAAAGCCAGATCAGAAATTTGTGCATCTATCTTTCCCGGTTAACATCCCCCTTCCAGTTCCTCCCCATTCCTCCCCCTTGCTGGTCCCTTATTCTCCAATTAAAGTTGAATAAATTGTTTTGGGAACTGTCTCTTCAATGGCGGGTTAGTTGGTGAGCTGTTGCATTCCATTTCCAGCGCTTTGACCTTGAGATGGTGTCTCTGGAAGGTACAATGAGTAGTTAGCCTTCCCTCTCCTGACTGGCTCCCTCCCTCCATAGTTCATGGCAGACTAGCAGCTAGCGAATGGAAAGCTATGCATATAATGGCAGTTCCGATAGCCTCCTTCCTAGGGCTAAGACAAAATGACCCAGCCAATGAAGCTGGCTTTGTTCCTGAGGCAGGACTAGAAATATAGAATAAGAGAGTTGGAAGGGACCTTGGAGGTCTTCTAGTCCAATCCCCTGCTTAGTCAGGAAACCACTTCAGACAAATGGTTATCCAACATCTTCTTAAAATTTTCCAGTGTTGGAGCATTCACAACTTCTGGAGGCAAGTTGTTCCACTGATTAATTGTTCTAACTGTCAAGAAATTTCTCCTTAGTTCTAGGTTGCTTCTCTCCTTGATTAGTTTCCACCCATTGCTTCTTGTCCTCCCTTCTTTTGCTTTGGAGAATAACTTGACTCCCTCTTCTTTGTGGCAGCCCCTGAGATATTGGAACACTGTTATCATGTCTCCCCTAGTCCTTCTTTCTCAAGGTCTTCCACTTTTTAGCCTAGTGTCTTTAACAATGCTTCAGACTGGCTTTCATTGCCTCTTAATTAGCATATGCAAACTGAATGAACTTGGTTTTGGCATCTATTCTTTTCCTTTGGTGATCAATTTCCTCCTTTTTTCATGGTGTATGGGCAGCCACACATAACAACATCTATCAGGAATATTTTGGTCTCATCCTTGAATGAAGATTCATTTGAATCACTTTGCAGACTGGTTTTCATTTCATTTAGTCAAATCCACTGTGAATGTTGAATTCTGAGGTCAGCTCATCAGCAAATCCTCTAGTGGAAAATAAGTTTCAGGCTCTGTTACTGCAACACTGCTCTCTTAAAGGTGGTTCCCCTGCGGTTTATTTCTCTTTCTCTCTCCCCCACCCCCCCCCCCAACACTCTGTCTAGCAGTGTAGGGATATTCCAGGAAGGCTTTATGGTATTTACAGTCAGAATGCATTAGTGACAATTTCAGTCATACTAATACTTGGCTGAGCCATATTTTATTAAATAGGAATAAGGAAGATTAGTTTCATTAATGATGAAATGGAGACTGCCATGGGGCCTACAGGATTTAAAAAAAAAAAAAATCATTGAAACTATAATATTCTCTCTTTCTCTCTTACTGAGAGTGGTCTTCTGTATGCACTTCCAGGTCTTGGTTACCACCTTTAGAGTGCTCAATGGCTTAGGACCTGGTTACTTACGGGACCGCCTGCTGCCACCAGTAGCTTCCCACCGGCCAGTATGCTGTCATAGAGAGGGGCTCCTCCGGGTGCCATCGGCCAAACAATGTCAACTGGCGGCCCCCAGGGGGAGAGCCTTCTCTGTGGGCGCACCTACTATCTGGAATGAGCTCCCCCCGGAGATACGGAGGATCCCGGATCTACGCACCTTCCGCCGTGCTCTCAAGACCTTTTTATTCCATCAGGCTGGCCTGGCTTAACTGTTTCCCTTTTTTCCCTTTTTAAAATGTAAATTTTAATTCATTTTTAATTTATTGGGGTGTTTTAAATCTGTCTTTGGCCAAATTGTTTAATTCAATTTTATTCAGTTTTAAATTTTGCATTTATGTTTTTTATCCTGTGGCTGTTCACCGCCCTGAGTCCTTCGGGAGTAGGGCGGTATACAAATCAAATAAAACTAAACTAAACTGAATACATACATACATACAAACCTCCACAAAATACAACATTTTCTTCCTTTCATATCCTGACCTTCATTATTTGGCACTTAATGGCCTTTTGATACCCAAAAACAAACTTGCCAGTTCATCCCAAGTGGTCATGGGTGAAAAATCTCTGCCTAAACAGGGAGTTGTAACTAGAAGACCTCCAAGGTCACTTCCAACATCAGGCAGAGAATCCAATGAGTTCCTTACCGTGGAAGTAAGGGAGATTACTTGCCTCCAGAAGTTGCGAATGCTCCAACACTGGAAGTTTTAAAGAAGATGTTGGATACTTATTTGTCTAAAGTGGTGTAGGGCTTCTTGCCTAGGCAGGGTTGGACTAGAAGACCTCCAAGGTCCCTTCCAACTCTCTTATTCTATATCTATATTTTGACAAAGCTGTTGTGGCATCCTTTTTTCTAAGATGGAAGATGGACATTTCTTCCTAAGATGGAAGATGGCCTTCTCCTGCAGTTGTGAGAAGGTATCACTTCTTTCATTGCTTCCATAAAATTGATTTCTATATCATAATAATGGAATAATGGAATAAGAGATAGAGATTTTATAAATATTGCATTTGTGGTTCTTGTTTTGTGATTCCCCCATCTCTGTATTTATTTATCCGTTCAAGTCATATCCCATCTTTCTGTTTATTTGCAAACTCAAGGCAGCTGCATTCAGAATATTAACCACAGAGAGAGAAAGAGAAAAAAACCATGAATGCCAAAATTGTTAGCATTTAACATGCTTGCTATGTAGAGGCTCTTCACAAGTTTATTCTCCAAATTCACATTGATTGGGGAAAAAAAGATAGAAACTCAGAGCTGATACGCTTACGTGCATATTTTTTATTGATATTTCCCTGTGGTATGCTTGATCAATGCACAAGGCTGAATAAGTAACACTTAACTGCACAAAAAGAATTGCACCATAATCATTATTTTTGTTTGCATGTTTCTTTTTTCGCATGCTTGGAAACATGAGGGGGGGAAAATCTAAAATGAAAGAGCTGCAGCAAAAGAACGCAAAGTAAAATTATAGAATTTATTTGAGATATTCTCTAACAAACCTGAAATTTAGGGGATCTGTAATGCAACAGGAGATAGTGTCCATCCCTGTGGAGTAAGCAACTAAATAGGCATTCAAGTTGCTTGATTTTGATGAATTTGAATTCTATACAGAAGGTCCCAAAGACAGAGATTCAGCTAATTCAAAATAGCAGATCTGTAAGAGAAGATACATGATTTGTTTTTTTTTAAAAAACAATGAAATTAAATACTGGCAGATGAAAATGTCAGTTTTTTCTTTATTTTGCAATGATGGTTTCAAATATTATGATTCCGAAACTATTGCATTTATATGTTAACCTGTTTCTTAATATTATGTGCGTATACATCCCACATATATATAAACACTATTAATTACTGTCATTTGGGACTGTCTTAGTGACCTTTATTAGTAATACATTTCTGTAAGGTATTTTACTACTGCTCAAAGGTAGTTTCTATGGTTACACTGTTTCCCTTTTCGTATTTCTGCATATTCAGAATGGCAAATTTATTCCATACTGAATGAGAAGCCGTTTCACTGCAGTGCAGTCTTCAAATCTATGATGAATTTAATTTCACCCACCTTGGAGAACGCGGTTCATTAAACTATAACTATTAGAGGCGCACATACTGTTGATAAAATGTCATTTATGAAAAGCCATTGTGCAATATTTATCAGAATTGTACAGGTACACATCAAGCAGTGGAAACTTGGGAAGAAATAGTTGTGTTTATCAGGTAATAAAAAGAAACTTTTTCTTCCAATATTCTTTTGAAAGGGAAAGAGATGCAAGTGAGTTTTAAATGTCCTAAATTCACTACCGTATCTCTTCCATCTCTGAACAAATGCAATGGGGAATTGAAACCAGTGAAATGTAGAGACTTTAGACAGTAATTGCTTTATTAATATGCTTATCCACAATACAATGGTTTGAGGGGATACATTTGACATTCTTGCATTAGGAGACAGCTTAATATTTGTAGTGTGATTTTGTTTTGGAAAATCATGTCTGAATAGTGATTTATTGGCTTATAGATCCCTGGATAATAAAAACAGTGTTCAAATCTAGCAGAACCAACAGAGAGCAGCTGAACTGCAGCAGAGAAGGAACAGCTATTTTAATCAAACTTTTGCTCTGGAAAAAAAAGGGCTTTCATTTATTGCTCTGATTTCATTTTTACCTTAAGGAACATCTGAAAGATGAGAGGCCTCTTGAGCAGTTCAAGGATTGGCAATCATTGCAAGTGATGCATAGGGTACCACAGCATTATTTCACATATTGGCTTGGATGCTTTATTTATTTATTTATTTTATTTTATTTTATATCAGATTTATATACCGCCCTTCTCCCTGAGGACTCAGGACAGTGTACAGCCAAATAAAAACATAGACTACAAACATTAAAATGCTATTAAAAAGATATATATAAATTTGGCCCCGTAATTAAAAGACAATGACAAACCAATTAAAAACATTTAGAAGTGTTAAATCAGCCCGGCTTGCTGAAAAAAGAAAGTTTTAAGGGTGCTTTGATATGTACACTATATCTATATATCTGTATCTATCCGTATCTATCTATATCTATATCTATCTATATGTATATCTATCTATCTATCTATCTATTTGACATCTATCTATCTTTCATCTATCTATCTTTCATCTATCTTTCATCTATCTATCTATCTATCTATCTATCTATCATCTATCTATCTATCTATCATCTATCTATCTATCTATCTATCTATCTATCTATCTATCTATCTATCTACCTATCATCTATCAATCTGTCATCTATCCATCGTCTATCTATCTATCTATCTATCTATCTATCTATCTATCTATCTATCTATCTATCTATCTATCATCTATCAATCTATCATCTATCATCTATCATCTATCTATCTATCTATCTATCTATCTATCTATCTATCTATCTATCATCTATCTCTATTATCTATCTATCATCTATCTACCTATCATCTATCTATCTATCATCTGTCTATCTATCTATCTATCTATCTATCTATCTATCTATCTATCTATCATCTATCTATCATCTATCAATCTATCATCTATCTATCATCTATCTATCTATCATCTATCTATCTATCTATCTATCATCGATCAATCTATCTATCTATCATCTATCTATCTATCGACCCTGAAAATGACATGTGTAGCCATATTTTATTATAGCCTTTGTACTCTTTTTCTATTAGCTTTTAGGTCTGTTACTTGGAGGCTTGATACTATCATCTATCCATCATCATCATCATCATCATCATCATCATCATCATCATCATCACCATCTATCTGCATGTATGGCCTGAGACCTGTGGATCCCAAGTAGCTAAACTCTTAACTACGTTATCTATGTGTAGTAGGGATAGGATGGAACATCATGGACTTTGTAGCTATAGAAAACTCCATTGTGCCACCGTAGCATTTGACTTGATTTCCTTAAGGAGGCATCTGCTTTGTAAAGATGCATTTTGACTTATATGGCTACATAAGACAGTTCATTACAATCTCTGAATCCTGCCAGCTTCTCTGATAAAAACATAGACTGCCAAGGCACATTAAGTCCTGTACATATGTCAAGCGGTTAATAGTTAATGCATCCAGTTTGGTTGTATTGGTCCAGAGAGTGCTTGTAGTTGAATTACAGATTTTGATCAATGATTCTTATAAATAAGTAAAGTGTAGTGTTCTACCTGAAAACCATGAGACTACTTCACCCGATATGATCTTTGTTTTGTATTGAAAACACAGAAAACTTTCTGTCCAGATACATGTTGTTCCCATGCTCATTTTGTCTCTATTGTAAGTATATAACTCATGAAAGACGTCTTAAAATTTGCCTATCTAACCAATCCTAGGAAAAGTCGGCAGACAGATCTACTTCTTTTGCACCTCTTATAGAGAAAAATTCTATGAAGAGGCATATGGGAACCTATCTAATGAGTTACTCAGGTAGTCCTTGACTTACAACCATTCATTTAGTGACTGAAGTTACAACAGCACTTAAATAAAAAGTGACTTATGACTGTTTTTTCAAACTTACAACCGTTGCAGCATACCCATAGTCTGCGTATGATCAGAATTTGGATGCTTGGCAACTGGAGCATATTGATGATGGTTGAAGTGTTCATGTCATCATCTTTTGTGACCTTTTGACAACAAAGTCAATGGGGAAGCCAGCTTCACTTAACAACTGTGTTACTAACAACTGCAGAGATTCACTTAACAACTGTGGCAAGAAAGGTAGTAAAATGGGACAATACACATTTAACTACTGGTTTGCTTAACAACAAAACAACAGTGCAGAGAACAGCAACAAAGATGATTAGGGGACTGGAGGCTAAAACATATGAAGAACGATTGCAGGAACTGGGTCAGTGGTGGGTTCCTCCCGGTTCGGCCTGGTTTCACCGAGCCGGTAGCAGTGATGATATGATGTCACCAAACTGGTTCTGCCCCCCCACCCCCCCTGCATTATTCTTACCTTTTATTTGACCCCACCCCCAATCTATTGCTGCCTCCTGAGTCCCAGCTGATCAGCTAGAGAGAAAAAAACTGTTTAAACTCTTGCCGCGGGGCTTCAAAGGGCCGCCCTACAGCTGATCAGAGTTAAAAGAAAACAAATGAGTAGACGGGTGCCTGCAAAAAACAAATGGGTAGACCAGTGCCTCCAAAAACAAATGAGTAGACTGGTACAGCTCTGCAAGCAGTTGAAAGCCTGGTAGACCAGTACCTCTGCTAAATCCTAAAGAATTGTCACATGACCATCAATCCACACCCACAAAATAAGCCACGCCCACAGAACTGATAGTAAAAAAAATTTAGAACCCACCCCTGAACTGGGTATGTCTAGTTTAATGAAAAGAAGGACTAGGGGAGACATGATAGCAGTGTTCCAATATCTCAGGGGCTGCCACAAAGAAGAGGGAGTCAAGCTATTCTCCAAAGCACCTGCAGGCGGAACAAAGAAGCAATGGGTGGAAACTAATCAAGGAGAGAAGCAACTTAGAACTAAGGAGAAATTTCCTGACAGTGAGAACAATTAATCAGTGGAACAACTTGCCTCGAGAAGTTGTGAATGCTCCAAAAGAGGTTGGATAACCATTTGTCTGAAGTGGTTTCCTGCCTAAGCAGGGGGTTGGACTAGGAGACCTCCAATGTCCCTTCCATCTCTGTTATTCTAAGAACATTTGGACTAAATTGTGTTATCAAGTTGAGGATCAACTGTATTCATTTATGTACTGGCCAATCTTTCTTGAAAGATTACAGTTCTTCATGAACTACATGAAGCACTTCTCAATTATGATTATTGTCCAACATTTATTTATAGTCACTGCAGCACATACTGTAGCTGCAACAATTCACTGAGTATGGTCTCGGTGTATGGTCTCAAACGCATGTGGAATGAATACTTAACACACTTGAGCAGTGCCAAATATTAAGTGATCTTACCCACATAAGAAAATAACCCAAGTTCCATTTTGATGAATGCCAGTGCCCTAGAGTCCCTTTATAAACTGACTTTGGATGTCTTGCCAATCTATTAATTAGAAGTCAAACACCATCTCAATTCAGGCTAAAGTCTCAAATTGTAACACTGTGCTACCTATAACCCTTGAGCTGCACATGCCCCTGACTTAATTGCATAAACTTTCTTCAAACAATTCATTCAAATCATGGGACATTACAAAGGTTCGAGTTTGTTAAGAAGAGGAACCGGAGGAGAAAGGGAAAAAAGTCATCAGAAACAACAAATATCAGAAAGGTAAGGATTTGAGGTAATACTTATATGGGATTCTGGTGCCATCTACTGAGTGCTGAACCTAACTAAACCAGTTAAAGAAAGTCTCATACAACTACTACTTGTCAGGGTTCCAAGTAACAGACCCAATGCAATCAAAACTCTAAGGCCTGAGTGTTCCTCAAAGTACAGATTTATTAGGCATGTCATATTGGCACATCCGGTGAAAACCCAACTCTGAAAGTCCCGTGGTTTTCCCACCCAAATTAAAAGTAAAAGTTCTTTTCCCCCTTCCACATGTCCATCACATGGTCCAAACAGGTTACCATCCAAGTTTCAGTTGGTTTCAGTCCACGCCTTCCCAGTACCTGATGAGAATATCCTTGGTTTCCAGGAGAAAGAAATTTATTTTGACTACAAATCCCCAGCTATCTCTATTCCCCCCTCCTTTTCCCACAGCTTCAACCAGCCCTGATGTGGCATCCCTAAGATGCCCCAAAATAGCTTCAGGGTTGACACTACTTCTAACAGTACAATAAAGGAGTTTTTTTAAGCAAGAAATTATTGGCTGCTTTGAGATCACAGTAGAAAAACAGCTGCCCCCCCTTTTTTTGCAGAGAATAAAGAAGGTCTTTTGGAAATTACAAGGTACCACTGATGTGTTCTTTGAACTATGGTGCTGGAGAAGACTACTGCGAGGCCCTTGGACTGCAAGGCGATCAAACCAGTCAATCCTAGAGGAGATCAACCCTGACTGCTCTTTAGAAGGCCAGATCCTGAAGATGAAACTGAAATACTTTGGCCACCTAATGAGAAGGAAGGACTCACTGGAGAAGAGCCTAATGCTGAGAAAGATTGAGGGCAAAAGAAGAAAGGGACGACAGAGAATGAGGTGGTTGGACAGAGTCACTGAAGCAGTAGGCGTGAGCTTAAATGGACTCCAGAGGATGGTAGAGGACAGGAAGGCCTGGAGGAAAGTTGTCCATGGAGTCGTGATGGGTCCGACATGACTTTGCAAATAACAATGACATCAACAACTGATGTGTTTGAGTTTATACTTGCAACTGGAACAAAAAGCAGCAAAATTGTGGCACAAAACCAATCGATTGGTGTGTAGACAGGTCCAAATTCTGCATTTTTCTTCTGAAGGAAAGAGGGGCATTGACAAACCAAATGAGGGCAAAATTAATCAAAGGTCAACATTGTAGAAGTAAGAAAAGGCTTCTATAGCCCAGGGAAAATTCTGTTAGACTGATACAGCTTTGACTGATGAAGGGAACTTTTGTCAAAGATTAACTTTTAGATACTGGTTCTGCCTCAGGGATTCTAATTAAGTGCTCAAATGCAGTAAAAGGTCAGGAAAAATATGATCAGATTAACTCAGTAGGTGTGGAGAGCAAATACAATCTCCCAGAATGTTCTTTGCAAAGACGTGGAATCTATCACTGAACCACATCTAGTCAATATAAAGCATAAAAAGGTAAAGGTTCCTCTCGCACATATGTGCTAGTCATTCCCAACTCTAGAGGGCAGTGCTCATCTCCATTTCAAAGCCAAAGAGCCAGCGCTGTCCGAAGACGTCTTCATGGTCATGTGGCTGGCATGACTAAATGCCAAAGTCACATGGAACACTGTTACCTTCCCACCAAAGGTGGTCCCTATTTTTCTACTTGCATTTTTTATGTGCTTTCAAACTGCTAGGTTGGCAGAAGCTGGGACAAGTAACGGGAGCTCACTCTGTTATGTGGCACTAGGGATTCGAACTGCTGAACTGCTGATCTTTCGATCGACAAGCTCAGCGTCTTAGCCACTGAGCCACTGTGTCCCTTTTTAATACAAAGCATAGTGTAGGAAATTAAAATATAGAATGTGGATAGGTCTTACAAAGTTTCATTTGCTTAAAATCAAGGTTTGATTATGTTGCCTATCCAGGGAAGTATCTGTTGATGTCTGCGTCACTAGACCTGTTACATATCTTCAAATTCTTGCAATTTTGGTGCTCAGGTGTAGTCTTGCAGAGATTTCACTACCAGACAAAGTAACATCATCATCATCATATGAGAGTTGCCTTGAACCATGGGTGGTATCTAAATTTAATAAATACATAAATAAAGTATGAGCATGGAATTTGTTGGCTGTTTATATATTAAAACTTTCCCTGCCAGTGGGGATGTAGCTTCCTCCTTGACGGTTCCTTGGCTGAGACTGTTTATCTGCTATGGTTTCTTGTTCACCTAGGGGTTGGCTGCTAGATGGGATGCATTACTGGTTTCCTTCTTTAAGCATTGGATTTTCTATGCTAAATGGTATGTTAATTGGGCTCTCTATATGTTTATGGAGGAGTGATTTTTCTAAATGCCAAACTTGCAGGAATTCTCTAACCTTTTTAGATTTCCTTGATCTAAAACGTTTAACTTCTCAATTAAAACTGGTTGAGATTGCCCACCTATTGTAAAATTAAGGAGTTTTCATCATGTTTTCCGGAGGCCAGCAGAAGTTCATAGATATGGTCTGCCAGTCTTCTACCTTTCTGGCCCTACACAGTGACTGTGATAGTCCTTATACTGCATGTTGCAACTGGCTCCTCGTGGAGGAAACAATGACAAAATTAGAGAAAAATCAACAGACATTAACCATATGTTTCATGACCAAACTTATAAGCCAAGAGGCACTGTGTTGAAGCAGACTACCTATACAACGTCGTTCAACACACTGGATAACCACACAACTTTATCAAAAGTTCCTTTCTATGCAACCCTCCTCAACACAACCAGTATAATTTATAGCAAGGACACTTCTACATCAGAAGCATTTCTGAAATAATCAACAGACTACTATGCTTTGTATCACTGTACCATGCAAACCAATAAGATCCCTCCAAAACATTTTAAGCAAATCAACAACATAGACAAGCGTAGTGGAATAAAGCAGAAATCAGTAGACAGGTTCTTTAGTAATTTTCTCCAGATAAGGAGAGGACTTGAGATCACCCACAAGTATCCAGACAGTTGCTCTTCATCTGAGGAACTGAAAGATAGTGTCTCTGGTGGGTTTTGAGATCTGGGAGACAAAAAAATAGCAATTTTGCTCAAACCACAGTTGGTGTGTTTGAAAGGATATTAAATTCAAATGATTTGTTTTCTATCCACTTCAAGAAATTGGCAGTCAACTGCTTTTCAGCTAGTAGGTACTTTTGGATCAGCATGTCTGACAGTATCAGATGAGTTTCCTTCAATGCTTAATGAAAGAAAGTTTCAATTACAAGCTTGAGAACATAACTTTTGTTGGAATAAACAGCAAAAGAGTGTTTACAACTTTGATGTTGGAAAATTACAAATGGAATAAGGTAGATAAATTTGAAATAAGATTTTGGAATGAATGGTAAAGAATCTTTCCTGTGGGTGATGTATGTATGTATGTATGTATGTATGTATGTATGTGTATATACAATATATTGTAAAATTGGACCCCAGAGGTAACTAGAAGGAACCAAAGATTATAATTAAAGGACAAGAACATACAATCTCAATTTACAATTAAAGAACAAAGCCAACTATTCTAATATTGCACATATTGAAGGATAATTTTGAACAATAGATTCAAAAGTTAATTTTAATAGTGTCAACAGGGACATCTGCTTCAATGGAGAGATTGTATCTGAAGTATTATGGAAGAGGAATAAGACTGAGACTGATTTGAAAATAAATTTACAAATGACAGGGTACAAGATTGACATAATAAAAGATACCACATTGAACATACAACAGAAACTGGGTGATGTCTTAATAATTAAAAAGGATGAAAAAACCAAGAGGGCGACCTTGATAATTTTTCTATATTGGATTTGCAAAAGGGGCTTGTTAAAGTTTTGAAGAACCCATGAGAAGGGAGAAAGAAAAAAAATGAAAAGAAATCAAGTTCTACAACATTATTTGAATAGATGAAAGATTAAGATAAGTAAAAGGAAGGAATATAAAGTTGATTTCTTTGATCAAGGTTAAAATAGATATCTTGTTAGCTCTGGTAACTTTAATGGACTTTTGTTGACATGAGGACTGAAATAACAAGGCTTCACTGATTTCTTTATAGATGACAAAAGGGAAAGAAGAGATCATTTCTTGTATTTTAAGAGGAGATGATAAGTCACTAAAATTATTTATGCTTATTATGATGAAGGAGGTAAGTCACTTCTTTATATATTTTTTCTTTTTCTTTACTACATTCTTTTCTTCTCTTTTCTTTTCTTTTTTGCACTTTCTTTCTTTTTATTCTTTGTATTTTTTATTCTTTCTATTTTATTCTTTCTTTAGTTTGTATTAATCTTCAATGTTGAAATTTAATAACGTTATTATCCAAAATTAAAAAAAACCCAATAACCAAAGAAGGGAAACAAAACAAAACAAGATCCTCCCAAAATAGGAGTCTACGTTCCTCGACTTTAGAACTTGCAGGTCATTTGAATTTTCAGCTATCACAGTGGAGGTTGTTGATGTTTCTTCCTTAGTTCAAAAACCATGCTCACCTTCTTCCATTCCGGCTTACCCCAAGATATAGTATATGCAATGTATACTATAGATTGAGTAGTATATTCAACACATACAATATGGATTGAACTCTCTCCGTCTCTCTCTTCATTCTTCTCTCTTGTCCCCCTCTCCCCTCTAATAATATATATTATTAAACTAAATAAACTAAACATAACAAGGAAAAAAAGTATAGGAATAAAGATCCACGTGAATAGAAATGTCTATATGAAATCAGTTCAGTCATTTTTATCATTAAATTTGGATTGTATAAGAATATTTTGTGTCATCTTCTCCTTTTAAAAAATAAATAACAAACATATCCTGGATCAAAATCAAGTCAAAATCAAATCAATCAGGGGCCTGGTGGCTCAGCAGACTGATAGCATTGTGATTAACACCAGCTGTCTGCAATTACTGTAAGTTCGAATCTCACCAGGCTCAAGGTTGACTCAGCCTTCCATCCTTTCTAAGGTAGGTAAATTGAGGACTCAGTTTGTGGGGGCAATAAGCTGACTTTGTATAAATATACAAAAGTATGAAGGCTATTGCTTAACGCATTGTAAACCGCCCTGAGTCTCCGGAGAAGGGCGGCATATAAATCAAATTAAAAAAAAAAAGTGAGTTTTAACTGTCCTATAAGATGCTGTACCCAAGTTTGATAAAACCAAAGCTGTTATTTTTTGTATTTTAGAGATATAATTCAACATTACTCTGACATCTTTAAATATAATATTTCTTCACAAAATGATATTAATATGTGTGTGGCATGTATGTGTATGTGTTTGTATAATAATATTTTTCATCTTGTTGTTTGATATCTCTATGAAATTAAATTGTTGATTTCTGCTCAACAATTTTAAAGAGGCTAGAGCTCAGATATTCCTCAAGCTGCTAAGGCATCCAGGCAGTATTCTTTAATTAATGCATATTTCAGTTGTGTATATTGCCAAACATAAAATGAACAAAAATCGATTTCAAAAGACAAACCCACAAAATCTTTAAAACAAACATTGGAGAATTAACTAATTTAAAGCATTAATCTTTTGTTTAGCCCAAGCGTTCCATTAAAACATTTTCACCACTATTTTCAGTTTCAAGTTAGACCATCATGTCAATTTCTCACTTGATTTTGGATCGAATTGCAATCACTTACATATTAATAACCAAATATGTTTAGCAGCTTTCAAAGCAGGAAATGAACATCCCAGTTTAATATACCTAACACCTGCCAAGATTTCAGAGTGCTACAAATTTGTTTACTAAAGAAGCCCAGAGAGGGAAGTAATCATAATAAGACTAACTCCAGAAAAAATATAAAAATGCTAAAGTAAAGACCAAATAATATCGTTGAAAATCTGGTGGGTTAAAGGTACCATACTTATAATGTAATCAAAAACTGACTAAAGAGAATCTACTAGAAAGGTTTTATCATTATATAGATGAAAGATGAAATGGAAATTAATATTAGAATCACTCTTAAAATATATTTCAGTTGCAATGTAATATGCATTTAATAGCATTAATCTCACCCCAAAGATTTAATGGACACTTGGCCCTTCATTTACAACCATTAAAATTACATCCATACATTTAATTCAGCAAAGTATGATAAACTCTGGGACAGATGTAAAACAAGTAATTTATAGATTATTATACAAATTATAAATCTTAATCTCCTATGGTAATCTACAGATATTGATGGTCTCAAGACAAAAAATTAAGTAAATTGATATAGATTTGAATATGGATATAAACAAAAAGAGATGAAACAGCACAAAACTCAAGAAAGATAGAAAAGCTGGACAAAGGAAGATTTAATTACCTGAAGATGTTTAAGATGTATTTTTTCCCCCCGTTTGGTACAATGGCTTTAATCTTTCCAAAGATTATCAGAATCCTGTTCCATGCTATTCAAGATCAAGAGCACACAAATATTTTGGGAATGAAATTCACCTACCTTAGATAAATTGGTTCTATTCCAAAGAAGAAGGGATGCCAGAACAAAGAAATGATAGAACAGGGCCAGGACTAAACAATAATTGATTTAATTTAATTTCACAAAATCACAATTAATTAAATGCAGTGAATATGATAATTTCCCTGGTATTTATTAGAGTTCCTAATTTGAAACATTAAGAATTACAATTTAGTAGTTGTGTTTGAGAGTCATAGAGGCTTCACCCATATCGGGTGAAGGAGCACCAGCTAGCTTGGAAGGGGACAAAACTATATGTCCCTAAGAGTCAAGGATGCAGTTCCTACAACAGAGCCATGGCATCAGGTAGACTGGGCACTTTGGGTTCCTGAAAACCTTGCACCTGGCTAGGAGAAAGTTTTGGTGGGCAGGGATGACAAAGGACATTGAAAGCTACGTAAGGGTGTGCAACCTGTGTAACGATGAAGAAGAGACTGGGGAAGCCCCCGGGTTGCTGCAGTGAGTAGCCGAGCCCACCCAGCCCTGGGAAGAGATTGCGATGGATTTCATAGTGGAACTGCTGGAGAGTGATGGGAGTACCATAATTTGGACAATGATTGACCTGTTTTCCAATTGGGAATAAAATCACACAATTCTTTTATCCTGCTTCCACAGAGTCTCATTCAACAACTTTCTCAGGATAATACACTTCTTATTTAAAGGATCAGTGGGACTTATGTCCTGTAGGGTTATGGTGTCATTTTTGTTACCTTCTCATGGATAAGAGAAGGATTCAATGTGATGACTGTGAAAATGTACTTGCAAAGTTATCTGAGATTTGTTTGACCTTGTTGAAACTGGAAAAGGGGATGAGCTTCTCTGTAGCATGGCCATAATCTGTGGTTGAGTTCAAGAGATGCTAAGGGTAGGTGAGATGCTGACAGTCTTGAAAGAGGTGAAAAAGCCATTTCTTAGTCCAACGACAGAAAATAAATCTGTCTTCTCCGCAGATGCAATGGATTCTTTTCAGTCTGGATATAGGGCCAGACTTAGGCATTGGATAAAATAGGTCTGTCCCTTGGGTGAGAGATACTCTTTGGGGGGCAGGACCAGTGGTGAAATGTAAAATTTGTTACTACCAGTTCTGTGAGCGTGGCTTGTGGGGGGAGGTAATGTGACTGGGTAAGTGTGGCCAACTTTTTTTTTTTAACTTTTAAAAGCATTTTTTCTACAACCTCTTCGGTTGTAAATGCTTTTAAAAGTCTCTGACGATCCCAGCTGAGTTGCCTGATCGTCAGAGCCTTTTAAAAGCATTTTTTAACAACCTCTTCAGCTGCAGAGGTTGTAGAAAAAATGCTTTTAAAAGGCTCTGACGATCCCAGCTGAGCCGCGCGATCATCAGAGGCTTTTTTTTTTTTACTTTTAAAAGCATTTTTTTGGCTCAGCTGGGCATGGGGGGGGGGCAGGGATTTTTGCTGCCGGTTCTCCGAACCACCCGCCTCCATCGCTACCGGATCGGGCGATCTGGTCCAAACTGGGAGCATTTCAACCCTGGGCGGGACTCTTTAGAGGTGGGAATACAAACTGCTTCTACCTCTCAGGAACATTTGATACCATTGATTGTGCTACCTTATTGGATTATCAACCTTTGATAGAGTTTTTGGGTTGTTTTGCATGTTCATTATTGATAGCTTCAGTTAGTATGATGTATTTGTGTGTGCATGTATGTATAAGTTGAGCGGGTGTTACTGCAGTAAAGGATTCTCAGTACTTGATTCTCTCATATTGTTTTATATGTATGAAATTCTCCATGAGGGAGAAGATCTGACCACTAATCTGATAAAAGAGTTTCTGTCAACTTGAATTCTTGAAGGCTATTTTATAATCTAAATAAATGTTCAGGCTTACTGAACATTCACATCATATTCACATCTCATTCATAATTAGAATATAGTTGGTTTTACTTTGTCCAAACTCTTCTCAGTACTGTAATCTGTGCAGGATGTGCTATTTCCATGGTTGTATGACACATTCTTCCATCTGGTATTCTTCTTATATTAAAGACTTTGTCTCTATTTTATGCAAAATAAGGTCACTTGTGAAATAATTCTGTGTGAAAAATGCTTTGTCTCTCAAATATTCACCGCATTAACACCTCAATTGCCTTGACAAGCCAGCTGCTCCCGCAATTTATTTTATTGCATTTATACCTTGCCTTTTTCTTCAACAAGCTCAGAGTAGTTTATACAGACTTTTTTCACACCCAGGCACTGGTCAAGATAAAATCTCTTTAATATTATAATGTCAGTATATCATGTGCTCAACTCATTAGCTCTAAAATAATAGCAATAAAAATTGATTTTAAAAACCCCTCATTTTCACACACAGAACTATTACTTCACCTTAGGTGCATTTGTGAAATATTATACCAACAAGTAATTTCAGGACAATCAGGGTAAACAAAAATAGAAAAGGCGTGTGTTTGTCAGCCCTATAAATCAGATCAGACCAGGAAACTAAATGCCAGTAGGTCAGTATTACTTTTATTATAAAGTTATTGTAAGAGATGACCAGGCTGAGTCCAAAGGTAGTGTCAAACATGTCATTAGTCTCGAATCCCTTTGTGTCCACAAAAGATCTAAAACCAGCCCATCTTGAATTCCATTGACCCTTATCTACCACCAATTTGCTTTGACTGTTAGTAGTTCCGGTTTTTTGTAGAGAGCTTAATCTTGCAATAAATCTTTGCATTCATTTGAACTTCCTGGACTTCTGATTCCCACTCTTGACAGTTATAATAAGAATAATCGCCAATCTAAGTGCATTTCCCCCTCTCTCCCTGTGTCTTCATGTGAACTAGAGAGGATGTTTAATGATGTTACACTCTTGTCCTGGACTCAGCCCCCTTTTATCTGAATGCTGCCTTGGTAGTGGCCCTTCCTTCTTTCCCTCCTTTCCTCAAGGCCATTCTCTCTTCCCTCTATAGTATAGTGGCAAAGGAAATATCATGCACAGGGAAGGGTGAAGGCATCTTTGTGTACAAATATCTAGAAAAGTGAAGGGAAGGCATGGGGACTATTGAGGATGGAGGAAGCCCTACAAAGCAAAACCACACACCACACCACACCACACATGCTTACTTTTCCTGTACTAGATGCCAGAGAACAATTGAGCAGATCTTGCAACATCCATTCCTATTGCCAACCAATATGCTGGGCTGGAATTTGTGAAGATGGCTAAAAACAACAACCAGGAATAGCAAGCAGTGTAAACTTCAGGGCAGAGTTACTCAAAATAGGATGCTTGAGCACTATATAATGATTACTTTGTGAATTGCAATAGGAACTGTGTTGCATAGGATGATGAGACTCCCTATCACCTATCATCTCCTTATTCTGCAGCCCTGATGCCTCCAAAACTTTCCATTTTGTCTTCTAATCCTATGGAATCCATATAGGTATGCCACGAAGTGTTATGTTTTGGTTATATTTTTTAATGTCTGAGAAAATAATGCCACACAGAGAAATTCTCCTGCATTTTTCTCACCAGTTTTTATTCTGTCTGACTGATTTGCTGTCCCATTGGCAACGCTAGGTTATAGATAGTAGCATCTGATGCAAGGATGAGAAGTTAGAGAGGCTGGTTAGTAAAAATGCTTCTCCAACTGGCCCTGGAATTAGTAAATGTAATTGGCAATGAGAATGACAGAGTCCTCAGTAAATAGCTGTCAGAGAAAAGGGAAGCATCTCTTTGATCCTTGACGTGTGATTTATTAGTTCAATTTATATGCCGCCTTTCTCTGAAGACTCAGGGTAGCTGAGTGATGTGTGTACACATGCACAAAAATACAGGTATGTGTTTGTGGAGTTATTGTGTGTGAATATGCCTACATGGATCTATATATGATAGTGCCGTGTATTGTTAAAAAGTAATACATTAGTTTACTTTGAAATCCTTAACACAGCTGGCAAATTTGAAAAAAGCAACTGTTTCTTCCCCTAAGTCTAAAGCAATTATCATGCATTGAAAGTGTTTTTCTTATTTCTTCCACATTAGTGTGGGAATTGTTAATTTAGGCATATAAAGAACGGTGAAGTTGAAATATTTGCTTGAAATATCCAGAGTACAAATCTTCCTTCCTTCCTTCCTTCCTTCCTTCCTTCCTTCCTTCCTTCCTTCCTTCCTTCCTTCCTTCCTTCCTTCCTTCATCTTTCAACTAACTCTGTGTGGCTTCCAACCAACCTCTACATTGCAAGCACCTATTTTGGAAATAAATGAATATTTGGCAAAGATCACTCAGCTCAGTGAAAGCTGTCTTTTTTCCGTGCCCTGCAAGAGCCAGGAAAAATAATATATTTCCAATCCTTCTTAGCTGATGTTCTAACTTTATCTTTTCTTTATTGAAAGCTTAATGAAGTAACATCATTCCTTTACATAATATGCTTCAGCTATATCTACATGCCCTTGAGCTCTGAGCTTGCCCCCATTAATGTAATGGAACTAAAAGTAAAATAACATCAGAGATAATGTGAAAAGTTCATTGATTTGCAGCTTGCACTGTTATTTATCCCGTTCCTCAATATGGTTGGCAAGTGAATTTAGCTGAGCAGGCTGAACAGTGGAATTATCCTTTGTGTTAGGCTGCCAACCCTCCTCCTCCTCCTCCTTTTAACAGCTATAATAAGAATTAATACTAACTAAAATAGAACAACACAAAAAACAAAAAGGAAAGAAAACAAAAAGCTAAAAGTGCAATAAGAAAAGAAAAGAAAAAAAGAGAAAGATATAAAGAAATATATAAAGAAGTGGCTTATGATATTCTTCTCAGCAATTAGAATTCCAATTATATTTTATCCTCTGTCTAAAATGACATCATGACAATCTTTTATTTATAATCTATCGTGTCTCACCATCGATACCATAAGTCACCAGTTCATTTTTTTTCATCTTTGCACATGAAGTCTATAAGGGCTTTCCAGTCATGAAGAAATGTAGACCTTGTCCTTTCTATAATCAAAGACGTCAGTTTGTCTTGTCCGATGCAAGTTCTGTCAATTTCAACCACTCTTCTTCCATGTTGGGTAAGGCTGAATCTTTCCTTCTTTGTGCTTATAGTAATCTTGCCATAGTAATCTAGATACTATCAGAACTCTTGAGTCTGTAAACTTTAACTGGGCAAAACGGTGCATCATAGGACAAAACTTCATCAAAAAAGGTACTTTAAATGTTGTTGTTGTTAGTTGTGAAGTCATGTCCAACCCATCGTGATCTTATGGACAGCATTCCTCCAGGCCTTCCTGTCCTCTACCATCCTCTGGAGTCCATTTAAGCTCACGCTGACTGCTTCTGTGACTCCATCCAACCACCTCGTTCTCTGTCGTCCCATTGTTCTTTTGCCCTCAATCTTTCCCAGCGTTAGGCACTTCTACAGTGAGTCCTTCCTTCTCATTAGGTGGCCAAAGTATTTGAGTCTCATCTTCAGGATCTGTCCTTCTAAAGAGCAGTCAGGGTTGATCTCCTCTAAGACTGACCGGTTTGATCGCCTTGCAGTCCAAGGGACTCACAGGAGTCTTCTCCAGCACCATCGTTCAAAGGCCTCAATTCTTTGGTGCTCAGCCTTTCTTATGGATCAACTTTCACAGTCATACATTGCAACTGGGAAAATCATAGCCTTGACTGTACTTTAAATAGGCTAATTTAAAGAATGTCAGGTTCCATTGCTTCTAACAAAATGAAATTTGAAAAAGTTGTGGTTACTTTAGTTCTGCCAGGCTGCTACTGTGGTCATATGATTCTCATTTTCAACATAATCCAACTTTTGGAAGGCATCTCTGGCACTGATAGGAATATTCTTGATTGGCCAAGTGTGATTGGACACACAAGGAATTTGTCTCCGGTGCATAAGCTCTCAGTGTACATTCAAACATGAAAGCGGTAAATCATAGATCATAAATCACAAGATACAATCATAAATTATAAAATAGAAACAACAAGTGATAAATCATAAGATACCAATAAGAGAAGGTAGTAGGAAGGATGAGAAAGATGAGAAGATGAGAAGGATGAGAGGATGAGAAAAATGAGAAGGGTAATAGCAATACAGCCCTACTACATGGGTAAATATCTTTAAACATAAGACGCTGCTGTGGGAATTAGGTATTTAGCAGAGTGATGGCATTGGGGGAAACCTCAGTGCCTTCTGCCGTGCCCTTAAAACCCACTTTTTCCAGCAAGCCGGGCTGGCTTAAGAAGAAATTTTTAAAAGTTTTAAATTGGTTTGTGATTTTTAATTTTGGGGCCAAATTTATATATATTTTAATTGTTTTTTAATATTTGTATTTTATGTTCTTAATTCTGGCTGTACACCGCCCTGAGTCCTCAGGGAGAAGGGTGGTATATAAATTGGAAATAAAATAAAAATAAAAATAAAATAAAAAATAAACTATCTTTGTGTCTAGTTGTTTTGGCATGCAATGTCCTGTAATGGTGTCCTGAAGGGAGAAGTTGAAACAGTTTATGTCCAGGATGTGATTTCAGTGATTTAACTAAGACTTACACACCAAGCATCATAGCCAATTATAAGGCTCAAATTTGCATCCTCAATCCAGAATAGCTATTTTTAAACAATGCCTATTTCCTTAAAAGGGAATTATGAAACAATCTATGAATAGATTGTTTCCACCTGGAATGCCTGGGCGACCAAAGGGTGTCTGGCCCACCTTGGAGGGCCGCCCCCCAGATGTACCCAGAGTCCTCCGTTGTGAGCTGGAGGAGGTGGAGTTGGGAACATTATTGACCATTAGAAGACCTCAGGGTGGGTTGGGGGGTTGGGGGGGCTGGAAGATGACTGTGGGGGCTTTTCGCCCCTGGTACTTTGTTGCCTGTGTCCCCCTTCCCCCTCCCCCTCTTTTGGCCTGGCTCAGGCCTTATTATGGTCACTGTCAACCCTGCCTATTCCCAGCCTGCTGAACGGTACTTCCCTTTTTGTTTCATCGTGGCCTCTCTGGACGGTGCCGCTGCGCGTTCCTGTAGATGGACCCTTGTTTGCTGAGCCTGAGGTCTGGTGAATTCCATCTTTCTCCTTAATCCGCATGGGGAGCCACAACTTGGGATACAAATTCTGAGGGAGTCGCTTTATGACTCCCTTTTCGATACCAACTTTACCAAGACCTTGGACTATTCTTGTCGGCCAGTCATCGTGAGAGGGTGATTTGGTCAACTATTCCCGGATGTTGAAAGATGCTTGTTTCCTCCCACTGCTGTGAGAGGGCAGTGGAGTCGGGTTTACTTGTACCCAAAACTGGCATTTTCTCTCCTCTGGAGTTTAAATCACCGAAGTGGTCCCCCTGACCATAGACTATTTTTCATCCCCAATGACCAGATGTATTCGGCAACTGAGCTCCGTGCACTGTGAGATTCCCCCCTCTCGCAGGTTTGGCCCTCCATTCTATCGAGGGCCTACCTTGATGACTGGTTTTGGAACCCCGAAAGGTGGCATGCAGTGAAAGGGAGTTTGAGGACTTTTTTATACAAATTTTTAATTAAGGGGTTCTAAAGGTGGGAGAGGGTTGGATTGGAACTAGGGTTGTGGGTTTGGGGGTGGGACCTGGCCTGGCTAGGGGTCACGGCATGGGAGTCACGGGGCTCCGGGTTAAGGAGGGTGTTAGAGCTTGTAACGATGAGAGCCAGTACATCAGTACTGTGAGTGGGAGGGGCAGATATGGCAGGAGCAGGGGGCCAAACCTGGTTGTGGGAGTGCGCGCCCGCTGTCTTCAAGTGGTGACGTGCTCCAGCCCCCAAGGCTCCTCTCATCCCCCAGGTAGTTCAGACTCTCAGGGCCCAGACCTTCGGCTGATGTTATGCAATGCCAGATCCGTAGTAAATAAAGCACCCCTCATTTGTGATCTTGTTCAAGAGGGGGAGCGGATCTGGCAGGTATTACAGAGACCTGGTTGGGCCAAGAGGGGGGGTCCCCTTCATTGAAATGTGCCCACCTGGTTTCCGCAGATTTCATCAGCCGAGGTCACAGGGTAGGGGTGGTGGGGTGGTGGCAGTTGTTATAAAAGAAGGTCTTGGTCCGAGGGAGACCACTGTTCCTCAGATTGCTGGATGTGAGTCCCTCCTGATGAAGTGGGGTCATGGGGTGCAGATGGGCTTGCTGATCATGTACTTGGCTCCCTGCCACGTGGCAGCGACCCTGCCCAAACTGCTCAACTTTATAGCCGGGGTGGCGGTTGATACCCCTAGGCTTATGGTCATGGGGGATTTTAACCTGCCATCCATCGGTGAAGTGTCTGAGATGGCGTGGAAGTTCATGGCTTCCATGATGGCTATGGACCTGACCCAGTTAGTGCATGGCCCTACTCACACGGGGGGAAACACTCTGGACTTGGTTTTTGTCTCTGGTCAGTGGCTGAATGATCTTGATATAGGGGATATAGTGTCACTGCGTTATTTTATTTACCAGCTGAGCTCATTATTTCTGGACTATCTGACCCTCCGTAGCTTGCCAAGAATTGTTATCAGTAAGCTACGTGTTTCCGCATCCACCCACATTCCTTCACTTGCTTCTCACCTTCTCTTTCCTTTGTTCTCCTGCCAGCAAGGTCCGTCTTTGGACCGGCAGGAAAATTATTTTCAAAAATGTAACAATTAACTTTTCTTAGTTAGTGAGGTGTTTTATTTTCTTTATAACAAATAAATGAGTTTTATTAGAAACCTTCCTCGAGTTTCTTTTCAGATTATTGACAACTTGGATTAAGCCACAACCCATCTCCTCTAAACCAGGGTAATTAGTCCCAGAGCCAAACATGGGATTAATAAATGCCCTGACAACTGCTAGCACGAGGATGGTCTGATTTATGGCTTTTTTCCTTGTTTTGTTACTTCTGATAAGAGCGCATAGGCAATTAGTTTTTAGCTACTGAGGTACGCTAATTATATTGCTAAGATGCCGAAACAGAAGAAAAAAGGAAAAATGAAGCACAGAGCTTTATCCTCTTTGGAAGAAGAACAGGAGATAGTAACGCCCTCAAGATTCCAGCCTCTTGCTACGGCTACGCAATTGGAACAAGAAGGTGCCATGGGTGAAGAAGATCTGAAAATGCTTTCGGAAACACATCAAAGGACAGATATCAGAACAGCTGTTTTTGAAGATAATGAACTGCGACTGAGGTTGGTAGCTTTTTCTTCTCAATTTGCATGCTATGAATCTATTCTACCAGAGCCCACAGATTACGATGTGCTTGGTGCCAGGCCAAGAAAGTTTCCACAAACGGCAAAGCTTTTTCACCCCCACGCAGAGAGAGAAGTAATTCATTACTCTTCTCAAAGCCCTGAGCTCACCCAGCGTGAGATGGCCATCAAATCCTATCGTGAGCATGTAAAATATTATGAAAATGAACTGTCTCGATTTAAGAGAGATTTGTTTATGCTTGAGCATGATAAGGAAGAATCCCGTGACTTAAATTTTTCAAAAAGCGCCATATTGTCTTCTTGCTCAGAGCCAAAGACACTCCCCCTGGTGGATTCTGTGTCAGGCCAATTAAGACAGACGGCACTGCATACGTCACATGAAAGTCTCCCTGATCAAGTTACATATAAACATGCCACGTCTGCAAAGCTGCCCAAAGGTGCAGCACCATCTGCTGGCAAAAGTAATTTACTACAAGAAGCTGAAATGCCACAAGTGTTTCCACAGGCCCAAACTCAAACACCCCCTGGTGGTGTTGGTGTCCTTTTAGATGAAACACAGCAAAGGCAAATGACTGCATCTCCAGCAGGTCATGCCAATATTGCAGCTCAAGCACAAATGGCAACTGGAATACAGCAGATTCCAGTGCATCAGCCACAGCAGCTACAAATGCCTGCATATGTGCCCCAGCCACAAGTGCAAATAGGGCCACCTCCTGGCCCGCCTCCAATGGCACAACCAAGACCATTTTTAGGTCCACAACAGGCACAGCAAATACCACAGGCATTTCTGCCAGCACAGCCAGCATACCAATTGCAGGCTCCTCACCAGGCATTTTCTGTCTCTCCACTAACTGGTGAGTCAAAACTAAAAATGTCAGGACGCAATTACAAAGCCTGGGTCAGTGAGATTACACTATTGCTTCTTAGAGAAGGCAGTCACTGTATGGTATTTAACCCACCTGCTCAACCATGGGACTTTGCAATAAGAGATTTAGAGATAAGGGCTCGCACAACATTATTGATGTCCATGGATACTGAACTGCAGGTCACTTTTCCACCAAATACAACAGCCCGACAAATTTGGGCTGAATTGGAAAATTGCTACAGGCCTATCTCAATTGAATCTTCATGTTTACTCATGTCTGAACTCCACGGTTCGAGATTGAAACCTGGTGAACAAATTGGAGGACATTTGACCAAACTGAAAGGACTGAGAACAGAATTGAGAGAAAGAGGCCATAACATTGAAGATATTCAAATGATCAGCATCATTATTAACTCTTTGAATTATGAATGGAAAGATGCTGTTACAAAAATTAACCAAGTCCCTATTGCTCAACGCACAGTGGACAATGTCTGTAGACTTTTAATTGAAGAAGAGGCATTCATGCTAGCTACTCCACACTTGAGAGGACCACCCGCATCAAGAGCTCCAGCTAGGCGCCCCTTCCGAGGAAGGACCTATGCTCCAAGGATGCCAAGATGCTACACCTGTAATCGTGTGGGACATGCCACCCGGGATTGTCCCCAACGAGTTCCAGCTCCCGTCATGTACCAGCCCAGAGGAACAGACTCCAGAGGCAGAGGCAGAGGCGGAAGACAAGGTCGTCGTGGTCCCCAGCGTGATCCACAAACCCCACTCGCCACACTGGCTTTAACCAATGATCCACAACCTCAACCAGAGTACAGAAGACTCCTGTGGACTTTGGACAGTGGTGCAGCATTGCATGTTACCTATAGAAAGGAACTTTTCACAGAAATGCACGAGCCTGAACCAGAACTACGTGAACTTTATTCTTTTTCAAATCATCCTTGTCAGGTCAAAGGAAAAGGAACTGTTTATGTTGAAGAGCTCGATGCATTCATTCCTGATGTTTATTACATACCAACAGCAACCAGTAATTTGCTTAGTCAGTATCACTTGTCTAGAATGTTAAAGTTCCAAGTTCACCACCTTGAAAAAGCAAGTTACATAGTTAAAGATGGAGATATTGTTGCTGAAACCATATTAATTGGTGGTGTTTATTACTTAAAGCCAAAGCCTAAACCGCAAACACAGGCAAGTATGCAAACTCCAAAAACGGAAGGCACAGGCCCAGATAGAGATGTTCCAGTGAGAGATCCTGTTGCTATTCCTAAGGCTCCTAAAGCCAACAAAAAGAGAGTTGGTAAGCAGGTTGCTCAGAGCAAGCCTGAGGTTCCGCATAAAAATGTTAATGTTGAGAATTCACTAACTGGTAAACCTTTGCATTCCAGGTGTATCCACAAATGGCATAGAAGATTGGGGCATGCCAGTTTCCGTGTTCTTAGGAAGATGCCAGAGTTCACAAAAGGTTTGGATCTAAAGGGGTGTAAGGTGTTTTTGGATTGTGCTGTATGCAAGAAGGCCAAATCCAAAGCAGCAGCCATTCCCAAACACGCTACACGCCTGTCAACACGCATTTTTGATTTGGTTCACATTGACATAGTTGGTCCATTCCCGCCATCATTTGGTGGTAGAAAATATTTTCTAACAATTGTTGATAATTACTCTAGATATGGATATGTATATCCTATGAAAGAAAAATCAGAGACTTTTCAGATCTTTAAAGACTTTGCAACCCTTGTTTCTACCCAACACCAAGTTCGCATCGCCAGAATCCAGAGTGATCGTGGTGCCGAGTTCATGTCTCAGCGTTTCCAGGACTGGATGCGTAAGAATAGAATTATTCATCAGACTTCACCCCCTGACATACCGGCTCACAACGGAGAGGTACTGCAAACCATGATGCGTTGTCTCCTAGAAGACGCCAACCTTGATATGATATACTGGGGTGAAGCCATAAAATATGCAAATTACATTGTCAACCGTACTTGGAGCAGTGTAACAAATCAGACTCCTTTCTTCATGTTGTATGGCTACAAGCCCGATCTTAAAAACATCCATATTTTTGGTTCATATGCTATGGTGAACATTCCCTTAGCTCAAAGAAGAAAAGGAGGTCCAGCAGCAAAGAGACTGAGATTTATGGGTATTGATGATAACTCAAAATGGAGCAAATTTATTGACTCTAAACATGCAATTGTGATTTCCCAATCTGCTAATTTTGAAGAAGACATTGACTGGTCCAGGATTCATTCAAATGATCCTGGAGTTTATTTTCCCAGAGATGATACTGCTGATGCTACGCAGATTGATGATCAAGATTCCACTGATTCTTCTCAACCCGATGTTCCGTCTTCGCAAGCCGCGGATGCTGACGCTAGCGACGAAAGTGAGGACGAGGACGAAGCAGAAGAAGACTGGACAGTTGTCCCGAGACGTTCCAAGAGGGCCACAAAAGGAATCCCTCCACAACGATATTCTTGGCAACTGACAAAAGCACCCTTGCCTTTGATTTGCAATGTTACACTTCCACCTGATAATTTCACACAAATCAAGCAGCTCCCTGATTCAGAGCAAGACAAATGGTATGAAGCAATGCAGGTTGAAATGGACAGTCTAAAGAAACTTAAAGTATTTACACCTGCAAAACCTCCAGCAAACAAAAAGGTCATTGGCACTCGATGGGTCTACAGAATCAAAAAGAAGCCAAATGGTGAGTCACTGTACAAAGCCAGACTCGTAGCTCAGGGTTTCGCTCAACGTTATCCTGAGGACTACACAAATACTTACTCACCGACAGTCAGAACTGAGAGTGTAAAAATTGCTTTAGCAACTGCAACTATCCTTGGTTTAGAAGTTTTCCAATTTGATGTTGACACGGCTTATCTACATGCAGACCTAGACGAAGAGATCTACGTGAGAAGTCCTCCAGGATTCCGACAGCAAGAAGGGGATACCTGGTTTCTAAACAAAAGTCTCTATGGTCTGAAACAATCTGGTTTAATGTGGTATTTATGTCTTACTGACAAACTAAATTCAATGGGCTTTATTAAGTCCGAAACTGATGAGTGCGTGTTCACAAAAAGATCTAACAATGCATATGAGATAGTTCTTGTTTATGTTGATGATATTGTTTATATTGGTCCAAATAAGCAAATGAGTGAAATTTTTGCCAAAGCTTTGCAGAGATACTTCACATTGAAATCATTAGGTCATATTAGCACTTATTTAGGTGTTCAGATTGAAAAAACACAGAAGGGGTTTAGTCTTTCACAAGAAGATAAAATTGAACAAGTTTTGCATCATTGCAACATGAAAGATGCTAACACGACAAAGACACCCATGCAAACAGATTTTCACAACTTGACACAAGAAGAAGTCCTGAGTTCGAGGATCAAACACTTTATCGTTCAGTCATTGGGTCACTGTTATACATTAGTAGTTGGACCAGACCCGACATTGCACTTAGTGTTAATCTCTTATCACGACACGTAGGTAAGGCAAAACAGTTTCATTGGACATGTATTAAGAAATTATTGAGATACCTAAAATACACTAAACACATGAAGTTATTGTTAGAACCAACACATACTGATTATGCAGAATTATGTTGTTATGCAGATTCCGATTGGGCAAGTGATAAGAAATCACGTAAAAGTACTTCAGGTTATATGATGTTCTTAAATGGATGTCCTGTTTATTGGCAAGTACGTAAACAGAATTTTGTTTCTTGTTCATCTACGGAAGCTGAATATGCTTGTGTTTCAGATGCATGTAATTCCCTAACTTGGTTTGATGCTTTAGTCACAGATATCTGGACACACCCGATCCGACCAATCACCGTGATGGAAGACAATGAATCGGTGGTTTATATTTCTGAATCTCATTTTACAGGTTCTAGGTCCAGACACATTGACATCCGTTATCAAAACATAAAACATTTAGTGAAAAAAGGTTTTGTCAAAATGCAATATGTATCTACACATGATCAAATTGCTGATATGCTCAACAAACCACTTCCAGCAGCTCAACACGAGTATCTGCGTGAGAAGATGTGCCTTATTTGATGATGAACTGATATTCGCTCAACTGGCAAAGAAGGGGAATGTCACTGCGTTATTTTATTTACCAGCTGAGCTCATTATTTCTGGACTATCTGACCCTCCGTAGCTTGCCAAGAATTGTTATCAGTAAGCTACGTGTTTCCGCATCCACCCACATTCCTTCACTTGCTTCTCACCTTCTCTTTCCTTTGTTCTCCTGCCAGCAAGGTCCGTCTTTGGACCGGCAGGAAAATTATTTTCAAAAATGTAACAATTAACTTTTCTTAGTTAGTGAGGTGTTTTATTTTCTTTATAACAAATAAATGAGTTTTATTAGAAACCTTCCTCGAGTTTCTTTTCAGATTATTATTAACTGAACCCTTGTCATGTTCAGATCATTCTCTCCTTCGCTTTGACCTTCGAACCGCTAAACCCCGCCACAGGGAGGCAGAACCAATGAGGTGGTTCCGCCCCAGGCGCCTGATGGACCTGGATCAGTTCCAGACGGAGCTTGGGCCATTTCCTGAGGCTCTGGCTCATGGCTCGACCGAAGACCTGGTGGCTGCCTGGGATAGGGTAGCCGCTGGAGCTTTGGATCGGGTCATGCCTTTGCGGCCTCTGACTCGGTGCCGATCTCGCTTGGCTCCTTGGTTTACTGAGGAGCTGAGGGAGATGAAGCGCTGAAAAAGACACCTGGAGAGCGGTTGGAGGGCCAGCCATTCTGAATCTGTCTGAACACTGGTAAGTCTCATATTAAGACCTACCTGGTGGCAATAAAAGCGGAAAAATGTAATTATTTTTCCGCTCTTATTGCGTCATCAGATAACTGCCCAGCTGCCCTGTTTAGGGTGACCCGCTCCCTGCTCCACCAGGAAGCATGGCAGGACCCCTTGGAGGATAGAGTCGAGGACTTTGTACAGTATCTGTATGAAAAAATCGGTCAGATTCGGGAACATCTGGACTCTGACTGGGTAGATTCAGGGGGGAGGATGGAGGCAGGTCTTGAGAACATTATCTGGGAAGAGTTTGATTCAGTGACTCCTGAAGACATGGACAGGATACTGGGCAGACTGAGCGCTGCCACATGTTTATTGGACCCGTGTCCCTCGTGGTTGGTGCTGGCCTCTTGGGAGGTTACACGAGGCTGGCTTCAGGGGGTTATAAATGCTTCCTTGAGTGAGGGTGACTTCCCCGCCGCCTTGAAAGAGACAGTGGTGAGACCTCTCCTCAAGAAGCCTTCCCTGGACCCGGCAGTGTTGGCTAATCATCGTCCAGTCTCCAACCTTCGCTTTGTTATGAAGGTTGTTGAGAGTGTGGTAGCGCGACAGCTCCCTCAGTACCTGGATGAATCGGCTTATCTGGATCCATTCCAGTTGGGCTTCAGGCCTGGGTACAGCACGGAAACGGCATTGGTTGCATTGGTCGATGATCTCTGGACGGCTCGGGACAGGGGTTTCTCCTCTGTCCTGGTCCTATTAGACCTCTCAGTGGCTTTTGATACCATCGACCATGGTATTATGCTGCACCGGCTGGAAGAGTTAGGGGTGGGGGGCACCATGTTGCGGTGGTTGTCCTCCTTTCTCTTTGACCGGTCGCAATCTGTGTTGGCAGGGGGGCAGAGGTTGACCCCAAGGCCCCTTGTATGTGGGGTGCCACAGGGGTCGGTCCTCTTGCCCCTTCTGTTCAACATTTATGTGAAGCCGCTGGGTGAGATCATCCGTGGTTTTGGGGTGAAGTACCATCAGTAAACTGATGACACTCAGCTGTACATCTCTACCCCGGATCACCCCAATGATGCCTTTGAAGTGATGTCCCAGTGCCTGGAGGCTATGCGGATCTGGATGGGGAGAAACAGACTCAAGCTCAACACATCCAAGACCGAGTGACTGTGGTTTTCGACCTCCCGGTATAGTCAGTTGGTGCCATCACTGACTATTGGGGGAGAGTCATTGGCCCCCACGAAGAGGGCTCGCAACTTGGGTGTCCTCCTGGACTCACAGCTGTCTTTAGAAGAGCATTTGACAGCTGTGGCCAGGAGGACTTTTTATCCGGTCTGCCTGATTCACCAGTTGCGGCCCTTTCTGGATTGGAACTCGTTAAGTACAGTCACTCATGCCCTCGTCACTTCCCGCCTGGACTACTGCAATGCTCTCTACATGGGGCTCCCCTTGAGGAGCACCCGGAGGTTCCAGCTGGTCCAGAATGCGGCCGTGCTGGTGGTTATGGGAGCGATGTGGTGCTCCCATGTGACACCCCTCCTACGCGAGCTGTACTGGCTCCTGGTGGTCTTCTGGGTGCGCTTCAAGGTTTTGGTTACCACCTTTAGAGGACTCCATGGCTTAGGACCAGGGTATCTACGAGACCGCCTTCTGCCACCAGTAGCCTCTCACAGACCAGTACGCTCCCACAGAGAGGGGCTCCTCAGGGTGCCGTCGGTCAAACAGTGTCGACTGGCAGCCCACAGGGAGAGAGCCTTCTCTGTGGGGGCACCTGCCATCTGGAACGAGCTCCCCCTGGAGATACGGCGGATCCCGGATCTGCGTGCCCTTAAAACTTTCCTTTTCCAGCAGGCTGGCCTGGCCTAGCCTCTTTTAAAATCGTTTTTAATTTTAAATTTGTCTTATAAATTGGGGTGTTTTAAATTAGTTTTCGGGCTATGGTATTTAATATATTTTAAATGGTTTTTAACATTTGTACTATGTGTATTTTATCTTGGCTGTTCACCGCCCTGAGTCCTTCGGGAGTAGGGCGGTATATAAATTTAAATTTAAATAATAATAATAATAATAATAATAATAATAATAATAATAATAATAATATTAATTAATAAATAATAATTAATATAATGATATTAATAATTAATATTAATATAATAATATTATAATGATATAATTAATAATTAATAAAGAATTAATAATAATAATTAATGTGTTGTCCCGATTGTAATTGGAGCCCTTGGAGCAATACCCAAAGGGCTACCCCGCTATTTAGAAATTCTAAAATTGCTGGACTTGAACATTTTGACTCTACAAAAAACCACCTTACTCGGAACAGCTTACATCCTCCGACGATACCTTAACAGTTCCTAGGTCCTTGGTTAGGACTCGAGCTGCTGAGCTATTAACCAGCCTCAAAGGCTGTGAATCTCACTAAAGATTAACTAATAATAATAATAATAATAATAATAATAATAATAATAATAATAATAATACAAATTAAATTGCTATAAATGCTTACTGATTAAAACAGGCAATCAATAATCATGATTTTTGTTTGCTCATGCAACCTGTCAAGGAGAATCATACCTAGGTTGAGACCATGTTTCTGCCCACTGTAATATAGTCCACATAGCCTCATTCAACATCTACCACAGCTTTATTCAGCAAATTGTTCCTCTACTTATTTTGGTGGTATGGACATGTTTATGGAGCAGGGCTATTTCATTTTTAAATTAAGAAGATGCAAACTTTTTTGTTCGGATCTATCTTTGAAAGCATGAGCCATATCTTTCTGACCTTCTGGTCAAGCTGTTGATAATTATTTTAAACCATAAGGTTATATTAAAAGGTTACTCTTGGAAATGTCAGAATCAGTGGCACCATTGACCCTGAATTTGCAGGGAGGGGGGAATAGATGATAGCCTTCATTTTTTCCCCCTTTTAATTTACTAATCCTGCTCCTGGCAAATCAGGATGACATTTGTTGCCATCTTGACCAGGATCCAGCTGTGTCCCTTTGCATACAATTATCAGGAATCAGGAGACAGGAGTTAGTTATCTCCACATCTCTACTGTAGTATAGTGAGTGTCCTTTCAAAATGGAAAGTACAGGATCGATTCATTATACAGAATTTACATTCTTATCACAGAAAAGTATCCTTTCAAAAATTAGACAAAGAACCTTCTCTATCATTGGAAAGGTATTATTTTGCATATCAGGCCAACTTTTCTTCAAAAGTGGCAGAAAAGTTAATTTACTAAAATGAGAGCAGTGATGGCAAACATTTTAGGCTTGGCATGTCAAAAATTTGGAACAATCTAATTTGATTCTGCTAGCATGTGACCCCCTGAACAAAACAAAACAATTCTTTATGCATTCATTTTTTTTTTTTTAAAAAAATGCAGACCATTTGAGGCTGCTCTGGGTTGCACAATACTTCATTTTTGAAGCGACTCTGGGGAATGTCCTTCTGTGGCCTCTGAAAACCACACAAAAACACACTCTATTGTCGTGCAATATTCGGAGGTTCTGGAGGCTGCACAAGAGATCACCCCATTCTCTCTCACAGCCTCTGAGGCCTCGGAAAATCGCACAAGAACGGGGTGTGCTTTTGAGAGTAGTTGATGTTGGGTGTTGGTGAACACTAGAATGTCAGCCAAAATGTCGAGGTATGTCACTTTGACACACATGTCATAGGTTCGCCATCACTGGTCTAGTGCTTGAGGTACCTGGCTAGAAACAAGGAGACTATAAAAACAATTGCCAGCAACCTGCCATCCATTGAGGACCTGTATATTGCACGAGTCAAAAAGAGGGCTGTGAAAATATTTACAGACCCCTCACATCCTGGACATAAACTGTTTCAACTCCTACACGCAAAACAACGCTATAGTGCACCGCACACCAGAACAACTAGACACAACAACAGTTTTTTCCCGAACGCCATCACTCTGCTAAACAAATAATTCCCTCAACACTGTCAAACTATTTACTAAGTCTGCACTACTATTAATCTTCTCATCGTTCCTATCACCCATCTCCTCCCACTTATGACTGTATGACTGTAACTTTGTTGCTTGTATCCTTACGATTTATATTGATATTGTTTCCTGATTGCTTATTTGTACCCTATGACCAGTGGTGGGATTCAAATAATTTAACAACCGGTTCTCTGCCCTAATGATTTCTTCCAACAACCGGTTTGCCAAACTAATCAGAAAGTTAACAACCGGTTCTCCTGAAGTGGTGAGAACTGGCTGAATCCCACCACTGCCTATGACTATCATTAAATGTTGTATCTTATGATTCTTGATGAACATATCTTTTATTTTATGTACACTTAGAGCATATGCACCAAGATAAATTCCTTGTGTGTCCAATCACACTTGGCCAATAAAAATTCTATTCTATTCTATTCTATTCTATTCTATTCTATTCTATTCTATTCTATTCTATTCTATTCTAGTTTTGCCTTAGGCATGAAAGCTCACTGGGTGACTTTGAGCCAGCCACTCTCTCTCAGCCCAAGTTACCTCACAAATTATTGTAATAAGGAAAAAAATGAAGGAGAAAGGCAGTGTGTATATATAATTTGTTTGTTATGATTTCTCAGTAAAGTATCATTAAGGAGCCTAACCTTTAACCTGGGGCCAGAGCCAAAGGAAATAGACAGGTACCTGCATATTAAAGGATCCACTAGGTTTCATCTCAGATTTTTCATATTTAAAAGTAAAATCTGACTTATTTCACTTGTACAAACCCAAGCAAAAGTACACAAGAATATTCTTGCCAATTGACTGCTGGGTGATAGTCTAACCTTACTTTCAAGATTTTGCCAATAAATGCAAACATTTCTTCTAGATGTTAAAATGGTAGCCTTTATTTTTCAATTTATGTATATTTAAATCAAACAACTTTAAGCACAGGAGGTTATCTTTGCTTCTGGCCATGCTTCAGACTATGATTTCCCTTTATCTTACATTTCTTTAGCACAAATACATTACATGCTTGAATAACTATTCACTCCATCTGGCATAACATCTTTGGATTTTTTTTCTGAAGTCAGTTCTTTCATACATTCACACTCTTATATATAGGCAATTTTTCTTTTGTCAAATGTTCATCCCTCAGAACAGGCCATATTCAACCCAATATGTTCCTATCAGTATTTACAAATCTTAAAATTTCTTCATCAGTTTTCTGATCTTTAGCAAGACTTCTCTCAAGGGATACACTCTTCCATTTTCTTTGTTTTTCTCCATTTGTTGTAGCTTGCAATTTATCATAACTTGCAATTTGTCAGCCCATTTATCCCTGTCAAATACAACCACCATTAATTTTCATATCTTTGTTTCATTATACAATCTATCTTATATTTGCTGCAAAAATTGCAAGTCCTCAACTAACATATCCATAAATATATTATTCCTCACTCACTCTTCAGCAAATATTACCTATTTGCTAAGCATTTCCACCTGATGTAAAAAAGATGTTGAGACTGTAGAAAGACTGCAGAGAAGAGCAACAAAGTTGATTAGGGGACCGGAGGCTAAAACATATAAAGAATGGTTGCTGGAACTGGGTATGTCTAGTCTTATAAAACGAAGGCCTAGGGGTGACGTGATAGCATGTTCCAATATCTCAGGAGCTGCTACAAAGAAGAAGGAGTCAAGCTATTCTCCAAAGCACCTGAGGGCAGGACAAGAAGCAATAGGTGGAAACTAATCAAGGAGAAAAGCAACTTAGAACTAAGGAGAAAATACCTGACAGTTAGAACAATTAATCAGTGGAACAACTTGCCTCCAGAAGTTGTGAATGCTCCAACACTGGAAGTTTTTAAGATGTTTTGCCTAACCATTTTTCTGAATCTTTGAAGTCTTTTGTGTCAAAATACTGTATATATATATTTTTAATTTGATTTATATGCCGCCCTTCTCCGGAGACTCAGGGCGGCTTACAGTGCGTTAAGCAATAGCCTTCATCCTTTTGTATATTTTTATACAAAGTCAGCTTATTGCCCCCACAAACTGGGTCCTCAATTTACCTACCTTAGAAAGGATGGAAGGCTGAATCAACCTTGAGCCTGGCAAGATTGGAACTTACTTTAATTGCAGACAGCTGGTGTTAAATTACAGTGCTTTTAATTTTAATTATATAAAATACAAAGAAGAGAAGAAATAAATAGGAAATTAATGGAAAGAAAGGGAGTGGGGAAAAGATACAAGGGGAAAGAGAAAAAAAGAAAGAAAAGGGGCATTAACTTCCAACTCTTCTTAGCACAGTACAAGATAAACACACTCCAACCTCAACTTTTTGCTTTTACACATTATAACTAGCCATTCCTATAACATCATATATTTTTAATCAAGAAAACCAAAGTCAAAGTTTCATTTTTTTTCTTCACAAGCACAAACTCCAGAAGTGATATCCTATGAAAACATATTTTCCTCTTTGAATAAAATAATCAATTTAACTATTCCTGCTTTATCTTCCTTGCTATGGAAATAATGTATATTTCTATTTGCACCTAGTAGTCTTTGTGAACTCTCCCCATTTTTATTTATAAAATTCATTGTATTCTTTCAAATTCTTTGATCTTACTGAAAAAAAAAAGGGTGGGGAAAGTCTTTTTTTTCCACACCCCTCTTTTATCTTTTAAAGTAACACTTTTAAACACTTTTTTTAAAAAATCAAAACTTTCTGATACATCAAGTCTTTCAACAGGTCACTCACTGCCACTGTAACTAAGTCCATTCATTTTGCCGCTGGTCATCCTCTTCTCTTTCCTTCCACCTTTCCAAGCATTAGCGCCTTCAACAGAGAACTAAGTATTCATACTGTATCTGTCTCAAGGATGATTTGAGTATTGTCATTTGTACCTTGAATGGAGTGGTGCGGTGGCATAGAAGTGGAGCTCTCGCCTCACAATCAGGAAGCTGTTAGTTTGATCCTAGGTAGAGGCAGATATTTCTCTCTTTGGGCACAATGGGATTATAGCTGTTGAACAAAACTCCACATTAGCGACAGGAAAGGCATCTGGCCATTAAATACTCTGCTAATTCCATTCAGTTGCCCAGACTCCACCCCGCAAGGGATTATGGGGTCGTTAAAAGATGCTGTTGATGATGATGATTTGTACCTTGAATGAGAAATCTGGTTTGATTTGTTCAATGATGAATCAATTTGTTTTCTTGGCTGGCCATGGAAGTTTCGGGACTCTTCTCCAACACCAGAATACAAACATGTTGATGCTCTTCCTATTCTGCTTCTTCAAAGTCCAGCTTTTGCTTCCATAGGATAATATGGGAATATCATGGATTGCATGATTGTGATCTTTGTAGGTATATACCTACCTTTGTAGGTAGGTGGAAAGCATTTGACTATGTTTTCTATATAGACTATCTCTATTCAGTATAGACCAGTGGTGAAATCCTACTGATTCGCACTGTTCGGGCGAACTGGTAGGGATAAAAGCTACCGGTTGGTCCAAAACGGTATTTCCGATGATCAGCTGTGTTGCACAATTAATATTCGCTAGAAAGTAGGAAATCCTACTTTCTAGCGAATCTAAATAGCACGGCAGAGCTGTTTCCCCCCCTCGCTGTTCTACGTATCTTAGAAAGCGTCTTTTTCCTTGTGAAGCGTCTGTGTTTGGTGCACACTGTGCATGTGTGCATGCGCAGTGTGCATTTGGTTCATACTGCGCATGCGCATGCAGCATGCATTTGGCACGTTCTGTGCATGCGTGCACACGCAGTGTGCGTTTGATGCGTACCATGCATGCATGGGCAGCGAACCGGTAGTAAACCACGGAGGATTTCACCACTGGTATAGACTACTGAATATTAGTCTATACTCTATTTTTGATTGCTTGTTCCTTGATGATTGATCAATATCATCTGCTACCTACAATAGCTTCATTGCAAATTCTAAGGGTGAATTTTTTCCCTGTTGTCATCAGTTTGATCTTTTTTATATTTAATTTTAATCCTATTTTTTCACATTGTTCTTTAATTTTTATTATTGCAGCTTGCAATATTGCATTTGTATTTTTGGCTATTACAGCAGCATCAGCATCCGCCTAGTGTAGCTTATTGATGTTTTTCTCTCCCAATTTAAAACCACACTCATCTTCTTCCTATCCAGCTTCCTTATATAAATACATTATATGGTAGAGGTTGGTGGCACAGTGGTTAGAATGCCGTATTGCAGACTAACTCTGCCCACCGTCAGGAGTTTGACTCAGGAAGGTTGGCTCAGCCTTCCATCCTTCCGGGGTTGGTAAAATGAGGGTTTGATTTATTGGGGCAATAAACTGACATTTGGGAGTAATATATAAGCCTAAGTGCTATTGCTACATTCAGCATATAGGTTGAATAAAATAGTGTCAACCTTATTGCATTTTTTGCCAACCTGGAGTGTTCTGACTATTCTGTGACTTCCTTATCTGTATACAGGTTTTTCATGAGGACACTGAGATGCTCTGGAAAATGTCACAAAGCATTTGTCAATTTTTGCTTTGTGTCACCTTCCATATCCTCCAATCAGAATTTGCTGAATACTTTCCCAGGCATTCTTCACAAAGCAAATTCCCCTACATTCACTCTTGTTATCTTTCCCTTTGTGTAGGAAAGAAATAACGGCTTTCCTTCAATTAAACATGTAGTCGTCACACATGCATCAACAAGACTTACTGCCATTGCATAACCCAATTGCATCCATATTTTAATATTTTCCCAATTTCTCCATCTGCACCTGCATTCTTTCTTATTACTTTCTTATTACTTACTTACTTACTTACCATATTTTTCGGAGTATAAGATGCATCTTTTTTCCCCCTAAAAGGGGGTGAAAATTTAGGTGCGTCTTATACACCAAATGTAGCCCCGCCCACCCACTGTCCCCCTTTGGCCTCTGCCTCCCAGCAGTTACCTCCTTGCAAACAAACAGCAAGAAAAAACAGCTCCTTTCAGCTTCAGCACAGCCTAATTAGCACAAGTTGATTGGATCGGCCTCCCAACTCTCAGCTGTTTTGTTCTCAGCTGTTTTGCACAGGGCTCTGCTGCTTGCTGCAAGGAGGTAAATTGCTGGAGCAGATTTTTTTTCCCCTTGTGCTAATCAACCTATGCCAAAAACGAAAATGAAAGTAAGGAAGCAGGCTGTTTGCTGTTTGCTGCAGCGAGGCAAAATTGCTTAGAGGCAGAGGGAGATTTCTTTTTCTTCTTTTCCTTACCAAAAAAGGTAGGTGCGTTTTATACTCCGAAAGATACGGTATGTATGTATGTATGTATGTATGTATGTATCTATTATGTATGTATGTATGTATGTATTATGTATTTATTTATTTATTTATTTATTTATTTATTTATTTATTTATTTATTTATTTATTTAATATCTTTGCTACCCATCTTGCATCCATCAACTCTGGGTGGCTTACAGAATAAAAGCATTAAAAACATTAAGATCAATAATCATCAAAACACTTTCAAACATTCTCATAGCATTCATAAAGGAACATGTGGCTCATCGACCAAGAGTTTATCATAAGAGTTTATAAAATGTTGTACTCCACCGAAATGAATATTAATCAACAATTGACCTTGTATCCATCATCATCTGGAGATGGTATAATTAAATGTCAGAAGCATGAACAATAAGATGCCATCACTAAGGTCAAGAGATATATTTATTAAAATGACTTGAGTGATTCTGAAGTCAGATAATATGTTATATTTTTGCAGAATTAAAAGGGGCAGTAGAAGAAGCACCAGCAAAATTGGGGAAGAAGGATGCATATACTTAAACCTCTGTATGGTGACCTTGTATAAATGCACAATACACTGTATGTACTTGTTACCACTTGCTTTAAAAGCAGAAGTGGGAGAAGGAGCGGAATCACAGATTTCATCTGTATGATCTCCAGATGGTTTACTTGAAAAAATGTAGTTTTCATCATATCACTATTTTTCCCCCCTTACTGTTGTCATGATAAAACCACATGGAGTAGAGAAAGACCAGAGATTATATACGGACAATCAGAAATCTTCATTGTTGATTTTGTTCATAACTTTTAAGGAAGTCAGTGAGAAGTAACTTTTCAAAATTTCTTGCTCCAATTCTTGTTTTAGAGACAATGGAGGCCCATGAAAAACATCCATAGATGGGCGATAACTTAATTAAAAGAAAGAGATAGGAAGAACCAAGGAAATTCAAAAATTACACCAGGTATTTCAAATATATTGCCTAATAAAATACTCTAAAAAACTGAAAAGCTTTTACACTTTGTGCCTTTTGAATTCATCTTAAGACCTAATAAAATTGTTATTCAGTTGTGAGGTTTGTCCTGAGAAAAGGACAAACACAGCTAAGAATAATATCTTTATAGTATTCTGTGAAACGGCAGCCATTTAAGGTAGCGGAGAGTTTGTGAGCAAGCAGGAATAGTAATTCAGAATTTATACCTGGTCAAATTTCATATTTCACACTCTTATCACAGCACTGTCCTCTCATGAAAGTTGTCCTGGATTTCCTTTTATCTCCATCCTTCACAGTGTCTATTGATGACATATGCTTGTTTACTTTCTCTGTATTCCTGCTTTTTCATTTAGATAAAGTTCATGAAGTTACGCTGTAATATTTTAGCCACTAACTAAGGACTGACTTCAGAATAAAATAGTGTCTGTATTCCAAGTATGCCTCCTCCTTCTCCTCCTCCTCCTCCTCCATACTTCTTATGCAGTGGTGGGTTGCCCCTGGTTCGCACCAGTTCTATAGAACTGGTAGTAAAACCGGCGGGAGGCTCCGCCCACCGATCTCGATGTCATCAGAACATGTGCGGCCCCATTGCGAACCAGTAGTAAAGATAAGTAGAACCCACCCCTGTTCCTATGTCAACAGAAATCATAACAATGTAGTCGGCATTTTGACTTTTAATCCAAACAAGGAAGTAACTGCTTAGACAACAAAACAGCCATGTTTATCTACATCTTTTGCATCATCTTTCCATGCTGCATCATGGAACTCAGTATGTCACAATAACATTCCCATTGAGCAAAATTTAGTCACTATATCATATGTTCACATATCATTTGCCAAAGAATGCAGCAAAATTTGTTTGGCATGATCAAGTTTCAATAGGGAAAATCCTGAAAAAGATAATCAAGCAACAGATCTGTGAAAAAATACCTAAAAGCAAGTGAACCTATTACTAGAAGACAACACGGGTTTGTCAAAAACAGATCATGCCCAACAAATCTTACTGCCTTCTTTGACAATGCGTCTAAATTGATGGATCAGTAAAATGCTGTGGACATAGTATACTTGGACTTCAATGAGGCATTTGACAAAGTAGACTACAATCTATTTCTTGATAAGATGGAAAAATGTGAGATAGAAAGCAACACCACGAGAGGGATTCATAACTGGATGAAAAACAGCACTCAGCGTGTTCACCACAATGGAACTACATCTACATGGAGGAAGTATGCAATGGGGTATCTCTGTCTTAGGTCCAGTACTCTTCAATGTCTTCATAAATTATTTAGACAGGTGGATAAAAGGAGAACTCATTAAATTTGCAGAAGAGACCAAACTAGGAGGAATAGCTGACATTTTAGAAGATAGGCTTAAATCCAGAAAGATTTTGACCCGAACACTGGGCCCATCCAACAAAATGCAATTCAGTGGTGAGAAAAGTATGGTTTTACACTTATGCAAGAAAAACCAATTTACATGTAAAGAATAGTTGGTAACTATTACAGAAGTAACCGTGAGAGGGATCTAGGAGTCCTAGTGGATAAACATTTAAATACAAGCCAACAGTGTGCTACAATTGCCAAAAAAGCCAATGCAATAATACACTACATCAATAGATGAATGGTATCAAGATCACATGAAGCATTAGTACCACTATATACAGCCTTGGTAAGACTGCACTTGGAATTCTGGTCACCATGATACAAAAAAGATTCTAGAAAGAATGCAGAGAAGATTTTAGAAAGAATGCAGAGAAGATTCTAGAAAGAATGCAGAGAAGAGCAACAAAGATGACCAGGGATCTGGAGGCTAAAACATACGATGAACAGTTGCAGGAATTGTCTAGCTTAATGACGAGAAGGACTAGGGGTGACAATTTTCCAATATTTGGCAGGCTGTCACATAGAACAGGGAGGAAACGTATTCTCCAAAGCGCCTGAGGGCAAGACGAGAAGTAACAGATGGATACTTATCAAAGAGAGATCCAACCTAAAACCAAGGAGAAATTTCTGAACAGTTCAAACAATTAATCAGTGGAATGGCTTGCCTTTAGAAGTCAAGGGTGCTCCATCACTGGAGGTTTTTAAGAAGAGATTGGACAGCCATTTGTGCACAATGGTATAGAGTTTCCTGCTTGAAAAGGGATCTTTTCAAGCAGGAAAGAAGACTTCCAAAGTCCCTTCCAACTGTGTTATTCTGTATGGCACAACCCAACATTAATGGAGCATAACTTAAATCGAAGTAGGGTTTTAGTAGAGTAAGGATGTCTTTGCTTTGCATAGTTTCTGCTCCAGAGAATTTTTTTTTAAAAAAAGGGTACCAGTGCTGATGGCAAGAATGGCAGTAGTTTCCCGAAGCCAGTTTACAAGCCTCATTTAAGATTGAATAAATACCTGAATCCTTGTCATTGCCTATCGTACAGTGACATATCCTTAAATGCACCACCGTGTTCCTTTGAAAAGCAGACAAACTGATCTATCCTTACTCCTCATGTACTGCCTTAAGGAACAAAAGTCAAGCAATTGGAACATTATACATCTCAGAAGCTGATACAATGCAGAAAGCCAATCTTATTTCAATCAACCATCAACAGTAAAGTCACAAACAGTCAAGGAATATGTCAAACTCGATTTCATTGAGGGCCGCGTCAGGGTTGTGTTTGACCTGGGTGTGTGAGGCCAGGGACCATGGTCAGCTCAATGTCACTCATATCAGGGGCGTCTGTTGTGGCCCGAGCGCTCTGCCAGCGAAAATGGGCTCCCGAGCTCTGTTTTGGCTGCGACGGCCTCCTGCAACTCTCTGCCAGCAAAAATGGAGCTCGAGAGTGCTGCATGCAGCCCTCCCTTTCATTGGCAGAGGCACTGCGGGCCGGTCCTTCACTGTTTCCAGGGCAGCCCCACGGGCTAGATGTAAGCACCCCATGGGCCAAATCCAGCCCCCGGGCCTTGAGTTTGACACCCCTGCTATATACTAACACTCAATAGAGCAGCCATGAAGTCCTTGGGAAAGGTATTCAAAGATCAGAATCATACAAGCCATGTTACTTCCCATGAAATATTGTAGTGAAAGTTGGATAAGAGGTGGGCTTATACCTTTGAATGGAGGTGTTGGAGAAGTCTCCTAAGAACATAATGGACAGCCAAGAAAACAAATTGATGGATACATTACATCAATGTCAAATTGATGTAATGTAATGTCAAATACATTATCTGACAGTCCTCATTCAAGGCACAAATGACCAGGCTCAAATTATCCTCCTTCATTATGTGAAGATCAGGGGTGAAATCCAGCAGGTTCTGACAGGTTCTGGAGAACCAGTAGGAGAAATTTTGAGCAGTTCGGAGAACCGGTAGTGGAAATTTTGAGTAGTTCAGAGAACCGGCAAATACCACCTCTGGCTGGCCCCAGAGTGGGGTGGGGATGAAGATTTTGCTGTATCCTTCCCCCAGGAGTGGGGAGGGAATGGGGATTTTGCAGTATCTTTCCCCTGCCTCGCCCACCAAGCCACACCCACAGAACCGGTAGTAAAAAAAAAATTAGATTTCACCACTGAAATCCAATTTTCAGTGAAGATCCATCACATTGCAAAAAGGTTATACTACTGAGAAAGGTTAAATGAAAGGCAAGAAGAGGACAACTAGTAGCAAGATAGAAGAGGGTAATAAGCAAACAGATTAGAGATAGAGCATCATGGGAAAAATGTATTTATGTGATTACTAGGAATTGACAATAACTTGATTGCCTATAAGCAATCATTCCTAATCAAAATCTATTATATTCTTGGGGTGAGGAAATAAAGGGGAATCCTCTTTTATCCATTTATTTCAATTGGTAAGGAAAGTGTCAATCTCATTCTTTGCATGTTCTGCACATGATTTTGCTATCTCATTAGTCTTTCCAATTAAACCAAGGGTTTCTATCCTGAACAACCTCGATGTGTCTGCTGATTGCATTTTTAACAGAATCACTCGGTAATCATTCTAAATTTTTGAGGGCCGTTCTAATTGTACATAGGCATAGCTGCTTCAAAGGAAAAAAAATAAAGCAAAATGAATACAGACTCACAGTTATTAGATATTTTTAAGACACAATCACATAGAATTTCGTGTCTGTTTCCACATTGCTGTTGACAAACTCTGCTTTTAATACGTTTTTTCAAAACAGTTAAGGTAAGTGTTGGAATAAACTGAGAACTTCTTAATAAGCCAAAATAAATATCCCATATAATGAAATCTGTACATTGGAGCAAAATCATACTAAATGCATGCATTGTTAACATTCTAGCTTAGTTTTGTTGGCAAAGCAAGCATGTGGATATAAATAAGTCAATTAGCCTTCCTACTTGTTCCCTTTAATTCTTCGAAAATGATGTTCCTTGCAGGAAGATTCATGTCCTTGTGCCATGAATAAAAATTTCGGCCTCACCAAGTATTTTGCGTGAGTGACTCAGTGACTCTGCTTTTCTGAAATGGGAATATTCACAAACTATAAAGTCCCCAGGTCATCCAATTTAACTTCCTGCTATTTTATAGGTCACAGCTTGTTAATCAAACAATTTCTTTTTACAGTGCCCACTTTCACCCCATTACACAGCATCTGTGTGGCAGCTGTATGACTTCCTCTCTGCTATTGAAGTTAAACAATGCCTCAGTTCCTTGGGAAAGTCTCCATCCTTGTAGCAGCTTCATTTTTTTCCCTCTCAGATCATTAAAAAAAGTTGATATCTGGATAGGTTAGACATCAATCCAAATAATGCGGATTATTCAAAAAGAAAATAATCTAGACAAGGATACCAGAGGTATAAAAATGAAATTAAAAAAAAAAAATGAAGTGGCTTGCTTGATGCAAGATGTTTGATTATGCAAACCATGTGGTTGATCCACACTATAGAAATCATAACATTTCTTTTTTACTTGAATCGATCTACAGTTCTTTAGGCTAATGAGTTGTGGATGGTGAAATGGCCATTAAATAAAATATTTAAGTGCGATATAAACAACAGTGTAAATTTTGTAGAATGCTAGCAGGATATAGCCACTCTAATGTTTGGGAAATATTACTGACTGATAAAAATGTCATGATTTGAAAAAAAAAATGTTACTGATTTGATCAAAATGCTACGTGTATCCAAAGACAATTTTGTGACTCCATAAGGCAGGGGTGTCAAATTCAAGGCCTGCAGGCCGGATCCGGCCTGTGGGGTGCTTAGATCTGGCCCATGGAGCTGACCTGGAAACAGTGAAGGATCGGTCTATGCGGCCCTCCTGAGCTCCGTTTTCGCTGGCAAAGGGTTGCAAGAGCCATCACAGCTGAAAACGAAGCTTGGGCTCCCATTTTTGCTGATAGAGTGCTCAGGGGACCACAGGTGCCCCTGACATAAGTGACATCAAGCTGGCCATGCCCACCCCGCCCACCCGAGGTCAAACACAACCCTGATGCGACCCTCAATGAAATCGAGTTTGACACTCTTGCCATAATGAATGCTATCAGCTTACTTCAGGGAGTGGAGTCAGGAGTGGTGTTCTATCAGGAGCAACTACAGACAGAAGTGGGTTAATTGGGACAATTGTAGTTGTGTACACAGTGATAGGAAGGCAGATATTTATATGGTAATGTAACAGCAATGTGGAAAGCAATGGGAAACTACAGCACTACATATTGCCAGAAAGAAGACTGAAAACAAATGCAAAAGAAACAACAAAAGAAAGTATAGCATTGAAGGTGATTGATCTCTGATAGGAGATGGTACTAAATAAAGAAGAACTTTTTTGAGGATTGTAAACCAGTCATTCTCCAGGTATTTCATTTTTCACTTTTCATTTATTTTGCAGTGGTCAGCCAAAAAGAAAGAAGGTTTTGAAATGTACTAGATGCAGGAAGCCTGCCTGCCATCTGTCTGTCTGTCTGTCTGTCTGCCTATTATCCATCATCTATCATCTACCTATCATCTATCTGTCTCAAAGTTCCTTATGACCATAAATATTCTTTCTGGGTTTTTATTGTGGAATTATGTACGGTAGCTATTTGACAAAACAGTCTTTGAGTTTATCAACATCAAAAAGCATTGAGTTTGGACTGATCTGTGGGTCTCTTGACTGGGCAGAAACAGTAGGTAGCGAATCATAGTAAGACATTTATGTATTTGAAGCCAATACAAGTCCATCCTTTGCCTTGATAAGGTGCTTCCATCTGCAAAGGCAGGTTTTTTTTAAAAAAAAAATGGCAGGAAAAGTTAGAGTTAGTTATCAACACTGCAGCAGTGATGCGATTCATATTTCTGAGAGGCTTCTGGTTTTCCAAAGCAACTTTGAAGCAGCAGTTTGCTGAAAGTATGACTAACACCAAGCCCCCTGAATAGATATAGTCTTTGTATACAAGTCTTCAAAGTTTTTCCTTCCTTATTCCCAAATAGCATTTACTTCTGAAATGAGATTCTTTCTACTGTTGGAAGAAATGGGTTCAGTTCCAAGTGGGGGGAAAGACACTGAAAACATAGAATTTGTTTGGAAAGATGGTTTAATGGTGGACAGGACCACATGGTTTGAGGTCCTGGGCAATCGAGCACATAGGGAAGAGAGCGAGAGAGGGAGAGGGAGAGGGAGAGGGAGAGGGAGAGGGAGAGGGAGATATATATATCCTCTCTTGGGCCCCGCCTTGGAGCTTCCTGTTCCTGTGTTAGGGCAGGTTGTCCTGATTGGTTGTCAGACTCCATGGGGCCATGCAGGGATAACTTTGTAGGTTGTCTTGAGTCACAGGCTTGGTTGAATCTTGCTGGATAATGAGGTAATGAAGCTAATCCTATCATGTCCTAAGAGTGAAAGTCTTAATCCCATCACCCTGGAGCTGAAGTGGGTGGGTGGGTGGGCAGGGAGCTGCTTTGTCTTTAAAAATATGTTTCTCCTTTTCTCATCCAGGGAAATATAATATTCTGTCTTTTTAATATTTCCTACAATATTTCATTCTTCTAGGAGATGGATGGGTGCTAACTTTCTACACTACTAACCAAAGTGCTGTTTTATACCTTTTAGTTCTGGTCAATTTAGTAACAACGTAACTGTCAGCGTTCCAAATTAGGCTCCAAATTCATTAGAGTTTGCATTTGAGAATGAAGTTTATTCAAGATAGCACCGAAACCTGACAGTAACAACCGTTTGCAATATCCACTAAATAATTGGCTGCATGGCCATAGTTAAGGAGACACACTTTCAGTGGCAAATAACTCAGGGTCTTATTATTTGATATTTTATTGCATAAGAAACACACTGAGTTATGTTGCTTTTGCATACGGTATTTTGAGTCTTGCTCTTGTAAGTGGCTTCCCCATCCTTCTAAATACTATACAGAAGACCTTAAGCAACGCAGATATACCCAACTGATATAAGCATTTCCAAGGTATCCCATGCAAATATTTAATTCATCTTAACAAACAAGTCCAAACTTCTGCCACAATGGGAAACAAATGCTATTGGTTGTTCCATGGAACATATACAATTCTAAACAGGCTTTTTCCCTCTAGAAAAATAGTTATTTTGCAGAGGCATATGTGTCTCTGGATTGTGAATTGCTGTTTTTGGCATGCAAACTCTCACACCTAGAGAAACATAAAATAGTTAAATAATTCCCTAATATTCAAAAAGTGGGTTGTTTAATTATAATTAAGAAAAAGGTGTGAGTTTTTAGGGTGGTAATTTAACCTAGCAGGGTGCAATGATCTCAATGTGTTCTGTTAAGCACAAGAGAGCTTTTTTCCTGGCATTTCCTTTTTAAAAAGTTTTTAAAATCCGGCCTGGACTGATGGGGTTTTATACGGGTTTTTTAACTTTATCTGATTTAATTAGGCATTTTAACTTTGTATAATGGATTATTGTGGTTTTTATTATTGTGAGCCGCCCTGAGTCTGTTGGAGATAGGGCGGCATATAACCCTAATAAAATAAATAAAAATAAAATAAATAAATAAAATTCCTATATTTCTATAAGAACGACATATTTGTTTCAGTGATGTCACATTAGTTTATGATGTAGAGTCACAACAATGTAGGAGACTCACACTTGTGTCTATTTATGTTGTTGGCTATTTATATTTATGAAATAGAGGTAGTACCCACAATTATAGGAATGCAGTAGAAGTTTAAAAAGTTTAAAAAAAAGTTTAAAAAGTTTTTTAAAAAGGAACATGGTGGCTCAGTGGCTAAGATGCTGAGCTTGTCGATCAGAAGGTCGGCAGTTCAGTGGTTCGAATCCCTAGTGCCACATAATGGAGTGAGCTCCCGTTACTTGTCCCAGCTTCTGCCAACCTAGCAGTTCGAAAGCACGTACAAAATGCAAGTATAAAAATAGGGACCACTTTGGTGGGAAGGTAATAGCATTCTGTGCGCCTTTGGCATTTAGTCATGATGGCCACATACCACAGAGATGTCTTCGGACAGCGCTGACTTTTCGGCTTTGAAACGGAGATGAGCACCGCCCCTAGAGCCAGAAATGACTAACACATATATGCAGGGGAACCTTTACCTTAGTAGAAGTTTCTACTACAAGAATCCATGGTTTTTTTTTATAGGATTGAATTGATGTATGTTTTTCATGAGAAAAGAAATGTGAATTATGAAAAGTAGACTGAAAGAAAGATGAAGTCTCCCATATGTCAACCAATTTCTTAACAGTACTAGCACTCAGAAAGGAACTATCATTATCAGAATAGATCCTTTTCCACAAGCAGTTTTGGATTTATGGAAGAATTGCCCAGCAATTCAGTCCAACTCAAATCTATCTTCCATCACATAGACGAGAACTAACTCAATCTGGAATCCCTGCCCTGTCTGAGTAATTATGATCCTTGTCAGAGGAGCAGTGAGATCCTTATCTCAGCAGTTGGAGTGTAAAAGATAATCTGTGTCCCTTGCACATTTGCCCTTTCATCCTGTCTCTAAAAGATACGAGCAATTTGAAATCCTTGTACCACAGGAACCACTGAAAGTTCAGAAAGACATACCTTGGCTGCTAGGAAACCCTGCTGTGGGAGAAGTTCAGATAATACCTTAAACAACTTTTATATTTTTATTCTTAGAAGCTCTCAGGATGTATATATAAATTATCTTCCCTTAAGCTCTCAGAGATTTGAATGTTTCTCTGTTCTAATAAAAGTATCTTTCCTTCTTAAGAGGCAGGTAGACTGGAGATACTATTGTGAGAACTTCCATATATTTTCTTCCTGCAGGCACCGAGGGCCAAGCTTACAGAATCATCTGAAGTGTGAAAGTCTGTGGGTTCAATACCCATAATTTGAACCCCACAGAATAACATATCACTAGTGATATCAGAAGAAACCCCTAAATGAAGAAATTAATCTTGTTGTACCTGAAATACAACATAGGCTATCCATTTTTATTCTTATTATTACACTGATAATCCACCTTTTTTTCTACAAGCTCGAATGAGCATGCTTAGCAGATAAGGAGAAGAAAAGAAATATTCTCCCATTCCTTGATAATTCTTTTTTTAAAGCGTGAAGATATATATGTATCTTTTCTTTTATGAACACTGAGAGCATATGCACTTCGACAAATTCCTTGTGTGTACAATCACAATTGGCCAATAAAGAATTCTATTCTATTCTATTCTATTCTATTCTATTCTATTCTATTCTATTCTATTCTATTCTATTCTATTCTATTCTATTCTATTCTTTCAAGGAATGTAAAGACAGAACAGCTTATGTAAGCAGATTTTAGTTTTACATGAAAAATCTGTGCTAAAAACTAGAAGGAAAGTTAGAAAGACAAAAGCAGAAAAAGAACCTACATTTGAAAGGGAAGTTAAAATAAAAACCAAAGGAGTTTGGTGGGTAAAAGGAGGAAAAATGAAGGGTAGGCCCATTGCAAAGGTAAAGGTAAAGGTTCCCCTCGCACATATGTGCTAGTCGTTCTCGACTCTAGGGGATGGTGCTCATCTCTGTTTCAAAGCTGAAGAGCCAGCGCTGTCCAAAGATGTCTCCGTGGTCATGTGGCTGGCATGACTAAACACCAAAGGCACATGGAACACTGTTACCTTCCCACCAAAGTGGTCCCTATTTTTCAACTTGCATTTTTTATGTGCTTTCGAACTGCTAGGTTGGCAGAAGCTGGGACAAGTAACGGGAGCTCACCCCGTTATGCGGCACTAGGGATTCGAACCGCTGAACTGCTGACCTTTTGATCGACAAGCTCAGCATCTTAGCCACTGAGCCATTACTAAAAGATGATAAAACCTTATAAAGAAAGAGGATCAAATTCCTATTTTGTTTTGATCTTCTCCACAAAGCTGAACTATGTTAAAATGAATATAAGTGAAGAAATTGACTAAAGAGAACATGACAATCTAAGCCAAACAATCAATAAATGCTTCAGAAGCACTTGGTTACTATGAATTACTTTAAATCTCTAGAACCGGAGATTTTAAGTTTTGAAGGAGATTGCAGAAAATCATCTCATACTGCCTCACATTGATCTTTGAGAAATCATGTAGAATGGATATTAAACCAAAGATCTGGAGAAAGGGAAATGTTATTCCTTTCTTCCAAAGGGAGAAAAAGAGAATCCAAGTAACCATGCAATGATCAATTTGTTGTTGTTAATGCTGGGCAAAACTTTGAACAGATCATTAAACATTTTGAATATACTGAGAAAATAACACATTGTTTGGCAGGGGCCAATAATGGCTTATCAAAAATGGGTCATGTCACATCAACTTGATTTCCTTCCTTATAAAGTTTAGTTGACACAGGAATGTGATAGAGAAAGTATATCTTGACTCCAGTAAATCTTTTGTCAAAGCCTCCCATTAATTTCTAGTGGAGAAGAGGGCAAAATGGGGACTAGGTTGTGTTTTCTTTACGTGGCTACAGAGCTGGTTGATCAATATGTGTACATTCATGCCTCCACACCAAGCTAGTTAAGTGTTTCTCAACTCTTAAGATGTGTGGACTAATTCACAGAATCCCCCAGTCAGCATAAAGTTGTTGAGATTGAGAAACACTGTCTTAAGTAATGGGATAAACATGAAGCACTTTGTGTGTGCCATGTTGTGAGATCTATTACTAATTAGTTTGGAACAACAATGTGTTGAATGGTGTACTGCAGGATCCTATTCTATGCTCTGCGCTGTTTAACATGTTGATAAATGATTGACATGAGATATCAATTTCATACAAAATCAGAGGTCTATCAGATTTGTAGAGCTGCTGATACAGTTCTACAGAGGAATTACTGAGTCTGTCAACTGCACCTCTATAAATGTCTGGTTTGGTTCTGCAACCCAACAAGACAGACACAGACTTCAGAGGATAATTAGAACTGCAGAGAAAACAATTACTACCAACCTGCCTTCCATTGAGGACCTGTATATTGCACGAGTCAAAAAGAGGGCTGTGAAAATATTTAAAGACCCCTCGCATCCTGGACATAAACTGTTTCAACTCCTACCCTCAAAATGATGCTATAGAGCACTGCACACCAGAACAACTAGACACAAGAACAGTTTTTTCCCGAACGCCATCACTCTGCTAAACAAATAAGTCCCTCAACACTGTCAAACTAGTTATTAAGTCTGCATTACTATTAATCTTTTCATTGTTCCTACCCATCTCCTCCCACTTATGACTATATGGCTGTAACCTTGTTGCTTGTATCCTTACGATTTATATTGATATTGTTTCCTGATTGCTTATTTGTACCCTATGACTATCATTAAGTGTTGTACCTTATGATTCTCGATGAATGTATATTTTCTTTTATGTACATTGAGAGCGTATGCACCAAGACAAATTCCTTGTGTGTCCAATCACACTTGGCCAATAACAAATTCTATTCTATTCAAAGAAAAACCAGAAAGTCTACTATTCTATTCTACTCTACTCTACTCTACTCTACTCTACTCTACTCTACTCTACTCTACTCTACTCTATTCTATTCTATTCTATTCTATTCTATTCTATTCTATTCTATTCTATTAAGATGAACATAGGTAAAGAGGGAGTAGCCAAATCTTAGGGAGCAGTATCATAATTTAGGAAGATTTTAATAAATTGAAAAATGAGCAGGAAACAGCAAGATTAATTCCAAGAGGGCAAATGCAACATCTTAATTTTAGTAGGAAAAATAAAAAGCATGAACAAGGCATGACATAGAGACCATACTGGGCAGCAGTTCATGAGAAGATTTGGGTGTCTCAAAGAGTTGCTATTTAAATATGAGGAAACAGTATAATGCAATCAAGTTGAAAATGGAATCTTAGACCCTATCAAGAGAAGTCATACCCTGCACTGCATCTTACCAAGATTGATAGATCTAAATCTGGTCACAACATTTGAGGAAGAACGTTGAAAAGCTGAAGTTTGTCCAGGAGAAACTGACTATGATGACAAGGAACCTGGAAAGAAAAAAACTCATGAGGACCATTTGGAAGCATTGGGTAGATTTAGTGTGGACAAGAAAAGACTTGTTTGGACTAAAATTATAACACAGTAGATTTTAGTTGCACATAAGAAAATAATTTCTAATTTAAATGTGGTCATCTGTGGAACAGAGTGCTTCATGAAATGATGGACATTTTGTTGAAAGTCCTTAAACAGACTCTAAATGGTTGTTAGAGTACATTTCTGTACTGGGATTGGGATTCCTGTAGTAAATTCTAAATTTTATGAAACTATTTGTTTCGTTACACTACAAGTATCACATTGGTTTCAATACAGCTATATTCAATTATACCTTCATATTTCATCTATATTTCATTAATTGATGTTATTAACAACCTTAAAGTATGGTATGTACCTGCTTCCTTTCATAATGGTGCAGTAGTTAGAATGCAGTATTGCAGGCTGCCTCTGCTCACTGCCAACAGTTCAATCCTGACCGGCTCAAAGTTGATTCAGCCTTCCATCCTTCTGAGATCAGTAAAACAAAGACCCAGATTGCTAGGTACAATATGCTGACTCTGTAAACCCCTTAGAGAGGGCTGTATAAAGCACTGTGAAGTGGTATATAAAAGTCTAAGTGCTATTGCTATAGCAAAGACATTAGTGTTAAATTCTTGAATGTCATGATTTTGATATGATAAATCTCTAGGGATTTATTTGAGAAGCAGAAGCACATTTAAATTTACTTCTGCACATACTGTATGTGTCATTAAACAATACCCAAATTGCACCATTTATATTGTAATCTTTCCTTGTTGTCTGGGTTAAAGCAAGATTTCCAGAGGTTTCCATTGTTTTTTGATAGCAAAACCCAATTAACTAATCCTTCCAGGTGAATGGTTTGACAGTGATTCCTGGTGTTGGACTATTGTTCATATACTTAAGACAACTAAATCAATGCAGCATAAAAAAGTGATCCTTTTTTTTCTTGTTAGCTGCCAGATTTGTGACAGCAAAACACTGAAAAATTTAAGTGCATCTTTCATTAGATTAGCAGTACTTAAAAGTTTCAGAAAGTGCTCTGGCTGAAAAACTGACATATCAAAGAGCTCTGAAAAACCTTATAATGAAGAGCAATTTTATTCAAACTTGGCCACCATTTCTTAAATGTCTTCAATGGTTTTTTTAAGGGCACTTTTCCCTATGTAAATATTGCTTTGGAATATTCACTACATATGTTAAAACATTTCTGTTTCTCATTATAACTACCTATCTAGGCTATTGCATGCAAACAAATATAAACCACCTTTTATTTTTATTCTTTTCTTTTTTACTTCTCCTCATTGCTTTTATTTTTCCCCATGACCTACTTTTTTTTAATAATTCTGTAATTTTGTAATATTTGTCTTTTTGTCTTGCCAAGGAACAAAGCAAAACCCAACTTAAGAAAAGAATATAAATGAAGCTAATTTTAACTTTTACATTACCAGTTTAAACAGAGCTGGTTTTTTAATAGTTAATGACATTAATCTGATCCTCCAGATATATACATTTTGTCTGATACTCAGTAAGGAGATAGTAGTAGAAGAAATTAAAGTTAACAATTAACTGATATATAGAGATATAGGCAAGTAGCTTCTATTGAAAACACAGAAAATATATATGATTTCCTTAATGAAATTGGAACATCAGCAGAATTATTTAAAAATGGATTATAAAGTTTATTATTCTACTAAAAACGAGCTAAGTCATTTTCTTTGGGGAGGGGAGGAAAAAAATACTCTGGAACAGTAGAGTTATTAAGAGACAGAGAAATAATGACTCCAATTAATTTAATAGTCAGACAAATTAAGGAGGTGGAGAATTAATTCAGTTAAGAATGAAGTTTGGAAACAATTATGAATTAATTAATTAAGCAGCCAGTCAGGTGATCAGTAAAGGAACAAAAAAGCAGTATGTGGATAATTAATAACAAAAGAATAATTGAGCATTGCCTGGGTAAAAAAGAATAAAACTCATAGCTTAAAGATGTTGGTTATCAGAAACATATTTCATAAACCACTATAAAAGTTGGTAAATAAAAATGCAAATCTTAAATTGGGGATGGGCAATTCACAACCTTTGGCTTTATGTTTGTTTTGTAGCAGGCAGAATTCATTCCTAGCCTTCTCCAGTGAGAAAATTGTGATATAATCTGTCCAATGTTAGATAACCTTACCCTGGTTATTTGTGCATCAAGTAGGATGATTACAAATGGCAATCACATGAGTGTAGGATGCTGCCCCATCACCAATGTTCAATGGTTGTCAAATACCTGAATTGCAATCATGTGATTCAATGGTGGGTTGCTACTGGTTCGCACCGGATCAGGCAAACCGGTAGCAGTGGTGGTGGGAGGCTTTGCCCACCCGCCTGGATGCTTCTAAGCATGCACAGAAGCGCCACGCACGCCATATCAATGGCGGGTTCCAAATCCTGTCGCTACCAGTTTGCATGAGCAAACTGGTAGCGACAGGATTTGGAACCCGCCATTGATATGATTGTGCTGATGCTGTGATGGGCATAAGTGTGAAGACCAGTCATGCCACTTTTTTCAGCATTGTCCTAACTTTGAGTGGTTACTGAACAAATGGTCTCTATGGAGTTTCTTAGTCATCCAGGTGACGGTTGTCCCAAAGGTGCTTTTTCAAAAGGCTTTCAAAGACTGGGCTTCCTTGTTTTTTTTTTCTTTGAAGACATTTCACTTCTCATTCAAGAAGCTTCTTCAGTTCTGACAGAATGGTGGAGAATGGAAGGATTTATATTCCTTGCAGTCATCTGGTCATTAGCACTCTTTCTGAGAGTTGTTGAGGCCACTTGGAGATTTATCTGTGTCCTCAGGGTCACCTGAATAGAGAAACATCCAAGTGGTCTCAACGACTCTCAGAAAGAAGCTAACCACCAGATGACTGCTAGGAATATAAATCTTTCCATTCTCCACCATTCAATTAGAACTGAAGAAGCTTCTTGGATGAGAAACAAAATGTCTTCAAAGAAAAAAACCCATGAAATTCCAGTTGCCTTTGAAAAAGCACCTTTGGGATAAACAATTATTTGTTAAGCAAGGACTACCTGTACATGAAAGGGCACTGCACTCCTCACTGTAGAATACTGTTGAAATTCTCTCACCCTTTGAAAGGGATGATGAAATCCCTTTTCATCGAATTTAATGAAGAACAAAACAATGCTAGAGAACGAGGGGCTGGGCTGAGAATGTAAAGTTTCTTTGATTTAAATGGGAGAACTGAGCATGTAAAATCTCAACGTCCAGCTCAAGTTCCAAAGGGGAAAAGCTATAAACCGCTTTGGTGTCTCAATGCTACCACCACCACTATTTCACTACCATGTCTTAGTCTGATTATGAAGATGCAGGATAGAGATTTCAATAATAGAAAACATATCTAATCTTGCATTGCGTGCAAGTAGTCTCTGGAAAACATTATGATTTCAAGACTGAAACTACTTGGAGCAGGACTTACTTCTACCTACTGCCTAGCATGTCATGGATGGTTCGAAGAAGGAGAGAAGATTCTCATACTTTCTTCTTTTTACTGATCACCATGGGAATGTTAAGAACAGCCAGTTAAATGGTGTGGAACAGGGGTGCTATTCAGCAGGTTCTGACAGGTTCTGGAGAACCGGTAGCGGAAATTTTGAGTAGTTCGGAGAACTGGCAAATACCACCTCTGGCTGGCCCCAGAGTAGAATGGAAATGGAGATTTGCAATATCCTTCCCCCAGGAGTGGGAAGAGAATGGGGATTTTGCAGTTTCCTTCCCCTGGAGTGGGGAGGGAATGAGGATTTTGCAGTATCCTTTCCTTGCCATGCCCACCAAGCCAAGCCATGCCCACCAAGCCACACCCACAGAACCAGTAGTAAAAAAAATTAAATTCCACCACTGGTGTGGAAAGAGGAAGGCGCAAGGTTTGAGAAATGTTGGTTTTCCCCCCCACTTTTAATTAGGTACAGAATTAAGCTAAATGCTTTCCCAATTAGGATGGGAACCTGTTGGCTCTGGCATAAGTCAATATGAGCTTACTTCACTATCCCTTGACTTGAGTAATTTTGCCTAAGGCACAGATCTGGTTGATTATGACTTCAACATGTGATTCTGATAATGCAAATTGATAAAAGAAGAAACCTGCTAATGGCTCATGTCTGAAAAACATCACATTGAGCATCATTAGATAGCATGCTTGCCCTTCATGCCAAAGCAATTCTTAGAATGTTATGAGACAGGACTAAACGATTCCACAATCAGTTAACCATTTCCATAGCATATTGCTCCTGTAAATAATAACAGCCCAACTTACCTGATGATAGAGCCGGTATGGCTATCACAAATCTATGAATTCATTTCTGTTCTACTGTTTAATATTTCATGCGGGCAATTTCAGACTACTGATTAGATCCCTCAATAATTAATGCAATGTTATTGTGGATGATTAAGGCTATTTCTTTTAATGGGAATCTCAAATCACTCCTAACACCTTGGTATAAATTCTTTATGATACTCAGCCATGGATGTTTTTCAGCAGATTTACTATGAAAAGTTTTGTAATTGCAACTCAACTAGCCCTATCATAACAACAAAGAACATGGCTATGTGCTAAACACAGAATATTTATTTTATAGTTTTAACACTAAAGCAATTACATATTTTATTTACTTATTTATTTTATTTATCAAATTTAGAAACCACCCATGTTCTTCACAGAGAGTGGATTGCTTTGTGTCATTACTTTAATTAATGTAACCCTCTTTAGTCAAGATATATGAGAATCAAATTACAATATTTGGAATGGGAAAGCTTCAATGAAATATTTAAATAGACGTCAGGATTAAAAGCATTGTCACATTAATAATATCTGGGAACAGAGACTAGCCTCATGTCTACCAAACGAATATGCACATAAAAGCCTACGAAAAAGATATACATACATACACACACACACACACACACACACACACACACACACACACACACACACACACATATATATATATATATATATATATATATATATATATATATATATATATATATATATACATATATAGCTTTAATTTATATGCCGCCCTTCTCTGGAGACTCAAGGCGGCTTACAATGCGTTAAGCAATAGCCTTCATACTTTCGTATATTTATACAACGTCAGTTTATTGCCCCCACAATCTGGGTCCTCATTTTACCTACCTTAGAAAGGCTGGAAGGCTGAGTCAACCTTGAGCCTGGTGGGATTTGAACTTGCAGTAAATTGCAAGCAGCAGATGTTAATAACAGTGCATTAATCCACTGTGCTACCAAGGCTATTTTAATTTTTAATGTTTTTAAAATATTTTTATGATGATTATATTTATATAATTGCTCTTCTTATTTGATTGTTGGCCAGAATCACTTCTTGTGAGATCGGCGGCTATACAAATTTGATAAATGAATGAATGAATAAATAAGTAAACATATAAACTTTTTGATCTATTGCAAAATTAGATGTTGGATAAATGTAAAAAAAAAAAATCATTTAGCTTTATAAGGAGAAGGCTCATGCATAGCATAACAGTTCTTGCATCTTTGTTATGTTTTATTCCATTTTATTATAATCTCTTTAAGGAAAATGTAATAAAGATCATAGAATCATGTGAATGTTGGGTTGCAAGAAACCTTGGAGGTCTTCTAGTCTAACCCCTGGCCCAAGGTAGGAGTCCTCATACTACCTTGGAAAAATGGTTGTCTGATCTTTCCTTGAAATCCTCCCATGATGGAGCACCCACAATTCTGGGACACAAGCTGTTACGGTGCTTAATCATTCCACTGTCAAGAAATTCCTTCTTATTTCCAAATTGGATCTCCCTCTGAGGAGCTTCCACCTATTGCTTCTTGTTCTGCCCTCAGGTGCTATGGAGAATAAATCAATGCCCTCTTCCTCATAGCAGCCTTTCAAGTGTTGGAAGACTGCTATCATGTCTTCTCTTCATTTAGCAAAACATGCATAGTTCCTTTAGCTGTTCTTCATTGGATTTAGCCTTTAGACTACCTATTATTTTTGTTGTTCTTCTCTGTACCCTTTCAGCAACTTTTTTGGATTATGATGCCCAGAACTGGACACAGCATTTCAAACTGTGTCACCAGTGCTGTATAGAGCACTTCTTTTAGTTCCCATGGTCTTGTTATTGTCCCTCAGCCTAGAATTGCACTGGCTTTTTTGGCAGCTGCAGCACACTGTTGACTCATTCGTAAGCAGCCGCCCAACAGGACACCTAGATCCCACTCATAGGCCAGGTACTGTACCTTTGCATTTGGTTTTTGTATTTTTTAAATACATATAAAAATTAAAGACCAATTTTGTTACTAAACACCGACTACAAAATCTTCGCATCAATAATTGCTGAAAGATTAAAAAGATTCCTAATTGACTTTATTCATCCAGACCAAAACAGGTTTTTACCCAAGAGACAAATAAGAAACAATATGAGAATAATTCTGGACACACTAGAATATTATGAAACTCATAATGAAAAACAATTAGCGTTAATATTTCTGGATGCACAAAAAGCGTTTGATAACATAAATTGGCAATTTATGTTGCAGCAGCTAAAATGTCTGGATTTTGGTGGGAAATTTTTGAATACGATAAAGGCAATTTATACTCAACAGAAAGCTAAATTATTGGTAAATGGAGATGTGGCAGAAAGTTTTAGTATAAAAAAGGGCCTACTTTTCTTACCACTGAGCTGCATCTTGTTGGATAACCATCATATTCAAAAGCTGGATCTCTATGAAAATTGAGCCACTATAACTTTCTTTGCATAAATTTCATCATAGTGTAACTAATTTGTTCTTCCTAGAAATGTCATGTAAACGAACCCACAAATTGATAGTCCCAGTAATATTCATAATAATGTATAACATTGAATGAGGACAAGTGAGGACCATGTTAAAGGAATGGTCCTTTAGGAAAACAAGTGAGGAAAATATAAATGAACGAAGTAGATTTTACTCTACTTAGTGCAAAATCTTTTTTATATTCATGACAAGACTATACCAAGCTCTCTTATTTTATAGGTAGTCCTCAATTTACAACAGTTGCTTTAGAGACAGTTCAAAGTTAAAACATCCCTGAAAAAAGTGACTTATGACTGTTTTTCACACTTACAACTGTTGCAGCATCCCCACACAATCAAAATTTGGATGCTTGGCAACTGGTTCATATTTATGATGGTTGCAGTGTGCAGGGATCATGTGATCACCTTTTGCTAACTTCTCAAAAGCAAAGTCAATGGAGCAGCCAGATTCACTTCGCTACCTTGTTACTAACTTAACCACTGCAGAGATTCATTTAACAACCGTGGCAAGAAAGGCAAAATGTACTTAACCATTGTCCAACTTAGCTTTTGGGCTCAATTATGGTTTTAAGTCAAAGACTACCTGGAATTCCAAAGATAAAACTGAAAAACAAAAAACAAAACATAAACCAGCATCTGCCTAATGTGTGAACATGATCAAGGGTTTGGATCAGTGGTGGGCTGCAACTGGTTTAACAACTGGTTCTGTGAGTGTGCACTTCACACACATGCATGGGCTTTCCACACACACGCACCTAACGCACTTGCGCGCAGTGTTCAAAATACAGCAATTTGAAGCTCAGCTGTTTACCTTCTAAGGCAGCCCGGGTAAGTAGAACAATGGAGGAACGGAAATCAGCTATACCAGACGAATCAGCTGAGCCAGAAAGAAGGAAATATAGGACAGGATAAGGTGGGGGCGGGTGGGCGGGGCCAACTGATCATCAGAATTACCGGTTCGCCTGAACCAGTACGAACCGGCAGCAGCCCACCACTGGTTTGGATTAAAAATGTGTTCAGGTTCAGAGCAATTCAGTTTTATCAGAAAGAACACCTATAGCTGTAACCATTTCATAGATGTGTGTGGAGAGTTGGCATTATCAGAAATGGAATTAACAAGCAAATATAAATGTGAAAGATTTATTGGGTGCAATTACATAGTTATATGTATGCCTTATAAAAGGTTAACACAGATTGTAAAAAGGACTTTTCAAAGTTACTTCTCCCCCTGGGTAGCTGTAATTTATACAAAGAACATTGATATGGATTTTTACATATCCATTAAATGACCAATTTTGAAATGTAGTAGTACTCCAAGCACCGTTGCCTTCCTTTAGACGCAAAACCACCTTGAAAATGGAGCCTTTTAAACAAAATTAATCACTTGGGTCCCAAATGTTATTTCCCTGAATGGGGATACTTCCATTACTATAGGAATTTATACTTTTTATAAAATATATTGATCAATTATTCCTTCTAATTAAAAAAGGAAGGAAGGAAGGAAGGCTCCTATCATTGTAACCAAAAGGAGGCATGTCATATAGAGATAATGTAAAGTAACGAAGTAACTTTTTTAATTGATTATGTGCTATCAAACCAGTGTTGACTCTTAAGGCTGATTTAGAGTTCCTGCAACTGCCCATAGCTATCGCCACATACCTATGCAGCAAAGGAGTTGATGGGTAAGTGTAGGTTACAATCAGTAGTGGGTTTCACTTATCTTTGCTACTGGTTCGGAATTGTGAGTGCGCATGCGGAGCTTCTGCACATGTGCAGAATGTCCGTGATGATGTCCGGGCAGGTGGGCGGAGCTTCCCACCACCGCTACCAGTTTGCCTGAACCTGGGCAAACCAGTAGAAACCCACCATTGGCTACAATGGGCCGATGGGCACACCTCCCAAATCCCAACTGTGTGTTGTGCGGAAGTGTGTGTCCTACATGCTGATTGGTTGATCTGATTTCATGTTCTGTGCTTTGCTGTTTGGGGGCCCTCGAGTTGGAACGTTACATTTGCAGAAATATAAATGGAGCACCTATGCAATGGTCGTTCCTTGATGTGCCATGCCGGAGAAGTCTGCTTGATCCTTTACTCAGATTTTCTTTGCAATGTTCTGCCCCAAACCTAGTTTTTCAGGTGTGCCAATGGTGAAGTCTTTTAGATAAGGAAAGAAGGTAAGATGACAGAGTTTAGTGACTAACTCTGCATGTATTGTGTGTAGAGGGAAATATGTTTATCGACATGGAAAATTGGTAAGCTAAAATTGCATTCCAATGCAAACATGAGCTGTGGGGGCAGGGGGAGAGATCTTTGTTGTTGCTATAGCACGCTGTTGCTCCCAGGAAGTGGAAGGATGCATGTTGAGGTCTATAGAGGCTGAAAACTCATCTAAACTTTCATTCAAGGCCTGGACTGATTTCTCTACCACTGTGATGGTGAACCTATGGCTAACATGCCTGAAGTGGCATGCAGACCCATTCATCTGGAATTTGCGGCATTGCCAGTTCCTGTTCTGGGTTTCTGGTGCGCATGCACACACAACAATCAGCTGGCCTTTTTGCATGCAGAAGTACCAGAAACTGGAAGAACTGGTCTTCCGTTTTCCTGCGTGAGCATCAGCGGTGGGTTTCAACATTTTTTACTACCGGTTCTGTGGGTGTGGCTTGGTGGGCATGGCAGGGGAAGGATATTGTAAAATCTCCATTCCATCCCCAATCCAGGGGAAGGTTACTGCAAAATCCCCATTTCCTCCTGATCAGCTGGGATTTGGAAGGCAGAGAATAGATGGGGGCGGGGCCAGTCAGAATTTTTACTACCGGTTCTCCGAACTACTCAAAATTTCCGCTACCGGTTCTCCAGAACTGTTCAGAACCTGCTGAAACCCACCTCTGGTGAGCATGCATGTCACCCAGCTGAACTTTGCGCATGCATACACGCCAGAAACCCAGAAGAGTAGCTGGCTGGCAGGCATGCGCGGGCCGGAAACCGGAAGTTCATTTTCAGCCCTGTGCATGCGCCCTGGGCAGCTCCTCTTCCGGCACTCGGTGCTGAAAAGGTTCGCCATCACTGCCCTACCACATCCTTATTGTAAATAAAATCTGTTGGATTAAATCTTAAAAGACACTTGATCTGACTGCTTAGTTTGAATGTCCATCTTTGAAATCTACTCCAGGATCCTAGAAAGCTTCACGTTGAATGAAATTGGTTTGTCTTTATGTAGCAGTTTCTCTTCCACCCACCCACCCACCCCAAAATCCAAGAAAGCATTCTCAGAGACTGAGGTTGCAGAAAGATTTAGGTAACTAAGTCTGAAAAGTTAGTAAAGTGTATTTAAAAAAACAACCACCAGCAGCCACTTCTAATTCCTCCCTGTTGGGATTCTTTAATCGATATCATGAATTTGTTTCTGGAACTGCATAGCCCAGGAAAGGATTTACTCACGTGCCAGATTGCTGAGTGTATGTGCTTACCCAGATCTTAAAAGAAAAGGAAACTGTGGCAAAGGAGTTTAGAAATGCAATACCTAGTCCTGGATTCCCACGCATTTATGATGTTAATGCTACTGTAAATCACCATAATTGTAGCAGCACACCTACTTCAAAAGCACAATAAAGTGGATCTGACTGCCTGTTTTATATCTCAGATCTGATGGTACAGAAGCTGTAAACTATTTTAGACTTTGCAGCACATTATTTTCAGCTATAAGACTGAAATTTATAAAGCTTCATTCAGAAACAAGCTCACCCATAAACATAATTCAAATATTACTTTCTGTCTTTAGGAATTGGGTAGATCAATTCTGTCATGTCTATCTTTGCTGTGCTGGAAATCTAGAAATGCTGAAATTCTCTTTTCTGTAAAACATTCCCTGGGAGAGCTCATCCTTCTTCTTATCTGCTGCTTTCTGCATGTTTCAGCAACAAGTCCAGATGCAGGAGGAAAGCACTAGAATCAAGTTCCTGTCATGAAAGCATTCCAAAAGAATAAAATGAAATGTGTCTGAGATTCGTTCAAGTGGAAATAAGAATTGGTTTATAACTATGGTGTGATGGAATTTGCACCTGCAGCAGCAATGGGGGAGAATTTGGCAACTCAATGCTTTCCCAGAAAGAGCCCTTAGATCAAGAGACTGTGCAGTCTTGAGCTGGTTGGGGGAAAGAAGGAAGAGTTTCAGAGACCTAGAATCTCTCAGGATATGTTTAGTAACTTAGAAAGTTATAGCTTTACTTTGACAAGATTCTGTCTATTAGGTGTAAAGGATTGTACAGGTAGCCCTTGATTTACAACAGTTCGTTTAATGACTGTTCAAAGTTGCAACAGTACTGAAAAAAGTGACTTATGACCGTTTTTCATAGTTGTGACCATTGCAGCATCTCCACGATCATATGATCAAAATTCAGGCGCTTGGCAACTGGTTTGAATTTATGACCGTTGCAGTGTCCCAGGGTCATGTGATCAACCTTTGTGGCCTTCTTAGGAGCAAAGTCAATGGGGAATTCAGATTCACTTAACAACCGGGGAACTAAATTATCAACTGCAATGATTCCCTTAAGAACCATGGCAAGGAAAGTCATAAAAGGGGGCAAACTCACTTAACAAATATTTCACTTAACAACATACGTTTTGGGCTCAACTGTGGTCGTAAGCCGGGGGCTATGTGTATTCAATTGGATCTCATTGTCTCACTGACTCATGTTGGTGAGGCGGTCTCTTGGCCAGGTGTTCGGGCCTTCCTTCTCCCCCCTAGGTGGACCCCAATCAGCACCATGGAGAGGAGATGAGCCCAACCCATCAGGAGGCCTACTTCCCTCTTGCCCTCTTCCCTGGGTACTGGTGGATGTTCTGTGCCCGTACCACGCACACACCCAACCAGCCAGCTGAGGGTTAAATAAACTCTTCAAACACACAACGTCAGTGATAAGGAACTTGGCAGCAACTCTGTGGCTGCCTGCCAAGAGCTTTTGCTCCGATAACACAGACAAAAATACACACAGTTTGAATAGTCCAGTTTGTAATTAAATCCATGGCAAATAGGTGTTGTGTCCGAAGGTGCAAGTGCCTCGCCAGAGATTAGCTTTGTCCGTCACAGAATCTGAATGGCCACCACACTCCCTTTTATAGCCTGTGGGGTGTGGTCCAGTGACTCAGCTTAATCTCTGGCACGCCTCCTTTTCTGCTGCTCACGCTTGTCTCTCCGACGCTGGCGTGGGTCCAACCACAATGTTTCTTCGTCACTATCCGACGGCTCGGAAACACCTGGCTCCTGGCCAATCTCTTCTCCTTCGGGAGACATCTGAGGCATTGCCAGAGAGGAGGGTCTTGGAGAGGGAGGCCTGGCCTCCTTCATGTTCGGAGCCTTCTTCCTCCGATAAGATAGGCTCGGAGGACGGAGCCACAACAGTGGAACACAAGGCCACTGGAGCCTGGCACAGCACGTGGAGGGGGGGTGCAAAGGCGGAATGGGGAGGGAGGGAGATATGTCATTGCTGGAGGTTCCCCCGGCAAGATTGAAGTTATGGGATGCAGGGAAGCTGGGAACCCCAATCCTGCTACAGAATGCAATTCCAGCAGGGAAGGATTAGCAGAGGATGCTTGGGGTGAGGTCTCGGTGAAGCTGGGGTGGGGAATGGCTCTTTCTGATAGAATAGAATACAGCTGGAAGGGACCTTGGAGGTCTTCTAGTCCAGCCCCCAGCTCAAGCAGGAGAACCTATGCCATTTCAGATAAGTGACTGTCCAATCTTTTCTTAAAATAATAGTTTCCTGCCTCAACAGGGGGTTGGACTAGAAGACCTCCAAGGTCCCTTCCAACTCTGTTATTCTGTATTCATATATGGACTTGGGCCTGACATACGGTTTCTTATTGGCAAGTTGCCATTCTTGTATGGTTCTCCTTAACCTCTCTGTGGTAGGCAAGAAATCTGCTAAAAAGCACATCTTCAATAATACAACAGGGGATGGCAGTTTGAAAAAAATGTGCATGAGCTAAGGGATTTAGCACTCAGATTTCCCAGGCAATGGCTCCCTTGCACATACCGGTAATCCTCTACTTACAAACATTCATTTAATGACCGTTTGCCATTCATTTGACTGAAGTTACACCACCACTGAAAAAAAGTCATTTATGACACATCCTTGCTGTAATGACCATTTGCAACATCTTGACGATCAATTTTGTGATCAAAATTCAAATGCCTGGCAATCAGCATGCATTTACAATGGATGCTGCATCCCAGGACCATGTGGTCACCATTTGTGAGCTTCCCTGACTTCCAATAAGCACAGTGGGGAAAGCTGGATTCACTTAACAACTGCATGATTCACTTTGCAACTGTGGCCAAAAAGATTGTAAAATTGGCACAATTCATTTAACAACTGCCTCACTTAACCACACTTGGAATATTGCATCCAGTTTTGGTCACCAAGTTGTAAAAAAAGTTGTTGAGACTCTAGAAAGAGTGCAGAGAAGAGAAACGAAGATGATTAGGGGTCTGCAGGATAAAACATATGAAGAATAGTTGCAGGAATTAGGTATGTCTGGACTAGTTAAAAAAACTGGACTAGGAATGACATGGTAGCAGTGTTTCAATGTTTGAGGAGCTGCCATAAGGGAGAGGTGATCAACTTATTCCCCAAAGTGCCTCAGGACAAGACAAGAAGTAATGGATGAAACCTCATCAAAGAGAGATCCAACCTAAACCAAGGAGAAAGTTCTCAATAGTTTGAACAATTAATCAGTGGAACGACTTGCCTCCAGAAGTTGTGAGTGCTCCATCACTGAAGGCTTTTAAGAAGAGACTGGACAGCCACTTGTCTGGAATGTCATAGAGTAGGGCTGTCAAACATGTGTCGTCCTGGTGGCATCACGTGATGTATCAGGACTTCTTCATCTTTGCTAAACCGGGTGTGGGCGTGGCCAGAGCATGACGCAGCCTTGTCATAGAGTATCATGCTTGAGCAGGGGGTTGGACTAGAAGACCTCCAAGGTCCGTTCCAATTCTATTGCTCTGATACCAATTGTGGTTGCACGTCAAGGACTACCTCTATCATAATCTCAGTTGACCTAGGTCAGTGATGGCTAACCTTTTTGCCCTCGTGTGCCAAAAGTGGGGGGAGTGTGGGGGGTCGCGGGTGCGGGTGCCCACATCCATAATTCAATGCGCCCCACCCTCTCGCGCATGCACACGTGACACCCCCCCCACACACTTCCCCCTGCTTTTGGCACGCAATGGCATGGTGCGCTCGGTAGGCCCGTTTTCCCCCCTCCCTAGGCTCCAGAGGTTTCTAGGAGCCTGGGGAGGGCAAAAACAGCCTTCCCCATTCCCCCGGAGGCCTTCCGGAGTCCAAAAACAGCCAGTTTCCCGACTTCCGGAGGGACTGGAAGGCCTGAAAATCAGTTGGCCAGTGGGTGCATGCGCGCTGGAGCTGAGCTATGGCAACACTCACGTGCCCACCAATATGGCTCCGCGTGCCACCCGTGGCACCCGTGCCATAGGTTCGCCATCACGGACCTAGGTCGATAAGTGAGGCTCATCAGGGATGGAGACAAATGAGTTTAAATTTCAATAATTATTATGCATTCAAAATATTATGTGAATGAAAATGCAATCATACTTATCATATATGCATATTTATGATGAAAACAGTGAGTACCATATGGGAAAACTAGGAAAGAACTTCCCTGACTACTAATGATTAGTAGTGCAGTTGTATGCCATTTTTGCATGTAAGCAGCAGCATAGGCTTAGCAAACTAGTACATTAATAACTGCTAAGGTAAGCACACAGATAGGCTTAGCATACGATAATATATGTTAATCAATTGCATATCTACAGTTTTATTCCCCCTTGTATCTTCCTTGGGTTCCTCCTGAATGTAAAATATGATCCCTAATCCCATCTCTGCACTAAACAAAAATTCCACTCCAAAATGGTACATTAGGCAGATTTGCAAGGGAAAAAGTATTTATGATAGTAAAAAAGTTTTTTTTTGTGACTGTCTGTTCCTAGAACTATTTAGAAATCTAGAAACCTAGAGAACTGAAGGCAATCGAGTTTGCCCTTTGAAGGTTTTAATTTTTTTTAAAAAAAACATTTTTTTTCCGTCAGATAGTGGACAGGTTTTTATCCCAAGCAAGTTTAAACTCTAATACTGTTGATTCAGAGGTGAAATTCAGCCAGTTTGGACCAGTTTGAGCGAACTGGTAGCGCCAACGATCAGTTGGCCCCGCCCACCCACCCACGTTCTATCCTGTCCTTTATTTCCTGTTTTGTAGTTCATCTCAATTGTGCAGCACAACTGATTTTTCCCCCTTCACTGTTCTACTTACTGTTGCTGACTTGGAAGGTAAGCAGCTGAGCTTCTAAATGCTCCATTTTCAGTGCTGTGTGCAAGTGCCTTAGGCATGTGTGAGTACGCTCACCGAACCCATTGTTAAACTGGCAGCATTCCACCACTGTGTTGATTGACCTACTACCTCCTCTGGAAGTTGGTTCCAAGCTTCCACTCCTCATACTCTGAAATAATACTTTCTAACATTACTTTTGAAGTTCCCTCCTTTGATGGAATAATAGGTGCTGGTCTTCATTGCCGTACTATGATTCAGACAGTGGATACATTGCCACAGGGGTGGCCAGCATAAATTAAGACAGTGTCACTAACGTAAGAAGGAAGGAGAAACCTTTGACTTCTATTGAAAGAAAAGTGCAGGAAGGAAAATCCAGACATTGTATACAGTGGATAAAACTTATGAATGGTAAAGGTAAAGGTAAAGGTTCCCCTCACACTTATGTGCTAGTCGTTCCTGACTCTAGGGGGCGGTGCTCATCTCCGTTTCAAAACCGAAGAGCCAGCGCTGTCCGAAGATGTCTCCGTGGTCATGTGGCCGGCGTGACTAAATGCCAAAGGTGCATGGAAGGCTGTTACCTTCCCACCAAAGGTGGTCCCTATTTTTCTACTTGCATTTTTTACATGCTTTCGAACTGCTAGGTTGGCAGGAGCTGGGACAAGTAACAGGAGCTCACCCTGTTACACAGCACTAGGGATTCGAACCGCTGAACTTTTCGATCGACAAGCTCAGCATCTTAGCCCCTGAGCCCCTGAGCCACCATGTACCATTGTGAATGGTAGCCACAAATAAAACATACAGTGGATAAAACATATGAATGGCAGCCACAAATGTGAGCAATCGATTCCGTACAGTTAAAATCCTGAAGTATACATAGCCTTTTTAAAAAAAAAATACTATAACATAATTATAAAATGGGACATTTGGAAAAGTGTTCATTTGCTTTTGTAGGAAGAAATATCCTTCTGGGTTCAGCTCCAAGTGGGGAAAAAGACACTGGAAACATGGAGACTGCTTGGAAAGATGGTTTAATGGTGGACAGGATCACATGGTTCGAGTTCCTGAACAGAAAAAGGGGCGAGATACAGCGAGTCCCTGGGTTTTATGCTCTCTCTGGCTTTGAACTTCCTGGGGCCCAGAAAGAGTATCCTGATTGGTTATCAGACTCCCAGGGGGTGGGGGTCTTAGCTAGTCTTGCTGGCTGATGTAATCTTCCCAGGTGCCATGTGGTGAGTTTCTGTTGCTAAATGGGTCCCATTGAGTTGCAGATGATGGTCCATTGACCAAGATGGGAGGGAATTGAGTTTTGCCTCTGGACCATTAACAAAGGGTGGGGGACAGGAAGGTGGAAGCTGCTTTGTCTTTAAAACATGCTTCTCCATTTCTCACACAGGGAAACATAATATTCTGCCTTTTTAATATTTCCTAAAATATTTCATTCTTCTAGGAAAGGGGTGGGTGCTAACTTCCTACACTTTTTCCCCTTCTTCTTCTTCCTCTAACTTTGGCTGTATTTTGCACCAGTCACTTTTTTATATATATATTTCATGATGGCACAAAGAGATTTCATAATGGTACAGAGAACTGCAATATATCAACACTATTTATACAGTCATAGGCTTGGATTGGACACATTGTACTAAGCCCTGGTTTGCTGAACCAGGCACAATAGCCTGGTTCACACAAAGTACTAAATCGTAAATCATGGATACTTGAGCCACGGTTCATTCCTACTTTCACACTAAATGGAATCCAAGTAAATTTCATCTGCAGTGAATTCAACCATTATCATGCTAATTTTGTTCTCACATGCATGTCCTTGCATTCACATATTTTGCATATGCAAGGGAAACATTTTGTCTGCATTTTCCTAAATGTCCATGATTTTATATACATTTTTTGATAGCAGAACAGGATTAGAAAACTGGGAAAATGTGAAGACCAAGCTAGGAAAGTGTTTGACACCATATGTGGATTCTGGAAATGCAAATTGGCATTAAAATAAATGAAATATATTTTGGAATGTTAACCTACTTTTTTTTTTTTTTTTTTTTTTTTTTTTGAAGAGGTAGCCTACTACCAATCTTGACTGCTTGGAAAGGATTTCTCATGGGGTTTTCTAAAAGAAAAATAATTTTCATGACTATGAATTGGCATGATTTATTAAAATGAATTTCATTACAGTTCCAGGGACTCTGTTGACTAAAGACCTGGTGTTGACTTATGAAGGAATTGATTAAAGACATGCATTATGGATGGACAACTACAATGAAATACTGAAATTATTATAATAAAAATCACACACAGAGAGACAACATACAGCAAATATGACTATATAAGAAGAGCACACAGCCATGGGGCTGATTAGCACCCTGAAGCCCCTCCCTCACCTTTTTAATTGTAATTATTTTATTCTTGTCTTTAACTGCTTTTTATTATAGTATTTTTATATATTTGTACACTGCCCAGAGTTGTTCTGTAAGTGAGATGGGCAATTTCTAGCAGTAGCACTTAGATCTGCCACTTTATAGTGCTTTACAGCCCTCTCAAAGCAGTTGACAGAGTTAGCATATTGCCTCCAACAATCTGGGTCCTCATTTTACCAATCTTGGAAAGATGGAAAGCTGAGTCAACCTTGAAACGGACAGGATTGAACTTCTGGCAGTCCGCAGAATTAGCCTGCAATGCTGCATTCTAACCACTGTGCCACCACCTCTCCTAAAGATGATACATCAATCAACCAGTAAAATAAGTATATGTGCATAATCTTGTTGCCATGTTGCATGGCACTTTTATTTATCTTTTTTTGTTATTGCTACCTTCCCCCCCTTTGTTTTATTAACTAAAGTCAGCAAAAAAGTGGGGATGGAGACTCTATTATGGCATGCCCAAAATGCCCTTTACAATACACTAATTCATTGCTTTGCATCCCAAGATTTTCATGGGCACGCATGCCGAAATTTAATACAGAATCCAATTTGATGTACCTGTTATGTATTTTTCTTAGCATATCACTGTAACTTGATGTGCTTGCAAACATATGAAGAACGGTTACAGGAACTGGCATGGTTAGTCTAGTGAAGAGAAGGACCAGGGGAGACATGGTAGCAGTATTCCAATATTTGAGAGGCTGCCACAGAGAGGAAGGGGTCAAGCTATTTTCCAAAGCACCTGAAGGCCAGATGAGGAATAATGGATGGAAACTGAACAAGGAGAGATTCAATCTGGAAATAAGGAGAAACTTTCTGACAGTGAGAACAATCAACCAATGCAATAGCTTGCCTTGGAAGTTGTGGGAGCTTCATCACTTGAGTCTTTCAAGAAGAGATTGGACTGCCATTTGTCAGAAATGGTGTAGCGTCTCCTGCTTGGGCAGGGGGATTGAACTAGTTGACCTACAAGGTCCTTTCCAACTTTGTTAATCTGTTAATCTGCAGTTCTTGGCTAGACATCAAACCAAATCACCATGTTGTTTGTTTTCCACTTGCTCCTGATGTTGAGAATTAGCAGAATGTCTTCCTTCCACTCTTACCACATTGTGAGAACTGGCATATCAACAGTCACACGATGAATACCAACCTGTTCCAGTTGGATGAATACCAACTGTTTCCAGTTCTTAGTTTTCAAAAATATTTGGAACTCCGCTCTAGTTGATAGGAAGCAAATAGCCTGAATCATTGTCATTCAATTTGCTTCTTGTTAAGCTGCTTGGAACAAAGCAAGCAGTGCCTCATTACAGAACAAGCCTGTTGTGGTCCACCAGCAGTCTGCAGAGCTGGCAGTGGAGTCGGACAGTGAGGAGGCTGGGGAGGACAATGGGCCAGTCCTGGAGTCAGAGGAAGGCCTAGATGAGAGCTCTGCGTCGGAGGCAGAGATGGGGCCAGGGCAGTGGTGGGTTGCCCCTGGTTAGAACCAGTAGTAAAACCATCAGGAGGCTCCGCCCACAGACCCTGACATCATCAAAATGCTTCTGCGCATGTGCAGAAGAGCGCACGCGCAAGCGAGCGAAGAAAGCGCACGTGCGCGGCCCCGCTGTGAACTGGTAGTAAAGATAAGTATAACCCACCCCTGGGCCAGGGCCATCTGGGAGCAATGCATGGACTCCAGAGTCTCCAGAGGTGGATAGCAGAGAGGCAGAGGAACAAGAGGAGCCTGTTCCTAATGCACACATGCGAAGAGCTGCCAGAAGGCAAAAGCAGCTAAAGCAAAAAGGACGACTCGGGAGCAAGGTCAGGAGATGATTGGCCCCTCCCATAAGGCTTAAAAGAGCAGCAAAGGCTCTTGGGCTCTTTGTAGGAAAGCAACATTGCTACATTTGTTTCTTGTCGTTGTCTCTTGTTTCTGAATTTCCTGGGGATTTGCCAAAAAAAGCCTTTGGCAGGGTGATAAGGTTTGTGATAAAGCCAAAGGACTTTTTCTGAAGGACTTGTTTTGGACTTAATTTGGACTGAGCTGAGAATGAAGTAATTCTCAGCTGTTAATAAAATATGTTTGTTTAGGACTGATTGCGTCTGGTAATAACTACTTGGGCCTAGGTCACAACAAAGCCATTCCAGGAAATGGAAGGTAAACATATTTATATCCTCAGCAGAAAAGGGCATTGTCTTTTAAAATTGATAATTATACTGGTTGGAAATGTTAAGCATTGGTGCTGTTACTCGTCGTGCTTTTTGTCTGAATTTGCATCAACTGCTTTGGCTGAATTTCCTGAATGATCAAAAGTAAACTGTGTCTTAGTCCAGAGGAGAATAATCAGCCACAGGGTTTATTACCACATGCATCAGATTTTGAATTAGCGATTTTGCTAGGTTACATCTTTTTAATTTTAACATACCTGACATATGGCAGTAATTTTGAAAGCACCAGAGCATTGGAAATTTAAGAATGGGAAGGTTATAAAGCACAAAAGGAATGCTTTGTTACTTTCATTTAAAAAAAATGCTTTCTATTTGAAAACAACAGGTTCCTGACTATTATTATGATCGCCTGTACACAAGTTCAGAATCTTCAGAAGATAAGTTGCCTTCATCCAGAGAAGAATATTAGAATAAAGAACTTCAGGGCATAACAACTGCATGATGACTTTAATCAAAAGATATATGTTCTGCTAATGATTTCCACGGATTTAATCAAAATTAGAATAAATTTCACCATCTCCAGAGCTTCAGGATGCTATTTGTGGATGGATTTATCCTGTTTCATACCACCAGATTCAATGGCAATGTGTCAGTTTATGGCATAGAATATAAACATCAAAGCTACGAAAAAGACGATCAACCATAACAGCATTAAGTCTAATGGTAAATATTCACTCCCAGAATTTCTTTGGAGAAGCTTTGTTTCCATCAGGCCACCAGGGAGGCTGTCAATCTGTTCAGAAGGCATTCGATAACAAGGGGGCTACAAGAGAAAAAAAATGTCCATAAATAGTGGTTGCTGCTGAGTGTACAATAACTGTACGAGCCGAGGTGGCACAGTGGTTAGGGTGCAGTACTGCAGCTACTTCAGCTGACTGCTAGTTCAGCAGATCAGCGGATCAAATCTCACCGGCTCAAGGTTGACTCAACCTTCCATCCTTCCGAGGTGGGTAAAATGAGGACCCAGATTGTTGGGGGCAATATGCTATTTATTATACTGTCTTTGGTGTAAGCCGCCCAGAGTCCTTGGAGAATGGACGGCATAGAAATATGAATAAAAAATAAAATAAAATAAATAACTGATTTCAGTGGCTCTGTTGCTGCTCCTACGCTGTGTTGTTGGCTGCTGAAAAGCTCTTCTGTGTGCTGGACAATATCACTCAGCTTTGCTCTGAACTAGTAGCTTACAAAATTTCAGAAAATGTAACAATCAGGCCCTGTGAGCCTGTGAGCCAGTATGAACCAGTTCCACCACACCACTGCCTGTAAGACCTAGCTCACCGTATGTGGGAGACCGAAAGGTGCTTTTTCAGGAGGCAACTGGACTTTCTTGTTTTTTTCTTTTGAAGACATTTCGCTTCTCATCCAAGAAGCTTCTTCAGCTCTGGCAGGATAGTGGGGAATGGAAGGATTTATATTCTCCCAAAAAGGATGCAAATGACCTGCTGTCTCCAAGGAATATAAATCCTTCCACTCCCCACTATCCTCTCAGAACTGAAGAAGCTTCTTGGATGAGAAGCAGAACATCTTCAAATAAAAAAACAAGAAAGTCCAGTTGCCTCCTGATAAAGCACTTTTGGGACAACCATGACCTGGATGAGTGAGAAACACTACAGACTTATGGTATGTGGGAGAGATGTCCATTATTGCCAATGGTGCATTAATCGTGTCAGAAAATTGTTTGCTCCAATTCTTATCATTTCCATTTGTTGCAATGCATGCTATGTGACTGAGGGTTCCCCCAAATCTCTCCCTCTCTCCCTCTCTCCCTCCCTCTCTCTCTCTCTCTCTCTCTCTCTCTCTCTCCCCCTCCCTCCCTCACTCCTTGCCTGCCAAAAAAAAAAAAACCTGTCTATACTGCTTGTTTTTGTGCTTGATTTTTTTTTTTAGCAAAGCTGGGGAATCAATTTGATTGATCTAAGGGAAGTAGAGCACTTACAAAACATTATACTATGACTTTACAAAAAAGGAATTGCATGTCTAGCAATTTGGCATAATAAGATACCAAAAATATTATGCCAAAGATAAATGCATTAAATGGTGATGGAAATTTTATTTATTTATCTATCAAATTTAATATATAGCATGAGCTTCAAGTTAAGTTTGATTCTGATAACATTATGGGCATATCCGTGTACTTTTCTTGGGATAAACATGGAAGTTATTTTCACAGCTGCTATTTATTGGTTGTGCATTATGTATCCCGGGGGTAATTAAGCTGCACTCCTTACCTTACACTTAAAAATCTTCTGCAAATAATAATATATCCTATTGCAAGAAGCGTTTGACCTGCCTTAACAATCACTGAATGGAGAGAGAGAGAGAGAGAGAGAGAGAGGGAGGGAGGGAGGGAGGGAGGGAGAGAGAGAAGAAAACAATGGTAGGTTGCCCCCGGTTCACACCTGTTCTATAGAACAGGTAGTAAAACCGGCAGGAGGGTCCGCCCACTGACCCTGACATCATCAAAATGCTTCTGCGCATGTGCAGAAGAGTGCATGCGGCCCTGTTGCGAACCAGTAGTAAAGATAAGAAGAACCCACCCCTGGTATCTGGGTGGGTATCTGAGGGAATGAAAGGAGATCTGAGGGAATGAAAGGAGATAATAGAAAGCAATTATGATGGTGGGCTTGGTATGAAAAAAAAAGAAAAGAAAAATAGGATGTCTCTACTTTTGACTTGCCTTGTATCCCACCTCTTGACATAAAAGGGGATTCTTATCTTTAAATAGTATAAATGTAAACAGATACTACTAACATAATGTCTCTTGGTTCTTCCCCCACCACTGACTTTCCTGTGGAGAATGAATGCTGCCTTGAAACATTTGGTTTAATAGAAAGGCTGAGTATAGAATGAACGAACTAACGAATGTTGAATCAGATTTGGGGTGCTGATGTAGAGACATATTGTACATTACATGAGCTACAGAAATCTCCTATTCATATTTACATTCACATTGTTTAATGGGAAGCATTATGAAAAGTTTATTCACAATATCAGCCTTGACTTGGATGGAAGCTAATCAAAGAGAGAAGCAACCTTGAACTAAGGAGAAATTTCCTAACAGTGAGAACAATTAACCAGTGGAACAACTTGCCTCCAAAAGTTGTGGATGGTCCAACAGTGGAGATTTTTAAGAAGAGATTGGACAGCCATTTGTCTGAAATGATATAGGCTAACCTTTTCCGGACCAAGTGCCCAAAGCATGCATGCATGCCCGAACCCCCAAAATGCAATGCACATGCAGCATCGTGCATGCGCCCCAACCCCGCACATGCATGCACAGCCCCCCGCATGTGCCCTGCCCCACATGCATGCATGCATGGTCCCCCGCATGCACCCCGCCCCCGTGCATGCGCGGCAGAGACCCGAAGACTAGCTGGCTGGTGGGAGGCGCATGTGCATGTGCAATGGAGTTGACCTGGAGCGATGGCTCACTGCCATCTCCTGCTTGAACAAGGGGTTGGAGTTGACGATCTCCAAGGTCCTTTCAACTCTGTTATTCTGTTCCGTTATTCTGACCAGATTATAGACTTCACCAGTGGTGGGATTCAAGTAATTTAACAACCGGTTCTGTGCCCTAATGATTTCTTCCAACAACAAGTTTGCCAAACTGCTCAGAAAGTTAACAACCGGTTCTCCCAAAGTGGTGTGAACTGGCTGAATCCCACCACTGGACTTCACCCAAAAGATTCTATTGAATGGACTGAAGAAATGGCTCCTTTTTTTCCCGCACACCATTTTCTACCAGCAATACCTGTAGCAGAACTATAAGAAAAAGGTGACAAGAAGTCACTATTCTAAGGCACAAAGCAGACTTCAGATACCAGCAAATGGGTCCCTTTTCTGCTGACACATTCCAATTCAATAAAGTCGCTCATCTTTTTGCTTACTTGGGTTATCTGAATGTGCCTGAATTGCAATGTTTAATGAGCTCATGAATACTAAAGGTGAATAGAGATGGGGAAACCTCATATTTTCTCTCCTTCTATCTCTTATTTACTCGGAAGTAGTGTTTAAGCCTTGCTTTTTATTCTCTTTACCTCTTTTGGCTGACTCTTTCTAAATTAATCTCTTCTTTTGCCTCTTTTTTCCTAGCCATGCCAGATTAAATTTCCTTTACTCTTCTTTCTTTTATATGCAAGGCTTTAATATTTTTCCAGAACCGAATTTTTTGGGTTGTTTTTTTTTTTGTCACTGTTGTTTGGGAAAGGCTTTTTTTTTCTCATTGGAGTTCTCCTAATTCTGATTTTCTTCACTGACTCCAAAGAATCTAACAAGATGACCCATCATTTCTGCCCCTTATTTAACTTACCGTATTTTTCGGACTATAAGACGCACCTTTTTCCCCCCTAAAAGGGGGTGAAAATTTAGGTGTGTTTTATACACCAAATGTAGCCCTGCCCACCCACTGGCCCCCACCCTTTGGCTTCTGCCTCCCAGCAGTTACCTCCTTGCAAGCAAACAGCAAGAAAAAACAGCTCCTTTCAGCTTCAGAACAACCTAATTAGCACAAGTTGATTGGATCGGCCTCCTGACTCTCAGCTGATTTGCTCTCAGCTGTTTTGCGCAGGGCTCTGTTGCTTGCTGAAAGGAAGAAAATTGCTGGAGCAGATTTTTTTCCCCTTGTGCTAATCAAGCTATGCTGAAAATGAAAATGAAAGTAAAGCAATCTGTTTGCTGCTTGCTGCAATGAGGCAAAATTGCTCAGAGGCAGAGGCAGAGGCAGATTTCTTTTTCTTCTTTTCCTCACCAAAAAAGGTAGGTGCGTCTTATAGTTCGGTGCATCTTATACTCCGAAAAATACAGTAACTTCCCAAAGGGTCCTACTTCCTCTCTTTCTGACTTCATTTAGTTGTAGACTTGTGCAACCAGATCTATAGCACCTATCTACAACTAAATGAAGTCAGAAAGAGATTCTTATCAGTCTGCACCATACTTTAGTTGCTTTAGCTATTTTTCTATGTATTCTCTTTGGAGACCTGTGGAACAATTAATAAAAGAGTCCCAGGTTAAAATGGATTTAGGGAGCAGTGCTAGGGCCTGGATTGTGATGGGGATAAGAAAGGGGCTTTTGTCTCAAAGTCAGTGCAATTCTATCTGCACCTACCATATTTTTCGGAGTATAAAACGCACCTTTAGTTTTATACCTACCAGATATTCATCTGGCTAGCGTCCTTAACCTGGTAAGCTTTAGCATATTAGTTTGCTCTCTGGTTTTGAGGTTGGGGCTGGTTGGGGCTAAAAAACAGTTTCTAAAGCACAGCTGATCATCAAAGGGAGCAGCAATTAGAAAATCAAGCAAGGAAGATTGCACTGGGGCTGAAAAACAGCTTCAAAAGCACAGCTGATCGTCGGAGGGAACTCCAGTGACTAAAGCAGGGGAAGCATGGAAGGGGGACGAGAAGGCAGCAGTTGTTCCAGGTAGCCATTTTGGGCACTGCATGTCACATTTTCAGCCTCCAAACGCATCACGTTTTTGGGCAGCGATGTGCTTTGGCAATCCCTGCAGCCTTGAAGGGCTCTCAAACGGAGCATTTGGAGGCTGAAAATGCAACACACGGAGCCCAAAAACACAAGCCATTGTCGGTGGCAATCTCTGCAGCCAGGAAGAGGGCATGCAGAGGCTGAAGGGTGGAGGCCAGCAGGTGGGCGGGGTTACATTCGAAGTATAATTTTCAGCCTTTTTTAGGAGGGGGAAAGTGCATCTTATACTCCGAAAAATACGGTAATTAGTACCTGTACTAATCTAATTTTCTGTTTCCTTTTCTAAATTGTTTCTTTATTGCTAATTTATATCCCTGTATCTGTTTTATATCCCTGCATATCTTACTTCATCTGGCAAACTCTTATCAGTCTGCACCATACTTTACTTGCTGTACCTATTTTTCTACTGTATTCTCTTTGGAGACCTGTGGAACAATTAATAAAAGAGTCCCAGGTTATAATGGATTTAGGGAGCAGTGCTAGGGCCTGGATTGTGAGGGGGATAAGAATGGGGCTTTTGTCTCAAAGTCAGTGCAATTCTATCTGCACCTAATTAGTACCTGTACTAATCTAATTTTCTGTTTTCTTTTCTAAATTGTTTGCGAATTGCTAGCTTATATGCCTGCATCTGTTTTATACCCCTGCATCTGTTCTGCTCTAGTTCCTCATTGTAGTCAGGGTCTATGAGGTGTTTCTGGGAGGGATGAACTAAAATGACCAGAAATGCATACCAAAAGTATCTGGAATCATAGAAATTGGACTTCTTTTCTTTTTCATTTGAAAAGTTTCTCTATTGATCCAAGTAGTCTCAAAGGTACTTTTCCAAATGGCAACTAGACTGTTTTTTTGAGGAAGAGAAGAAGACATTTCACTTCTCATCCAAGAAACTTTATCGGTTGATGAAAAGCGACCGTCTTCTTCTTCTTTTTCCTCAAAAAATAGTCCAGTTGTCTTTTGAAAAAGATCCTTTGAGACAGCTATGACCTGGATGGCTGAGAATCTCCAAGGACATTTATCCAAGTAGCTTCTTCAGTCTGAGTAAGCTGATTAGCGAAACCCCATATATGTCCTCCAGGGTGGTCTCAGGACATAGATAGGGTTCCCCTTAATCAGCGGTGGGTTTCCAATATTCTTACCACCGGTTTGCTCAATGCATGCACGCTTGCTTCACATGCGCACCTTCTGCGCATGCACCCGGCCTTCCGCGCAGGCGCTTTGCTCGCCTGTGTGCCTTCCATGCATGCTCCCAGCCTTGAAAATGTGCCTAAATAGGACGGCATAGAGCCAGAGAGGATGGGCAGGCCCACCTGCGATCTCTGCTACCGGTTCGCCCGAACTGGTACGAACTGGCTGAATACCATCTCTATCCTTAATCAACTTGCTCAGTCTAAAGAAGCTACTTGGATAAGTAGCAAAATGTCTCAAACCAAAAAGAAAAGAGGTCCAGTTTCCATGACTCAACTTCAAAACAATTCTAGCTGGAAGTCCGAGAATTTTCATCAACATATACCAAGAGTATATTAAAGAGTCACCGATGTGTGAAGGCCAGTTAAAGCAAATATGCATCTATATTGGTCAGGAGTATAATAACGGATGCTGGAAGTGGACAATCATCTTAATAATAACAGCAAAGGCACAATTTCACACTGTGCAGGAGAAGGCAAGGATAAGCTATTCATTTATTTTACTGAGAAAACCGTATGGATAAAAAAAGATAAAATGGTTGATGATACAGTGCTAACTAACAGGCTCCTGAAGTTGGATGGTGCTCAACAGGTTACTTGAGGAAGAGCTAAGGATTTTTCAGAGTACTAATGGTGTCTATGAGGTGGCGACATTAAAGCCTTCAGGATGTCTAATTGCTGAAGTTGTTATGAAAGAATGAAAATTTGAAGCACCAAAGACAATTAAATGAGGGCATGGAAAAAAAGCTCTGCATGTTGAAAGATGAAATAAATCAACTATATATTGACATCTTAGGCAACAGTAAATTGAAATTGACTAAATTGGATGCTGTCATCTGAACATTATACAGCTTACTACTCAGGACATGAATAACTAAAAGGAAAGGCATTGCTTTCATAATCAGAAAGGATATAGCAAGAAGAAAACAGTGACTGCATAGACTTTAAAAACGAGCCTTTAATATGACAATTATCCAAGTTTACACACTAACCACAAAGGAAAGTTGGGAAGGGAAGTTGTTGAGCTTTATGGTTAAGTTACATCTGAAATCTACAGAGCATGCAAGCGAGAGGTACTGCTCAAAATTGAAGACTGGAATGCAGTCTCCAAACAATCAAAGCACCTAGGTATATGGACATTCCAAGATGGAATACAGCAGTGGTGGGATTCAAATAATTTAACAACCGGTTCACCCAGGTTGGCTGTCATGGGAGCCATGGCCCAACCTGACCCTGGATGAACCGGTTGTTAAATTACACCCCTACCCCGTGATATTTAAGTGGATCCTGGGCACTGCGCTGCAATGGAGAAATGGGCAACAGCATGGTTGGCACGCTTCATTGCCGTTTCTTCATTGCAGCACAATGCCCAGGGTCACTTTGATAGTGGAGTGGTGGGTGTAATTTAATGACAGGTTCGTATAAACTGGTGCAAACCAGCTGAATCCCACCACTGGTAGTTCTTGACTTAATGACCACAAATGGGACCAGATCTTTTCTTGATAAGATAAGCAAGGCAGTTGTTAACTAGGCTGTGCTTGATTTTATAACTTTTTTTTGCCATGGTTGTTAAGCAAATCACTGCAGTTGAATCGTGGGTTCATTAAGCAAATCTGGCTTCCCCCTTTGACTTTGCTTGTCAAAAGCTACCTGGATAGGTTGCAAATGGTGATCGTATGACTTTAGGATGCTGCAGCTTTCGTAAATACGTGCCAGTTTCCAAGTGCCCAAATTCTGATCACATTTCCGTGGATATGCTGTGATGGTCGTAAGTGTGGCTGACTATAACTGGTTGTAAGTCACTTTTTTTCAGCGCTGTTGAAACTTCAACTGATCACTAAACAAATGATTATAAATTGAGGACTATCTCTAAACAGAAATGAAACTAACTCTATTATTAATACATAGAGGCTGAAGAGTTCAATTCTAACTACAAAGACACAATCAGGGTTGACTATATCTTGTTTTAAAAGCTGTATTTTACCATTTCAACCTGCCCCTTTTGAGCATATAAGTTACCAATGAAAAGGAATGGAGGAAATCCATGATAAATGTGCTCTGCCAATAGAGTTCTATACTTGGCAGTGAGTGTATCCAAACTCAATCAGACTTAATGTTCTAATTAGGATGGTTTTTGTTAGTGATGAGACGGAGAAGGTGGGAAGCAAGTCTGAGGCATATACCAGAATGGGTATTTTATTCTTCAGTATAGAGACACACTTTGCAATGAAAGTTCCACAACTCCCAAATATTCTTTTTCCTGGAGGCAGTGCAGGCAATTTCAGTTGTCTAAAGAACTAAGCAGCCTCAAAAGTAATTTTGCTCATTGGAGCACATGTCTAATTAGGAGTGAGGGAAATATGGGCTTCGTTTGCATTTTGATGTAGTTTTTTCATTCACATTCTAGAAACCTACCTACAAGCCAGGTTAAACACAATTACCATCCCTTTTCCGAATGAAGTGATGCAGTTCTCAGTTTAGAAAAAAAAAAAAATACCAGAATGTCTCTGAGAGAGGTTTCACTTGAGTGCATATATTTGAAATGCATATATTTTGATTCAGGACAATTTCTGGAAAAGCTGCATACATTAGAAAAAGAACATATAAACATGTATATATTAGAAGAGGTATGCCAAGAATGTCTTCCTTTAAAAAAATATTGCAAATTAAGTGGAGCAAAATATACTTACATATGGCTGGAAAATTGAGAAAGTAAACACATTTGATGGCTTTGTCCATTTCCTGCTTGTAATATTAAGAATGGGAGCAAGAACATTACAGCATCCTAAATTGCAAAATTGGAGAAATACCAAACGATCTGTGCAGACATTGGCCTATACTCATACAACATGATTCTATAGTGGGGTGCGGCTACACATTTAATTCCTAACTCCAGGGTCCTTAATTGTCTATCTGCTTTTATCAAAGAGAGAATTTATTATTTATTTAGCATATAATGAGAATCCCAAAGATGCTTTTCAAGAGGCAACTGGACTTCCTGGTTTTTCTTTGAATAGAATAGAATTTGTTATTGGCCAAGTGTGATTGGACACACAAGGAATTTGTCTTGGTGCAAAAACTCTCAGTGTACATAAAAGAAAAGATACATTCATCAAGAATCATAAGGTACAGCACTTAATGATGGTCATAGGGTACAAATAAGCAATCAGGAAACAATATCAATATAAATCGTAAGGATACAAGCAACAAAGTTACAGTCATACGTGGAAGGAGATGGGTGGTGGGAACGATGAGAAGATTAATAGTAGTGCAGACTTAGTAAATAGTTTGACAGTATGAGGGAATTATTTGTTTAGCAGAGTAATGGCGTTCGGGAAAAAACTGTCCTTGTGTCTAGTTGTTCTGGTGTGCAGTGCCCCATAGCGTTTTGAGGGTAGGAGTTGAAACAGTTTATGTCTGGGATGTGAGGGGTCTGTAAATATTTTCACAGCCCTCTTTTTGACTCATGCAGTATACAGGTCCTCAATGGAAGGCAGGTTGGTAGCAATTGTTTTTTCTACAGTTCTAATTATCCTTTGAAGTCCGTGTCTGTCTTGTTGGGTTGCAGAACCAAACCAGACAATTATAGAGGTGCAGATGACAGAAGATGTTTCGTTTCTCATCCAAGAAAGTTCTTCAGCTCTGAGCTGAGAAGCTTCTTCAAAGAAAATGTCTTCAAAGAAAAACCAGAAAGTCCAGTTGCCTCTTGAAAATGCATCTTTGGAACAACCATGACCTGGATGACCGAGAATCTCCATAGACGTATGTTGAGAACATGACAGAAGAGAAGTCAACATATACAACCTTATTTTCAACTTATTTTCCAAAGTGCCAGAAGGCAAGACAAGAAACAATGGGTGGAAACTAATCAAGGAGAGAAGCAACCTGGAATTAAGGAGAAACTTCCTAACAGTGAAGACAATTAACCAGTGGAAGAACTTAATGTCAGAAGTCCTGGGTGCTTCATCACTGGAGGATTTTAAGAAAAGACTGAACAGCTTACCTGTGTGAAATGATATAGGGTCTTCTGCTTGAGCAGGGGGTTGGACTAGAAGACCTTCAAGGTCCCTTCCAGCTCTATTTTGATTATATATTTTTTCAAACAATCCACATAATTATATTCAAAACTTCTATGGGGTTATGTCAGCAGCTTCCTAACTGGATGTCCACTTCAGCTATCCAGGCAATCACCTCTGGCACTGATTTGTGCAGGTCATCTAGGGAACCAGAGAATGCACATTGTGGGAAATCTGTGAAATAGTTTGCACATTAGCACCACAATACCAACAAGGGGAATCTTCACAAGGAAGGAGCAAACGAACAGGCTATATTTAACCTTGAACAAATTAAACTGAAGGAGAGAATATATCATATGATAGTTAAACTACCTGAAAGAAGTCGCACAGAAGAAGCCAATGAATTGTTCTCTACATCGTAAAATACAGGACATAAAAATTAGCTATAGGAAGATAGAGTCCAATTAAATATTAGGGGGCAAAGTTCCTAATTAGAAGACTGTCTCCGGGTTGAAACTACTCCTATGAAATGGGTTGGTTCCCTTTCTCTGGAGGGAGTAGAGTACAGACATTTTTAGAAATGCTCAGATTTGAATTCCTTTACTCCAAGGGATTAGTCTCAAGATTCTAAAAGAGTCTGTAAAAATAGTTTTAAGAAATTTTTACAGAGGTCATTTGGAAGGGATAGTGCAGTGAAGAGATAACTGAGATCCATGTAGAACAGTTCTGCGGTCAATGTCAATGTTGATCAATTTGAACTCTATGTAGGGCACCATCAATATATGTAGAGACCCTTTAAGATTTTTATGGGCCAAAGCAAGGGTGAAATGCTACCGGTTCGCACCGGTTTAGGTGAATTGGTAGCAGCGCGAGGCTCCGCCCATTCACCCGGACGTCATTACTTCCTGGTTTTAACCAGGACGTAACCTGTTTTTTACCCTCTGCGCATGCGCAGAAGGCTTTGTGCATGCACAGAGGGTCCAAAATTGCATGTGATGCATGCACGAGCGGTGCACACACTTCCAAACTTAGGGAAGGTAAGTAGATTTCACCCCTGGGCCAAAGAGCTTTAATCAACATGAAACACAATGGCAACATATATCCTTTGGTACCTGTTGGCTGTGATGCACACATGAAAGAAACATACATGGAATGTTGTTAAGCACATCCTGTACACCAAATACAATTAGAATATCCATGGAGAAGTAGAAGTAGTGGCTCTTTTGCTTGGAATGCAGTTTGGATCTACCAAGAACTGTTGTTACACATGCAAATTTAACAGCTGTGCAAGAGAATAGCATTATATTAAAAAAGAAATGATCACTCTAAAAGAATATGGTTGTAGGACAGAAAAATGTGGCACATGAACCATTTGTTGCCCTGACAAAGATATTTTTGCCTCCGCTTAAAACTCCAACAGATGAAAAAGTTTGGGAAAGTGATGAACAGGGAAGGTAAAGGTTTTCATTATTTGAGGCAGATGTTTCCAGAAATAACTGATGCCAAGATTAAGGAAGACACTTTTGTTGGTCCATGGATCAGATATGTCATCAATGACAAGTGATTTGAAGATCTGTTAATCAGGCCAGCAAAAATCTCCTAGAAAGCATTCAAGGATGTTGTTTAGAATTTTCTTGGTAACAATAGAACACCAAACAATATTCAGCTGGTCGACCAACTCCTTACAGCATAAAGGTAAAGGTTCCCCTCGCACATATGTGCTAGTCATTCCTGAATCTAGGGGGTGGTGCTCATCTCCGTTTCAAAGCTGAAGAGCCAGAGCTGTCTGAAGACGTCTCTGTGGTCATGTGGCCGGCATGACTAAATGCCAAATGCACATGGAATGCTGTTACCTTCCCACCAAAGGTGGTCCCTATTTTTCTACTTGCATTTTTTACATGCAGAAGCTGGGACAAATAACGGGAGCTCACCCTGTTATGCAGCACTAGAGATTCGAAATGCTGAACTGCAAACCTTTTGATCAACAAGCTCAGCATCTTAGCATTGAGCCACCATGTCCCTCTTACCATTGTGCTCTGCCAACAGCTTGCAGAGCTGGCAGCAGAGTCGGACAGTGAGGAGGCTGGGAAGGAACATGGGCTAGTCCTGAAGTCTGGGGAAGGCTCAGACGAGGGCATCAGGGGCAGAGGTCGGGCCAGGGCAATCTGCAAGTTATGTGCTGACTCCAGAGCCTCCAGAGTCTGATGTCAGCGAGGCAGAGGAACAGGAGGAACCTGTTCCCAGTGCGTGCATGCGAGGAGCTGCCAGAAGGCAAGAAAAGTTAAGACAAAACCAGGCGACTTGGGAGTAAGGCTTGGAGATAAGACATAAGACATAAAGGAGGAGCAAAGGCATATGAGCCTTTAAGGGAAGCAACTTTGTTTGTGCTGGTGGGTTTAAATTCTGAAGCTCCGTTTTGACTCTGTGCTTCGTGTGGCCTTGCAAAGCTAATTTCCAATTAGGTCTTTAGCAGCATGTCAAGGGAGATAAAGGTGGGCGCTTATCAGCCTTATCCCGAAGGACTGTGGCAGACTTCTGTCAGACTCTTTATAAACTATTTGTGACTCATCATGGGCTGGGAATGAACAGAATTCACAGCCGTTGAAATAAAAAGAGGGTTTTTGGGACTAATTGTGTGCTTTTTACTGTCTCAGGAAGCCTAGGTCAGAACACTTACAGTATAAAAGATTATGAAGTACAACATGCCACTGAAGAGACGTTTTCTGCATTCACACTTGGATTTCTTTCCAAAAACCTAGCTGCAATCAGTAACAAACATGGTGAAAAATTTCACCGGGACAAGTGGAATCTATCAGTGCTAGCTGTCTATTGTTGGACACTGCAGCTACCAGTAGATACATTGGACACTGAGTACAAATGAAAACCAGCAACACTTTTAATCCTGTGGAACTCATGCAGATGTCAGAAACATTATGCAACGAAATCTGTTATAGTCATTTAAAGTTAATTTCATATTTCTCAAGATTCCTACATGGTACAATCATTCTGAAATTATATTTGTGTTCCATTTGGAGAGGTCTGTCAAATGTTGTGCAAACGTTTTTCCGCAAGCAAAGCCTTTGAAAAGAAAATGCTGTCCTGTATTACCATTAACATTGCTTGATCTGTTTGCAAGCCCATTTAAGCACTTATCCTTAACATCACAATTGCAGGACAATGTGCAACTGCCATATTGTTAAGTATTTGTATGTGACCAAAATATTTGATGATATTCTGGAGCAAAGATTTGTATTTAATAATCACTACTTCTTGAGATATGGAGGAACTTATCAGAAGCCAGCTAATGTACCGCAGTCCCCAAAAGTTAAAAGCAGAACTGAATTACATTCAAAAACCTACATCACTGCAGCAGCTCATTTAATAACAAGCCCAGGTATTTTAAAACCAAACCAGTACTGGAAAAGGGTAAAGACGTTATTGGTTTTGTTCCCTCTGATTGCGGCAGAGGACAAAAATGAGCAGAGGGTGAAGCTGCAGTGAAGATTTAATGAGCCATAATATGACAGATAATGTAGAAATGGGATGCATTGCTTTCAAGGATCATCAAAGGCCCAATCAAGCCTATTAGAACATTTGGAAGGATGGCTTCCTCCCCCCTCTCCTCTTCTGATCTTTGGAGGAGGTGCTAAATTAATCCAGAGAGCTAAAGAAAGAGAAATAATTCATAATTTGCATCCAAAGAACAAGAAATCAGTGCTAAATTCCTGTTGAAGCAATGGATTTCACTATAAGAGGCTGACATCCATCACCCTTGATTATAAATACACTTGTCTAACTTCAGTAATGAACATACTCTTCACTCAGTTCCTCTTGTTAGTCTGGATTTTGGGTTGGCTTCCAATTTATAAAGTACCTAAGAATCCTTTTGCAGCAGCAATCAAACTATTCAATGTTGAAACATAACATGTCGACATTGATGATACCTGATAAAGGGAGCATTGCATGAACTCATTTAGAAAGTGAGGAAGGTAAGCAGAACCAAAGAGCTGGAATCATTTCTGCATAATCATCAGTGCCCAAAGTGTTCCTCATTCCCCAGGTTACAATATTACAATACTAAAGTATAGGTAGCCCTTGACTTAGGACCACAATTGAGCCCAAGATTTCTGATGCTAAGTGAGACAATTGTTACAGTAAGTATGTTTTGCCCAGTGGTGGGATTCAGCCAGTTCATACCACTTCGGGAGAACCGGTTGTTAACTTTCTGAGCAGTTTGGCAAACTGGTGGTTGGAAGAAATCATTAGGGCAGAGAACCGGTTGTTAAATTACTTGAATCCCACCACTGGTTTTGCCCCATTTTACCACTTTTCTTGCCACAGTTATTAAGTGAATCACTGCAGTTGTTAAGTTAGCAACACGGCTGTTAAGTGAATCCGGCTCTCCCATTGATTGTGCTTGTCAGAAGGTTGCAAGAGGTGATCACATGACCCCGGGACCCTACCGGTTTAACAACTGGTTCGGTGATCACACGTTTTGCGCACATGCGCAATTGAACGAAAAATCGCTTTCTGCATTAGTACTAGGGAATTAAAACAGCTGAGGCACAGCAATCCGCTCTGCCGCACTAATCAGCTGCGAAGATATAAATAAGTAAAGTGCAGGGGTGGGAGGGTGGGCCCAGCTGATTGTTGTAGCGAACCGGTTTGCTCCCAGCTGATCATCGGAGCTACCGGTTCGCCCGAACTGGTCTGAACCGGTAGAATCCCACCTTGCGTCAGGACACTGTAACCATCATAAACATAAGTCAGTTGCCAAGCATTTGAATTTTAATCATACGACCATGGGGATGCTGCAATGGTTGTAAGTGTGAAAAACGGTCACAAGTCATTTTTTTTCCAGTTGTAACTTTGAACAGTCTCTAAATGAACTGTTGTAAGTCAATGACTACCTGTATGACCAGGAACACCGCAAGTAGGTTCAGGATATGTCAGGAAGCTATGGCTAACCTTAATCTGAAGTCAGGTTTTGCAATGCTGAGCCCAAATCAAAATTCAAGTCTTGGAATATGTGGCTGTGTATCCATGCAGATTTTTGCAGTGTTTTCAATTCAAAGGCAAAAAAAAAATGTTTAGAGCATCAGGGATTGCTTAAGTACCACCTGTCTCTAGCTCATTAAATGAAATGCATCATTTCTCAATATCATGCTGAAGCTGCTGTGAGCAAGATCCTGGGGAGAGAGACAGCTGCCTTAAGGAGCTGCAGACAGATGTTACTTGCATATCCCCGGGTGCTCTGATGCACCCTTACAGCCTTCGATTATCTCACATGATCTGTCTATCTATCACCCATTTGTTCAGCCTGACAAAAGGAATATGATGGAAGCAAGAGGGATTGTTCATGCAGAGATGGGTTTCTCTATAGCCCACTGTGGCACTGCACACACGTTTGTATCATTGTATTGTACGTATATTATTCGGGAGATCCATTTCTCTCCATTGATGAAGGCAAGATAGACACTCCCAATTTGGAAAATGGCTTCAGCAGTGTAATAGATGTGAATGCTTCTTGTGGAAAATCTTAAATTGGAATTTGATTGCCATCCTCCATAAAAAGGTTTGTGTGTGTGTGTGTGTGTGTGTGTGTGTGTGTGTGTGTGTGCAGATGACACATTTTGAAGGTTTAGAGAATGAAATCATTTCCAAGAAAGATAAACTATAGCTAAATGCTTCTTGGGTCTTATCACAAATGTTTTCAAATGCCTGCAAGCATTTTGGCAGGGTAGACCTTCAAGATATAACCTTGTATTGATTGATAGCATTTATATCCCAATCCTCTTCTGAGAGTTCAAGGCTACAGGCAAGATTCTTCATTTTATTACTATAACAACAATCATGTGGATTGAACTGAAAAGGAATGACAGGTCCAAAGCAAACCAGTGTGCTCCATTGACTGAGTTGGGAATTTGAACCAGAGTTTCACAGAATCCAGTTAACATCTTAACCAGTGCATAATGTTAAAGCCAGAGACAGTTTTCTGCTACTTAAGATGTTAAGAGGTTTTCAGGTCAGACTGTTTGCTTAGAGTAGGGGTCAGCAATCCATGGCTCTGGAGCCTCATGTGGCTCTTTCATCCCTCTGCTGCAGCTCCCTGTTGCTGGTTGGCTTCACAATTGATAGGGCTTTCAGTTAGGACAAGTAGAGGGAAAAGGATGTCGTGCTAGGAGGAGACTCTATGGTGAGGTGACCAACTTCCAGTCAGCAGAGGAAAAAGGACGCCATGCTAGGAGGAGACTATGATGGGGGAACTGGACTTTGGGTTGGCTCCAAATTTGAATGGGGGCTTCCGGTTAGGATCTTTGTGGCTCTTTGAGTGTTTAAGGTTGCTGATCCCTGGCTTAGAGATATCAAAATGGTTTACCTCTTTCTTTAAATCGCCTTCATGTTTTGCATTACAATTCTTTGAAGTCACTCTGACAGGGTCTATGACAATTCAGTACGGCCAACTCACCACGGTCAACTCACTACGGCCAGCTCGACACAGGCAACTTGCCATGGCCAACTCGCCACAGGACAAATCACTACAGTCAACTTGCAGTGGGACACGAGTAACACTCATATCAAAGAAATGGTGGGATAGAATCATTCAAGATAGGATGCAAAAGGAAGGAAATGTGAATGACAAAAATTAGTTTTTTTAAATTTTTTATTTTAAATAATTAAATTGAATTGTTAAATTGTCCTGCGGTGAGTTGGCCTGTGGCAAGTTGTTCATGGCAAGTTGTCTCACAGCGAATTGGCCATGGTGAGTTGGCTGCAGTGAGTTGGCCATAGCGTCATGGCGAATTGTCCCATTCCACCCTGAACTCATCAACTTTGAAATGTGTACATATGATTAAAAAGGTAAAGCTTCCCCTCGCACATATGTGCTAATCGTTCCTGACTCTAGGGGATGGTGCTCATCTCCGTTTCAAAGCCAAAGAGCCAGCACTGTCCGAAGACGTCTCTGTGGTCATGTGGCTGGCATGACTAAACACCAAAGGTGCACGGAATGCTGTTACCTTCCCACCAAAGGTGGTCCCTATTTTTCTACTTGCATTTTGTATGTGCTTTCAAACTGCTAGGTTGGCAGAAGCTGGGACAAGTAATGGGAGCTCACCCTATTATGCGGCACTAGGGATTGGAACCACTGAACTGCCGACCTTTCAATCGACAAGCTCAGTGTCTTAGCCACTGAGCCACCATGTCCATATGATTAGCAATGTCTTTATTAGGACCACAGTCCAGTACACATATTCATACTTCCAAGAATGATTCATCCAATAAACTTGTTAAATATTTGGAGGCAGAAGGAAGACAGTGGCAGTCCAGAATGTATACTTTTCATGGTAAGGTAAGATAGAGGCTTGTAGAACATAGGTCATTTCAAGCTTTATATAGGTAGCTTGAAGACCACAATTGAATCAAAAATTTCAGTTGCTAACCAAGACAGTTTTTAAGTGAGTTTTGATCCATTTTACAATCTTTCTTGCCACAGTTGTTAAGCAAATCACTGCAGTTCGGGGGTGAAATGCTCCCGGTTTGGACCGGATCGCCCAATCCGGTAGTGATGGTGGCAGGTGGTTCGGAGAACTGGTAGCAAAAATCCCTGCGCTCCCCCCCCCCCCATGCCCAGCTGAGCCGCACGATCATCAGAGGCTGGGTTTTTTTACTTTTAAAAGCATTTTTTCTAAACCTTTTCGGCCGAAAAAAATGCCTTTAAAAGTAAAAAAAAAAAAAAAAAAAAAGCCTCTGATGATCGTGCAGCTCAGCTGGGATCGTCAGAGGCTTTTCAAAGCATTTTTTTCTGCAACCCCTTCAGCCGAAGAGGTTGTAGGGAAAAAAAATGCCTTTAAAAGTCTCTGGCGATCCCAGCTGACTTGCCTGATCGTCAGAGGCTTCTAAAAGCATTTTTTTCTGCAACCTCTTAAGGTTGTAGAAAAAATGCTTTTAAAAGTAAAAAAAAAAAAAAAAAAGTTGGCCACGCCCACCCAGTCACATTACACCCCCCACACCAAGTCACGCCCACAGAACCGGTAGTAACAAATTTTAGATTTCACCCCTGCTGCAGTTGTAAAGTTAGTAACACGGTTGTTAGATGAAACTGGCTTTACCATTGACTTTGCTTATCGGAGGCTCACAAAAGATGATCCCACGACACCACAATTGTCATAAATGCATGGCAGTTGCCAAGCATCTGAATGTTGGTCATGTGGCCATGGAGATGCTGCAACGGTCGTGTTAAAAAAACAGTCATAAGTTACTTTTTTCAATGTTATGTAACATTGAATGGTCACTAAATGAATGTTTGTAAGTTGAGACTATTTTTAATATTAGCCATTTTGGGATAAGGAAGTTATGATCCAAACATGTCGCCCTGAGTCTTTGGAGAGGGGTGGCATTTAAATTAAATTAAATTAAATTAAATTAAATTAAATTAAATTAAATTAAATTAAATTAAATTAAATTAAATTAAATTAAATTAAATTAAATTATTAAATTAAATTAAATTAAATTAAATTAAATTAAATTATTAAATTAAATTAAATTAAATTAAATTAAATTATTAAATTAAATTAAATTAAATTAAATTAAATTAAATTAAATTAAATTAAATTAAATTAAATTAAATTAAATTAAAAATTAAATTAAATTAAATTAAATTAAATGTGTCTGAGGAATGGCAAGATGTGACCTGAATTCTGGAATAAAAGTTTCACTGCTTCCTTAAAATATATTGGAGCTGTGTCATTTTTTTGTTGTTGTTGTTAGTTGCGAATTTGTGTCTTCACACACAAAGTCTATAAGGGCTTTTCAGTCATGAAGAAATGAAGACCTTGTCCTTTCTATAATCAAAGACGTCAGTTTGTCTTGTCTGTAGCAAGTTCTGTCAATTTCAACAACCCTTCCTCCATGTTGGGTAAGGCTGAATCTTTCCTTCTTTGTGCATATAGTAATCTTGCCATAGTAATCTAGATACTACCAAAACTCTTGAGTCTGTAAACTTTAACTGGGCGAAACGGTGCATCATAGGGCAAAACTTCATCAAACGGTACTTTAAATGTTGTTGTTGTTGTTGTTAGTTGCGAAGTCATGTCCAACCCATCGTGACCCCATGGGCAGCATTCCTCCAGGCCTTCCTGTCCTCTACCATCCTCTGGAGTCCATTTAAGATTACGCCTACTGCTTCAATAACTCCATCCAGCCACTTCATTCTCTGTCGTCCCCTTCTTCTTTTGCCCTCAGTCTTTCCCAGAGCCATGTCATGGAGCAATGTTTTTCAACCTTGGCAAATTTTAAGATCTGTGGACTTCAACTCCCAGAATTCCCCAGCCAGCCAGGGGTGTTCTGGGAGTTGAAGTCCACACATCTTAAAGTTGCAAAGGTTGAGAAACACTGTAGAGAGGGTTCTTTTTGAACCGGAGGTGTATTTGGTATGAAAAGAAGGCAAATGACATAATAAACAAGATAGTGGAGGCTTTTATAGGTAGTCCTTACTTAATGACCACTTACTTAATGGTCAGTTAGTGACCATTTGATGGACCTATCTAAAGCTACTTACAATACAGTTCTGGAGTTCCGATGGTCATTCACACAGACACAGTGGTCACATGACAACATTTTAGGTGTTTGGCAGCTAGCTCCCTTTTAAAGCTGGTTGCAGTGTTATATAGTCATCTGAGTGTGATATATGATGTTTTTGCTGGTTTCTGGCCTTTTCAGCTAATTTCTGGGGAAAACGCCCATAGGAATAAGTGGACTCACTTAACAACCATAGCATTTGCTTAATGATTGCTGTGTTCATTATACAACCACAGCGTTCACTAAATGTCGGTGCAAAATATGTCATGAAATCGTGCCAGTCAGATCCGTGCCTCAAATTGCAACCATCATGCCTTAGGACAGAAATTCCAGGTTCCATTATAGTCAGAAGTCAAGGACAACCTGTATTCTTTTTTTTAACTACTTACAACTAATATTTGGAAGAACCCAGCGTCAGGTTTTATAGTCTTTTTCTCTCTTCCCCTCTCTGTCTCCAATTTTTGGCTCAGATCGACAGTATGCAAATGAAGAGATGTGTATCCTCCGCAAGGGTCTAGTCCCCAATGCCTATATTACAGGCCACCAGTATATACCTGAACCCGTGCTACTGCTGTCTCCAGATCTCCCCATACCAGCTCTATCTAGCAACCAGGTCAGCTCATCAGCCCTCGTGGCAATGCAGCAGCTCTTCATGGCCAGAATTGAGTCATGGTGGCAAAGTGGTTAGAATGCAGTATTGCAGGCTAATTCTGCTGACTGCCAGCAGTTTGGCAGTTTGAATCTCACAGGCTCAAGATTGATTCGGCCTTCCATCCTTCCGAGGTTGGTAAAATGAGGATCCAGATTGTTGGGGGCACAATGCTGACTCTATAAACCGCTTAGAGTGGGCTGTAAAAGCACCGTGAAGCAGTATATAAATCTAAGTGCTATTGCTATTGAGCTGCTCAATATTTCTTACTCCATTTGCTGATTCATGCCAGTAGAACTGCAGCCATGCCCGGCCGTTAAAATCCATATGCCACAAACCAACTTGTGTGAAACTAGGGAATCCACATTAGGTCAACAATTGAGCCAGTTTGTCTAGTGTTTAAGACACCAGGCTGGAAAGCAAGAGATTGTGAGTTCAAGTCCAGTCTTAGCTATAAAAGTCAGCTGGGTGACTTTGGGCCCGTCACACTCTTTCAGTCCAACTCACCTCACAAGGTTGAATTGTTATTGGGAAAATAGGAGGAGGAAAATGTGTTGGATCTGTTTGCCACGTTGATTATTTATAAAAATAATAAAGGCAAGAAACAAAAAAGAGAACGAAAAAGAGAATATCAGGTAATGCCTATTCTGAGGTAATAGCTGCTTTACTTCTCAATCTTTTCCCTTAGCTTCTACTCTTCTCATATAGATGATGGATGATAATAATTCAGCATCATTTTAAAGTAGTGACTTCTATTCAATAAATATGGAGGTTAAATCTGTTAATGATTAAATGCAAATAATATAACAGGGTGGCAACCTTTATTCCTCATAAGAGTATTTAAGAAGCCACAAGAGATGCCGAATGCTGATGCCAGATCTGGAATACTGATAATTCTACATGTGATTTAGAGGCAAGGTGGAACTCACTATTCCTTGAGTGCTGTACATGACTGAATTACTAAACAATCCATTATTTAGATATGAAGGCCTCTTTTCTTCATTATTTATACAAGTCAAAGGGCAGTGGAACAAGCTGTCAAAGGCAATTGTGTAGTTGTCATCATCAGAGATAGGAAGTCTGAGCATGAAGATACTTTTGATGGAATCTACTTCAGCTAATTGAAATACATTCTGCCTTAATAGTGGATGAACCAAAAGATGTCCTTCAGAATTCAAATAAATTAAAAAGAGAACATTTACATCAATAACAAACAATAAAACCTGCTTTTTCCCAGATTTTAAGAAGATTGTGATTTCCTTCTCCAACTACCGTACTTCTTCATCAGTTATTCTTAAAAAGAAAGAGGAAATAGTGATAACTTCTTCAAAGGCATTTATCCTTCCCTCCCTCCCTCCCTTCCTTCCCTCCCTTCCTTCCCTCCCCAAGTTAATATATATCTGAACAGGTTATGAAAATTTATTGTAGATTTCTCTTTCATAAGGACGTCCTTTGTGCATTGAAAAATATTAAACTAAACTAACCTTCATAACACCTAATTGTTCAGTATGTACTTAAGCAATCAAAGATTAAAAGGTTACAATATCACAGGATCATTTACACATATAAATCCAATTTAGAAATCAAAGCTACCATGCCTTCCTGGAAAGATCTCGGCAGCTACTTAAACTTGGTAGGAGGTCCAAAAAACTTTGTTATTTTCTAGTGGTCACTGGAATTTTTTCCAATTCAGTGATGGTAACTCTTCTTCTTGTTGTTGTTAGTTGTGAAGTCATGTCCAACCCATCGCGACCCTATGGACAACATTCTTCCAGGTAGGCCTTCCAATCCTCTACCATCCTCTGGAGTCCATTTAAGCTCATGCCGACTGCTTCAGTGACTCCATCCAGCCACCTCATTCTCTGTCATCCCCTTCTTCTTTTGCCCTCAATCTTTCCTAGCATTAGGCTCTTCTCCAGTGAGTCTTTCCTTCTCATTAGGTAGCCAAAGTATTTCAGTTTCATCTTCAGGATCTGGCCTTCTAAAGAGAAGTCAGGGTTGATCTCCTCTAGGACTGACCGGTTTGATCATCTTGCAGTCCAAGGGACTCACAGGAGTCTTCTCCAGCACCATAGTTCAAAGGCCTCAATTCTCTGGTGCTCAGCCTTTCTTATGGTCCAACTTTCATAGCCATACATTGCAACTGGGAAAACCATAGCCTTGACTATACGCACTTTTGTTGGGAGGATGATGTCCTGCTTTTTAGAATGCTGTCTAGATTTTCCATAACTTTCTTCCCCAGGAGCAAGCATCTTTTAATTTCTTGGCTGCAGTCCCCATCTGCAGTGATCTTGGAGCACAGGAAAATAAAATATGTCACTACCTCCATTTCTTCCCCATCTATTTGCCAGGAATTGAGAGGGCTGGATGCCATGATCTTAGTTTTCTTAATGTTGAGTTGATGGTAACTCTACCAACACAATTAAGTTTACTACAATCAGCGTGCAAGGAGAGGATGACAAGACAAGATGGCAAGTTGATATCTCCCTATCCAAATTTTGGATATCAAGGTTCCTGCCTTTCTTACACTACTATGTTTATGCTACTGTTCATTTTTCTTATTTGCAAACCAAAGTTCAAAGATTTTACATCTCCTTGATTAAGACTGAATGAGAATCATAAGGAGCCAGATTTTTAAAAAATGGCTTGAAGGCATCCCTCTCCCTATATTGATTTTTTTAAAAAAATTGAGAATCTCTTACTTCCTCATCTACTATTTATTAAGCAAGGTCTATTATAACCTGCTCAAAGTTGTCCATTTAGCACTTTGCTACAGGTTTTATTTTACATCTGTGGTAAAATGAGTGAACCACAATTATGCGCTTTCATAAGAATTATTCAGCTTTTAAAAAGGGCTATGTACAGTGAAAGTAGGTGATAATGTGATAATAGTTTTTCCATAGATGAGGTAATGCATCTGCCCATTAGTTACAACATGAACGGTGACAAGGCCCATTAATTATGTCATAAAAACAGCTCTTGGATCAGATCTTAATGAATGCCATGCCAGTAATGATAGGATACACCATATCTTAGCCTCCACATTTTAATAATATGAAATTGGTAAAATCAAAGACAATTTTACCTTTTTCACCACTCTCTTGTTACTACCTCTGTATTGCTTCATGTTCCTTTCATTAGTAACAAAAAGGCACATGAATGTAAATTGCAGGTTACTTTGTTTTTAAGATCAACATTTTAAATTCAGTATAGTAGTACTTTTAGCGCAGGGGTGAAATCTAAAATTTGTTACTACCGGTTCTGTGGGGGTGTAATGTGACTGGATGGGCGTGGCCAACTTTTTTTTTTTTACTTTTAAAAGCATTTTTTCTACAACTTTAAGAGGTTGCAGAAAAAAATGCTTTTAGAAGCCTCTGAAGATCAGGCAAGTCAGCTGGGATCGCCAGAGGCTTTTAAAGGCATTTTTTTCCCTACAACCTCTTTGGCCGAAGGGGTTGCAAAAAAAATGCTTTGAAAAGCCTCTGACGATCCCAGCTGACCCGCGCGATCATCAGATGCTTTTTTTTTTTTTTTTACTTTTAAAAGCATTTTTTCGGTCGAAGAAGTTGTAGAAAAAATGCCTTTAAAAGTAAAAAAACCAGACTCTGATGATCACGCGGCTCAGCTGGGCATGGGGGTGGGGGCTGCAGGAATTTTTGCTGCCGGTTCTCCAAACCACCCGCCGCCATCGCTACTGGATCAGGCGATTCGGTCCGAACCGGGAGCATTTCACCCCTGCTTTAGCAGAATGGCGTGGTAGCCTAGAGGTGGAGCTCTCACCTCACAATCAGGAGGCTGTGAGTTTGATCCTAGGTAGAGGCAGATATTTCTCTCTCTGGGCACACTGAGCATATATCTGCTAACCAAAACTCCGCATTGGCAATAGGAAGGGCATCCGGCCATTAAAACACTCTGCTAGCTCCATTCAGTTTGCCCAGACTCCACCCCGCAAGGGATTATGGAGTGATTAAATGAAGATGATGATAGTAGTACCTTTAGCCTATGCAAGGGTTAGCCTGCATATGGGTAGGCCCTAACAGTGGAAAGAGTTCCATATCCTGTCGTTTGTATTGAATAAGAGGCATATATTCTGAAGATTTGCCTGTAGTTTTGTACATCTCAAAATCTGTTTGCGACCAATTTTTAGTTTCTTCATCTTGTTGCTTTTTTGTACTTTTTCTAATTTGCCTAAATCCTTCTTAAAATATTATAACAAACAATGGTCACAGATAACGGAATTAATTATCAATATAACAGAGTTGGAGGCACATTGGAGGTCTTCTAGTCCAACCACTTGGATAAGCAGGAGACCCAATACCATTCCAGACAAGTGGCTGTCCAGTCTCTTCGTAAAAGCCTCCAGCGATGGAGCACCCACAATTTCTGAAGGTAAGATGTTCCATTGCTTAATTGTTCTCACTGTGAGGAAGTTCCTCCTTAGTTCTAGGTTGCTTCTCTTGTTGATTAGTGTCCATCAATTGTTTCTTGTTTTGCCTTCAGGTCAGTAGTGAAATTCAAAAATTTTTACTACCGGTTCTGTGGGCATGTCTTGGTAGGCATGGTGTGTCTTGGTGGGCGTGTCTTGGTAGGCATGGTGTGTCTTGGTGGGCGTGTCTTGGTGGGCCTGGCAGGGGAAGGATGCTGCAAAATTTCCATTTCCAACCCACTCCAGGAGAAGGATATTGCAAAATCTATTCCCACCCTACTCCAGGGAAAGGATATTGCAAAATCTCCATTCCCTCCCCACTCTGGGACCAGCCAGAGGTGGTATTTGCCGGTTCTCCAAACTACTCGAAATTTCCGCTACCGGTTCTCCGAACTACCCAAAATTTCCGCTACCGGTTCTCCAGAACCTGTCAGAACCTGCTGGATTTCACCCCTGCTTCAGGTGCTTTGGAAAATAGGTTCACACCCCTCTTCTTTGTGACAGACCCCAAATATTGGAACACTGTTATTATGTCACCCCTAGTCCTTCTTTTCAGTAGACTGGACAAACCCAGTTCCTGCAACCATTCTTCACATTTCTTCATGGTCTTGAATAGGGGCTTGCTAACTTCCAAGCCAGTGTCTTTATCATGCAAGCCAATTAACTCCTATTTCAACTAATATCATAGGGCTATTACTGTTATGGTGAAAAATAATGTGGGATAGTATTTATTCTGCCTTGGGCTCCTGAACAAATGGTAAGATAAATATCGAACTGGCAAACAGACAGAAATTCTATTTTTAATTATGAGTATGTACAATGTGCTTTATACAATGTACAATACTTATTCCCTTTGAGTACTATGAACACCATCTTCATTCTTCCAGGATTATGAGCTGTTTATGGAGTAGACTGGCTTGGCCTATCCTTCATTGTTTAATGGGACTTGGTGTGCTGAAATAAGCAGGAAATAAATGGCACTAAGGTCATTTTCATCTGCCATTTCCCCAAACAACAGTTGCAAAGCCACTACTGCAGTCAATGATAAGAAGAGTGGGTAGCTGAACAGTTTGCATTTTTTTTTAAATTAATGCGTTGCTTTGGAATGATTCTCCAGATCGAAAACAGAACGAGGCTTCTATTTCATTCTCAGCTCTCTAAAATTACACTGGATTATGCTAGATAACCGAGAGAGGTCAGGAATCTTAATGACGACCGGAGAATGGAAAATGATTGAAATGATATTAGGGAACCCAGACATTCATTAAATGTTGAGCAACAGACGCTAAAGCAGCAGGGACGAAATAATCCAGGACATAGATATTGATCTTTGGGAGGAACATGGAGATCAATACCGTTATAAAAAAGATTTTTTTAAAATGTGAAAATGCATAGTTAGCCAGGTATGGCTTGTAACAGAGCACCAGTGCGAAGACTTCAGATCTGAAACTACTGTACATCAGGGATAAACTTCAGCCTTTTTGATTTCTCTTTCCCTGTGAATGGAGGAATGTGATATCTGCACCAAAGATCTGGCTCTATTTTTACTGTTTCCCATTGCAAGTTTTTGTGCCCAGCCCTCCTGAAACAAACAAACAAACAAACAAACAAACAAACAAACAAACAAACAAACAAACAAACAAATCCCAACCACCATGTAGTAGTTAACATTCTGGGCAGTTCCAGTTGTGTTTTCAGTGTCCCCATTTATTAGTGTTGTTTTAAATACAACAATGTGTTCAACTAATCAACGTTATGTGGGTTCAGAAATTTGTCAATAGAACTCAGGTTTCTTAGGCAGACGAACAGAATATAGTGTACATTGTATGCCTATGTGTAAAATTCAGAGTGAAAAGCATAAAACTTCTTGCATTGTTTTGGAGAGCCAGTTTGGTCAAGTAGTTAAGGTTACAACCTAGAGACCAGGAGACTGTGAGTTCTAGTCCTGCCTTAGGCATGAAACCTGGTTGGATGACTTGAACCATTCCCTCTCACCTCAATTACTGGGTTGTTGATGTTGTTGGAAAAATAGAAGGAGGAAGGAGAATTAAGTATGTTAATTCAAGTTACTTATAAAATAATAAAGATGGGATTAAAATCTAATAAATAATTTGAGATGATGTGCAAGTTTTCTTAATTCTTGCCTAAATAATCTTTTTTCTTAAAAAAAAAAATCACTGTTAATAGCGCATGCTAAGGATAACTTTCCCCACTGAAAATAGTAATAGCAAAGGAAGTAGAGAAGATTAAATTTGGAAAAGAATATAGGTAGTCTTCGGCTTACGACCACAATTGAGCCCAAAATTTATGTTGTTGCATGAGTCATTTGTTAAGTGAATTTTGCTCCATTTTATGACTTTTTTAGTCCCAGTTGTTAAGTGAATCATTGCAGTTGATGGTTGTTAAGTGAATCTGGCTTTGCCATTGTCTTTGCTTGTCACAAAGTCACAAAAAGTGATCACATGACCCCAGGACATTGCGACGGTCATAAATATGAACTAGTGGCCAAGCGTCCAAATTCTGATCACGTGTTCATGGGGATGCTTCAAAGGTTGTAAATATGAAAAATGGCTATAAGTCACTTTTTTCAGGGCCGTTGTAACTTCGAACAGTCGCTAAATGAATTGTTGTAAGTGGAGGATTACCTGTATATCCAATTCAGTAAAATGAACAGAACAGAACAGAACAGAACAGAACAGAACAGAACAGAACAGAACAGAGAGTTGGAAGAGACCTTGTAACCCCCTGCTCAAGTAGGAGACTCTATACCAGTGATGGCTAACCTTTTCTGGACTGAGTGCCCAAAGCACACATGAACCCCCAAAATGCAACGAGTACGTGCCCCCTGCATGCACCCACCCCGTGCATGCATTCACAGCCCCCGCATGTGCCCCACACCCCGCGCATGTGCAGCAGAGACCCAAAGACTAGCTTGCTGGTGTGAGACGCGTGCACATGTGCAGTGGAGCTGAGCCGGGGCAACGGCTCGCATGCCCACAGAGAGGGTGCTGCGTGCCACCTCTGGCACGCATACCATAGGTTCGCCATCTCTGCCCTATATCATTTCTGACAGATGGCTGTCCAGTCTCTTCTTGGAAGTTTCTGGTGATGAAGCTCCCACAACTTCTCAAGGATTTCATACTAGATCAGTGGTTCTCAACCTGTGGGTTGTGACTGCTTTGGGGGTCGAATGACCTTTCACAGGGGTCGCATAAAACCATTGGAAAACACATATTTTTGATGGTCTTATGAATAATTTTATGGTTGGGGGGTCACCACAATATGAGGAATTATATTAAAGGGTCACGGCATTAGGAAGGTTGAGAACCACTGTACTAGATAGTATCACAGATTTACTCTAGATTATGGGCAAACTACATCTTACTTCCATACTTCCAATTCCTTGATGATGGATAGGGTTTATAGAAAATAAGGTAAAAAATTGAGAAAGATACCAGATTTCTTGTCTTTTTGTCACTCACTACTGTTAATATGGGATACTGCAAAATTACTAATGGACATTTGCTGAGTATTGTATCTGTGCATTCTCCTTGTATTAATAAGGCTTCATAGATTAAATTTAATTAAACCACAGAGAAGAAATTGCTAATATCTAGAAAACATCCCATTTGACCTTAATAGGACTTTCTTATCCCTTATAATAGCTATACTATATTATACCAAGCTTTATTCAAGGATTAATATGACACATACAACTTAATTTTCTTTGACCTATATATGACAAATTTAGGCATATATATATATATGTAACATTAATCCATGGGATAATATGATAATCAAAAATTCTGCTATATGATTTAAAATGAATGAATCCAATATTAGGACTATCATACCAGGACTGCAAAAATACAAAGAAGCCGACAGAAAACAGGGTATAAACCCCCATCTTTGCTGCCAACTAGTGGTCATCTAGAGTTTTTACAGCCCAATTCAGGTAGCCTTTCAATATCAGATTCAAGATATGATTATTTTTGTTTTGATTATATGGCAAATATTTGTAAACATAACTGAGAATACAAGTCCAGTTGTTTTCAAAAGTGCCAAATTAGATTCTTTCAGTACATTAAGCTTAATTGGCTTATTGTAATGGAATGTGTGAATGACCTTGGGGGGAAAGAAGGAAAGATATGCTGCCAAGGAAACAATCAGACAAGAGATGCAGGAGCTCCCAGTGGCTTAATTTTCAGAGAAGGAAACTTAAGAAGGACCTGTCCTAATAGATCAAGCAGTTAAAATTGGTAACAGGAAGTTTGTGCTTTCAAATTTTCAAGATTCTGTTAATATAGCCTTACAATAAAATATAATTAGTTCATCTAGTGATGCTTTCTGTCTGGTTTACCCAGGATGTCTGATATTTATCCATGGCAATTGAATGACTTAGCATATTGTATCAATCCAGCAATGGTTTTATGCATAGTATGTTATCTGAATTGCAGCAAGTTGTCTGATTAGTGTAGTGTAGTGTAGTGTAGATTTAAATCCCAATTCATCAATGGAACAGATTGGGTGACACTGTCTCAGCCAATGGATCTGACATGGGAGTTGTGAAGATAAATGAGAGGAGACTTCCATAATGTCACCTTCCAAACCAATTGTGGAATATAAATGTAATCAACAAACAAGCTATAGCTTAGTGCCATGTGATAATCTACTCATTGTGAGTTCCCAGTCTTAGATCAAAGCTCTCTATAAGAGGTTTTTCCTGAAATATTTCCACAAGGGTTTGCTCTAGAAGCATATATCTGTAATAGGGACTGGATTATAATTTTTAGGCTTTCCAGAAAGCAAAAATATCATATTGTTATTTCAACATAAAGTGTTGAAAGTTCTGATTGTTATTGTTCTATTTGGAACCACAGTTGGAAAGAAAAAAATAATTATTAAATCTGAGACAAACCAAGATGATAAGCATTTATTTATTTATTTATTTATTTATTTATTTATTTATTTATTTATTTATTTATTTATTTATTTATTTATTCAACTTGTATGCCACCTTTCTCCGAAGACTCAAGGCAGCTTACAATGCATTTAAAAACCATATATAAAAACATTAAAAAATTAAAACATTAAAAACAATTAAAACCCATTCACACCATTCATGGCCGGATCTCGGCAGATCGCAACAGCGAGATCAACGGTCCCAGGCCTGCCAGAAAAGCCAGGTCTTCACCACTTTTCGGAAGGCCAATAGGGTGGGGATGGTCTGGATCTCAGGAGGTAACTGGTTCCAGAGAGCTGGGGCAGCCACAGAGAAGGCCCTCCCCCACGGGCCCACCAGCCGGCATTGTTTAGCTGACGGGGCCCAGAGGAGACCAACTCTGTGGGATCTTACCGGTCGCTGGGAGCTATGCGGTAGAAGGCGGTCTCGAAGATAGCCTGGCCCTGAGCCATGTAGGGCTTTAAAGGTAATAACCAACACCTTGAATTGTGACCGGAGACCAATAGGGAGCCAGTGCAGCTCGCAGAGAATTGGTGTAATGTGGGTGTATCTAGGTGCACCCACAACAGCTCGCACGGCTGCGCTCTGGACCAACTGTAGTCTCCGAACACTTTTCAAGGGTAGCCCCATGTAGTGCGCATTGCAATAATCTAACCATGAGGTGACAAGGGCATGAGTGACTGTGAGGAGAGCCTCCTGATCCAAGGAGGGTCGCAGTTGGTGCACCAGGTGAACCTGTGCAAATTACTAGGAGTTGAAGTCACTTGACGGTTTCTGACTCATTCATCACTCATTCATCACCAACAAAATGTTCAATGTTTCTGAAAGTTTTTTTGGGAAAAAAGACCACTTGAAACATGTCTGGTTACTGCTTCCCACTGTCTAAGAAAGATGGGCTTTAAAAACTGCCTTTCCTTTTCGTAAATCATAAACATACCTCCTTTCTCTGTATCAGTTCTTTTCTTGTAGCTTTATCAGATACTATTGGAAGTACTTATTGCAAGAAATGAAAATGGATTTTGGCGAACTGCAGGAGACAGTGGAGGACAGGAGGACCTGGTGAGCCATGGTCTATGGAATCATGAAAAGTCAGGCATGATTTAACAACTGAACAACTTTGTAATGTAATCTATTTTATTGTGATAAACCAGTAAGAGTGGCATTCTGATTCATTCCCTCTCTCTCTCTCTCTCTCTCTCTCTCTCTCTCTCTCTCTCTCCCCCCCTTCCCCTCCCTCCTTCTCATCTATTGATGTTATATGAAGCTCTTGCAGTAATATGGGACATATAAATGTTCAAAATAAATAAAATTACTTTAGGTAACAGCATATGCATGGTTAAGGCACACATTTCCTGACAAGCCACAGAGATCACATAACATCAATCTAAATATCTGATACAGAAGATTCTAGTTAGTTTCCTCAGGACAATTATAAAGTATCATGGTAAGATCAAGCTGACTTTTTAAAGGTTACTGAAAACTGCTTTTTCCCTCCATTAATATTAGCTTAAAATTTTGATAATGGCCAGTTGAGACTTTGAAAGGCAGGAAGAAGAGTCACTAACTGTTCTTTAATTAATTGCTGATATCCTTTAGGAAACTTTGAATATTTTGAATTCTAAGATATGCAGGAGACTCCAAGCCAATCTTATCAAAATCTTCTAATTTTAAATAGAAACAAGCAGAGATTCTTTAAGGGTGAGAACATTGAATGGACTAGAGGACAGAGACTAGTTTTATTTAAAAACGTTGAAGAATAAATTTTGCTAGATTGAAAGACATCACTTTTCAAGAAAAAAAAAATCTGTGCTAGGCTTGCCAGAGAAACCAAGCAACCAAGCCAGAAATGACCTAGAAACAAACAAAAAAAAAGTTTCTTTTGGCAGTGACATTTATAACTTATAAATAGATTCTTGATAATTTTGCTGGAAAGTTATGATTCACTCTAGTGATTCCTTGCTCAAATGCTTTGCAGTGGATGATAAAACATCCGAGTTCTACTTCCTCCACTTTGATTTGGAAGACCAGTAGCATAAATAATTTTAATTGAATCCTATGTTAAGCGTGTTACATTCCACTGTGTGTATTATATATGCATATAATTCACGTACCCACTCCAAATGCTCTCTCTTAGTCTCATTAACTGCATTTGTTAAGTCTGCAACTATCATTTATTTCCAGATCACTAACAACATATGTAACAATATTTCCCTCTCCCTTCTTTTCTCCCTAGGGACCATTTTTATTTCAAAGTCCGTGTTCCAGTAATACACATTTAACACAGTACTTGAATTCGGTGAATCTGTTTCTTGTCTGCTAGGAAAGCAACCAATTTGTTCTCCATTAATCAAAATAACTCAGGCTCAAATTATTCTACTTCAGACATTTTATTTGAAGAGCCGGCCTTCTTGAGAAGAAGCTGATGCTAGGGAAAAGTGAAAGGAAAGTGAAGAAGAGGACAACCAGAAACAAGGTAATATTGTACTGCAAACTAGGGCATACAAAACCTTTGCTAGACCAATTCTCGAATACAGCTCATCTGCCTGGAACCCGCACTGTATATCAGACATTAATACAATTGAGTGAGTCCAGAGATATTTCATGAGAAGAGTCCTCTACTCCTCTGCTCATAATAGAATACCTTATGCCACCAGGCTTGAAATCTTGGGATTATACAATTTAGAACTATGCAGCCTTTGGTCTGACCTAAACATAGTACATAAAATTATCTGTCCTACCTGTCAATGACTACTTCAGCTCCAACCGCAATAATATACAAGCACACAATAGATACAAACTTAAGGTAAACCACTCCAAACTTGATTGCAGAAAATACGACTTCAGCAACAGAGTTGTCAATGCCTGGAATGCACTACCTGAGTCTGTTGTTACTTCCCCAAACTCACATAACTTTAACCTTAGACTGTCTACTGTTGACCTCACCCCATTCCTAAGAAGACTGTAAGGGGTGTGCATAAGCGCACAAACATGCCTATCATCCCTGTCCTACTGTCTCCATTTATTTGTATCCTTATCCTGTATTCATAATCATGCTTATACTTATATCAGTTATCTTATACGTGTTTGACAAATAAATAAATAAAATAAAATAAAAAATAAATAAAATAAGTTGGACGACCTCAGTTAAAATGGTGATGAGTGTGGTGTTGGAAGATCTGATGGACCAAGTGAGGGACCAGATCTATCTATGTGCCTTGAAAGAAAAATCTGGTCCTCTTCTCATTCCAAGCCAGGAGAAAGGTGCAGAAGAAATGAAATGAAGGCAGCTGCAATTGGAAAGGAGGTCTCCATTTATTTGGTAGTCAGAAACTACAGTGACAGCAGCATGTTTCTGGGGTGGATGACAAAATGGGGTTGAGAGTAGGTGGGCTTTTATACTTCTTTGGGGCTTTGTCTGTTTCTGTGCAAGAATATGTTTTTAAATATTTTAGTGGCTTTTGCCAGACTCCTATGGGATAATGTAGGGATCATGGCACACAGACAAAAGAGGAAACCCAAATCCTAGGTGTTTCATTTGTCTGAGCTAATCTTGTCAGTTTCTGCTCCTTGCCTGCTATGTTGCTTATTCAGAGTTTCTGGCTGCTCTTTGTTTATGAACAGAATGGCCCAGCTTTCTGAATGGATACAAAATATCTATTCCTAAAGACTAGCATCTTTGGGTTTCTGCTTGAGGCTGTTTTCTTACAGCAGGAAAACTGGGGCTGCTTTCTGCCTTCAAGAAGATGTTTCTCTTCTCTTTTAGGGGAAATATTCTATTCTGCCTCTTTTTAATATTAAGAATAAAGAATATTTAATTCTGTAGAGGTTTCTTTTTCCTATATGTGGTTGCTAAGAATTGACAATGACTTGATGAGACATCAATCATCAGTCAACCAGCTAATGTATAAATGAAGCCTTGTTCTCTCTTCAATTTCTGCATTATTTTGCCAATCATTCCTTTCATAAACCCTAATCTTCCGGTCAACTACTTGTAACATTGTTCCCATGACCCATTTTCTCTGCTAACCTTTATACTGATTATGCAGAGCACAGGTTTTTAATATTTTAATATTTCTTGATTTATCAGATTGAAAACAGAATCAGATTGCCTCCAGAAGTTGTGAATGCTCTAACACAGGAGGTTTTTAAGAAGAGATTGGGCAACCATTTTGTCTGAAATGGTATAGCATTTCCTATCTGAGAAGGAAATCTTCAAGGTCCCTTCCAACAATGTTATTCTGAAAGAGTCATAAGTATTTACTTTCTCAGCATTTGAGTCTGACATGAGTTTTCCTCTTAATGGTTAAGCACTGTTAAAGATATTGTTGTGTTACCACCAGAGTCGTGGTTCATAAAGCAGAGTACCATCAGAAGTTTTTATGCATGGAAACGGTTTTGAGAGTAATTGTGAATAACATGCAGACAAACTGGTTTTATATTATTTTACTTTGAGGGTAAAGCGAAATCATAATCTTTTAACAATCCAAGCCATATAAAGTGCAATATAAGATCAATCCAGGGATATAAAATCTTCTTACCAGTTTGTAGAAAAATACAAGGAACATTCAGGACCAATATAAAAACAGTTCAATAAATATCAGGAAACATTAATAAATAACCCATGATCAAACAATGACCATTTAGAGAGATCAAAAATAGTTACAGCATAGTAGCAGGTAAAAATATGGTGTAGTGTTTTTTTCTAAGCACAATAAAGCTCTCCTTAAATACATTTGCTACAGAGCTTATCCAATCAGGATGCAGAATGACTCAGCAATGTTCTTAAAGCAACATAATACATTTACACAATACAAACATACAATGTTGGATTATATATTGCCTGGCCAACTAGTTAGGCAATGACCATATCCTAACAAGCACTATTCGGAACTTTATAATCAGACTCTGTGAACAATGAATGGTATGAATGTATAACTCGCTTGTAAATGATAGCTGAGCCCACTCACCTTGTTGCTGGTTGTTGTTTTTTTTATGCATGGTAGACTAGTGTACAATTAGAGATAGGGATGAAGAAAGATTTAAAAGTTAACATTCAGATGAAACCTGTGCATTTTTCATTAGGACTTATGGGCCTCAGCTAGAAAAGATTCACGGATGTTTTATATATGGTAACTGCAGCAATGCACAAAGATGGAAGACTACAGAAACAGCAATAATGGAGGAATGGATAGCAAAGATGGCTGAGTTTACAGAAATGGGTAAACTGACTTGTTTGATTAAGAGGAGAACTACATTTACAAAAGACTGGAATAGACATTTTGCTAAAAATAGATAACAATAAACTGCTATTTTTAGGATTTATTGACTAAAAATATTTGTTTATGGGAAAAAAGGTATGTAATGGTATGTAAATTGGATAGTGGAGTGGAGATGTTAGTTGCTATTCTGGCTGAAAAGGAGATCAGAAATTGCTTCTTTAGATATTTTTTTTCTTGCTTTTTATTATTCATTTTTATCCTTTTATAATCCTGTTCTATTTCTATATTTTTAAGTCTTTGGAAAATATTCTTTTAATGAACATTATTTTTTTTTTAAAAAAAAAACAAGAACAAAGAGAAGTAGAATAGATAATCAACATTCTCTTTCAACACCAAATGAAAGACACTGGAAACATGCTAGATTGTGAACCCAGCTTTCTGAATATCCTCAAAAATGCATTTTTGTTTATATCTCCATGCATCAACTATCTAATGTTGTAGAGATCGTTTGTTTAGAATGTGAATTAGTCACATTATCTCCAAAGACCTTCATACACATATTCCAGACGTTTTATCCCAGTAACAAACACCGTGTCTTTGACCAGTAGGGGCCAGTCTTGCTCCATAAAACTTAAATTCCATTTCAGAAAATTCTCTCATAAGGATTTCAGAAGGAATTTTAAACTGAGAGTTGCAGTGTCAAGAAAAAGGGAGGTGGTTGTAATAGGGGAGGGAGAAAAGGCAATTAATGAACTCTAAAGTTAGAACACAAAATAAGGCTCCAAAACAAGCAGAAAACCAGCGTAAAACCAGAGCGTAAGATTAATCACTTCTAGCTAGTTTTCACATTAATATTGAAGAGGGGACATACATTCCAGAATATGCAAAAAAAAAAAAAAAAAAGTGGTAAATGCAAGATGAAAGAAACATTAGTATATAGCTGCCACTGACTAAAGTTATATCTATCTTTCTCTTATCATCACAGCTGCCTTATTTTCTTTACCGCTGCGGAGTAAAAACATTGCAACCTAAGGGAAACAACTTTTCATCTGTTGAGCTGCCTTTTTTTTTTTTTTTAATGTGTTCTTGCTTTCCGGAGGAATTTTTGAATTCAATACTGCGTAAATGAATCTATGTGTCATTGATGTAGGTGAGTTAGAGGAAATAGTTGGGAGTAATGTTGTGCCAAACGTCCCTTCCCTTTGGACTTTAACCTGTTTATAAATGATGAGATGAAGGAAAAAAGTCAGTGTGGAAAGAAGGGGGATTCGGCTCAGAATTTGAACAGGGAGAAGAGGTCATACATGTTGTGTAGCATTTATCTTTCTTCTTTAAAAGAAGTTTCACAAATGACCTTCCTTCTTTCAAGCTCAAGGCTGCTAGATTACACAGTGATCAGAAGACTGGGCAGATTGATTGTTAGTGAGAAAGAGAAGATGAAGGATAGAAGAAACACGCTATAAACAGTACAAAGAAAAAAAAAAGCTTCTTATTTAAAAGAGAAGACACTATATGTGGTGTGTGAAATAACTACATTTTCTCTTCCTTCTACAAAACAATTAGCTGACCGTGCAAGATTGTAGTGTCATCTAATTGTTGAATGACAAATGGTTTACCTAAACCTAAACCTAATTTGAGCCTAAATCAGTGGTGGGATTCAGCTGGTCTCTCCGGATTGGGCAAACCGGTAGCGGCAACTGTGGGAGGCTCCACCCACCTGCCTGGACATAATGCACACCTACTGCGCATGCGCAGAAGGCCGTGTGCCTGTGCAGGTGAGACACATGCGAGCGAAGCGAGCGCACACTCACATTTGCAAACCGGTAGTGAAGGTAAGTGAATCCCACCTCTGGCCTAAACCTAAACTAAAACTTAATCCAGGGGTGAAATCCAGCAGGTTCTGACAGGTTCTGGAGAACCGGTAGCAGAAATTTTGAGCAGTTCAGAGAACCGGTAGCGGAAATTTTAAGTAGTTCAGAGAACTAGCAAATATCATCTCTAGTTGGCCCCAGAGTGGGGTGGCAATGGAGATTTTGCAGTATCTTTCCCCTAGGAGTGGGGAGAGAATGGAAATCTGCAGTATCCTTTCCCTGGAGTGGGGTAGAAATGGAAATTTTGCAGTATCCTTCGCCTGCCATGCCCACCAAGCCATACCACTCCCACCAAGCCACGCCCACAGAACCGGTAGTAAAATAAATTGGATTTCACCATTGATCTAATCTCTCCTTCCTCCACCCTTAATTCCTTGCACAATCCTTTAATTACTCCAGAAAGGAAGAACAAGTACCTTTTAAGAATAGTCTCCCAACTATATAATTCCATGTTTGTTTATAGTGGTTTTCTGACTTTAAAGTTCCCTCCCAAAATAAAGAGACGTTTGATACGTTGGGAGATTGAAATGAAATAGCACTTTGTTGCATTTGCATACTTACATGTTTTTGCCATTTTCACAATTCTTAAAAGTCCTGAAATGCATATGAACACCAACATCTAAATCTTTCTGTGGCCCCACAGAAAAATCTATAAGAAAAAAAAAACCTCATATATTACACGCACACAAAGACATATACACATATTCATTGTCTTGAAATTCAGAGAATTGAATAGCAGCAGCTTTTTAAAGACTAAAAACCTAAAAGTTCCCAATTTATATAGAATAGAATAGAATAGAATAGAATAGAATAGAATAGAATAGAATAGAATAGAATAGAATAGAATAGAATAGAATAGAATTTGTTATTGGCCAAGTATGATTGGACACACAAGGAATTTGTCTTGGTGCATATGCTCTCAGTGTACATAAAAGAAAAGATACATTCATCAAAATCATAAGGTACAACACTTAATGATAGTCATAGGGTACAAATAAGCAATCAGGAAACAATATCAATATAAATCGTAAGGATATAAGCAACAAAGTTACAGTCATACAGTCATAAGTGGAAGGAAATGGGTGATGGGAACAATGGGAAGATTAATAGTAGTGCAGACTTAGTAAATAGTTTGACAGTGTTGAGGGAACTATTTGTTTAGCAGAGTGATGGCGTTTGGGAGAAAACTGTTCTTGTGTCTAATTGTTCTAGTGTGCAGTGCTCTATAGCATTATTTTGAGGGTAGGAGTTGAAACAGTTTATGTCCAGGATGCGAGGAGTCTGTAAATATTTTCACAGCCCTCTTTTTGACTCGTGCAGTATACAGGTCCTCAATGGAAAGCAGGTTGTCATTTTACCTTGGCTATTCTGCAGGTGAATTTAGTTCACGTTTGCAGGTTCTTGTTATTAAGGGATCTTCGATATTGGCAGTTCTGTTTCATAGGAAAGTTACTTAGTAAACTACACTTATACTAAATTTTTGCCTACTGAGTAGGAATGCCTGGCTTCTTTTGATATCAAAATGAAGAACAAGGAAGTTGCAATAGAAAAGCATTGTACTTTTCTTCCCTCTTTGCTGTAAAGAATGAATTCATTGCCAGTAGGAAGAGATGACTCATGGCAGCACTCTAAAAAGTACCTTAAAGCTGAGCACAAAAGGCTTTCTGAAAATTTCCATCCAATATAAGGACAAAGGCTTTGGAAAGGTGAGTTCTCCAGATTGTTCTGAGGGGAAGATAAATTCTCGGCAATTTCTTAAGTGAAGGATTTCCTCTTAGTGCTGAGAGTAATATTACCACACAAAATTCTTTCAGGGTGGCTTTGAGATTGAGTACTGAGCATGAAAGTGAGCACTGGGAGATTATTGAGCAAGTTGATTTACATCCTAAATTGTAAAAAAATATGTGGATAGCCCCAATGGCACAGTGGTTAAGTGCAGAATTGCAGGCAAACTCTGCCCATAGCCTGGAGTTTGATCCTGATGGGGCTTAAGGTTGAGTCAGCCTTCCATTCTTCTGAAGTCACTAAAATGAAGACCCAGATTGCTGGGGACAATATACCAGTAATGGCTGACATTTTAAACTGCCCAGAGAGTGTTGTAAAGCACTATGGGGAAGTATATAAATCTAAATACTATTGCTACTTTTTCTTTTCTTTCTCTCTTTTAAATACTTTAGCAGAATGTTAACGTATTTCTAATCATATCATAGAACCCTGCTATATTGAAACAGTACAATTTGTCAAGATTTATAAATAAAATAAAAAGGGGGGGGGAGTCCCTTTCTATCTAAACATTTCATAACCTTAGTGAGGAATGACTAGCAATGAAAACTGGACGAGCGAAGCATAACCCTGAAATTCTCTGGACTTCTCATGCCATTTACCATACATATCTTTCTGGACCGTTTGGCAGAATTGAAACTTTTTGGCCTAGTTGTTTCTCTTAGGTGGCTTCAGAAAGTGTGGCTAAGTAACAGGTGTTCAACATTTGTATTGTATTGACCGTGTATTTGTTTATCACATTTATACGCTGCCCACCACACAAGATCCTAACTCAGGGGAGATGTACAATGGATAATTAAAAAGAAAACTAACAATATTTGTTGTTGGTTGGTTGGTTTATTTCTTACATTTATATAGTATTTCACCTCACAAAATCAGACCCCGGTACAGTGAAAAACAAATCATAAAACAAAAATTAGAGACTTGATAAGAAATTCAGTTCAAAACCTTTGCGAAACCACTAGGGAGGCAATCAGTTCTTGTCTCACTTTCTTCCTCCTTTTCTTTTTGTTGTATGAGAAGGGGACATAATTGTGAAAGCCACTACCATGAAGTCTGGGCTCGTTGGTGCTCTCTCAGCTTGATGGTTTCCTTGCAGTTGTTTCATTACCAAACTAAATAACATTATCAATGCTTCTAGCACTAATGATGTTACTTAGTTGGGTAATGGAACATCTGCAAGGAAACAGCCAAGATCAGAGAACACGAAGGAGCTCATAGTTCACCCCTTAGCTACAAATATTATTTTCTATTGGTATTACTATGAATGTTTTAAAAAGATATTTAGTGTATTCATGCAGGACAGGTCTATAAAGCTACTACTCCTAAAGCTTCCAGATTGGGGACTGGAGGCTTCTATGGACCAGTTTCAGGGTTAACCCCCCCCCACACACAAAAACAAAACAGTGAATATGTCTTTATCTCTTAGTTATGAGGCATCTGTTGGCCACTATGAGCAAGACAGAAAAAATAGTACGAAGATGGATTTTGCCTAATTCTGCAAGAATACACTCTGGCTCATATATGATAACTATACTGTAGGATGTGCACTACTTCTCAATTCTTTATAGGGAAGGTGGTGATTTAGAATTATAAAGCCCTAAAAAGATTGAGGTCTGCCTATTTGAATGGCTACCCCTTCCTTTTTAGCAATAGCAATAGCACTTAGACTTATATACCGCTTCACAGTGCTTTACAGCCCTCTCTAAGCGGTTTTACAGAGTCAGCCTATGGCCCCCAACAATCTGGGTCCTCATTTTACCCACCTCGGAAGGATGGAAGACTGAGTTAACCTTGAGGTTGGTGAAATTCGATCTGCCAAACTGCTGGCAGCCGGTGATCAGCAGAAGTAGCCTACAGTACTGCAGTCTAACCACTGCGCCACCATGGTGGTGAGAGATTTTAATCTCTGTCTCTCGCTCTCCCTCCCTCCCTCCCTCCCTCTCTCATCTATCTACACACATGTGCAATCAAAACTCATCCTCCTTCTCCCTTTTTTGTGTACTGCATTCTCTTGGGAACTGCATTTAGTCTCTACTCTGCTACTCTACTCAGTCTTTAGAACATCTGTAACAATACCTTGTGTGTGTGTGTGTGTGTGTGTGTGTGTGTTTGTGTTTAATGCTGCTTCCCCCTCTCTTTGGTGCTTGTCTAAGCAGATCAGCAGGTATCAAGCAAATAAAATTGAAACAACAAGCCACCTGTTTTCAAATCTCAAATATCTGTTAAAAGAGTTCTGTTAACTCTTTCCATCTCAGAATGAAGATCTATCTCATTACCAACTTCACTGATTTTTTTATTCATCCATTTGGGAACAGAACCTTAAGTTGCTGGGATCCTATCATTCTTAAATTTCTCAAAGTGTGACCTTTTTTTGCCATAGCAGCTGTAAAAATTACAACCAAACCCTTTCAGGCCAAGGCAATTTATTATAAAGAGGATTCTCTAACATTATGGTGTATATTCTAAATTAAGTCCATGATTGATCTTGCTCCATGTAAATCCCTTGTAATGGTCCCTACTTACATACTTAATAAACTTAAGTTTGAAACCTGTCTTAATTCCTGTATTTTGGGGGAGGGGGATAAAAGAAAGCTTTAATCAAAGCTTTAAATTCCATCTTCCATCCTGCAAAAGCACTATTTTTTTTTATTAAAAACGACAAAGGTTACTATCATTTATCATAGTGTCACTTCAGGAAATAAGATGCTACCCACAACCGGTAGGAAAAATTAACTATGACAGTATTACATTTGGGTGCATAGGTTTAATTTTATCTTTGATAGTGATGCGGTGAAAAGTACACCCACATTTCACATAAGATTAATTTGTAGAACAGAGCAGGTTTTCACACACACTGGCAAGGTTCACACTACTGATTATTGCCAAAGTGATTGGCTAGGATTGGTATCCTCAGAGAGATAATAAAGGAACCCACCGAATTCTCACTTAGCTCAGTGATAAAGAATTTCTCGGTGCTAATGGAATTGGCTTCCTTTGAGTAAAACTGGTAACCAAGGCATTGTTTTAATATTTGCTTTCTTTTAAAATGAAATAATTTTGCAGAATAGCTAAAGCCAATCCTAACACTACTGCCCCTTGTTTATTCAAGATATCCTCAGTTTTCTCCAAACAATAGAATGCATTGAGGAAGAATGTCTCTGGAACAATTTGAGCTCCTTCTGGCTAGTTGTTATTGGACAGCCTTCTTGGCTCCATTTCAAGGAAAATAGAAGGAGGGTAGAATGAATGATGGACTCAAGCAAGGAAAAAACAACAGCCAAATCCTAGCACAGTGTGAGGCCCAATGAATTATTATTTTCTTATAGCTATTAATTTCTGCAGCAGGTGGCAGTATTAGCAGATCTTCATTAGCATGTTTAAGGAAGACCAAAAAACAAAAACCAAAGTCCTATAAGAAGGCAATTCTCAAATTATTGACAAGTAAATAAGAGAAGAGAAGACAAGAAAGACAGGAAGTCACCAAAAATTGAAGCCCCACTTGTAAGCAATTTTATGTCAAGAATAGAATAGAATAGAATAGAATAGAATAGAATAGAATAGAATAGAATAGAATAGAATAGAATAGAATAACAGAGTTGGAAGGGACCTTGGAGGTCTTCTAGTCCAACCCCCTGCCTAGGCAGGAAACCCTACATCACTTCAGACAAATGGTTATCCAACATTAAAAACTTCCAGTGTTGGAGCATTCACAACTTCTGGAGGAAAGTTATTCCACTGATTAATTGTACTATTAATTAATTGTACTATTAACTGTCAGGAAATTTCTCCTTAGTTCTAAGTTGCTTTTCTCCTTATTAGTTTCCACCCATTGCTTCTTGTCCTGCCCTCAGGTCCTTTGGAGAATAGTTTGACTCCCTCTTCTTTGTGGTAATGCCTGAGATATTGGAACACAGCTATCATGTCTCCCCTAGTCCTTCTTTTCATTAAACTTGGGCTGCAATTTTAATTTTGTCACCCCTAAGAAGGATGGGGAAGAAGCAGAATAAAATAAATTCCAAGAAGGCCCTGGCCAATTAGATTCTCATTTAATATATTCCAATGTTTCTTGCCTCCATCAGAGAAGGAGAAGGATGCCATGTTCAAAATACTTTGGTTGACATCTCCACTGTTATGTGTTTTTCTGTTTTAAGGTTAAGTAATAAGGGAGAAAGAGGCATTTAACCATTGTTTTGTTTGTTAGGTTATAGAGGAGGTCACTGTCACCACAGGAAAACAGTGGCAGAATCTGCTTTAGTGAAACAAGAAAGAAAAATGTTGAAAAGGAAAGAAAAAAGAGACATATCTGACTGATATACTTTGACACCCCTCCCCCCCGCCCACTCCTCAGTTTCTGCAGAATTTGAACATGGAAAGAAAATCTCAGTTCCTGGAGTGAGAATGTTGCTGAGAAGGTGAAAGCATTTTATAGGCCATTCAATGCTTATGATGCTTCATTGTTAGAGGGACCATTTCCTGCTTATTTGGTTGGTGAACTGGTAGATACATCAACCAGGAGATAGGACTATTGTAAAACAAACTTGCAAATACAACCCCTAAAATAGACTTAATATAAAGAAGACTGTGATGCAAAAGAAAACCTCCTTTCTTTGTTTTGACACCTTAAAGTTTTTATTCTGTTTTTTGCAGAGCTATGGAGATGCACCACGGATTGTCATAAACTTCAGGTTCTGAAGTTGCAGAGAATCATAATCAAAAGCAAGACATTTCTTTGACAATTGTTCCCAACCTGTCTTCTGTCTTCTAATTGGAGGAATGACTTCCTGCCAGCTGCCAGACATGACTCATCTTTAGTTTCTTAGTGAACATTGAAAAGCAACTTGTAAACTGCTCCGGGTGAGATTTCCCTGGAAGAACTGAAGGGAGGCTAAGTTAAACCTTTTGGTGATAATACCTTGTCTATCTGGCAGAAGGTAATGTTGCAGAACTAAAAAAATAAAATAAAAATTGAAGATACCTTACCAACATTCAGGGGGGAAACAGCAGAAAATGTGGCTTCTATCCATGTGCTTCATCTGCTCCATATTGTACAACACTCCTCCCATTGTGCCTTTGTTCCTTCCTTATGTTTAATTCAGTTTTAGTCATCCAGTTTTAGTAATCCAAAAGAATACAATCTTTGTAAAAGAAATGTAAATAAAATTCACAATTGTATCTAAGCCTCCTTGTCATCCTGTTATGAAGTCATTGACTTTAAATCTATAACACAGGGAGAATCAAAACAAATTGATGTTATGTCTATACACAATAGGCATAGCATAATTGTTCTGAAAAGGTGTGAACTTTTTACCAACTAGATCCTCAAGAGATTCCCAGAACAAACTCACTTCCTTGAGTGATCTTCAACCATCAGCTGACATTTACTGCTACCTATTTGTCTGTATTTCCATCCATCCAACTTGGATATCATCAAACAATAAAAACTCACAGACACATATAAAATAATCTATGCAAATACCCTCAATAGTTAAAACTCTGTGGTATTAAAGCAATGAAGAACTCATCCAAATTACAAATATATGAGAAAAACATACAGTGGTAATGAAATTATGCAGCAAATTTATATAATCCAATTAAATCAACCCAAGTAATTGAAAGTAAATAAAAATAAAAATGGTGATTGCAAACAATTCAATGTAATGCTCTTTGTAAAAGTTAAATTTTCAGTGGCTGAAGTGACTCTAACAGAAACATTAGAGAGGATGGAACAGGCTGTTCCACAAGTCTGGATTAGCAACTGAAAACAATAGAATAGAATAGAATAGAATAGAATAGAATAGAATAGAATAGAATAGAATAGAATAGAATAGAATAGAATAACAGAGTTGGAAGGGACCTTGGAGGTCTTCTAGTCCAACCCCCTGCTTAGGCAGGAAACCCTACACCACTTCAGACAAATGGCTATCCAACATCTTCTTATAAACTTCCAGTGTTGGAGCATTCACAGCTTCTGGAGGAAAGTTGTTCCACTGATTAATTGTTCTGTCAGAAAATTTATCCTTAATTCTAAGTTGCTTTTCTCCTTATTAGTTTCCACCCATTGCTTCTTGCCCTACCCTCAGATGCTTTGGAGAATAGCTTGACTTCCTCTAATTTGTGGCAGCCCCTGAGATATTGGAACACTGCTAACATGTCTCCCCTAGTCCTTCTTTTCATCAAACTAGACATACCCAGTTCCTGCAACCGTTCTTCATATGTTTTAGCCTCCAGTCCCCTAATCATGTTTGTTGCTCTTCTCTGCACCCTTTCTAGAGTCTCCACATCTTTTTTACATTATGGCGACCAAAATTGTTGGAGTAGAGTTTAAAAAAAAGGTCCAGGAAGATAAAGGAAAGAAAAGTTGTTGTTTTTTTTGATCAGAGTAAAAAGAGAAAAAATCCATAAAGATTTTACCAAGAAGAAAATATTAGATTGGCTAATTCAAGTAGGAGAAGAAGAGGCAGAGAGAAGCTATTATGTTATGATACTCTATAATAATAGACCTCTAATACAGGTATTCCTTAACCTATGACTGTTCATGTAATGACAGTTCAATGTTATGATGTCCTTGCAAAAAGTCACTTATGACCTATACTTGCATTTACAATAGGGCATCACAGTCATGGGATCACAATTCAGGGGCTTGGCAACCAGCTTGTATTTACTAATTGCCTCACCAAGGATCACAATTTGTGATCTTTTTAGTCAATTTCTGCCCAAAAAGCACCTCCGGGGAAGCCAAACACACTTAATAACTGCTGTAAAAACTCTTGTAAAATTGAGTGTAACTTGATCTATCACTACAATGACATATGATGGAAATTCTGGGTCATAGGTCCAGGACTACCTGTAGTACTAGCTTCGTCTATTCCCTGCCTTGGCCTGCCTTGGTGAGTGGATTTAGATTGAGATATATGTAAATTTTTATGCATCATGTAACTTGGATACTAAGTTGTACTCATCTTAAATTCATGCCTACCTTTAAAAAAAAAAAATAAAAAAAAAATCCATAGACTTAGAAGGGGGGTTTTGGCCATCAAATCTACCACCTGCTACTATAGGAATATGTCCTTGTGGTGTCGGTCAGGAGGATATGTCTTTCACTGCCCTATGCACCATGAGATTAGGGCCAAACTACTAATGTAGGTGAATTTATGGACTTCAGTCCTGAACAATTGAACTATTTTCTGGCAAATGTGTTTTCCAACTCTCAGCAACCAAGTTGCTACTTTTGCTCTGCTCTCATTTAAACTTAAAAAGAAATATTTAAGTTCTTAGCTATAGTCTTGGCTTTATTTTGCTGTAACCTTTTTACATCTAATACTCTTTTTTATTACTTTTTTTTAAACAATATTTTACTGTTATTTTATTGTATTTTATGGCATATTATATCTTATAACCTGTGGCTACAATAATAAACTTACTAACTTCCTTCCTTCCTATTGTAGGAACCTAAATTAAAGTGTCTTCAATAGAGGAACTTCTACTGAAATATAACCAATAAAGAGGAGACCCATCCTCCACTTCCTGATATGCTACTTTTAGAAAACTTTTCCTGATAGTAAATTGGAATTTGTTTTCTTATAACTTCAACATCCATCCTGATTCCATATTTTGCACATTGGGATTAAAGGTAAAGTTTGTTTCTGTATGACTCCTTTCAAATTCTTGAAGAGGTTCAAATGTGTATATCTGGGAAAAGAGGGATAAAGGACAAATTACAAAACATGCATGGTGATGACATCACACCCATGTCATGGCTTGTGTAATGTGTCAGACAATGGGACTCCAGCATATAAAATTGGCATTTGCCTGCTGACATCACCCTGTACATATCATAATTTTGACAATCTTGCAGTTGCTGCAGCTGCTACTAGATTCATATCTATCTTCAACCTGTGGTGGGATTCAGCCGGTTTGGGTGAACCTGTAGTTAAATTCCTAGCTGGCCCCTCCCCTTCCAGAAGTCCCCACACCCCCCATTTTGGCTCCCAGGTAAGTGCAGGGAGGCCTACTAGGGTGGTGCCTCCCCAGCCCTCCGTGCCCCCCGTAGCCCGTTTTTGTTCCCAGGAGGCTGCAGGGAATCCTACTAGGCCCAAAATGGGGTGCCGGGGGGGGCGGCACGTCCCCCCATGGCCCGTTTTTGCTCCCAGAGGGTTGCAGGAGGCCGAGTGATGCCTGTCACACCCCCTGGCCACACCCACCATACCCACGCCCACCCAGCCGGTCATTAGGGCAGAGAAACGGTTGTTAAATTATTTGAATCCCACCACTGTCTTCAACAATGGAAATCTAATGGGTAACTTAGGGACATACATTCTCTAATAGTCTAATTTGTCAAATTAATAGTCTAATTTGATCTTGTGGTGATAGAAATGAAGACAGATCCCCAGGTAAGTCAACATGAGCTCCTGGAGAAAAGGTGGAATACAAACCTAAGAAACAGACAAACAAATAATATGTGAATATTGCTGAATGTTGAGTAACTCAAGTTCCATAAACTGAAGAACTTAAAGCTAAAAATACTCCATTATTATTTCACCTGATTGCATTGTTTGTTTCTGAGAATACAGCCTACAGTATATATTCATTGAATTGTAGAATAGCAGAATAACAGAGTTGGAAGGGACTTTGGAGATCTTCTAGTCTAGGAAACCCTATAGCATTTCAGACAAATTTCAGATGAATACAATTGAAGTTTCAGGATATTCTTTAGCCCAGCCAAGATCTTTAGTCAACTATTTATTTTATATACAGTATCTATATCTACATCTGTATTTGTGTATACATTTGGACCTCTAAAACCATTTAAAAAGCCCCACTGGTAGGCATACTGTTAATAGTAGGATTATTATACTGTTAATAAGTGTGCTTATTAACCAATAAAAAGCTGGAATGTATGTACAATATTATAAATACATTATTGAAATTATTTTCATATTGAGAACAAATAATGCAATATTTGGTTTCTTAAACTGAGTCCAACACAACCTTAAGAGAGGGGCACCTGAATCATAAATTCAGAAACGATAGAAATATTTTGCTGAAAGTCAGCTTGCTGAAATCATGTTGTGTTCGGCACACTGTAGAAGAGCCTTTCATTTCACACAGAATGACAACGAACCCCAAAAGATCTGGTTCCATGTGAACTAAAAACGTATTTCATTCATAATTTATAGAGGCACCTGTCAGATTCTCTGAGACAGGCATGAAGTAGAAACTCTCCAGAGACTGAGGTGAACATGACTAACAGCTAACTTTTATTATTACACTGGAATGGCATTCATGAGAGACATGTGATGGTTTCTGAGCAGGCAGAAGAGATAGTGTCAAATGTATACCCAGTCACCCTTCAATTCTTGCATGCTGTTTAATGACACTCGATCAAAATAGAATTGGAAGGGACCTTGGAGGTCTCCTAGTCCAACCCCCTGCTCAAGCAGGAGACCCTATACCAGTGATGGCTAACCTTTTTCTCGTTGCGTGCCGAAAGCGTGCAAATGCGTGTGCAACAGCACGCAGGCGTACCGGCATCCGTAATGCAATGCAGCCCACCCTGCACATGTGTGCACAACCCCCCCCACTCTGCCTGGCCCCCTGCGCATGCATACGAACCCCCCCGCTTCCCCCCACCCCAATGCATGCGCACACGACACCTCCCTTTTCCTTTTTTTGGGCCTAGTAGGTCTCCCTGCAGCCTCCTGGGCCCAAAAACAGGCCATTTAGGGGGCCTCGCTGCAGCCTCCTGGGCCTAAAAATGGGCTGTGTGGGGGTGTGCTGCCCCCCCCATACTCCCCCCTGTCCCCAAGCATGCACACACGACCCCCCATGCATGCACACACATCTGCATGTGGCCCCCTGTGCATCCCAATAATCAACTGGCTAGCAGGAGGCATGCGCCCATGCGCAATGGAGCTGAGCTGGGTGACGGCTCGCATGCCCGCAGAAAGGGCTCCACATGCCAGCTGTGGCACACATGCCATAGGTTCACCATCACGGCCCTATACCATTTCAGACAAGTGATTGTCCAGTCTCTTTCGAAAAACCTCCAGTGATGAAGCACCCATTAATCCCATGGAGAGGGGCAATTGATTTGCTGTTCTCATACACCTTTGTCTCATCTATTAAAAGCAGTTGCATCTTTATATTCTCTACATTCTTGTGTTTCTGACTAGACAGATCTGTGAATCTTCTTCTCTAACTGAAGGTCAGATCCCCTCGGCTGACCATTGATGAAAAATGAGCTCTTGATGATAGAAAGTTGCTTTAAAAATTATTTTAGAAAACACTTTTTTTTTTCATATGTGCATTTTAAGTCTTCTCTTAATGTGTTTAAAGAATTCTGAGTTCTATAAACAACTATAGGTTGAGCAAGAATCACTTAATACTTGGTTGGGTGGAACTGATTCAATCTCAGAATTGACTAAGATGTCCTTAAGAAGCTAGATACCATAATGGATGGAGTTCTGGGACTTTAAATTTAGACATCTTAAATTTGCCAAGGTTGAGAAATTTTGACCCAATTGGTCAGTTTAGCTGATTTATAATTGCAGAGATAAGTAAGAGAATTCAGAAAATACCTTTGAGCAGAGCTTAGCTCCTGGTGACATATGGATGTATCTCAGTGGTGAAATCCAATTTTTTTACTACTGGTTCTGTGGGCGTGGCTTTGTGGGCGTGGTGTGGCTTGGTGGGCATGGTGTGGCTTGGTGGGCATGGTGTGGCTTGGTGGGCATGGTGTGGCTTGGTAGGCATGGCTTGGTGGGCATGGCAGGGGAAGGATACTGCGAAATCTCCATTCCCACCCCACTCCAAGGGGTGGAATGCAAAATCCCTATTCCCATCCCACTCTGGGGTCAGCCAGAGGTGGTATTCACTGGTTCTCCGAACTACTCAAAATTTCCGCTACTGGTTCTCCAGAAGCAGTCAGAACCTGCTGGATTTCACCCCTGATGTATCTATGCAGTTTTCTTAGCCCGATACTGTGAAACTTTACTATTGGATTCTTCTACAGGCCTTCCTAATCTTTCCTACAGTCCTGGACTTGCCAGATGGTATGCTATCCAATTATCAACTAGGGCCAACTCTGCTTAGCTTTCTTGATCAGGCAACTTTGGCTAGGCTGCCACTGAGCTTGGCAGAGACATCACAGTAAATGTGATAATCTAGCAGTTGGTGGTATTGCTGTAATTGTAGACTCTGAACGGAACACTCTTTTGAGAAGATGGCTCTTTAAATGGTGTATTGGTACGTGAAAAAGGCCTTAAAAGAAGAGATGCTGCCTAGAGAACCATCACATGTATTTATTTAGCGTACAATGGGCTGTTGGTCTGAGCTCCGAGCTTGGCAACTTGGTTGCAAATATTTCATCACCATTCGAGAAGACATTGTCAGTGTGCTTTGAATTGTGCTCATCTGTCCGAACACCGGCCTTTAAATACCTTTTTATGATACCATTTGAGCAGACTGATGATGACTCCTTGAATAGTGATGAATACATTTAGCGTACAATGTCAGAGAAATATTCACAAAGTAGACACACAATGCAATCCTGACAATGTAGAATGCTATTTCATTTTGTTCAGTGCTTACACACCTTTCCTTGGTGCACTGTGGGGGGAGAACTAGCTTTATACCAGCTAACTAGCAGCACTTGGGTTGCTGGCTCTTCTGGTTTCCTCCATTGGTCTCTCATCTTGCCTCATCTTGTGTTTCTGATGCCTTGCATCAGTCAGGTCCAGTACTGACTTCCTCTCTCCACACTCATGAATGCAGCTAGGTTTTCCCCATCAAAGTGGTACCCATTTATCTACTCACAATATAGCATGTTTCAAATGGGTGGGCAGGAACTAAGGATCAAGCGACTGGAGCTCACTCCATCTCATGGAGCCAGGCTCAAAATGTCAGAGTGCAGACCATTTCTGGCCAGCAGTTCCAGGGTCATTAAGCTTCTGCACCATGGTATTGCCATACCATCAGATAAAAGAGGACATAGCCTGCAGCTGCATAGCAAGTGGAAAAAGAAGCTCAGAAGGGAACATAACAGGGGTGAAATCTAGCAGGTTCTGGCAGGTTCTGGAGAACCGGTAGCGGAAATTTTGAGTAGTTCGGAGAACCGGCAAATACCACATCTGGCTGGCCCCAGAGTGGGGTGGAAATGGAGATTTTGCAATATCCTTCCCCCAGGAGTGGGGAGGGAATGGGGATTTTGTGGTATCCTTCCCCTGGAGTGGGGAGGGAATGGGGATTTTGCAGTATCCTTCCCCTGCCATGCCCACCAAGCCATGCCCACCAAGCAACCCCACGCCTACCAAGTCACGCTCACAGAACCAGTAATAAAAAAAATGGAATTTCACCACTGGACCATAACTAGTTCCCCATATGTAAAGGGGAAGGCAGGAGATTTGTACTTTCAGATTGCAAGATTCTACAATAAAATAGACTAGAATTAGCAGATTTGGTCATGCTTTCTGTCTCATCTACTTGGGAAGGCTGACAAAATTGTCCTGGAAGATGGCAATGATAAAACTCTTCCACATTATTGTTATGAAGACATGTCATTCTATTTCCAGAATCACCAGGTTCAAGGATGTCTTAGCATTTGTTGCAGAAATTATAGTTTATTTTCCCCTAAAACAAATCTCCTTAGCTTTCTCTTTTATATATGTGCTTACCAGCACTTTAGAGTGCATCTATTTATTAAGCCAGAAAGGTTGGAGTTTTTTTGCTTCTTCTTTTTTTTTTTTAAAAAAAAAAACCCTGTAACAGGTTGGTTCCTTCTTGTTAATGGGTGTCATTATTCTGTTATTCGAAGAAATGATAGCCCAAGCAGGCTGATATTTTTAAAGCTAATGAGCCTACCTATTAGCATCTGACCATTGCCGTTAACAAGATAGGCTTTTTTTAAAAAAAAAAAAACAATTTTTGTAGTGATTTATGATGGTAAATTAAATCATATAATACAGAAGTTGCTCTCATTTTTCTTAACAGGTTTGCAGAGTTTAAAGCAAATGGCTGGATTGTCTCAAAATGGAATTTATGACTTTTTTTCCCTGGTGAAGCATATCATCAGGGCTACAGTGAGTGCACCAATATCAGCTTCAGAAGGCATAAAGAATGGATAAAAAGCAAGGTTGAAAATCTGTTCCCTGAAAAGCAGATAAATTAACACACACAGCTTGGAGACTGGGAATGGCTTTGTAGTCATACCAGTGGTGGTATTAAGCTGGTTCTATCCGGTTTAGGCAAACCAGTAGCGGCGGTTGAGGGAGGTTCCACTCTCCTGCCTAGATGTCATCACATCCCGTTTTTGATCCTCTGCGCATGCGTGGAAGCCTCTGTCCATGTGCGGTGGTGCATGCGAGCACGCTCACATTTGCTAACAAGTAGCAAAGGTAAGTGAATACCACCTCTGAGTCATACATGTAGATGAGATTCAGATCTATAAAAGTATGCAAAAAGATAGGTAGCTGCACGAATGTACGAGGATCTGGATATTTGAGTCTTCTGAGAATTTGGTTTTGATCCCAGATAATTCCTATGTGATCATCTTGTAAAGCAGCTTTCCCAGAGTGGATCAGTTCCAGGTGCTGGTCTTTCTTTCTTTCTTTCTTTCCTTCTTTCTTTCTTTCTTTCTTTCTTTCTTTCTTTCTTTCTTTCTTTCTTTCTTTCTTTCTTTCTTTCCTTCCTTCCTTCCTTCCTCCCTCCCTCCCTCCCTCCCTCCCTCCCTTCCTTCCTTCCTCCCTCCCTCCCTCCCTCCCTCCCTTCCTTTCTTCCTTTCTTCCTTTCTTTTTAGAATTAGGTGCCACCCAACTGTAACTCTAGGTGACTCACAGCATAAAAACAAAACAAATATACAATAAGTTAAAATAATAAAAAGGGCATATAACAACAATAGATGGCAAACGTGTTTCAAGAACAAGCAGATCCATAAGGGACTCAAATCATCCTCACCCAGAGCCTGAGAAAAGACCCAGGTCTTTCAGATACTCCAAATTCCCGTTAGGGTAGAAGCCCTTCAAATAGCAATAGCGCTTAGACTTGTATATCACTTCACAGTGCTTTATAGCCCTCTCTAAGCAGTTTATACACTCAGCATATTGCCCCCAACAATCTGGGTCCTCATTTTACTGACCTTGGAAATATGGAAGACTTGAACTGGTCAGAATTGAACTGCTGGCAATCGTCAGATTTAGCCTGCAATACTACATTCTAACCACTATGTCTCTTATCTCAGGGATAACCTCATCCAGAAGGCAGGTTCCACATGAGAGAAAGCACACTTCTGGAGTCCTTTCAGTCCTTTTACTTTCAGTCTAACTTTTTAGCTTCCTTCTCTCAGTGCATTTGCCTTCAAACCATTCATTACATGAGACGGAGGATTTTATTATATGTATTCCTATGCACACATTCACATTACTTTCCTCTTGCAAGAACTATAAAGGTAGTCCTCCCTTACCAATTGCAATAGGGACTGGCAACTCTAAACGCACATAGACATTAGGTGGAGCATCATGTAAACATGCTGTGTGATGATATTGGTTTCTGTTGTGGTTAAGTAAATCCCTGCAGGCTGTTAAATGCGATGTTACATGTCCATGACTTGTAACTTTCTGCCCATTTCTCCATTGAAAGTGCTTGTCAGAAGTCAACTGTGAAGTTCACAAATAGCATTCCATGACTGTGGGATGCTGTGTCTATCATAAATGGGCCCAGTTTTCATTTGATCAATCTGGGGTTGCTAATATAAGGGCAAGCCTAGGACAAAAATGATACACTAATTGAATTACTCACTGATAACTAAAGTTAATTGCTTGTAAAATAAGATACCTCATTTACCAAATTAAACGATCTCTCTCCCCCTTCTCTCTCTCTCTCTTTTTCTCTCTGTGTCTTTATTTATATTTTTGGTGACACACATTAACCATTTGTATGCACGTAGGTAGACCAACATTCTAATTTATCTTTCTAGCAGAAATGGAAAAAAAAAAGGAAGAAGAGAAGGAAGTGGGAAAAATAATGATTCTATTAAGAAATAAAGGGGAAAAACAGGGAGGGAAATAAATCTGAGAAGGAAAGAAAAGAGAGAAAACCAGCTGAAGGCTTACAAAATGAGGTAGATTCACAGGGCAGGGAGCCTTTTCCAATCTTGATGTAAACTGATACAAGTTTGCTTCAAGATGCAGGCTTAATTTTCAAGAGAGATGTTTTATGCCTCTTCTTTGTTCCTTCTTTCCAACAATGTTTCTACTATTATTATACTCATCTCAAACGATGTAAGCCCTAAAGCTCACTATAACAGCATTGCCAAAAAGGCATTAAGAGTTGTTAAACTAATTTTGTGAAGCCTCTTTTCTGGTAATGTTGTATTGCATACAAAACATTTGCCAGACCAATTCTTGAATAGAGCTTGTCCGCCTGGAACCCACACTGTATATCGGACATTAACACAATTGAGCAGGTCCAGAGGTATTTCTCGAGAAGAGTACTCCACTCCTCTACTCACAATAGAATCCCTTATGCCACCAGGCTTGAAATCTTGGGCTTGGACAATCTGGAACTGCGCCACCTACAGTCCAATCTAAGCATAGTACACAAAATTGTCTGCTACAACATCTTACCTGTCAACGACTTCTTCAGCTTCAACCTCAATAATACACAGGCAAACAGTCGATACAAACTCAAGGTAAACCGCTCCAAACTCAACTGCAGAAAATACGACTTCAGCAACAGAGTGGTCAACGCCTGGAATGCTCTACCTGACTCAGTTGTTACAACCTCAAATCCTCACAGCTTCAACCTTAAACTGTCTACCCTGGACCTCACCCCATTCCTAAGAGGTCCATAAAGGGGGCGTGCATAAGCGCACCAGCGTGCCTACCGTCCCTGTCCTATTGTCCCCATTTATCTGTATTTACTTCCTTTGTTCATGTTTATGTTCATACCTATACTTGTTATCTTGTACATGTTTGACAAATTAGATAGATGATAGATAGATAGATAGATAGATAGATAGATAGATAGATAGATAGATAGGTAGGTAGGTAGGTAGGTAGGTAGGTAGGTAGAAAATGCTAGTGAGCCTTTGCACACCTAGTGCAGATAATTATTTTATGGTTCAGAGATGGGAGACTGACTTTTCCCTTATGTAAATATAACATACCACATGCATTAGAAAATGAGTCTTTTGTTCAGTTCTGAATAAAGTTTTGGGACTAGGAATCATTTTTTGTTTCATCTTATTGATTGATTAATTGACTGCATTTTTTTTGTTGCTCCAAAAGAGAGGACTTGTTAGGTCAATGCAAGACACATTTGCTGCTAATGTGCTACTTACTGGTTAAACATCCCACTTGCTGTCCATTATCCATCACTTTTCCAGTGAGTATATTGGGATTTTCCTTTTTTATAATACCTTGCACTTTGAATGGGATTGATTACATTAATTAAATGTACAAGACACATTAAAGCAGCCATTAATAAAGCTGTCAGAGAATCCACAAAACATGTTTAATTCTGATTTATGTTTTTTCCTTAGGGCTAAGCTATTTGAAGAGAGCCAGTTTGATATAATAGTTAAGGCACCGGGTTAGAAATTGGGAGACCGAGAATTGTAGTCCAGTTTTAGGCACAGAGCTGGGGCCAGTCACTTTCTGTTCAGAAATCATTTGTCAGAAAATCTTGTCAAGAAAATTTCAGGGCTTGTCCAAGCAGTTGCCAGGAGTCAACAATGACCTGAAGGGACAAAGAGAAGTGTGTGGGGGGGGGGACGGAAGTGTGTGGGGGGGGTGGGGGGAGGGAATCTATTTAGAAATCCAGTCTCTCATTAGTTGGCAACAGAGTTTTCTACCATTTCTAGCTGTTATCCAGTCTTTACTACTGAGCTGTGTCCAACAATTTTGTCAATTTATTTGCTAGACAAAAATGAGAAAACAAACTGTTATGCTTTTTAAATGAGATGGCTGATTATTAAAGCATATAATTAAGCCAAGCTTAATTACTTTTTGTACATTAAAGTATATCCCTTTCTAGATGTGAAATCTGAACATTGAAGGGACTTGTCCAGACAGTTGCCAGGAATCAAAAACTGACTTGTAGGCATAAATATATATCAGTCCATCCGATCCATATCTATTATAGGTATTCTAGCCGATGGCAAACAAACAAACAAACAAACAAAAAATGTGGAGCAAGAAAGTGAAAGAAAATCTGATATTCCAGATTTTACAAGGTTGCATTCCAATGCTGGGCCAAATCTTTCTGGACAACTTCTGTAAACTTTTCTTTGTTACAAAGTAGGCTTCAGGTTCTACCAAAAGTGCTTTTTCAAGAGGTAACTGTACTTTCTTTGTTTTACCTTAAATCATTGGTGAAATCCAATTTTTTTTACTACCGGTTCTATGGGTGTGGCTTGGTGGGCGTGGTGTGGCTTGGTGAGCGTGGCTTGGTGGGCGTGGCAGGGGAAGGATACTACAAAATCTCCATTTCCCCCCCACTCCAGGGGAAGGATACTGCAAAATTCCCAATCCCCTCCCCACTCCTGGGGGAAGGATATTGCAAAATCTCCATTTCCACTCCACTCTGGAGCCAGCCAAAGGTAGTATTTGCCGGTTCTCTGAACTACTCAAAATTTCTGCTACCGGTTCTCTGAACTGCTCAAAATTTCCACTACCAGTTCTCCAGAACCTGCTGGATTTCACCCCTGCCTTAAATATATTTTGCTTCTCATCCAAGTAGCTTCAGTTCTGGTAAAACAAAGAAAGTGAAATAACAGGATACCTGTTCTAAAGAACCGACGAAGTTTACTGGATGAGAAGCAAAACATCTTCAAGATAAAACAAAGAACATCCAGCTGCCTCTTGAAAAAGCACCTTTGGGACAATCATGACCTGGATGACTGAGAATCTCCATAGACATTTAGGCTTCAGGTTCTACTTTAGTCCCAAAGAGCTGGAGAGATGATTTTACAGTCAAAGAAGAGAATTCCCAGGTCTTCTTTTCCCATCTTCCTGCCCAAAATACAAAGTTTGGAGGCTGAAGTCATCCTGTTATTTCTCTCATCATGTAATTCTTAATCTAGAGGATCATGACTCAGAGTTCTTCAGCAGGATTTCCAATGACTCTGCAATACATTTTAGCCTGAAAATGGTGGGAATTCCAACAATTCTCTTGTCAACAATAAATCTTTCTAAACAATATTCCATCTAAAGGAGCAAGGGCCTATGGCTCTGCTGAAAATTTAGCAGATGTCTATTTTTTTTTTAAAGATGAGGACCATATTTCCATAACTGTTCCAACTTTCGGCAGCCAAATTCGCCAGTCCTGTAAGCAGTTGAATAGGTTCAGAGCATTCTGTGTTGGTACTGGAACTCTACTGTCATAAAGTACTGAAAGGACTGCTATCAGCAAGGTAGTTTCATTGGCTATTGCAATTTGCTTATGGTAAATACTCTTTTCAAAAGGGCCAATGTGTTGAATTGGCAAAGGTCTACAGTACTATCCTTCTGTCCTCTTGGCAGAACAAAGATTTGTTGTTCTTCTTGTTCTCACTTCCATCCCAGTGATTGCCCATCTCTCTGGAATTAGAAAAGGCACATGGAAGATACATTTCACTGAATACTGCTCTGCGGCTGTAAAATTCCAGCTGTGGCATGCGGTTTCAAGTGTGGCGAGCAAACCAAGAGTTCATTAGCTTTTGTAGATCCGAAAAGTGCCTTCATGTTCAAACAATCCCACGCAAGGAACTTTCTGAAGGTGACATGATTAAAAGAATCATGGACCCATCTCTCAACTTGGAAGAACAGAGATGGAATAAGAAGAAATATGTTAATGCTCAGGAACAGGTAACATGGCACCCCAAGGTACCTATGAACTTGGATTTTTTTTTGATATTCATCAGGATTCATGTACTAACTGAGTTTTGAAAATGTTCTTTATTTTTTTTAAAGTTAAATAGGAAGCTACCATATTATCTAGTTCTTGATTTATTCTTTGAAAATAAAGACTGGTGGAAGTGCAAAAGTCACTGTTTTATTTGAAAGCATGTCCACCTCCCAAGTATGCAACCAAGGAAAGTTGCATACTTATGTGCATGCACACAAACAAACACACAGACACACACTGAAAAAAAGCAAAGGTAGATGAATGTCCTAATGAAGGTCTGGCCAATCAGTGGATTCCAAACTTGATGGCTGCTTGCTATTTCTAGATTGATAACATGGATGCTTTACATTTGGTATCCTCCTATCCAGTGGTGAAATTCAAATTTTTTTACCACCGGTTCTGTGGACATGGCTTGGTGGGCATGGCAAGGGAAGGATACGGCAAAATCTCCATTCTCACCCCACTCCAGGGGAAGGATATTGCAAAGTCTCCATTCCCACCCCAGTCCAGGGGAAGGATATTGCAAAATCTCCATTCCCACCCCACTCTAGGGCCAGCCAGAGGTGATACTCAAAATTTCCGTTACCGGTTCTCCGAACTGCTCAAAAATTTCTGCTACCGGTTCTCCAGAACCTGTCAGAACCTGCTGGATTTCACCCCTGCTCCTATCCATGTCTGAGGACTTTCTCAATGCATTGTTGGCCAGGAATGTTGCAGAACATTGGACTAGAACAATGTTTTTTAATCTTGGCTACTTTAAGTTGTGTGAACAGGAATTCCCCAGGCAGCATGCTGCCTCAGGCATTCTGGGGGTTGAAGTTCACATTGCCAAGGCTGAGAAAGCGTGGACTAGAGTAGTTGGACTCATTTTAGGCTGTACAGGAAAAAAAATAAAGCATTAAGATTGAACTAAGTTTTATCTAATGTACCTCTTTAGATATTTATTCTTCTTGTAGGAAACAGATGCGGCTTGAATGAGGAGATTGCCTTAAAAGCCATCCTGTCTGAGCCTTTCCAAGAAACCAAGATGTTTTGTTGCAACATTTTTAATGGAAAGCACAATCCCGGCACAAGAAGACAAATTGTGTTTACAGACTGAATTAGCTATGCTATGTTGTTGAGATTTTCCGGAAAGAATCCCCATCACTTGAATGAAGTTGCAGATTACCTTCAAAAAGTCTTTTAAAGCACAGATTTAAATGAGATTTTGCCGGCTGGTTTTTGCTTAAATGCTGCCCATATCTCCATCACCAATTTGGATCAGCCTATTTATTACTTAAACCTATCTTGCAGGCTTAAAAAAGGCAGACAGCTTAAAAATAGGTTGCATCTATCACACCAGAGACAATGCACAGAGATAAAGCATAGAAGAAAATAGGAAAAGCAGCCAATATATAACATGTATAGAGGTAATCATGGCGGAGGAATGAAACAAATTATAGGATTTACTGATCTGAATGGCACTAAAAGCAAATGAAGTAAACGGTACCTCTTAAAAGCAGTATCAAGAGTGCAGACTTTCAAAAGTGCTTGTCTGAGAAACTAGTATTTGTGGCTTTAATTAATGTTGCAATAAAATCTACCCTGCAATTTTTCAATGGATTTTCAACCTTATTATCAGGGTGCTTGAAGTTTTCCTAATTTCTCACTAGTGTTTCTGAGCTGGCTTTACTGTTAGAGACACTGTTGTTTATTGTTACAAGCAGTACAACTAGCAAGGTTTCTGATGAACATCTTTCCTCTTTCTGAAACTTTCTGAAACTTTCCAATCTGAAAAAGGACCAGGTATACATTCCTCTTATATCTTTCCTTGGGATACAGTGTGTTGGATATTCATCCTACGGTTGGGTAGTTAATATATAGAAAAACTATGTTTGTGACTTTAAATGATGTAAGAAGAATGATTGGCTGTGCTATTATCAGGCAGCCATAAAAGTAGACAGGAAGCCCGGGAGCTCCTGCTCCTGCTATTTGATGATTGATCTCCTGAAGAGGGACTGTGTGTGACTGAAGAGAACTGTAAGCAAACTATGTTTTGTGTTGGAGAGTGATTATTCGAAGACATGTTATCATTGTTTTGAGAAACCAAGTTTGTTTTTTCACTAAGAGTAAAGAATGTTTTTTTTTTTCTCCACTGTTCAGAATCTGTGAGTATCTGTGTGTTTAACCAGCAACGTATCACTTTGCTGTCTGGTCTGTTGCCTACTATGCAGAGGGAAGTTTTACCCTCAACACAGTGGAAATATAGGAGTGGAGCAGTGGTGGGTTCCTCCCGGTTTGGTCTGGTTCGGCCGAGCCGGTAGTGGTGACGATATGACATCACCGAACCAGTTCTCCCCCCCACCCTCCCACCCCCCCCACGTTATTCTTACCTTTTATTTGGTCCCACCCCCAATCTATTGCTGCCTCCTGAGTCCCAGCTGATGACTAGAGGGAAAAAAACTGTTTAAACTCTTGCCGCGGGGCTTCAAAGGGCCGTCCTACAGCTGATCAGTGTTAAAAGCAAACAAATGAGTTGGGTTGTAAGTGCGAGGACTGGTCGTAAGTGCGAAGACCTTCCAGAAATGACTCTGACCAGCTAGCCACGCCCACCTAGTCACATGACCTCCAAGCCACATCCACAAAATAAGTCACGCCCACAGAACCGGTAGTAAAAAAATTTAGAACCCACTCCTGGAGTGGAGGGAGGATGCAGTTAGAGAGATATTTGTGTACTGAACTATAGGGCATTATCACACCTCTTCCTTAGTAAGGAATATTAAATATTAAAACATTTAAATATTATATAAATTATATACTATTATAATATGTTTTACACATTAAAAATATTGTTTAATCATTATATAAGTATTAAAGAGTGCAGGGAAGAGCAATAAGGATAATTAGGGGGCTGGAGGCTAAAATGTATGAAAAACAGTTGCAGGAATTGGGTAAACTAGTGAAAAGAAGGACTAGGGGTGACATGATAGCAGTGTTCCAATATTTGAGGGGCTGCCACAAAGTTGAGGAGGATAACCTATTTTCCAAAGCAGTAGAAGACAAGACAAGAAATAATGGATGGAAACTAACCAAGGAGAGAACTAATGAGAAATGTCCTAAAAGTGAGAACAATTAACTATTGGAATGTCTTACCTTCAAAAGTTGTGGGTCCTCCACCATTGGAGGCTTTTTTTTTTTAATTTGATTTATATGCCGCCCTTCTCCGGTGACTCAGGGCAGTTTACAGTGCATTAAGCAATAGCCTTCATACTTTTGTATATTTATACAAAGTCAGCTTATTGCCCCCACAATCTGGGTCCTCAATTTACCTACCTTAGAAAGGATGGAAGGCTGAGTCAACCTTGAGCCTGGAGAGATTCGAACTTGCAATAATTGCAAGCAGCTGAATGTTAATAACAGGCTATTAGTCTGCTGCGCCACCAGGCTCTTACATTTAAGAGGGGACTGGATAGCCACTTCTCTGGAAAGGTATAGGGTCTCCTGCTCGAGCAGGAGGTTGGACTAGAAGACCTCCTGTTAAGGATATTGTTGTGTTAACCAACCAGCAGAGCAAGTGCACAGAGAAACGGTACTGAGAGCAATGAATACAATACATACAAACGGGTTTAACAAAGCTTTTACTTTGTAGTGAAAAACAATTGCATAGTCTTTTTATCAATCCAAGTCTTTAGCCATTCAAAGCAGTCCGAAGTTACAGATAGCTTCTTACCATCCAAACAGCAGTAGGTAATAAACAGCAATTCAACGCTGGTAACAAATCACGATGGAAACAGATCCATCCACTTCTTCACACACGACAGTAACAGTTCCAACCAACAAGTCAAGCAATAAGTCAAGCAACAATGACTATAGCTCGACTCTCTCCTTATATACAGTTTACACTAGTAATTATCCACTTAAGATAAGTGGAGTCAGCAGTGCAATGACTCAACAGTACAATTAGGATAATTGCAGTCAGCAGTCAGTCAGCAGTCAATTACAATGACTCATCAGTACAATTACTCAGCATTACATCTTAAAGTTACAGAATTCATTTAAAGTTATAGCACACATATATTGCCTGGACAACTTGTTAGGTTTACACCATATTCTAACACCTCCAAGGTCCCTTCCAACTCTTTTATTGTATGTTCTATGTTGTTCCAAATAGTACCAAACAAAATATAGTTGAGAATTAGAATTCCCCATGAATGCCAATTGTATCAACAACCAACTTCAATTTAACACCATGCCAGAGAAGTGAAAACAAGCTGTATGTTAAACTAGTAGAAAGGTTGAAAAAATAAATGCTGGACATACCGTATATTGCAGTGGGTATAAAATGGAACTGCACACTTATATTGAGAGATGGCAAGCAGGAATAAAGCAATGTTTCTCAAACTTGGCAACTTTAAGATGCGTAGACTTCATTTCCAAGAATGTTACTTAGAATTGAAAACATTCGCTTAAATAACAGATCATCTCTGATTTATGACCATAATTTGAACTGGAACTTCTATCATTGAGTGATGCGGTCATTAACTGAATCACACCTAATTTTACAACCTTTTTTTTGGCCATGGTTGTTAAACAAATAATCATAGTTGTTAAGTGAATCCTACTTTCCCTGTTGACTTTGCTTATTGGAAGCTGGCTGGGAAATTTTCAAATGTCAATCATGTGACTCCAGAACGCTGGTTCCCAAGTGCCCAAATTCTGATTATATGACATGGGATGTTGTGATGGTTGTAAGTATGAGGAACAGTTGTAAGTTACTTTTCTCAGAGGCCTCGTAACTTTGAATAGTTGCTAAATAAATGGTAATAAGTTGAGGACTACTTGTAACTTCATATGCAATACAGAAGAGGGAATCAAGCTATTCTCCAAAGCACCTGAGGGCAGGACAAGAAACAGTGGGTGGAAACTAATCAAGGAGAGAAGCAACTTAGAACTAAGGAGAAATTTCCTGACAGTTAGAACAATTACCGTATTTTTCAGACTATAAGACACTCTGGACTATAAGACACACCTAGCTTTTGGGGAGGAAAAAAAATCTGCCTCCGCCTTCCAGCATCCATCCAGTATTCATCTGGCCCTTTTGCCGTGGCCCTTTCACCACCGCCATGGCCCATTCACCGCCACGACCCATTCGCTGCCACGGCCCATTTGTGTTCTGCCCCAGTACTGGATTCCCAAGGATTGTGACACACACCAACGGTCCTTATTAAAGTTATAACGTACCAAGAATAAACAAAGTCCGGCAAAGGTTGGCAACCAGCCCAGAAAACAAGATACGATAAGACACTCACTCTCCAAGATGCTCTGTAATAATTACATGTTGTTTCCAGCAAGAAATTACTAACTGCGTGTGACTTAAATAGGCTAAGGGAGTGGCCAATTATCCTCAAACCTTACTCTTGAGGACTCCTCCTCCTGAGTAGCCACTCCTGCCTTTCGGCAGCTTTGCGTGCTCAAGCATTGAGGAGAGGCTCCTCCACTTCGCTCTCTCCACTTGAAGGAGCCTCTGGAGGTTCTGAAGGCCCTGGCTGAGTCTCTGCCTCTGGCACCACATCCTCTTCAGCCTCCTCGCTGTCTGACGCGAGCGCCGGCTGTGCAGGCCACTGGCGGGCCACAACAGTTTGCCACCACGGCACGTTTGCTGCTGCCACTGCAACCTGTTCTAGAACAGCTGATAGGCACCACACCAAGCCCCCTTCCCCCCACCACAATATTTGCTGTATAGGACTCAAAGACATTTTCACTCACTTTTTTGGGTGGGGGCGGGAGTGTGTTTTATACTCCAAAAAATATGGTAATCAGTGGAACAACTTGCCTCCAGAAGTTTTAAATGCTCCAACACTGGAAGTTTTTAAGAAGAGATTGGATAACCATTTGTTTAAAATGGTATAGGATTTCCTGCCTAAGCAATGGGGTTGGACTAGAAAACCTCCAAGCTCCCTTCCAACTCTGCTATTCTATTCTATTCTATTCTGTTCTGTTCTGTTCTGTTCTGTTCTGTTCTGTTCTGTCCTGTTCTGTCCTGTTCTATTCTTTAGTTTCTTATCTAGTTTCAGTAAGTCAAATATCTGTGCCTCCTCCGCTCAGGCAGGGAACACTGACAATAACACCAGTGCAAACCACTACAGCCAAATATATATATATATATTTATATATACAGGACTATATCTCCTGTACAACTATGTTCAGTACATTCTTTTGAGTTTGTCTGTGTTTCCTCCTAATTTATCTGGCTGCTTTTCTTCCTTCATTAATGGAGAATCTTTGAAAAATATCTTAATTTATTCTGTTTGCAAGTTTTCTCATGGAACAGCCAAAGACCAGCTGAGATGTTGCTTTAAACCTGAAGCCCTTACAAGCTACTTTGTAAATTAATATTGTAAAATGTACAAAGCAGGTGCATCAATGAATGCAAATTTCTAAATTCCCTAGTCAACAAATGACTTGGAATTTAGGGAGTTTTAATCCCCAGACATCTGGAACACATCAGGTTTCAGAAGGCTGAAGGATCCTTTTATCTATCAGCCCAGGGTAACTCATTCAATATAGTAAGTACTATTAATGAGCTCTCTACTGGTTTTTGTTTTTATTTTATTTTATTTTATTTTATTTTATTTTATTTTATTTTATTTTATTTTATTTTATTATTTTATTTTTATCAAATTTATATGACCACCCATCTGACACAAAATGACTCTAGGCATGGACAATAAAAGCAATGATTTAAACATTATACAAAACTCTTACAAAACATTATATAGAACTCTTCTTCTTTACTTCCTCTTTTACTACTTTGGATGTTGACAGAATTTAGAATTAAATATTAAAATAAATAAGATAATTAAAGGGAACACATCAAAATATTACACATGATGCAGCTAACATCTAAGGTCCTTGTTAGTAGGGGATCCCAAGATGTGCTGAACCCCCTCCTCCCATTTTAAAGGGATTTCAAGAAGGGTATAAAGGAAAGGGCCAACATTGGTGGAGAGGAGATGATGTTCCAAAAAGCAAATGTCATGGCATAAAAGGCTTGTCTCCTGGGCCCTATCAGATGTAACTCCTTAAAGGAGAGGGTGGGACCCACAACATCTCTCTCTTGCCAGATCTGATGAAATGGATAGACATACTTGGGGAGAGGCAATCCCTCAGATAACCTGGCTTCATGCTTTGTAGGGCAACCACCACCTTGAGTTGGACCTGAAAGCAAATTAGCAACCAATACAGCTCATGGATCAGAAGTGTAAATGTGTCCTTCCGCGGGCATACATACCAATATAACATATAATATATATTATATTATATATTATATTATAATATAATATATATATAAAATATAACATCACATCACATCAAATAATATAAAATAGGGGATGTGGTGGCTCAGTGGCTAAGACGCTGTGCTTGTTGATCGAAAGGTTGGCAGTTCAGCGGTTCAAATCCCTAGTGCTGCGAAATGGGGTGAGCTCCCATTACTTGTCCCAGCTTCTGCCAACCAAGCCGTTCGAAAGCACATAAAAAATTCAAGTAGAAAAATAGGGACCACCTTTGATGGGAAGGTAGCAGCATTCCGTGCACCTTTGGCATTTAGTCATGCCGGCCACATAACCACGGAGATGTCGTCAGACAGCGCTGGCTCTTTGGCTTAGAAGTGGAGATGAGCACTGCCCCCTAGAGTCAGGAACGACTAGCACATATGTGTGAGGGGAACCTTTACCTTAAATCTGCCAGATGTTCTTCAAGGGCAGCCCTGGGTAGAGCTCATTGCAACAATCAATTCAGGACTGCAAAAGAGCCTCACCATCTTGTATGCAACTGGCAAACAACATGGCATTGCTTAAAGACTCTCCTGAGAAAATGAGTGTCACCTTCTCCTCAGCAGGAGTCAGGAGACCAGCAGGAACCCTACATTGCACATTAGATCTGGTGTAGTTCCACTTCATCCAATACCCAAAATGGTAACATCATATATCTGAAAGGTCCTGAAACTCAAACCTACTAAATCTCGCCAAGGTTCTGTTGAAGTCTGTGGTTTCCCCTTCTAGACCCCAACAGCATCCAGGCACCGGGACAGGACAAGCACAGCATGGGTTACTTCACTGGGGTGGACACATATAATTGAGTGTCATCAATGTTCTAGTGAAACATCATTCCATAGTGATGGATATCATCTTTCTTCATTCCACACATTCCTATTCCATAGGGTGACTGACCAAAGTTTACCTTGGGCTTAATTTAACTCATTCTGACATTTGGAAGAATGGTGGCAGTCCATGCATAACATCTGCAGTTAACACTGCTGTCTAAACAAATGCTTGTCAAGAATGTTTTTTTCCCTCTTTGTCATATAGAGTTTTACATCATTTAAAGTCATTGTTCACCCATCAAGGTTGGTCAAGCAAGAGTATGTTGCAAGGTTATTTTAACAAGGAAAAAAGGAGAAAGCTTTCTGCAACAGTTTGGAGGTTTCTTAAATACCTTTTTGCAAGACATGTTTTCTTTTATTCAGAGGGAGTATAATAAAGCACTGATGGATCTAGGGCAGTATAGCAAAAGGCAGGCACTCATGTTCATATATCTTCTTTATGATTTTTTACAGCATCCGTATAGTTTCCCAAAAGTAGGCTTGAAGCAAAGGTCTTAAATTGGACTTAGCTAAGAAAATGTTCACAGGCTGCTCTTGTTTCACTATTCTTTTTAGACTGTAATGGTGCCTGCAATAAAGAGGGCTGAATTCCAATGAGATCACCAATGAGATTTTAGGGAACAACAAATCTGTGATATTTTCCAGTATTTTATTTTCTCTTCCTCTTATACATGTGTGCAGAGGTCTTTCTCCCTTTCTCTCTGTATGTGTGTGTGTGTGTATATATGTTTGTACACACACACACACACACACACACACACACACACACACACACACACTTCCACAATTGTGGAAATTGCAATTATACCATTGTATGTGTATACGATATACAGTAAAGACAATGATGAAATCCAAATTTTTTTACTGTGGGCATGGCTTGCTGGGCATGGTGTGGCTTGGTGGGTGTGGCTTGGTGGGCATGGCAGGGGAAGGATATTGCAAAATCTTCATTCCCACCCCATTCCAGGGGAAGGATACTACAAAATCCCCATTTTCTCCCAACTCCTGGGGGAAGGATATTGCAAAATCTCCATTCCCACCGCACTCTGGGGCTAGCCAGAGATGGTATTTGCTGGTTCTCTGAACTACTCAAAATTTCTGCTGCCGGTTCTCCAAACTGCTCAAAATTTCTGCTACCGGTTCTCCAGAACCTGTCAGAACCTGCTGAATTTCACCCCTGAGTAAAGGCAAAGGTTTCCCCATCCAGTTGTGCCTGACTCTAGGAGGCGATGCTCATCCACTTCTTAGCCAAGGGAATCAGCATTGTCCAAAGAACCTTTCCGTAGTCATGTGGCCAGCATGACCATATGCTGAGTTGCATAGAATGCTGTTACCTTCCCACTGAAGTGGTACCTATTTATCTATTTGCATTTGAATGCTTTCAAGTTGAGAGCTGGGCAGGAGATGCACATACAAAGGATTTATGTTTCAACTGTGTATTCATGACTGACATGTTAGAGTGGTGCGGTAGCATAGAGGTGGAGCTCTCGGCTCACAATCAGGAGGCTGTGAGTTTGATCCTAGGTAGAAGCAGATATTTCTTTTTCTGGGCACACTGAGAATATACCTGCTGAACAAAACTCTGCATTGGTGACAGGAAAGGCATCTGGCCATTAAAACACTCTGCTAGCTTCATTCAGTTGCCCAGACTCCACTCCATAAGGGGTTATGGGGTTGTTTAAAGAAGATGATGATTCATGACCAACATGTTGATTTTTTTTTAACTGTCATGGTCTGCTGATACCAGGGACCACTTGCTATGCTCGCAGGTAATTTTTTGGTGGTTGAAGAGCTCACTTTAATATATTTTGAATGAGTGGGGGATAATGTAAAACAAACAGATCCAGAATTTTCTGAGAGTTTTTGAGTTTTACTTGGAATTTTAAAAAGAAACAAAATCCTTGAAACTAATTATCTATCTCTTGTTCCTCAGCCTTTCTCTATTCAGTTTGAATATCTACTGAACAACTTTTCTATGTGGGCATTGGATGATCTGCATTGGACCATCCTAAACCTTAATTTCCATAATTTGACTCTATTCACTTAATATACAATTAATGCAGTTCTGAAGATTGAAGGGAAACCTAATTTTATACATTTAATTTTCTTTTCATGCATTTCTACTGAGTTTTCTACTCAATTCCATCTTCCAGTGCACCATCTTTTTCCAAATGTATAAAATGCATCCATCTGCCTGTTGAAATAAATCCTGTAGTGCTCAATCAGCTTCCTCCCATTTTCTCTGCAGAATGCATTTCCACCAAGACAAACACATCATTTTATTCGATTCACAGGCATTATTTTCCAAAGAGTTACATGGCATGAATTGTGGGAAAAATACAACTCTGTATTTTTCCTAGATAATTGCACTGACTTACAAGCAGTATTTTTCTTCATTAAAGTTATGCCGGGGGAGAAAATTCATCAGTAGCAAATGACAATGTACCTCACACAGGTTTCAAACTTCATGATACATCAGCCATCATTTTAAAACAAATCCCAGGAGCAGGAAAGGAGACAGATCGGTGGAATAAGTATTTAATCCAATTCAATGTCTCCCTCCTTAGTAAGACAAGTTGTACTGGAGGAGGAAGGTAAGTTATCCATCATGAGGGAAATGGTACACCCTGAATTTGCCAATAAACATCGGTTTTTTGCTCCATCAGCACCTGCCCTGGAAAGTTCTTTTAAATATATAGAACCGCCAGTCTGAAACAAATGGAAAGCTATTTTCTTCTAGTTGAATTATTTCTGTAAAGACAAATGAAAAGAAGAAGAAGAAACAAATTTCCAACATTCTCTTGATAGTTACAAAAGCTCAGGAGAATAAATTCTTTAAATTCCATGGCACCTTGCCATTTTGGATTTTTTAAAATTTATTTGTAATTATTTCAGGATTAACACCAGAACAACAATTAAGTAAACAATATCCCAATCAAGGAACTACCAATGAAGATAAACAAGCTAACAGTGAACAATAGGCTTATCAAGAAACCACCAAAAACCCTTCCACCAATACTGATAGGGCAAACCACTAGTAGATAAAAATAAGAGCAACCCCATTCCCTTCAAGCACTGATGATGTTACCTAGTTTGGTAATGAAAAGCCTGCAAGAAAAACACCAAGTTCAGAAAACACCAAGGACCCCACAATTCAACCCTGAGCAAAAAAAAAAAAAAAATCTCTTCTATCAGTAATTATTTCATGATTAGAATAGTGCAAGAATAGTGTATATTGAAATATTGTCTCCAATGGGGATTCAAAATGAGTCACTGTAAATAATAGTGGTTAATATTGTAAATTGCTGCAATTGTTTCTGTATTTTGATGATTGCATATTCTAATGTGGACATTGAACCAGTGGTGGGTTGCTTCCGGTTTGCACTGGTTCACAAGAACTGGTAGTAAAAAATTTTAGTAGTTCGGAGAACTGGTAATAACATTGGCTGGCCAGGCCCCCGAACTGGTCCCCAGCCCGGTCGCCGCTTGCTTACCCTGCCCACCTCATCAGAGGCTTTTTTTTTTTAACTTTTAAAAGCATTTTTTCTACAACCTTTTTGGCCAAAAAAATGCTTTTAAAAGTTAAAGAAAAAGCCTCTGATGATCACGCAGCTCAGCTGGGATCTTCAGAGGCTTCTGAAAACATTTTTCCTGCAACCTCTTCAGCCGAGGAGGTTGTAGGAAAAAAAAAAACCCTTTAAAAGCCTCTGGCAATTCCAGATGATTTGCCTGATCATCAGAGGCTTCTAAAAGCATTTTTTTCTGCAACCTCTTAAGGTTGTAGAAATAATGCTTTTAAAAGTAAAAAAAAAAAAAAAGTTGGCCATGCCCACCCAGTCACATTACCCCCCAAGTCACGCCCACAAAATAAGCCATGCCCACAGAACCAGTAGTAAAAAATTTTAGAACCTGCACTGGACGTTTTGATTGTAAAATGTAAACATGGCTTAGGACCTAGGTACTTACGAGACCGCCTTCTGCCACCAGTAGCCTCTCACCGGCCAGTACACTCCCATAGAGAGGGGCTCCTCAGGGTGCCATCAGTCAAACAGTGTCGACTGGCAGCCCCCAGGGGGAGAGCCTTCTCTGTGGGGGCACCTGCCATTTGGAACGAGCTCCCCCCAGAGATACGGAGGATCCCAGATTTACGCACTTTCTGCCATGCCCTCAAGACCGTTTTATTTCAACAGGCTGACCTGGCCTAACTTCCTTTTAATTTGTAATTTGTAATTTGTTTTAAAACAATAGGGGTGTTTTAATTTGTTTGGGCCAAATTATTTAATGTGTTTTTACATTGTTTTTTAAATTTTTTATTATGTGTGTTTTATCTTTTGGCTGTTCACCACCCTGAGTCCTTCAGGAGTAGGGCAGTATATAAATCCAAAATAAAGTAAAGTAAAAGTAAAGTAAAAGTACTTCAGAATGACTTCTACTGCTATGTCATTTAAGATACTCCCTTACATAGACTTGACACTGACCACTTTGTGCTTTATTCTTCCATTTTATATCTTTTTATGTCTCTTTGTTCCTTCCTCACCTATTTCCTTTCCCCCCCCACAAATGGGCATATTAGGAACATGGGGAATTCTTTAGCAGAAAAATCCTATATTTTTGAAGGTCGGTTCTGATAATAGATTCTTCTTCTTCTTAGTACTTTTTCAAGAAATAAATTCATGGTCTG